>NC_064822.1:89859322-90484322 GCF_024166365.1 Elephas maximus indicus
CAAGGGACATGATCTAGTATAACCCCTCCTGGGCTCTTGCTCAACACATAACAAAGACAAGGAAAGTCAAGAATTGGCTTTATACCGTGTTCCGAGGCAAACTAAAATCTGGAATTTGCCATCCTTTCCAATGTTCCTGGGTGCAGTATTGATAGCATGTACATAGTGGCAGAAGGTTTTGCAGGATGATTTCTGAATAAGGACATCATCTTCATTGTCTAGAATCTGGTCAGTGTTTTCAAAATAAGCAACGGCTCTCTCTGAGGAAGGAAGTCAGGATCATATCATAATGCACGTCAACGTTCATATATAGAAAGATTTATCATTTCGTTTACTCTGGAAATACTCATGATGCTTTGCATTATGGCCAGCCCTGAAGCCAAAGTATTACGTTTTCACTGGCTTTGGAATTAATTCCAGAGGTCCGCGTTTCATGGTGGAATAATATGCTCTCAGGAACTTATTTTCTAATCTAGACTGTATTCCAGATGGCTGGAAAGCTCTCTCTAAAATACCTTCACGAAAGGGAAACTGGCAAAAATAAAAATATATTCTTCTGTTAAAATGGAGCCCTCCAGCAGTAGTGAAGACATGGTAGCCACTGAGATGGTGACCCCTGCTCTAGTTATAGAATGACTGGCCAACACTTTGCAATAATATCCTTGCAATGGAACTAAATCAGTAAATCTGAGAAAGAAATAGTTACACATGTATCAGAAGCAGGGCCAATAAAATTCTAGGCTTAGAGAAGGAAAAAAAAAATCACCCCTGAAAGCCTGGCTCTGTCAACTGTCCTTTCTTTACGTAGAAATTCTGGGTTAGATTAAATCAACTCCTTGATCTCGGCCTTACTTATAAAGCAACTGATTAATCACTGCATTAATAAAACTGGGAATTCTAGAAGTGCTGTATACCAAAAGAAAGATTACAAAGCTTGGCAGACTATATAGCAGCACCGTCCAATAGAACTTTCTGCAATGATGGAAATGTTCTGTATCTGTGCTGTCCAATACAGTGACCACTAACTACATGTGGCTACTAAGCATTTGAAATGTAGCCAGTATATCTGAAGAAATGAATTTTAATTTAAATTAAAATAATGATTTGTGTCTAATGGCTACTATATTGGACAGCATAGGGCTAGAGTGATCTTTTTAAACAGAAGTTATATCAAGTCACTTCTCAGCTTAAAGCCTTCCAATGCCTTTTCTTTTCACTGAGAATGAAGGCCAAAGTTCTTCCAATGCTCCAGAAGACCCTACCCAGTAGAGTCCTGGTGCTAAACCTTCCATCCCTATCTCCTCCTTCATTCTTTCTCCCTCTTCTGCTCCAGTCACACTGGTCTCCAGGCACATTCCCATCTTGGGCCCTTGCATTTGGCCTGGAGTGCTCTTCTCCCAGATGTCAACCCTCATGACTCACTCTCTTACCTCCTTAAAGTCTGTGCTCAAATGTCATCTTCTCGACAAAGCCTATAACTATCTTATTTAAAAGTATACTACCCTCTAGATGTTCTTTCCCCAGTTCTTTCCAGTAGCCATGGAGTCAATCTCGACTCCTGGCAATCCCATGTGAGTCAGAGTAGAACTGTGGTCCACAGAGTTTTCAATGTCTGATTTTTCAGAAGGACATCTCCAGGCCTTTCTTCTGATGCACCTCTGGGTAGACTCAAACCTCTAATCTTTTGGTTAGCAGCTGAGCATATTAGTTGTTAGCACCACCCAGGGACTGCTACCATTTTCTTTTACCCCCCTCTATTTTTTTCCAGATCAATGATCAACTTCTAATATACCATATATATATTACATATTTGTTATGTTTTTGTGTATTGTTTGTTCCCCCTTCCACCTCCACCAGAGTGTAAGTTTGTCAACCACAGGGATTTTTGTCTGTTTTCTTTACTCATGTAAATCCCAAACATTCAGAATAGTGTTTGGAATATTGTGGACACTATAAAGTGTGAAGAAAACCAGTAATACTGTCTATTTGATAACCCATTGCTGTAGCGTCGATTCCAACTCATAGCAACCCTATAGGACAGGGTAGAACTGCCCCATAGAGCTTCCAAGGAGCGCCTGGCGGATCTGAACTGCCGACCTTTTGGTTAGCGGCCGTAGCACTTAACCACTACGCCACTAGGGTTTCCGTCTATTTGATAAAAAAAAAAAAAAATTAGACACTTATTATTAAACACACACTTCCTCATTCGCTCAAATTCCTGGGTCTTTGAGTTTTGTAAGAAATATTTCAGTGACCTTAAAATTACATCCATTTGCTTTATTTACCTATAAAGTCCCAGATGAAGACATTCTTGTGAAAGATGCGGGCGGACTTGAACCCATGGTGGAAAACTTGCTCAAGTGCTGCAACCAGGCCATTTTCTCCACATAGCAATACTGTAAGGCTTCCTCTCTGTGGAACATAACATACAGTGCTGAAGAATAATCTGCTGTGTCTGTCTATGAAAAACACTAGAGAAACAAGTGCTGACAGGAACTATATGGAGCGTACTTTCACAGCTATCAGAAAGCTTTCGTATTAAAGTACTCCTTATTGCCTTATGTATCACTTAGGTACAAAAGTGGCTTTAAAAGTCCCACTATAGTAAGTTTTATAGCCCATAATACCTCTTTTTCAGGTTTGTGAAAATGTTTCACAATATTGTTCACAGCTTCTCCAATTCCTTCTTGAATTTGTCCAGCATTGGGCTCTGTAAGATAATGAACAGTGGCTGAATTCTCATGTGAGAAAAACAAAGTACCTATAGTATACAACCTGTGTCCACTTATGTAGGAAACACTTCACCAGAGCAGACTCGTTTTGCCAGCAGCTCCATGAAACTTGCCTGTGGCCAGTTTGGTCTAGTGGAAGGCATCCTGGCACCATGGAGAAGAAGCCGAGACCCCTAGATTAAAATCCCAGTCTTACCACTTGCAATCTAAAATCTTGATCAAGTGTCTAACTCCCTCCAAGTTTGAGTTTCTTCAATAGTAAAATAGGGAAAAAACACACGCCACAAGGTTACTGGGAAAACTGAGTGAGATATTAGGTGTCAAACGCCCGGCATGGTGCTTGTCGTTGTTAGGTGCTGTCGAGTCGGTTCTGACTCATAGCGACCCTATGCACAATAGAACGAAACACTCCCCGGTCCTGGGCCATCCTCACAATTGATGTTATGCTTGACCTCACTGTTGCAACCACTGTGTCAATCCACCTTGTTGAGGGTCTTTCTCTTTCCCGCTGACCCCGTACTCTGCCAAGCATGATGTCCTTCTCCAGGGACCGATCCCTCCTGACAACATGTTCAAAGTATGTAAGACGCAGTCTTGCCATCCTTGCTTCTAAGGAGCAGTCTGGCTACACTTCTTACAAGACAGATTTGTTCGTTCCTCTGGCAGTCCATGGTATATTCAATATTCTTCGCCAACACCACAATTCAAAGGCGTCAACTCTTCTTCGGTCTTCCTTATTCATTGTCCAGCTTTCACATGCATATGATGTGATTGAAAACACCATGGCTTGGGTCAGGCGCACATTAGTCTTCAGGATGACATCTTTGCTCTTCAACACTTTGAAGAGCTCCTCTGCAGCAGATTCGCCCAATGCAATGCGTCTTTTGATTTCTTGACTGCTGCTTCCATGACTGTTGATTGTGGATCCAAGTAAAATGAAATCCTCGACAACTTCAATCTTTTCTCCGTTTATCATGATGTTGCTCATTGGTCCAGTTGTGAGGATTTTTGTTTTCTTTATGTTGAGGTGTAATCCGTACTGGAGGCTGTGGTCTTTGATCTTCATTAGTAAGTGCTTCAAGTCCTCTTCATTTTCAGCAAGCAAGGTTGTGTCATCTGCATAACGCAGGTTGTTAATGAGTCTTTCTCCAATCCTGATGCCCCCTTCTTCTTCATATAGTCCAGCTTCTCGTATTAGTTGTTCAGTATACAGATTAAATAGGTATGGTGAAAGAATACAACCCTGATGCACACCTTTCCTGATGTTAAACCAATCAGTGTCCCCTTGTTCTCTCTGAACAACTGCCTCTTGATCCATGTAAAGGTTCCTCATGAGCACAATTAAGTGTTCTGGAATTCCCTTTCTTTGCAGTGTTACCCATAGTTTAGTATGATCCACACAGTCGAATGCTTTTGCACAGTCAATAAAACACAGGTGAACATCCTTCTGGTATTCTCTGCTTTCAGCCAGGATCCATCTGACATCAGCAGTGATATTCCTGGTTCCACGTCCTCTTCTGAAACTGGCCTGAATTTCTGGCAGTTCCCTGTTGATACACTGCTACAGCCGTTTTTGAATGATCTTCAGCAAAATTTTGCTTGCGTGTGATATTAATGATATTGTTGTATAATTTCCACATTCGGTTGGATCACCTTTCTTGGGAATAGGCATAAATATGGCATGGTATTTGTCATAAAGTGCTTGCAAGTCCTCAGATGTGAGGAATGAGATGAGGAAGAGCCACAGCATCTCTTCTCAGACATTTCCTTTTCCTACGTATCTCTGAGCCCCATAGTGGGCATACGCTAAAGCTTCTGAAGCTCTGAATGGCTAATCTGGAGTCTGTGCTTTCGCTTTTGTGTCTAAAGTAAAAGGGAAGATGTGGGGTATACTAGGAAACCACAGCCGAAAGCCCGGGCCCCGCCCCTTTCTTGCGGCCTAGGCACTGCTTCATCCTGGCAGCCAGCACTTGCCCATCACCTAGGCCCCTTTTCTGAGAGAGAATTTTGTGGGCTGCTTGAATGGTACCCAAACCACCTTGACCCTGAAGTCCCAAGGATGGTTTAAAAAAAAAAACAAACTTGGGTTTCATTCAGGTTCCGAAATAGATAAGACAAGAAAAAGTGTAAATTTTGGTATTTTCTTGTGGTGATTAAATATTAAATCTAATTCACAGACTATAAATGACAAAATACACATCCTAGTGTTTAAGAATCACTGATTAATACTGACGGAGAATTCTTTACATAAGCCAACTCTTTAGGTAAAAGTCAAGTGTTTTCTACATCAATGCATAAAAATTATTAAAATGGACCTCTTATGACTAAAACACTGATATTGAGACCTCTTCAGTTCCTAGTAGTTTATTTTACTTTTACCTTTCTCTGAATATTATTTTGTCTTTTAAACATCAAAATCTACTTTGAAAGCTTTTATTCATTCCAAAAGAACCCTGTACTAATCAGCAGAATTTTAAAACTGATTTAAAATTTTTAGTTTTCTAAACAAACATCACCTTGCACATACTGTGAACAAATACCAAGTTATCCATCTTTAAGTCTCAGCTTACTAAACATTTCCTGTTTCTTGAGTAAGGAAAGAAAATATGACCAAAAATGGGGGATAAGGCCTCTCAAAACAGTGATACTCTATGAAATTGGACTGATTCAGAAGTAATAACTTAGATGGACTGAGCTAAAATCTACCTCTTTTTTAAAATCAGCATAATTAATGTATGATTTATAGACAATAAAATTCACCAATTTTAAATGTGCAATTTGATGAGTCTGACAGATGTATAGTCATATAACCACCACAATTGTAATATGGAAAATTTCCATCACCCAGAAGTTCCCTCAAGTCCCTTTTTACTCAATCCCTCCCCCAGCTCCTAGCCCCTAGAAACCATTGATGACTTTGTATCACTGCTATTTTGCCTTTTCCAGAATTTCATATAAATCAAATAATATATAGTCTTTCGTGTTTGGTTTCTTTCACTTAGCATAATGCTTTTGAGATTCATCCATATTGTTGATGTATCAGTAGTTCATTCATTTTTTATACACTGCTGAATAGAATACCGTTGACTACCTATAGCGCCACCTGTTTATGCATTCAACAACTGATGGGTATTTGGACTGTTTCCATTTTTGGGTATAATGAATAAAGCTGCTATGAAGATCTGAGTTCAAGTCTGTATCGACATACATTTTCATTTATCTTGGGTAAATAAGAATGGGATTGCTGGGTCAACTGCATAGTGTGAGTCTATAAAAAAAATGCCAAATTGGTTTCAATTTTGCATTCCCACTAGCAGTGTATGAGCATATTCCATTGATCCGATCCCCACCCTCACTAATATTTAGTATTATCAGTCTTTTTTAATGTTTGCCATTCAGGTGGGTGTGTGGTATGAAGTTTACTTCTGAATGCAGAAAGGTATTATGAATTAGGGGCACAGCTTAAGATTGAAGGATTTTTTATACTATCGTCCTAATACTTAATATACCAGCATGTGCTAACAAATGAATAGAGACTAACAGTATTTAAGGAAACTGTCTTGTTAGTAAACTAAGGGCTTCTATTAGGTGCTTTTGTTATTCTACTCACGGTAATTGCCTATACTTGAAATAAAACCACTTTCTTGATAAACTTCTAAATTTTTTTTCATTAATTATTATGGGTCTGTATCAGTTTCCTAGAATTGCTGAAACAAATTACCACAAACTAGGTTCTCTCACAGTTCTGGAGGCGAGATATCGGTATTCCTGGACCAAAATCAAGGTGTCAGCAGGGCTGCACTCCAACCAGAGGCTCTGGGGGATATCTGTGACTTGCCTCTTCTAGCTCTGGTGGTTGCTGACATTCCTTGGTTTGTGGTCACATCACCCCAATCCCTGTCTCCTTCTTCACATCACCTATTCCTCTGTTCGTGTCTAATCTCTCTGTCTCCCTCTTACAAGGATACATGTGATTGCATTTAGGGTCCACCTGGATAATCAAGGCTCATCTCCTCATCTCGAGATCCTTAATTAATCACATCTGCAAAGACCTTTTTTTCTAAATGAGGAAATATTTACAGGTTCCAGGGATTAGGACCTGATACCTTTGGGAACATTATTCAGCCTACTAAACATTAGTATAAATTAGAGGTTTATTAAAAAAGGCATGTGAACATGATATTCTATCTATAGAATTCATTACTTTACAATATTTTGTTTCTTTGCTCCTATAAGTTAAGCGGGGGGAGGCTGTGCTAGTTTCCTAGGACTGTTGTAATAAAATACCACAAAATTGGGTGGCTTATAAGAACAGAAATTTATTCTCTCCCAGTGCGGGGGCTAGTAGTCAAAATTCTGGGTATTTGCAAGATCATGTGCTCACCAAAGGCTCTAGGAAAAGATCCTTTCTTATCTTTCCAGGCTGTTTCTGGTAGCCCTAGGTCTTTCTTAGTGTTCTTTGGTTTGTGGACACATATTCACATGGCTGTCTTCTACCTGTGTCTGTCTGTGTTTTTCCTCTGATTTTATAAGCATACTACTCAGATGAGATTAGGTCCCACCCTATTCCATTATGACATGTTAACATAACTGATAACATTCTCAAATACCCAAAGTAAGAGAATCCTTGGTGGTACAATGGTAAGTACTTGGCTGCTACCCAAAAGGCTGATGGTTCAAACCCACCCAGTAGCTCTGTGGAAGAAAGACCAGTTGATATGCTCCCTTAAAGATTAAAACCAAAAAAACTCACACCCGGAAGCAGAGCCAAGATGGCTGACTAGTC
Source organism: Elephas maximus indicus (assembly GCF_024166365.1). Classification (NCBI taxonomy): domain Eukaryota; kingdom Metazoa; phylum Chordata; class Mammalia; order Proboscidea; family Elephantidae; genus Elephas; species Elephas maximus. Next base: position 89,866,841 of record NC_064822.1, read on the forward strand.
AGACACATTAAGCCATCCCGCTGCAACAAAGACCTGAAAAATCGGGTAAGGTAGATACAGATGTCAATCCTAAAACCCTGAACCTTAAATGAAGGGATAAAGTCAATATCAGACAACAACCTGAATCTAGGACACAGGTCAATACCAGCCAAATACCAACCTAGGTAATGAACTCTCAAGGGTAAAAGAAAACTAAAAGATTCAAAACAGGGAACTAGAGACATCAATCCATGAATGATGACAATGTCAGAATAATAAAAAGGAGAATACACAGTGTAGATATAGAACTTTCAAATGGAGAGGAAGTAAACACAATATCAAGTAATAAAAGCCTGGTTCAAACGTAGGAAGATAGGGGTAAACTTCAAGGTAATCACAAAAAAAGTTAAAAACCTGCTCATCAAAATAAGAAAAACAAAGTCTCAGTGTACACGAAATCTACAATAATGAAAGACACAAAAAGACATTTCAAAACCAAAAGGAACTCAGCACAGGAGAGTAAGAGCAACAAAGAAAATGTCAGCACCACAAAAAAAAAAAAAAAAAAAAAAAAACCTCTAACAGAACTGAAAAGAGAAACTGACAGTTCCACAGTAATAGGAGACTTCAATACACCATTCTCAGTAAAGGACAGATCATCTAGAAAGAAACTGAGCAAAGATAAAGAAGATGTTAAGGCCACAATCAACCAGCTTGACCTCGTAGACATATATGGAACACTCCACCTAACAGCAGCAAGACATACATTCTTTTCCAACTCACACGGAACATTCTCCAGAATAGACCACATCTTAGGCCACAAAGCAACCTTCAACAAAATTCAAAACACTGAGATAATACAAAGCATCTCCTCTGATCACAACATAACAGTAGAAATAAGTAACAAGGAAAAAAATCAAATATGTGGAAAGTGAATAACACCTTGCTTAAAAACCACTGAGTAATAAAAGAAATCAAAGATGGAATAAAAAAACTTCTAGAATCAAATGAGAATGAAAACATATCATACAAAAACCTACTGGATGCAGCTAAGGCAGTGCTCAGAGGGTGATTTATAGTAATAGGCACACACACCAAAAAAGAAAGGACAAAATCAAAATGTGAGCCCTACAATACAAATAGAAAGAACTGCAAAAGAAGCCCACAGCCACCAAAGAAAGGAAATCATAAAGATCAGAGCAGAAATAAATGAAATAGAGCATAGAAAAACAACAGAAAGAATCAACAAAACCAAAAGTTAGTTCTTTGAAAGGACTGACAAAATCAACAGACCATTAACCAAACTGACAAAAGAAAAATAGAAGACACAAATAACCCAAATAAGAAATGAAACGGGGGACATTACAACAGAATCAACTGATATAAAAGGATCATAAGAGAGTACTATGAAAACCTGTACTCCAACAAATTTGAAAATCTAGAGGAAATGGACAAATTTTAGAAACACACTACTTAGCTAAACTAACACAAACTGAGGTCAAAATTTTGAACACACATAACAAGAGAAGAGACCGCAAAGGTAATAAAAAAAACTCCCACCAAAAAAAAATCCCTGCCCCAGATGGCTTCACCAGAGAATTCTACCAAACATTCAGAGAAGAGCTTGCACCAGTACTACTCAAACTATTTCAGAACATAGAAAAGGAAGGGATACTTCTGAATTCATTCTATGAAGTCAGCATAAGCCTGATACCAAAACCACAGCAAAGATACCATAAGAAAAAATTTATAAACCAATATCTCTTACTAATATAGATGCAAAAATTCTCGCCAATAGAATTCAGCACCATATAAAAAAAAATAATACAAGTGGGATGCATACCAGGTATGCAAAGATGGTTCAAAATCAGAAAATCAATCAACATACTCTATCACGTAAATAAAAGAATCACATGATCTTCTCAACTGAAGCAGAAAAGGCATTCGATAAAGTCCAACACCCATTCCTGATAAACACTCTCAATAAGATACAAATAGAAGGGTAATGGTTCAACATAATAAGGGGGATCAATACAAAACCAACAGCCAATATCTTTCTCAATGGAGAGATGTTGAAAACATTCCCCTCGAGAACAAGAAAAAGACAAAGATGCCCTTTATCACCACTCCTATTGAATGTTGTGCTGGAAGTCCTAGCTAGAGCAATAAGGCAAGAAAAAAAGCACATCCAAATGGTTAAGGAAGAAGTAAAACTATTCCTGTTAGTGGATGATATGATACCATATGTAGAGAACACAAAAGACTTCACAAGAAAACCACTGGAACTAAAAGAAAGGTTCGGCAGAGTAGCAGGAATACAACATAAACATACAAAAATCTGTTGGATTCCTCTTCATCAATAAAGAGAACTACAAAAAGGAAATCAGGAAAGCAATACCATTTATGACAGCCCCTAAAAAAATAAAATACTTAGGAATAAATCTAACCAGGGATGTAAAAAACCTATACAAAGAAAACCACAAAACATTGCTGCAACAAACCAAAAGAGACCTACAAAAATGGAAAAACACACCATGCTCATGGATTGGAAGACTTAACATTGTGAAAATGTCATTTCTACCCAAAGCAATATATGAATACAATCCAATCCCAATTCAAATACCAACAGCATTTCTTTAACAAGATGAAAAAACTAAATCATTAAGTTTACATGGAAAGGAAAGAGGTCCCAAATAAGAAAAGCATTATTGAAGAAACAGAACAAAGTAGGAGGCCTCACACTACCTGACCTCAGAACCTACTATACAGCTACAATAGTCAAAACAGTCTGTACTGGTACGGGTAGCAAGACAGACACATTGACCAATGAAACAGAATTGAGAACCTAGATGTAAATCCATCTACCTATGGCCACCTGATCTTTGACAAAGGTCCAAAGTCCATTAAATGGGGAAAAGACAGTCTTTTGAAAAAATGGTGCTGGCAAAACTGGATGCCCATCTTTAAAAAAATTAAACAGGACCCATCCTCACACCATACACAAAAACTAATTCAAAATGGATCAAAGACCTAAATAGAAAACCAAAAACTATAAAGATCATGGAAGAAAAAATAGGGTCAATTCCAAGGGCCCTAATACACGGCATAAACAGCATACAAACTATAATTAACAATATACAAACGCCAGAAGATAACCTAGATAACTGGGATCTCCTAAAACTAAACACTTATGCTCATCAAAAGACTTCATCAAAAGAGTAGGAAGAAAACCTATAGACTGGGAAAAATTTTTTGGATATGTCTTATCCAACAAAGGTCTAATCTCGAAAATCTATAGGAAAATCTAACACTTCTACAATAAAAACACAAATAATTCAGTTAAAAAATGTGCAAAGGATATGAATAGACACTTCACCAAAGAAGACACGGAGGTGGCTAACAAACACATGAGGAAATGCTCGCTATCACCAGCCACCCACATCGAGTTGATTCCCACTCATAGAGACCCTGTAAGACAGAGTAGAACTGCCCCATACAGTTTCCGAAGAGTGGCTGGTGGATTTAAACTGTTGACTTTGTGGATAGTAGCTGAGCTCTTCACCACTGCGCCACAAGGCTCCCATTGGCCACTGTTGTTGTTAGGTGCCACTGAGTCAGTTCTGACTCATAGTGACCCTATGTACAACAGAATGAAACGCTGCCCGTCCTGTGCCATCCTTACAATCGTTATGCTTGAGCTCATTGTTGCAGCCACTGTGTCAATCCACCTCCTTGAGGGTCTTCCTCTTTTCCGCTGACCCCGTACTCTGCCAAGCATGATGTCATTCTCCAGGGACTGATCCCTCCTGACAACATGTTCAAAGTATGTAAGACGCAGTCTGGCCATCCTTGCTTCTAAGGAGCAGTCTGGCTGCACTTCTTACAAGACAGATTTGTTTGTTCCTTTGGCAGTCCATGGTATATTCAATATTCTTCGCCAACACCACAATTCAAAGGCGTCAACTCTTCTTCGGTCTTCCTTATTCATTGTCCAGCTTTCACATGCATATGATGTGATTGAAAACACCATGGCTTGGGTCAGGCGCACCTTAGTCTTCAGGGTGACATCTTTGCTCTTCAACACTTTGAAGAGGTCCTTTGCAGCAGATTCACCCAATGCGATGCGTCTTTTGATTTCTTGACTGCTGCTTCCATGACTGTCGATCGTGGATCCAAATAAAATGAAATCCTTGACAACTTCAATCTTTTCTCCGTTTATCACGATGTTGCTCATTGGTCCACTTGTAAGGATTTTTGTTTTCTTTATGTTGAGGTGTAATCCAAACTGAAGGCTGTGGTCTTTGATCTTCATTAGTAAGTGCTTCAAGTCCTCTTCACTTTCAGCAAGCAAGGTTGTGCCACCTGCATAACCCAGGTTGTTAATGAGTCTTCCGCCAATCCTGATGCCCCGTTCTTCTTCATATAGTCCAGCTTCTCGTATTAGTTGTTCAGCGTACAGATTAAATAGGTATGGTGAAAGAATTACAACCCTGATGCACACCTTTCCTGACTTTAAACCAATCAGTATCCCCTTGTTCTCTCTGAACAACTGCCTCTTGATCCATGTAAAGGTTCCTCATGAGCACAATTAAGTGTTCTGGAATTCCCTTTCTTTGCAGTGTTATCCATAGTTTGTTATGATCCACACAGTCGAACGCCTTTGCATAGTCAATAAAACACAGGTAAACATCCTTCTGGTATTCTCTGCTTTCAGCCAGGATCCATCAGACATCAGCAATGATATTCCTGGTTCCACGTCCTCTTCTGAAACTGGCCTGAATTTCTGGCAGTTCCCTGTTGATATACTGCTGCAGCCGTTTTTGAATGATCTTCAGCAAAATTTTGCTTGCATGTGATATTAATGATATTGTTGTATAATTTCCACATTCAGTTGGATCACTTTTCTTGGGAATAGGCATAAATATGGATCTCTTCCAGTCAGTTGGCCAGGAAGCTGTCTTCCATATTTCTTGGCATAGATGAGTGAGCACCTCCAGCGCTGCATCGTTTGCTGAAACATCTCAACTGATATTCCATCAATTCCTGGAGCCTTGTTTTTCGCCAATCCCTTCAGAGCAGCTTGGAATTCTTCCTTTGGTACCATCGGTTCCTGATCATATGCCACCTCTTGAAATGGCTGAATATTGACTAATTCTTTTTGGTATAATGACTCTGTGTATTCCTTCCAACTTCTTTTGATGCTTCCTGCATCGTTTAATATTTTCCCCGTGGAATCCTTCACTATTGCAACTCGAGGCTTGAATTGTTTCTTCAGTTCTTTCAGCTTGAGAAACGCTGAGCGTGTTCTTCCCGTTTGGTTTTCCATCTCCAGCTCTTTGCACATGTCATTATAATACTTTACTTCATCTTCTTGAGAGGCCCTTTGAAATCTTCTGTTCAGTTCTTTTTTTTTTTAAATAATTTTTATTGAGCTTTAAGTGAACGTTTAACAAATCAAGTCAGTCTGTCACGTATAAGCTTATATACACCTTACTCCATACTCCCACTTACTCTCCCCCTAATGAGTCAGCCCTTCCGGTCTCTCCTTTCGTAACAATTTTGCCAGTTTCTAACCCTCTCTACCCTCCACTCTCCCCTCCAGACAGGAGATGCCAACACAGTCTCAAGTGTCCACCTGATACGAGTAGCTCACTCTTCATCAACATCTCTCTCCAACCCATTGTCCAGTCCCTTCCATGTCTGATGAGTTGTCTTCAGGAATGGTTCCTGTCCTGGGCCAACAGAAGGTGTGGGGACCATGACCACCAGGATTCCTCTAGTCTCAGTCAGACCATTAAGTCTGGTCTTTTTATGAGAATTTGGGGTCTACATCCCACTGATCTCCTGCTCCCTGAGGGGTTCTCTGTTGTGCTCCCTGTCAGGGCAGTCATCAGTTGTGGCCGGACACCATCTAGTTCTTCTGGTCTCAGGACGATGTAAGTCTCTGGTTCATGTGGCCCTTTCTGTCTCTTGGGCTCATAGTTGTCGTGTGACCTTGGTGTTCTTCATTCTCCTTTGATCCAGGTGGGTTGAGACCAATTGATGCACTTAGATGGCCGTTTGTTAGCATTTAAGACCCCAGACGCCACATTTCAAAGTAGGATGCAGAATGTTTTCATAATAGTATTATTTTGCCAATTGACTTAGAAGTCCCCTTAAGCCATAGTCCCCAAACCCCCGCCCTTGCTTCACTGACCTTTGAAGCATTCAGTTTATCCCGGAAACTTCTTTGCTTTTGGTCCAGTCCATTTGAGCTGACCTTCTGTGTGTTGAGTACTGTCCTTCCCTTCACCTAAAGTAGTTCTTATCTACTAACTAATCAGTAAAAAACCCTCTCCTACCCTCCCTCCCTCCCCACCTCGTAACCACAAAAGTACGTGTTCTTCTCAGTTTATACTATTTCTCAAGATCTTATAACAGTGGTCTTATACAATATTTGTCCTTTTGCCTCTAATTTCGCTCAGCATAATGCCTTCCAGGTTCCTTCACGTTATGAAATGTTTCACAGATTCGTCACTGTTCTTTATCGATGTGTAGTATTCCATTGTGTGAATATACCACAATTTATTTACCCATTCATCGGTTGATGGACACCTTGGTTTCTTCCAGCTTTTTGCTATTGTAAACAGTGCTGCAATAAACATGGGTGTGCATATATCTGTTTGTGTGAAGGCTCTTATTTCTCTAGGGTATATTCCGAGGAGTGGGATTTCTGGGTTGTATGGTAGTTCTATTTCTAACTGTTTAAGATAACGCCAGATGGATTTCCAAAGTGGTTGTACCATTTTACATTCCCACCAGCAGTGTATAAGAGTTCCAATCTCTCCACAGCCTCTCCAACATTTATTATTTTGTGTTTTTTGGATTAATGCCAGCCTTGCTGGAGTGAGATGGAATCTCATCGTAGTTTTAATTTGCATTTCTCTAATGGCTAATAATCGAGAGCATTTTCTCATGTATCTGTTGGCTGCCTGAGTATCTTCTTTAGTGAAGTGTGTGTTCATATCCTTTGCCCACTTCTTGATTGGGTTGTTTGTCTTTCTGTGGTTGAGTTTTCACAGAATCATATAGATTTTAGAGATCAGGCGCTGGTCGGAGATGTCGTAGCTGAAAATTCTTTCCCAGTCTGTAGGTGGTCTTTTACTCTTTTGGTGAAGTCTTTAGATGAGCATAGGTGTTTGATTTTTAGGAGCTCCCAGTTATCTGGTTTCTGTTCGTCATTTTTGGTAATGTTTTGTATTCTGTTTATGCCTTGTATTAGGGCTCCTAAGGTTGTCCCTATTTTTTCTTCCATGATCTTTATCGTTTTAGTCTTTATGTTTAGGTCTTTGATCCACTTGGAGTTAGTTTTTGTGCATGGTGTGAGGTATGGGTCCTGTTTCATTTTTTTGCAAATGGATATCCAGTTATGCCAGCACCATTTGTTAAAAAGACTATCTTTTCCCCAATTAACTGACACTGGGCCTTTGTCAAATATCAGCTGCTCATATGTGGATGGATTTATATCTGGGTTCTCAGTTCTGTTCCACTGGTCTATGTGTCTGTTGTTGTACCAGTACCAGGCTGTTTTGATTACTGTGGCTGTATAATAGGTTCTGAAATCAGGTAAAGTGAGGCCTCCCACTTCTTCTTTTTCAGTAATGCTTTGCTTATCTGAGGCTTCTTTCCCTTCCATATGAAGTTGGTGATTTGTTTCTCTATCTCCTTAAAAAATGACATTGGAATTTGGATCGGAAGTGCATTGTATGTATAGATGGCTTTTGATAGAACAGACATTTTTACTATGTTAAGTCTTCCTATCCATGAGCAAGGTATGTTTTTCCACTTAAGTATGTCCTTTTTAATTTCTTATAGTAGAGCTTTGTAGTTTTCTTTGTATAGGTCTTTTACGTCCTTGGTAAGATTTATTCCTAAGTATTTTATCTTCTTGGGGGCTACTGTGAATGGTATTGATTTGGTGATTTCCTCTTCGATGTTCTTTTTGTTGATGTAGAGGAATCCAAGTGATTTTTGTATGTTTATCTTATAACCTGAGACTCTGCCAAACTCTTCTATTAGTTTCAGTAGTTTTCTGGAGGATTCGTTGGGGTTTTCTGTGTATAAGATCATGTCATCTGCAAATAGAGATAATTTTACTTCCTCTTTGCTAATCCGGATGCCCTTTATTTCTTTGTCTAGCCTAATTGCTCTGGCTAGGACTTCTAGCACAATGTTGAATAAGAGCGGTGATAAAGGGCATCCTTGTCTGGTTCCCGTTCTCAAGGGAAATGCTTTCAGGTTCTCTCCATTTAGAGTGATGTTGGCTGTTGGCTTTGCATAGATGCCCTTTATTATGTTGAGGAATTTTCCTTCAATTCCTATTTTGGTGAGAGTTTTTATCATAAATGGGTGTTGGACTTTGTCAAATGCCTTTTCTGCATCAATTGATAAGATTATGTGGTTTTTGTCTTTTGTTTTATTAATATGGTGGATTACATTAATGGTTTTTCTAATATTAAACCAGCCTTGCATACCTGGTATAAATCCCACTTGGTGGTGGTGAATTATTTTTTTGATATGTTGTTGAATTCTATTGGCTAGAATTTTGTTGAGGATTTTTGCATCTGTGTTCATGAGGGATATAGGTCTGTAATTTTCTTTTTTTGTGATGTCTTTACCTGGTTTTGGTATCGGGGAGATGGTGGCTTCATAGAATGAGTTGGGTAGTATTCCGTCATTTTCTATGCTTTGAAGTACCTTTAGTAGTAGTGGTGTTAACTCTTCTCTGAAAGTTTGGTAGAACTCTGCAGTGAAGCCATCCAGGCCAGGGCTTTTTTTTGTTGGGAGTTTTTTGATTACCATCTCAATCTCTTTTTTTGTTATGGGTCTATTTAGTTGTTCTACTTCTGAATGTGTTAGTTTAGGTAGGCAGTGTTTTTCCAGGAATTCATCCATTTCTTCTAGGTTTGCAAATTTGTTAGAGTACAATTTTTCGTAATAATCTGATATGATTCTTTTAATTTCAGTTGGGTCTGTTGTGATGTGGCCCTTCTCTTTTCTTATTCGGGTTATTTGTTTCCTTTCCTGTATTTCTTTAGTCAGTCTAGCCAATGGTTTATCAATTTTGTTAATTTTTTCAAAGAACCAGCTTTTGGCTTTGTTAATTCTTTCAATTGTTTTTCTGTTCTCTAATTCATTTAGTTCAGCTCTAATTTTTATTATGTTTTCTTCTGGTGCCTGATGGATTCTTTTGTTGCTCACTTTCTATTTGTTCAAGTTGTCGGGACAGTTCTCTGATTTTGGCTCTTTCTTCTTTTTGTATGTGTGCATTTATCGATATAAATTGGCCTCTGAGCACTGCTTTTGCTGTGTCCCAGAGGTTTTGATAGGAAGTATTTTCATTCTCGTTGCTTTCTAAGAATTTCCTTATTCCCTCCTTGATGTCTTCTATAACCCAGTCTTTTTTCAGGAGGGTATTGTTCATTTTCCAAGTATTTGATTTCTTTTCCCTAGTTTTTCTGTTATTGATTTCTAGCTTCATTGCCTTGTGGTCTGAGAAGATGCTTGGTAATATTTCGATGTTTTGGATTCTGCAAAGATTTGTTTTATGACCTAATATGTCTATTCTAGAGAATGTTCCATGTGCACTAGAAAAAAAAGTATATTTTGCAGCAGTTGGGTGGAGAGTTCTGTATAAGCCAATGAAGTCAAGTTGGTTGATCGTTGTAAGTAGGTCTTCCGTGTCTCTATTGAGCTTCTTACTGGATCTCCTGTCCTTCTCCGAAAGTGGTGTGTTGAAGTCTCCTACTATATATGTGGAGGTGTCTATCTCACTTTTCAATTCTGTTAAAATTTGATTTATGTATCTTGCAGCCCTGTCATTAGATGCGTAAATATTTAATATGGTTATGTCTTCCTGATCAATTGTCCCTTTTATCATTATATAGTGTCCTTCTTTATCCTTTGTGGCGGATTTAAGTCTAAAGTCTATTTTGTCAGAAATTAATATTGCTACTCCTCTTCTTTTTTGCTTATTGTTTGCTTGATATATTTTTTTCCATCCTTTGAGTTTTAGTTTGTTTGTGTCTCTAAGTCTAAGGTGTGTCTCTTGTAGGCAGCATATAGATGGATCGTGTTTCTTTATCCAGTCCGTGACTCTCTGTCTCTTTATTGGTGCATTTAGTCCATTTACATTCAGCGTAATTATAGATAAGTAAGTTTTTAGTGCTGTCATTTTGATGCCTTTTCATGTGTATTGTTGGCCATTTCATTTTTCCACATGCTTTTTTGTGCTGAGACGTTTTTCTTAGTAGCTTGTGAGATCCTCATTTTCATAATGTTTAACTTTATGTTAGTTGAGTCGTTACGTTTTTCTTGGCTTTTTTCTTGAGTTATGGAATTGATATTCCTTTTTGTGGTTACCTTATTATTTACCCCTATTTTTCTAAGTAAAAACCTAACTTGTATCCTTCTATATTGCCTTGTATCACTCTCCATCTGGCAGTTCAATGCCTCCTATATTTAGTCCCTCTTTTTGATTATTGTGATCGTTTATCTATTGATTTCCATGATTTCCTGTTGTATGTATTATTTTGTTTATTTATTTGTTTTTTAGAATTAGTCTTAATTTGTTTGTTTTTGTGCTTTCCCTATTTGAGTTGCGTTGATATCAGGATGTTCTGTTTTGTGACCTTGTATTGTGCTGGTACCTGATATTATTGGTCATCTGGCCAAACAATCTCCTTTAGCATTTCTTGCAGTCTTGGTTTTAGTTTTTGCAAATTCTCTAAACTTGTGTTTATCTGTAAATATCTTAATTTCTCCTTCATATTTCAGAGAGAGTTTTGCTGGATATATGATCCTTGGTTGGCAGTTTTTCTCCTTCAGTGTTCTGTATATGTCGTCCCATTTCCTTCTTGCCTGCATGGTTTCTGCTGAGTAATCAGAACATATTCTTATTGATTCTCCCTTGAAGGAAACCTTTCTTTTCTCCCTGGCTGCTTTTAAAATTTTCTGTTTGTCTTTGGTTTTGGCAAGTTTGATGATAATATGTCTTGGTGTTTTTCTTTTTGGATCAATCTTAAATGGGGTTCGATGAGCATCTTGGATAGATATCCTTTTGTCTTTCATGATGTCAGGGAAGTTTTGTGTCAGGATTTCTTCAACTATTTTCTCTGTGTTTTCTGTCCCCTCTCCCTGTTCTGGGACTCCAATCACTCGCAAGTTATCCTTCTTGATAGAGTCCCACATGATTCTTAGGGTTTCTTCATTTTTTTTAATTCTTTTATCTGATTTTTTTTCAGCTATGTTGGTGTTGTTTCCCTGGTCCTCCAGAAGTCCCAGTCTACATTCTAATTGCTCGAGTCTGCTCCTCTGACTTTCTATTGCGTTGTCAAATTCTGTAATTTTATTGTTAATCTTTTGGATTTCTACATGCTGTCTCTCTATGGATTCTTGCAACTTGTTAATTTTTCCACTATGTTCTTGAATAATCTTTTTGAGTTCTTCAACAGTTTTATTGGTGTGTTCCTTGGCTTTTTCTGCATTTATCCTAATTTCATTTGTGATATCTTTAAGAATTCTGTAAATTAGTTTTTTATATTCTGTATCTGATAATTCCAGGATTGTATCTTCATTTGGGAAAGATTTTGATTCTTTTGTTTGGGGGGTTGGAGAAGCTGTCATGGTCTGTTTCTTTATGTGGTTTGATATGGACTGCTGTCTCCAAGCCATCACTGGGAAACTAGATTTTCCAAGTAGTCGGCTAGTACGCTGGCTCCTGGTTCTGAAAACGGTCGCTGTCTGCCCGTATTTGTTCGTTTTCCGTCTCTAAGTTTGTGCTTGTTGTTCAGAGTTCGTAGATTGTTATGTATGTGATCGATTCCCTTGTTTTTCCGCGTCTTTGTTGCAAGAGGGATCCGCGGTAGCGTCCACCTAGTCCGCCATCTTGGCCCCGCTCCCCATAGGGTTTTCAAGGCTGTAAATCTTCAGGGAAGCAGACTGCCAAATCTTTTCCTCACAGAGCGGCTGGCGGGGATTCGAACCACTGACCTTTTAGTCACCAGCCAGGCACTTAACTACTGTGACACCAGGGCTCCTAATTATAGCCTACAAAACCTTATGGAGCAGTTCTACTCTGTCACATGGGATTGCTATGAGTCGAAATCAACTGGACAGCACCCAACAACATTTACAAACAAGATTACTCTCAAAGGTACCAAGGGTCAAAACTTCAATGTATCGTTTTGGGGAACACCATTCAATCCATAATGGTGGGGGGGAGTAATTTTTTTGTGTGTGTGTTTTTCTTTTTATTGTGTTTTAAGTGAGACTTTACAAACCAAGCCGGTCTCTCATACAAAAATTTATAAACACCTTGTGATATACTCATAGTTGCTCTCCCCCAATGTGACAGCACACTCCTTCCCTCCGCTCTCTCCTTTCGTGTCCTTTCAGCCAGCTTCTGCCCCCCTCTGCCCTCTCATCTCTTCTCCAGACAGAAGCTGCCCACATAGTCTTATGTGTCTACTTGATCTAAGAAGCTCACTCTTCACCAGTATCATTTTCTATCTCATAGTCCAGTTCAATCCCTGTCTGAAGAGCTGGCTTTGGGAATGGTTCCTGTCTTGGGCTAAGAGAAGGTCTGGGGACCATAACCTCTCGGGTCCTTCTAGTCTCAGTTGGACCATTAAATCTGGTCTTTTTACAAGAATTTGGGGTCTGCATCTGCTCTCCTGCTCCCTCAGGGGTTATCTATTGTGTTCCCTGTCAGGGCAGTCATTGGTGGTAGCCAGGCACCATCTAGTTCTTCTGGTCTCAGACTGATGTAGTCTTTGGTTTATGTGGCCATTTCTGTCTCTTGGGCTCATAATTACCTTGTGTCTTTGGTGTTCTTCATTCTCCTTTGCTCCAGGTGGGTTGAGACTCATTGATGCTTCTTAGATGGCTGCTTGATAGGGTTTAAGACCCCAGATGCCACTCTCCAAAGTGGGATGCAGAATGTTTTCTTACTAGATTTTATTATGCCAATTGACTTAGATGTCCCCTGAAACCATGGTCCCCAAACCCCTGCCTCTGCTACGGGGGTCTTCGAAGTATTCAGTTTATTCAGGAAACTGCTTTGCTTTTGGTTTAATCCAGTTGTGCTGGCCTCTCCTATATTGTGTGTTGTCTTTCCCTTCACCTAAAATAGTTCTTATCTACTATCTAATTAGTGAAAACTCCTCTCCCTCCCTCCCTCCCTCCCCACTCTCGTAACCATCAAAGAATATTTATTTCTCTGTTAAAACTATTTTTCGAGTTCTAATAATAGTGGTCTCATACAATATTTGTCCTTTTGCTGACTAATTTCACTCAGCATAATGCCTTCTATATTCCTCCATGTTATGAAATGTTTTACAGATTCATCATTGTTCTTCATTGATGCGTAATACTCCATTGTGTGAATAGACCATAATTTATCCATCTGTTGATGGGCACCTTGGTTACTTCCATCTTTTTGCTCTTGTAAAGAGTGCTGCAACTAACATGGGTGTGCATGTATCTGTTTGTGTAAAGGCTCTTATTTCTCTAGGATACATTCCAAGGAGTGGGATTGCTGGATCATATGGTAGTTCTATTTCTAGCTTTTTAAGGAAGCGCCAAATCGATTTCCAAAGTGGTTGTGCCATTTTATATTCCCACCAGCAGTGTGTATGGGTTCCCGTCTCTCCATAACCTCTTCAACATTTATTATTTTGTGTTTTTTGGATTAATGCTAGCCTTGTTGGAGTGAGATGAAATCTCACTGTAGTTCTGATTCCCATTTCTTTAATGGCTGATGATCATGAACATTTCCTCATGTATCTATTAGCCGCCTGAATGTCTTCTTTAGTGAAGTGCCTGTTCATATCTTTTGCCCATTTTTTAACTGGGTTATTTGCCTTTCTGTAGTTGAGTTTTTTTTTGCAGTATCACGTAGATTTTAGAGGTCAGGCGTTGTTTGGAAATGTCATAGCTAAAAACTTTTTCCCAGTCTGTAAGTAATCTTTTCACTCTTTTGGTGAAGTCTTTGGATGAGCATAGGTGTTTGATTTTTAGGAGCTCCCAGTTATCTGGTTTCTCTTCTGCATTGTTAGTAATGTTTTGTACACTGTTTATAGCGTGTATCAGGACTCCTAGCGTTGTCCCTATTTTTTCTTCTGTGATCTTTATCGTTTTATTAGATTTTATATTTGGGTTTTTGATCCATTTCAAGTTTGTTTTTGTGCATGGTGTGAGGTATTGGTGTGGGGAGTAATTTTTAAGCTCTTTGAAAAGGAGGCTTCGGATGGCCAGGTATGGCTATCTGGAATATTATAATATATAACTGTCCTTATTATTCCACTGACTTTTAGGTAAAATATTATTTACTCATATTTCTACAGCTTGATCAAAACTGAGCATTTGGTGTTTTGAGATTTTAATATCTCAAATTTTTCAGGTTTTTGAGTATTTGTTAATGATTTGCCTTTATTTTTTACCTTTAGTTCCTCTCGAGTTTTAAAGGTCCTTTCCTCAAATTAATTTTCCTCAGCTTTTTTCTTTTTAATCTCCTTATCACAATTCACCAGTGCAACAGTTCCTATGTGAAATGGCCACACGAAGACTGCAACATCTGAGGCACAATTGGAAAATAAAAAACCAACTACTTACTAGTAGTTTTTCCTGTCAGTGAAGTAATGCTTAATCTCCTAGCTGAGGTGGGTGATTTCTGCTGTGGTGGAGTCCGACATTGCTTTACGAGATCCTCATCTGATGCTGTGGTCATCAATTCTCCAATAAGAATTCTCTCCAGGCTCCCATCATCAATGCCCTTCCCCAGCCACCGCCCACATGGGAACCTGGTAGGATGGAAAAAAACTTTGGAGTCACCAATTTTTTTTACTCGTTTTTTTTCAGAATTAAACAAACAAACAAAAAAGAACATGCATGTAGCCCATCACTTTAGTGGCTGTGGGTCTTTTTTTTTAATTAAGGAAAATTTCAAACATACAGAAAAGTGGAGAGAACAATATAATAGACATTCATATTCTTATCACTTAGATTTTGCCATGTTCTTCATTTTTAAGTATTTTAATGTAAATTACAGATATCAGGACATTTCAGCCCAAAAAACACTGGAGTTGGAGTTTCTAAAAAGTGAAGACATTCTCCTACAAAGCCACATATGGTGTCACACCCAAGACAAATAAAAACAATTCTTTAATATTTGCTCATGCCTAGGGTGTATTAAAACTCTGTGGCTAGTTTTGGGAAGAATATTTTCAAATTAGAAATTAATGTTGGAGTTAAGTTAGAGGGAAAAACAGTGTTCCTACAAAAGAGTGCTGGCTGTAACCAGTAGAATCCAAAGATCCTTTCCTTTTACTAAAACATTTTAAGTTTCCCTTTTCTTTCTTCTTTTCTCAGAGTTATACCGATCTTTTTCAACACTTGTTAAAAAGGCAACATTAGCAGCAAGCATAATCTTTTTTTTTTCTTAATTACATTTTTGGCAATTTTGAATTATATAAAAAAAAAAAAGAAACTCCAAAGACTAAAAGAAAATTCAGAAAGCAGTGGGAAAGCTTTAGGAAAAAAGCAAACAAACAATTCTCAAACTTTTTTTTTGTCTAGAGTCTCAAAGAATTCTAAGCTTCCAAGGACATTTACTTACCTGTAGGTATGTCCTGTGATTTCATTTCTGACCATGACGCAATCCACTAGCCATTTGGCTAACAGTCCTGAGTTATCATGACCAATCTGCACAGTGGTTAGCTTCCCCAAGTTCTGACACTGTAGGGAATGGATTACAGGTTATCAATACCCAATCCCATTCTGCTGCATCTCAGCTTTGGCAGGGCACTTTGATTCCATCTAATATAAAAACTGCAAAGGACCTCTTCTGCATAAAGTGCTCTGCTGTACACTAGAGAAATTTATTCACAGGTATTCCCTGCTTTCAGGGAGCCCCTATTTAATGATACGGGAGACACATAAATATTAACTATCAAGTGAGTTGGACTAAACAAGACGCTAGAGATGTAAACAAGTGCTATAAGAACACCAAGGAAGAAACAATTCTAATCGGGTGACACGGGGATAACATAGAGATGGTGATTTACACTTTGGAGGAAAAGAATTTCAAGAGGTGGGCTAAGGATGCTATTTAGATTCAGTTACATACAAGTCAGGAAAACAGCTATAAATATCATCCTGCTGATATTTTTCTGTTTCTAATAAAATACTAAGGCAGAAGTGACTTCACAACTCACCTACTAGAGGTCTCTGACACTATGGCAAAAAAACCAAAGTTATCAATGTCCCTTACTGGCCCTTTTGTGGGCAAGTACAAAAGAAGCAATAATAATAAACATTTTAGTAAAAATAAATGTCAATTAAATCCTGACAGGTAAAAGATCACAGACCCCAAATGACTATGTGACGGACAGGTACACCAGAGCAATAAGTTTTTAAATCACTTGACTTCTTTGTATCTCTGTGAGAAAGCATCACAGTGATCCAGATGAGGGAGGTGAGTCCATTGGGTAGATAAGGCCAAAATAGGCTCTTGAGGGATCATGACCTTGAGTGGACTCCACTATCCCTACACCCCAAAGAACACAAGAACAGGACATTCGCTTAGTACTACTTCCCCTTCTGGAACACGAGCAGGTATTTGTCTTCCTCGTGCATACCAAGATCAACCTGCATGTGGGCTCAAACACAGAAATGCTTCACCAGATGAGACCTGAAAGCTAGCTACAATGTTGAAAGTTATTTTTTCTAAATCTTTCTATAAATGCCACTATGTAGTCTCAAAGTCATAAGCATGGATGTCAGCTCTCCTGCCTTTTTGCTAAAGGACACTCAGGTTCAGGCAGGGAGCACTTTACAGTAAGGAGGAGAACCTTTTTGGGTAAGTATTTACTTGAATGTCTCATACTTATTAGGTTCTGTGTTAGGCACTGGCAATCATAAAACAGGGCCTGGCAAAGCCTCATAGCACCTTAATATTACAAATAGAAAAACAGAGCTTAAAACAAACTACAGTAAATTGCTTAGGACAACTTTAGATATACAGTCACAAAACTGATTTTGCATGTTTGGGTGGTTCCTGTATATTATTTGATTCAAGGGAGAAAAAAAAAAGCAAAGCTAGAATCCCTCTGTAGAACTGTATTTGACACTTTCTGCTAAGAAGGTTTTCTGCTAAGCCGAACCTACCTCAAAAGTCATTTCGAGGAGGTTTTTGGGAATCTGCATTACTCCTGTGTCTCCCAGCTCTCCTGCCACACAGATCCAAGGGTTGGAAGTGGTGATCGCATTGCTCAACTTTTTGATTGGGATGATCA
This sequence comes from Elephas maximus indicus, assembly GCF_024166365.1. Classification (NCBI taxonomy): domain Eukaryota; kingdom Metazoa; phylum Chordata; class Mammalia; order Proboscidea; family Elephantidae; genus Elephas; species Elephas maximus. Next base: position 89,884,153 of record NC_064822.1, read on the forward strand.
CTGACCTATACGGAATTACTGAAAGAAAAAAAAAAAAAAAGCTGACATTAATGCAAAACTACAACGAAATTCTCTTGATAACAAAATATATTAATATATCTGAAGAACTCTATTGGCTTTCACAGATATTTTGTTTTGTATGACCTGTCAAGATGTATTCATACAAAAAAATTAGGTTATAACCTCTTCAGTCTAGAGGGAGGCCTGGTGGCACAATGGTTAAGTGCTTGGCTGCTAACTGAAAAGTCAGCTGTTCAAACCCACCAGCTGCTCCTTGGGACAAAGATGCGGCAGTTTGCTTCTGTAAAGATTACAGTCTTGGAAACCCTATGGGGCAGTTCTACTCTGCCCTATACGGTCACTATGGGTAGGAATTGAGTTGATAGCAATAGGTTTGAGCTTTTCTTTGGTTCAGTCTACAGAGACGAAGTCTAGTTTGTAAATGACAAGTACCAATACTTGTGGTGGTGGCTTCATGGCATATATGTTACCATGTATGTGAGTATCACAATAGATATAGATTACCACTACATTTATAAGTAATTTCAGGCATTAGCACCAGAATACCTGAGGACACAAACACTGACTGCACTATATGGTATTTTCATTGTTCTAATGTTTTTTTAAAATTACTTTTGAACCAAAATCAAGTACAAATAACCATGATTACTGACGTGATTTCATATGAAAAGAGGGATGGATGACTTCTTGGATAATATTTCTTTATTGCTGATTTTCTTGGCATCTCCATTCTGGACATAACAAAGTCTATAAACCATGACTTGGTAAACTATTAAGGTGATTCATGCATAAGAGGAGCTGCAGAGAAAGAATCAAGATGTGGAAAGAAGTCTGTGTAAAAACCTCTTTTCTCTCAAATCCATTGTTGCCGAGTTATTTCTACTCATAGTGACCCTATAGGAGAAAGAAGAACTAGCCCATAGGGTTTCTAAGGAGTGGCTGGTGGATTTGAACTGCCGACCTTTTGGTTAGCAGCCCAGCTCTTAACCACTGTGCCTATTCAAGAGAAAAGAATTGGCCCATAGGGCTTCCAAGGAGTGCCTGGTGGATTTGAACTGCTGACCTTTTGGTTAGCAGACAAGCTCTTAACCACTGCGCAGCCAGGGTTCCTTTTAAGGCTCTTTAAAAGGCACACCACTAGATGTCACTGTCCTATTCAAATGTGAAAGCACAACAAAGACATTACACTCCCTTCTCTTCAAAAAAAAAAAAAAAAGAGGGGGATGGTTTAAACACATTAGCCCATTTTATTCATCAGTGCCACATTTTTTTCTTAGGGTAGGATCAATATTTTGTTAGTATCCTTGGGACTTCTACTCGGTCAGTCACAAGAAGGGGTGCTGGAAGCCTTCCTTGAAAGACCCACACATAGGATTAAAAACACTTACTGGACGAGGTGCCCAGATACAGCCTCATAAACGAGTCCACAGTCCAATGCACTCTTAGATGAGGAAGATGAATGGAATAAACGGTTCGTTTCCCTAATTTTACATAAACGGCTTTCTTTATGTTGGGTGAATAATCTCGTTTTTCTACTCTTTTATTTTGGCTGAAGGAAGGGAAAATGTCAGAGGAAAGGCCATGCTTTCATGGTTTAGTAATCAGAATCAAATGGTTTTTGAAACTGAAAGCAGAAGAGGTTAGCATAAAAGTTTATTTTTGGTGCCAGAAAGCTCTCTCATTTCTTGCACTGACAGAAATAGCAAAGCTAGAGAAAAAGGACTTCTTTGGGGTCAACAGTTGTGTGGCTGTAAAGGGCCCACAGATAACACAACAGTGATTTCATAGATAAGGTATAAAAAGAGCAATATTATTAAACTCAAAATTTTTCTTTAAGTGTATCAATTCCTCAGGTTAAAAAGAGTTGCTCAGGAAAAAAATCTGCAGATATAAGGAGGATCTTCAGAATCCCAACTACCTCTGCTATTAATCCTTCTCTTTTAACAAAAAATTGTATATAACATCTTAGATTCTTATACCTGTAATAAACTAATATACGTAATAGTAGCTTGGCAGATATCACAGCTGGGTCTAACACCCATTCCAACTTCCCTTTTCCTTGTCTGCCTCTACCATAGAGAATGGAAAGCCAAAACCCACGATTCTGGCCAGTGATACGTTGGGGATATTTATTGGGATTTTTCGGATATGCTTTTCTAACATAGATCCTGCTCCCTTCCTCCTTTCTGCTGGAAGCTGGATTAAGAAGAATAGCCATCTTGTGATGATGAGGTGATATGGACACACTGAGGGAGTCTAAGAGGAAAGAGTCCATGATGGCACTGTGGACTGCCTACCTCCAGACTTTTCATTATTATATAAGAAAAATAAAACTACTAATTTCTTTAAGGTACTGTTTTTCAAGCTTCTGATACTTGTGGCTAAACACAATTCCTAATTGATACTAGTAAAAACTCTCCGAAGAAGGAAAGGGGGAACCACTGCAAATAATTAGTAATGGTGACTAGAATAAATATTATTATTCAACATTCTATCAATAATGTATCTTTAATCAGCATGTCTCCCCGTTGTTGTTGTGTGCTGTTGACTTGATTTTGACTCATACTGACCCTATATGACACAGTAGAACTGCCCCATAAAGTTTACTAGACTGTAATCTCATCAGGAGCAAATCTCTAGGTCTTTTCTCCCACAGAGCGGTTGGTGGGTTTGAACTGCCAACCTTTCGATGAGCAGCTGAGCGCCTAACCATTGGCCTGCCAGAATGCCCGTCTTCCCATTATGGATCTACAATGTCCAGCAAGATTTTGAAGTCCGTCTGAATCATCAAAGTTTAAATGATGTTTATTATCATCATGTACTGATCCACATATAGCAGAAGTGATAGTGGGATATTTGTAATAAAATGTTTCTTTTCACAGCCATCCTATTACAGGTTTAGTTGCCTGAGAAGCAGACTCAGAGCCAGAGATTAGCATGCAGAATGTGTACAAGAGAGTGCTTCCGGGGTCAATATGTGGAATGGAAGCAGGACTGGCCAAGGGAGAGGTTGACCTGTGATGCAGTCTCAATGAACTCCTCAGCTGACCTCATGGGGAGCTCTGGGACAGCTCTTTGATCAGTCATTGGGTGCTGGCTGTCCCTGGAAAAACGCACCACCTCAGGTAAGGCAGTTTTCTTCAGTGAGGTAATCGCCATAGGGGATGATATCTGAGAGCTGTCTTCTGGAAGCACTCCCAGCAGCTGGAAAATGTCCTTCATTCCTAAACGGATCTGTGTGGCACACACAGTGCCTATCTCACTGTACCATGTATGACTCACTGTTAAAGATACAAACTCTTTTATTCCACTAGTCACCTGAACAACTCCTCACTAACAGGTCAGACTTACTGATAGTGGTGAACACACTGGTGAAGCAGAAATAGTCCACAGCATTAAGGGAAAGAAGATGATAAAGAAACTGCTCTCTTTCTTCTTCACAACGGAGAAAAGCATACCGCTTATAAAGCTTCCTAGGAAAGGGTGAGACAAGCACAGAACCTCAGACAACAGTCTACTAAATTTTCATACTTTTCGTTATACCTTCCATTAAAAACTACCTTCACTGGGACAAACTATGGGTAAAAAAACCCACTGCCATCGAGTCGATTCTGACTCATTGTGACACTATAGGACAGAGTAGAACTGCCCCATAGAGTTTCCAAGGAGCGCCTAGCGGATTTGAACTGCCGACCTCTTGGTTAGCAGCTGTAGCACTTAACCACTACACCACCAGGGTTTCCAAACTATGGGTAGAAACTCTATCCTTGAAAGAACAGACAAGTCACAAAAATGAACCGTTAATATTCAATACATTTTTAACCTAACTAGTAATTAAAGGGAAAACAAACCAAAACATGAATCCATTTTGTCTATCATACTAATAAAGATTTAAAAAGTGATGATCAGTGTTGACAAGGAGGCAATGAATAGCTATTCTCATAGCTGGTGGGCTGAAAATTTCAAGAAAGAAATGTGTTGGCAATAATTATTTTAAACCAGTCATATCCTTTGACTCATTAATTTTACTTTTAGGACTCAGTCCTAACGATGTGATGCCAGATGTGGGAAAAGATTTATTCGCATACAGCCACTGAAATGTTTTAAGTAAAAATATACCATGGTATACAGATATGCTGGAATACTGTGTGGCTATTAAAAATAGTTCAGGAAGAAATTTAACAATAATAATACCATTATCACTAAAAACAGTAAGTAACTTATTAACCACTTATATTTAAGCACTGTTCCAAGTGTTTTATAGGTTTTAATATACTTAATCCTCATGACCATCCTAGGAGGTAAATCTATTAGCATTCTCACTTTGTACATGGAAAAACAGAGATAAAGAGAAATTAAGTATCTTGTCCTAGGGCACTCGAAGAGTAAATCGTAAAAGCAATATTTGAGCACAGGCATTCAGACTTCAAAGCTTAAACTCTTAAGATATAAAGTTAAGCTTAAAAAGAATGATATTGAATTGTAAATATAGTGTAACTTCAAATAAAAGAACGTGTGTAGGAGAAAGTACAGAAGAAAACATGTAAGATATTACTCATCTTTATGTAGTAGGATTATAAATGATTATCATCTATTTCTTTGTACTTTGATCACAATGGGCATGAATGATTTTTACAATCAGAAAAACGAGTCAATTTTAAGAGAACAAGGTCAGATTCACAGGCTATACTCCACCACTGCATTCTTTATCAGACCTATTCTTTGTATATTAAGGCGCATCCTAAAATGCTCAGTAAGTAATCTATGGATGATACCTATAAATACAAAACTACACCAAGAATTGGGTTACTATGATAAGATTCCAACAGACTGTCATATTTGCGGTCTTTGTTGAATTCTTTGCATACTTTTGCTCTTGAGAACACAAAGTCCTTAGTCTTCTAATTAGCTCTAGTGTACATACTATCTGGCTGATGCATTTCATCTAAGAGGATTTCTTGACAGGCTGAAGGAATACCATCAAAAAGGCTGAAGGAATACCATCAATTAATTGGTATGTACCTGATTTGTTTCCTGGCTCTGAATTAATAAATGTAAGTATTGGCAACTCTCAGAAGTTTTTAGCGTGGACATTTTTTTTTTTTTTTTTTGCTCCTTCAGGTTTTTGTTGTGATCTTCACAATATGATATAAGGTTTACACAGTTCAAGCTCTCTTTTGGGTGCTACTGTTAGCTTGTGTGGACTAGTTAGCTTTTTTTTCTAGAGGGGAACAAACTGGCCTTTGGCTGTGAAACTTGCTGTGCCTTCCCAGATATGATCAAGTATTATGTCAAGATACATAGCTTCTGAAGCTCACACGCCTGTTAGGAAAGAATGCACATACTCAGGAATCAGCAATTCACACTGAAGAAGCCAGTTTCTGTCAATTTATACAACTTACTCTGCAAGCATACAGGTCATCAAAACAGAAATGCCTCAGAAAGGAATCTCTTACTTGGTAAGTGGCTGGTTAGAGAGCAATTGCTTGAGATGCTGGGACAAGAGCTTCTTTTCTAGAGACAATCTTATCCATGCTCGAGCTCGTCCGACATCAGTCTTGATCTCACTCATGTTTTGAATATGCCTAAAGAACAGCAAAGACGTAAATCCTAAGGATAACTCTGAACTAAAACTACTAAAGAGTTATAGCACTTAGCACACAGTTTTTTTATCCTTAGAGGCAGCAGTGAATAATACACAATTTAAACTGATTACACCTTCAAAAGTTCCATCTGAATCATAAATTTAGTCTCACCTGAGAATCACCATTTATAACACAAGTACATAGGCAGAGTTCTGAGACAAAATATTTAACACTCCTTCACTCTTTCAGGCTTTACATCCCTGTTTTACCCCACAGACATCTGTAAGCTGACACCTGGTTATTTCTAATGATCAGAAAAATAATAAAACATACTGAATATTCAAGTTCTTATTCAGAGTACTTCTTATACAGTTTAATTAAGTATCTGTCATACTTTAATCCACTGAATTACTTTTCAAGTAACCCTGGGCAATATATGGAAAATATGAAATCTTACTTTCTATGGCACTGGACAAGACAAGCTTTGCTGTTGTTAGGTGCCGTCGAGTCCGTTTTGATTCATAGAGACCCTATGTACAACAGAATGAAACACTGCTTGGTCCTATGCCATCCTCACAATTATTGCTATGTTTGAGCTCACTCTTGCAGCCATTTGTCAGTCCATCTCATTGAGGATCTTCCTCTTTTTCGCTGACCCTCTACGTTATCAAGTACGATGTCCTTTTCCAAGGATTGGTCCTTCCTGATAACATGTCCAAACTAAGTGAGACAAAGTCTCACCATCCTCACTTCTTAGGAGCATTCTGGCTGTACATTTTCCAAGACAGATCTGTTTGTTCTTCTAGCAGTCCATGGTACATTCAATGTTCTTCACCAACGCCACAATTTGAAGGCATCAATTCTTCTCTGGTCCTCCTTATTCATTGTCCAGTTTCTTCATACACGAGGCAACAGAAAATATCATGGCGTGGGTTAGGCACACCTTAGTCCTCAAGGTGACATCTTTGCTTTTTCAACACTTTAAAGAGGTCTTTTGCAGAAGATGTGCCTAATGCAATACGTTGTTTGACTTCCAGGCTGCTGCTTCTGTGGGCATTGGTTGTGCATCCAAATAAAGTGAAATCTTTAACAACTTCAAAATTTTCCCTGTTTATCATGATGTTGTTTATTGGTCCAGTTGTGATCTTCATTAGTAAGTGCTTCAAGTCCTCTTCACTTCCAGCAAGCAAGGTTGTGTCATCTGCATATGGCACGTTGTCGGTCTTCCGCCAATCTGGATTCTGCATTCTTCTTCATATAGTTCCGTGTCGTGGATTAAACTGTGTCCCTCAAAAATATGTGTATCAATTTGGCTAGACCATGATTCCCAGTATTGTGTGATTGTCCACCATTATGTCATTTGATGTGATCTTCCTCTGTGTCGTAAATCCTATCTCTACGATGTCAATGAGATGGGATTAGCGGCAGTTATAAAAAAAAAAAAATTTTTTTATGTTAATAAGGCAGGACTCAATTTATAAAATTGGATTGCGCTGAGCCAATCTCTTTTCAGATATGAAAGAAAGAAGGGAGCAGTGAGACATGGGGACCTCAGACCACCAAGAAACAAGAGCCAGGAGAATAGTGTATCCTTTGGACCTGGGGTGCCTGTGCTGAGAAGCTCCTCGAACAGGGAAGATTGATGACAAGGACCTTCCTCCAGAGCTGATGGAGAGAGAAAGCCTTTCTCTGGAGTTGACGCCCTAAATTTGAACCTGTAGCCTACTAGACGGTGAGAGAATAAATTTCTGTTTGTTAAAGCCATCCACTTGTAGTGTTTCTGTTATAGCAGCACTAGATGACCAAGACATCCACCTTCTTGGTTTATTTGCTCAGCATACAGGTGAAAGGATACAACCCTGACTCTCACCCTTCCTGATTTTAAACCATGTAGTATCCCCTTGTTCTGTTCTAATGATAACCTCCTGGTCTATGTACAGGTTCCTCTTTAACATAGTTAAGTGTTCTGGAATTCCCATTCTTTGCAATGTTATTTATTCAAGCCTCGAGTTGCAATACTGAAGGACTCTACGGGAAAAATACTGAATGATGCAGGAAGCATCAAAAGAAGATGGAAGGAATACACACAGTCACTGTACCAAAAAGAATTGATCAACGTTTAACCATTTCAGGAGGAATCATATGATCAAGAGCTGATGGTACTGAAGGAAGAAGTCCAAGTTGCACTGAAGGCACTGGTGAAAAACAAGGCTCCAGGAATTGACAAAATACCAATTGAGATGTTTCAATAAACAGAAGCAGTGCTGGAAACATTCATCTATGCCACGACATTTGGAATACAGCTCCCTGGCCAACTGACTGGAAGAGGTCCATTCCAAAGAAAGGTGATCCAACAGAACGCAAAAATTATCGAACAGTATCATTAACATCACACGCAAGTAAAATTTTGCTGAAGATACTTCAAAAATGGTTGCAGCAATGCATCAACAGGGAACTGCCAGCAATTCAAGGCAGATTTGAAGAGGATGAAGACAAGCTTTACTGCATTGATAAATTAAAAATTCTTAAAATTTGGAAAGACTTGCAAAATTGTGTGGCTACAAAAAAAGCAAAAAAATTGTGGTCAAACCCCCTTGAATGTTACCTACACAGATAAAGTCACATTGTGTGTAGACAGCAATGCTATGCCTAGCATGTAAAAACAGCATGGCAGGGTGTCAGACCTCCTCGTCTTACCTTCACGAGGTGGAGAGAGAATCATTGTCAGCATCAACAGCCCAAAGCTGATTCCTAGGAGGAGGAGGTCAGACATACCTCCTCTCGCCAATCTTTTGAGCAATTCTGACACCAGCTGTCCCTTCGATGGCACTCCCAACTTCTCTGCTGGATTTGATAACTTGTTGCAATGGCCACATAGAATTCACAGACAATACTCACAATTATGGGGTTTATCAGGGAAGTAGCCAGGTTACAATTCAGGATCAGAAACAACTTAGGATATAGTTCTTCAGTCAGGACAGCTGCTTCCCAGCTGGGTGCCCACAGGCAGGACTCTCTCTCCGGCCCTTGGCCTGGCCTCTGCCCTGCTTGGACAAGTGTTACAAATCTCTTTAGCTCTGCCAATAAGCGCCCAGGGGTACTCCACTCTGCCAGTAAGCCTCATCCTGAAGCCGCTCGGCTCTCTTGCTCTATGGGTCCGCAAGCCAAGCTCCATTGACAAGTGCCCAGAGGTACTCCACTCCCCAGAAAGCTTCCTGCCTAAAGGTGCTCAGCTCTTTCACTCCATGGGTCAGCCAACACACCCACGATAGCCGCCTCACTCCATGGGCCAGAAAGTGCATTACCCCATCTTGTGCCAGTCTACTGGTTCTGTTGCTGCTGGTTCCCTGCTGTGCTTGCTGCTGCTTCTCATCGTTTTGCACCATCTCTGGCATTACAACCCTCCTTTCTGGGTCTAGGAGATTCTCAGCTCAGGGATCCTGCGTCCAAAGTATGAAATCCACTCCTGGCTCTTCTTCTTGGTGGGAGCAGTGGGTCCCTCCCCCACTCTGCTTGCTTCCCTCTCCTTTTATCTCTTATAAGATAAAAGGTGTGACTCAAGTAATGGCATAGCTTGAACAAGGGGGTTAAGAACAGTAACTGGGGTAAGGGTGGTGACATGAGTCACACCCTCTAGTAAAGCAGTGACTGAAAATACACCCCACCCTAATCTGGCCTCAGTAACATAATGGACAACTCACTCCCAAATGGGACCATAACCACAGGCATAGAGGCTAGGATTTACAGCGTATCACAAAATAGAAGATGATTACATCATTACACAACTGCCAAATTACATCACTATATAACTGCCAAACCACTGAAAATCATGGCCCAGCCAAGCTGACACATAACCTTAACCAGCACAGGGTCCATACCTTATTTGCATTAGCAGCAAGCTGTCCAATCCCCTTGGTGAGCCACAAGCACCTTATTTCCATAGTCCCATCCAACCGTTGTGTGGGAGTCACAAAGACTATGGCTAGAAGGGATATATTAAGTAATTCACTACACTACACAGCAAGACTGAATTTATCTTCCTAAATCATTTTTTTCCTCCTAAGGGGGAAGCCCTGGTGGCATAGCAGTTAAGTGCTATGGCTGCTAACCAAAAGGTTGGCAGTTTGAATCCACCAGATGCTCCTTGGAAACTCTATGGGGCAGTTCTACTCTGTCCTACAGGGTCGCTAATGAGTCAGAATCGACTCGACAGTAACAGGTTTTAAGGGTGAAAGAATTGGCAGGAGGTGCAAGTGTAACTGTAAAACCACTGCAGTGAGTGATTGAAAAGTCTTTGTTTTTGTGACCCACCATCCTCTCTCTTGATTTCTTTTTTTAAATATCAGAAACGACTCATCCTGGCCCTAATTTGATTCTGAGTATTCAGATTAAGGGATATCCTCCCTGCAAAACACATACATTCTCATTCTCTCTCTCTGTCTGTGACACTTTCTCACTTAACCAAATCTCTGGCTCTAAAGATTTAGGCTTCTGACCCCCAGTGCTGATGTATGATCAAACACCCTTGAGAAACAAGATGCAAAGCAGTACACCACATTACTCACACACACTAAAAAGTGGCTTAAAAATAAGTTAGATGAGAAGATGAAAAATTCTGTTGCCATTTTTGTGGGGCTCAGCCAATATCACGTCACTTCAAAGCAAGTTTTCAGAATTTATGACTTTTTATTTATTTTGACAGACCTTATTTTAAAGGGCTAAAACCATTATATATGATCACTTGGGGAGAAAACCATATCAATCAAGCACTTAATGTTCATCAGTATTGATGAGGTACTGCTGTGAGTACAGTGCCAGGTTACAGCTTAAATAATCTAGGAGTACCAATTTGAATCAAACCTACATGAGGTTTGGTAATTATTCATGATGTATAATCTTTCCTTAAGTATCCTTCCTACTCAAAAACAGTAAAATCTACTGAAATTAGTTTTATTCTGGACTTAAGTACCTGGAGACATGCTAGGTGAAGAATGGTAAAGTGGAAGTTACAATCTGAAAAAAATCTATGTTTAATGAAATTGGAAAAGATTGACATAAAGTAAAACCTATTTTGGGTGGTAATCAGTATTTCCATCACTGAAGTGTTTCTGCTAGTTCTTTTGGAAGGAGATACGGATTTTTTGGAGATGACGCCTCCAGACTCTTCTCCTCAAACCTGTCTTGTTCACTGGTACCAGGAAAATCAATCTGCCTAACTATTGCTCCTTAATGTCATTCCTTTATTCAAAAACCTTCAACAGCTCATAGGATATAGTCCGAATTGCTCAGGCTGGCATTCCTGTACCCCTTGGCTTCAACCTATCTTTTCATTATTTTCCTATTAAAAAAATACATCATTCCAGGGAATCTGATTTACAAGACTTTGCATCCCATTACCTAAAGTACTCTCTTCTAGCTTCCAAAAAAAAAAAAAAAAATTTATATTAATCTTTGATAACCCAGCTTCCCCTAAAGAGCTTCTGTGACCAAGACAGCCTTCAATGACCTCTCTAGTTTATGGATTTCTAGAATTTAATTTGCCACTTATCATACACTGCCTAGTACTTTTATCATCTTCTGTTGGTATACATTTTTCTCAGCTCGACGTAAGCTTCCTGAGGACAAGGAGGCCAAAACTTCTCTGTAGCCTAGCTTCTGTCTTTGTACCCTCATATTGTTGATTTAGGTGTCAAGCAGGTTCCGATTCATAGAGACCCCATGCACAACAGAATGAAACACAACCTGGTTCTGCACCATCCTCATTATCATTGATGTGTTTGAGCTCACTGTTGCAGCTACTCTGTCAATCCATCTCATTGAGGATCTTCCTCTTTTTCGTGGGTCCTTTATTTCACCAAGTATCATGTCCTTCTCCAGGGACTGGTCCTTCCTGATAACATGTCCAAAACGTTCGAGACAAAAATCTCACTAACCTTGCTTCCAAGGAGTATTCTTGCTGTACTTCTTCCAAGACAGATTTGTTCATTCTTCTGGCAGTCCCTGGTGTATTCAGTGTTCTTCACCAATACCATAATTCAAAGGCCTAATATAACATCTCTAAACCCTGGTGCTGTAGCAGTTAAGAGTTCAGGGGCTAACCAAAAGGTCGGCAGACCGAGTTCACCAGGCGTTCCTTGGAAACCCTATGGAGCAGTTCTACTCTGTCCTATAGGGTTGCTCTGAGTTGGAACTGATTCAACAGCAACGGGTTTTTTCGTTTAGCACATAATAGGAACTCGAAAAATTCTGCAGCTATATAAATCTATAGTATCTAATTTTATGCTTTAAAACAATTTATATACATTGTGTTATTAAACTTTAATCCAAACCCGTTAAAGTATTTACTGTGGGTTGCACAGCCGATTCCTGTAATTGCTGTCAATAAATTGTATGCCTGTAAAGTTGAAAAAATATTTGATGTGTATACAACTAGATGGTGCCTGGCTACCACCACTGACTGCTCTGAAAGGGATCACAATAGAGGGTTCCAGGCAGAGTCCGAGAAAAATGTAGAACAAAATTCTAACTCATAAAAAAAGACTGGACTTACTGGCCTGACAGAGACTTAAGAAACCCTGAGATTATGGCCCCTAGACACCCCTTTAGGTGAGTAATGAAGTCACTCCTGAGGTTTACCCTTCAGTTAAATATTAGACAGGCCCATAAAACAACAAAACGAGACTAAAGGGGCACACCAGGCCAGAGGCAAGGACCACAAGGCAGGAGGGAACAGGAAAGATAGTAATAGGGAACCCAAGGTCAAAAAGGGAGAGTGTTGACATGTTGTGGGGTTGGTAATCAATGTGACAAAATAAAATAGTGTACTAACTGTTTAATGAGAAGCTAGTTTATCCTGCAAACCTTCATCTATAGTACATTAAAAAAAAATCTGCTGTGTAATTATATCATTTGAATCTGTTTTTTAATTAGAATAATTTATTATAGGTAATTATCATGGCATTGAACATAATATTACACAAGTACTGCTTCCAAAAGAACCCAAAACCTGTTGCTGTCAAGTCAATTCTGACTCACAGGACCCTACGGAACAGAGCAGAATTGCCCTATAGGGTTTCCAAGGAGTGGTTAGAGGATTTGAACTGCCGACTTTTTGGTCAGCATTTGAGCTCTTAACCACTGTGCCACCAGGGCTCCACTTTCAAAATAGATCCTGTTAATTTACAAAAAAGTATATACAATGTGGTTTAAATAATTTGTTTCCAAATCTGGTATAAAGGTTTTCAATTTAGAAACATTTTTATGTGCTTTGTCTTACCTGATTGTCACAGCCACTAGTGGGAGAGAGATCATCATTATTATAAGTTAATGATGAGAAAATGGAGACTCAGAGAGACTAAGTGACCCACCCGATGTCACACAGATAATATGTATTATTCTAGACATGCCACCCATTTTCTCTCAATCACTTCTTCCTGGCACTCACATTCTCTTCTCAGAGAAGCTTCTCTCCCACAGATCCAGGTACCACCACGACCTCAAAGGGCAAGCCCCATGTTCCTAATCCTCACCTAGAACTGACTAGATAAGAGGCACATATCTGATTTCAATTAAGCCAATCAGGTTTTTTTTTCTCAAACACTGAGAATTAGTACACTGGAAAACTGATTTAGTTTTTGTTAAATGGTTGAAGTAAGAAGTGAAGTTAAGGCCAGGGCTTGGGCAATCATGTGCACAATAAAGGGTGAAGGAAAGGAAAGGGAAAGGAAGGGGAGGGAAGAACAGAGAAGGAAAAGGAAGGAGAGGAGAGGAGAAGCAGCAGATGTAAAGGGAGAAGCGGAAATGATTTGCTTTTAGAGACAGAAAAGGTAACCAACCTCAGGACAAGAATGCTTTCAATCCAGCCACAGTTCCCATTCTTGAATTCTAAAACACCCTCATATGCCTCCAATAAATTCCCCCTTTTTGCAAAGTTACTAAAACCAAGTGACTTCTGACTAACAGAGTGGCAATACCTAAATTTGAATCTGTGTTTCCTGAGTACCAAACTGGTGCTTATTTCATTGTATCACCAAGGATATTTATTAAAGAAATTAACCATCTTTAGTTTAAATTCACATTCTGTGATGTCATAAAACTTCTTAAAAATATTCCTTCCTGGGGTAAAACAATGTCACTCATGACTATTAAATTTTAGTGTAGAATAAAGCCAGGTGCTCACAAGCACATGCGTATACATTTATAAAAACATAAAGTTACTAACTAGCCAGTACCTTCAACTAAATTTATTACCATTTTAGAAAGAATATTCCTGGTATTTACTCATTCTGTCCATCGGTTATGTATTCAAAATATCTATACTTAGATTACAGTACTCACAATCTCCTAGCTCATGTCATGTTCTACTCTGCCCCTAATCATCAGTAACATTTTGTCATTAAGAACAAAAGTCAGTTTGAACAACTACAGGGTGCTCTGGAAAGAAACTGGGAATAATGGCAACACTATGATCAAACTTTGATATACAGATGATCTGTACAATTACTTACAGATCTCCAGCCTTTCTCTTTGGAACAATAAAATCATTCTATTATTGACAATTTAGTGATACCTGGCATCTATGAAGGCCGCGGAGAGTTACCTGAAAGACTAAGACAAAGGGGATGGCCTTTAGACGTGCCTGTCCTGGACTCATGCCAACCGCTAAGCAGCCCAGTGCTAACACTCCTGACAACTGCCAACGACTTAAAGTCCCCAAACTGCCAATGTCTTTGCCTCCAGAGATAAACTTGGAAAGATGGGAGGTACCAGCAGAAGGTTATGTCCAACAGAGAAGAGAGCACAGGCTCAGAGAGGTAGAATTTTCAATATTACCTGGCCTAGAGTTTTCTTTAATTGTCCAGATTGGAAAAAAAAGAAGTTTAGAATATTACTTGGGTGTTATTCTTTAAGGAAAATATCCACATCAATTATGTGGTAGCAACTAGGGATTACAATGAAGTGCCTGCCAAGAACTTGGAAAAGGGGAAATAAGCCTGCCCACTGAGAGTTAGGCTTTGAAGTGAACATATCATGAATGACAGCAACAATATACAAGAAGGCATCTTAGAGAGGCAGAATGGTAGGAGAGAAAAAAGAGGTCAAAGAGGAAACACAGGAGTGTTTCTCCAGGGCTTTCCTGAGCAGACTGCCTCAGTGCCATCAGCAGGAGGACCACCAGTGCAGAGCTGCATGCATCAAGCTTCCACAGTTCTGATTCTGAGGACAGCAAGCAGCCTTCTGGTGTTATTCTGCTTTGCAGTGAGAGAATACCCATATCATGAGAAAAGAGTATCCAGTCATCTGGTGAGGGAAATGATAAACTGGTTTTATCAACTTCTTGTGAACTTGTTCTCCACAGATGATTTGACCAGGGTGGACAGATGACTCAAACCCACCCAATTATTTTCTTATCTCTTTTAGGTATCTGAAGTCAGTCTTTTGATTAGCAGGAGTCAGTATTTTAGAGTCTAATTACCTTTAGTTTACTAATTATTTGGTTTCTGAGCTTATAATGCTGAAAACCCTAGCACAAGGTCTACAGCCATGCATGCTATAAGACACAGGAAAATCCATTTGTCTCTTCTGGGCAACACGTTTCTGCCTTACTAAACACCTTTTGAAAGCAATCAACCAATCAAGTTTTATGAAAAGCATCTATCATGTGGCCAAGACATCGCTTTGGGAAACTCAGAGGTTTTTTTCAGACTTCTTTGTAGGACAAAGTCTGAAAATTAAGAACTGAAGTAACACTCAACTAAGAAGTCACAGGACATCAATTTTTTAGTTTAATGTCTTGAACAAATGTAGGCTGTCCAAGGTTATACTAAATTACATTTAGGCTGATACATGCTCATATACTACTGCCAACTTATTGGGGCCTACTTACACATGGCATTTTTCTAGAGACCTAGTAAAGACCGAGGACTTATGTCTAGTTAGAAAAAGTCCTGAACTAAGCCAGGAAACCTTGGTTGTAGTTTTCTTTCCACTGTTAACTGGATATATGGTGAGAGACCTGTCTCAGCCTCATTTTCCACATCTGCAAAAGGAAGAAACTAAGTAATGAGACTTCTCAAGTTTCTTCTGTTACTTTAAATTGATAGTAAAAAGTATCTCAGCAATCGCCACCTTTCTAAATCTTTAAAACTATATCCAATACAATTCAATAGAAATTTGGTCAGTTGATCAGTTAAAGATATATGCAAAAATGTTAGGTAAACACAAACACACCCGCATACACATATACTCATAGAGCTTAAAATATGGCAAATCTGTATTTAACAAATATTTATTCAGCACCAATTATGGGGCAGATTCTGCAGTTCAGAGTCTGAATTACTATTAACTAATTCAGAACACTATCACAGTCTGAATGTGATTGTACACTATTGGTCTGAACACTAATAAGCAACAGTTCCATCAGCATGAGGATCACTAGCAAAGAGCTGGATCAGTTATTTTGTAGAATGTCCCTCAATTTGTATTTCTCTGATTTTTTTATGATTAGATTGAAATTACACATTTATAGCAAGAACAATGAGAAACGATATACTCTTCTCAGTGCATCCTATCAGGGGGTACATGATGTTGATATATCTTGTATCTAGTGAGGCTAACCTCAATCACTTGGTCAAGGTGATGTCTGCTGGGTTTCTCCACTGAAAAATTACTATACCTCTCTTTGTAATTAGTAAGTCCTTGGGACAGATGCTTTGAGACTATGCAAATATCCTGATTTCTCCTTAAACTTTCAACCACTAATTTTAGCATCTATTAGTAGATATTGTCGACAACAATTATTGCTGTGGTGTACTAATGGTGATTTTCTACTCCTTCATTCCTTCAACATTAAGTGGAATTCTTCTGTAAAAAAAAGCTGCCTCATTGCATCCACCCATCTCCCAGATGTTTATTTTATTCTATGTATAATGCTCCAATATTATCACTATTTATTTTGTTGTTAAGATTGTTCCAGCTTTGGCCACTGGGAACTCTTTTAAGTTGGCTCCTGTACCTTTCTTTGACATGACTCCATCCGTTTTTCAGCACTCCTTACTTTCTGGAACCACATGACGTAGGTTATCCTATATTTGCCCTGTCTCAGCCCTGGAATCAACCACTTCTCTAGGGAGCTCTGGTTCCTTCCACTGAAAAATGATATTAGAAACCAATATTGGGGTGCTAGCTGTACTCACTGCTCCTGGTGTGTCACTGCTGCTAGTCCCTCTCAGTGAAAAAAGCTTGGAAATATATTAGTGACTACCAGGGGCAAGGGGCAGGGGAGGGGTCAACTACAAATGAGTAGCACAAGGGAATTCTGGGGGTGATCGAACTATTCTGTACCATGATGTACATTTGTTAAAACCCACAGAAATGCATACCATGAACAGTGAATTTTACTGTATGTAAATAAAGTTAAAAAGAAAAAAAATCAGTGAGGATGTGGAGGGAGACTAAAACGGAATAGAAACTGTAGCAAATAAGCCTAACTATATTACAAATAAATAACATAACCACACTGAAGGAGATGGAGGAAAAAAAGAATTAATCTAAATTCTGGCAAAAAGTATTTTGGTAGGATACTGAAAGGCTAAAGACATAGAGAACTAAAGCTATACACAACTACTGCAGGCACTCCCTGCCCTTAAAAAACCAACAACAACATGAAATATGTAAAAGTAAAATAAGAAGGAAATTGAAGGAGCAGGTCAGCCTACGTGATATGACCATCTCCTAATTAGGTCACATCAGAAGTTTGGTCTCGAGGTAACAGCTGCAAAGCTTTCAACCACCATCACCTTAAGGTGATGGCTATTGGGAAATCACTCACTGCAGAACTCACATGGCTTGTATGTTTCAGTTCAGGGAGACAAAGATAATTTTCTCCTCAGTTACAATGATTACTCGTATGCTAACCATCAAAAGCAATCACAAGCTACATAAAGACAACATCTATCAAGGAGCAATGACATTTAAGATATAAATATATAAACTGATTTACATAACAAGAACCAACATTTACTGAACTCTTACTATGAGACAAATACTTCTCTAAACTTTTTACATGGACTAACTCATTTAATTCCACAATAGTCCTATAAGATAGGTATTGCTTCTATTTGAGATATGGGAAAACTGAAGTATAGATAACTTATGAAAATTGTGCCAAAGGTCACACAGCTGGTAAGTGGTAAAGTCAAGACATGTTACCACCGACTGTGCTGCCACTCATGAGAGCTGTGCTTTCAGTTGCAAATATCTGACGAATCATATAAGCACCCACAACTAATATTAAAAAAGCACATCATGAGAAAAGAGTTACAAGTGTTACAGATATTGTAACATTTAAGCTCACATATTTTAAGACTTGGCTAAGTATGAAAATGTTTTCTTTCAAATCTAATACATTTGAAAGAAAAAACCCTGTGTGTTCCTCATTCAGTAATCTAATTTAGATATCCTGATGCCTTGGTAAAGATTTCTAAGATCAGTAACTGCAAGTAGTAATTCTCCGATCTGTATTTGCTTCAAGCTAAATCTATCTGACAGCAATTTTTCTGTCAAGTAATCTGCCTTTATTTGCAGATTTTTTTGTGTGTGTATCTGTGGGCAGCAGGTATTTAAAAAAACAGAACAAAAGGAGTTATAATTTAGGGATGCTTTCAAACCCTTCTCAGCTGCATTTTCTCTTCGTATTTGAGGAATAAAATACTATAGTGTAAAAGTAAAATCATAAAATATAAAAAATGGTTTCTCTAGAACATATAAGCATAAAATACACATAGCCATTTTTACTGAAGTAATTGAGGTGAAAGCCGTAAGTATTTCAAAGGTATCAGCGTGTGCTCATGTATAAAACAAATACCTCATGTCTTGGATAAGAGAGACCCTAAGTGTTGGCAACATAATTCCTGAGTCAGATTTTCTTCTTTCTGGTCCAAGGGCAACTGTGTAGAAAAATAAGTATAAGAAATTACTTTGATATGAACAAATTTTAAAGGCAACAGAAAATTTCAAATTATTTTCTCTGAATATTGTTATTTTATTAATACAGTAAACCAGTTATTTTCTCTCCAGCTAATCTGGGCTGCATTTGGAAATTTAAAATGAATCATAAAAATCCACCTAGCAGGGACCTAGCTTGTACAAACTTTCACCGAAACACAATAAAATATTATTTAAAAAAAAAAAAAAAGTCCACCTAGCAAATAAAGCAGTGTAGGCAAATTGTGGTCCTAAGGGCCAGTCATTTTCTAAACACTATTCATCCTAATGCAGACAAGTAGATGAGTGCTCTGGGTAATGACTCGAAACTTAGTATGTAAATCATCTCTACGCTCATGAATTGCAATTACATTTCACTATACCCTGGAAAAGTGTTTTTAAAAAATCTAAGAGTTTGGGCTCTCTAGTCTAAGTTTCTACTTGAAACTTTAGAATTTAAATAGTATATATACCACGCAAAGTAAGTAATCTTCATTTAGAATGTAATATTCACAGGTTATTCTTATATAAATCTGAAGAGCTAATGTTTATGAAAGGAAAAATTATTCCCCTGTATAGCAAAGGTTAACCGATCAACTACTGGCTGATATACTGTAGCTGAGGTGCCCACTGTAAATGATTTGTCGTGGAGTTCTGTGCCCTTTTATTTCCATTTCCCCATCTGTAAATGATGGCTAAATTGCAATATTGCACTTATAAAATACATCAATACAATTAGAATTTAGGATGTGGGTTTTTGCTGAATATTAAATATGCTGTTTTCTCAGGTTTTAGAGGCATTCTAATTTAGGGGGCTAGGATACTGTGCTGGAAGACATAAATATATATGAAGTCGGTCCTGATGGAAGATAGGCAGGGAACCTTTTGGTTCATTGCCATCTGTGGCTAGGCTGGCAGCTGGTGGGTATAAATGAGTATGGATTGGTAAAGCCAGTAGATTAATGGGGCTGTCAGAAGGAATAGGGTATGGCTAGGCCTACCTAAAGGCAATACTTTCCAGGGCCTTCTATACCAGGTGAGTTATAAACAGGCCATTTGCCTTGGCAATTTGGGGACAGAATTTTCAATGGGACACTAAAAAAGACTAGTTCATCTTGATACCAGGAAATAATGGGAATTGTTCCAGAGACTTGCAGGGAATGTGCTGTTTTCTTCCTGTCTAAGATTGCCACTATTTAATGTGTTATTAAAGAAAACACATCTCCCTTTCTGGGAGAAAGTGAGATGCCTCAGAGAGTGAATGCCTCTGTATACCAGATGATTAGACAGGATGAAAGATGGCCACATGAGTGGTAAGAAATAGGTTGAGAAGGGGGGAAAAAAAAAAAGATTATGAGGCAGCAGAGGGGAACTGAAACCATAATCAGCAAGTTGGCTAGAGGGAGACATGACAACAAGAAGAAACCATGCCTCTGGGACCAGAGAGCAGGTGAGAGGCTCTAAACAAAAGAGGAGACTGGTATTTAAAAACACAGTAGCATCCACAATAAGGGTATCCACAGGAAAAAGCATGTTCTGAGAATCTTGTTTTGGACTTAAGCAGAAACTAACAGTTGGGGTTAATATCGCTCCCCTACTCCCAACCCTATATTCTAGTCATCCTTTACTGCTCAATGTTCCTTAAACACGTGATGTACTTTTTCACGTCTCCATGCCTTTGCTGAAGCTCATTCTTTAATGCTCCTGAATCTTTCTGCCTCTTTATAGCCTACTCGTCAGTTAAGACTGAAAGGGAGTATAGCTTAATGGTTAAGAATATGAGCTTTCTTGAACCCTACAGAGAATTGAAATTCAGCTTTAATTCTGCCTCTGTGTGAAATCTTTCCTGAATATCCTCTCTCTCCTAGGTGCATCCTAGGTGCACAGTTGGGTAAATCATTCCCTCCTTCTACCAAGACTTGTAAAACTGAACTTCTATCATAGAACTTACCACAATTTAACATAGTTTACTCCTATTAAACTATAATGCTTCTTGAGGCTCAGATCATACCCTTTTCTTGGAAAACCCAGAGGGCCTCACAGAGGTCCCAATCCCCTGCAGTATATCCTCAACAAATACTCACTGAGCACAATGAGGCTAGTTAGGGCCAGATGGTAGATCCTTAAATGCCAAGTTAGAATGTCAACCGAGGGAGAGGGGGGAAAATTTGATTTAATATTTAGCCTCAGGAATCCCCTTTGTAGAGCTGCTTGAATCAATGCTACTGACAGCAAGTTTTTAGAGGGCAGAAACTATATATGTTATTTTTATAGGCAGGTAAGTAATTAACAGAATATTTTTGTTGACGAGTGACTCAAAACTCTAGGGTTAGATCCAGAATAACCATTTCTAAGCAGTAATTTCCACGTCCTTCTTTTTTTTTTTTCCCCCTACTCCCACCCCCCACTAACTGATTTAAAGATCTATTTAAAGTTTAGCAGAACCATGTCTGAGGATGCACCGTTTGAGAACAAGACTATGTCTAAGCTGGCCAACATTTTTAAAGGTAGAAACTTTTGAGTGATCTATCTTGAGAAGCCTTTTTTCTAAGACCAATAGCACTGACATCTTTTCTTTGAAACAGGATTTCAGACTACTAGGTACAGCGATCACTAGGTCAAATTGAACAGTTTCCCTCTTTTTGGTCCTCTTGCTAAGACAGACCCTTTCCATTCCTCTGCAACCCTTAAAATGTCTCTGACTCCTGTTTAGTGACGCTTCTGAAGAAGAACATTAATGATCCATCACCCAGTTGTCTCATTCTGGCTCGATGCTAACAGGAGCACAAACTCACTGGGAATCTCTAAAAACTCTGAGGATCTTAACATGACAACACAGGCTGTTTACTGCAATTAGAAAGCTTATAATTGGCAAACAAAAAAGTATTCTTTGGGGAAAAAAACATTTAAATACAGTAAGTCAGCAAACTGCTAATTTTTACATAATTAAAACACTATACTGTGTCAAAGAATAAAATATTTAATTTTTAAACTGACACTTTTATACATATTTCACCCTTACATATATATGGTCTATATATATTTATTCTCTCATATTTTTAAGTACTAATTTCCTGGGCTAAATCAACAGAAGTATTAGAGCGATATTTATAACATCCATCCCTCCAGACAGATAACATTGATTTTAAAAGCAACATGGTTTATGTTAATGATACTTGTTGTGAGGTGCTATCAAGTTGGTTCCAACTCATAGAGACCCTTTGTACATCAGAACAAAACACTGCCTGGTCCTGCATCATCTTCACAATTGTTGTCATGCTTGAATCCACTGTTGCAGCCACTGTCAATCCATCTCACTGAGGGTCCAAGTCTTTGCAAATTTTAAGAATTTTTAATTTATCAATGCAGTAAAGCTTGTCTTTGTCCTCTTCTGAATCTGGCTTCAATTTCTGGCAGTTCTGAGGCGATGTACTGCTACAACCGCTTTTGAATGATCTTCAGCAAAATTTTATTTGTATGTGATAGCAATGATATTGTTCAATAATTTCCACATTCTCTTGCATCACCTTTCCTTGGAATGGATACAAATATGGATCTCTTCCAGTCGGTTGGCCAGGTAGCTGTCTTTCAAATTTCTTGGCATAGAGGAGCGAGTGCTTCTCACTTGCTGCATCTGTTTGTTGAAATATTCCATTGGTATTCCATCAATTCCTGGAGGCTTGATTTTCGCCAGTGTCTTTGGTGTACCTTGGATCTCCTCCTTGAGTACCGTCAGTTCTTGTTCATATGCTACCTCCTGAAATGGTTGAACACCTACCAATTCTTTTTGGTACAATGACTCTGTGTATTTCTTCCATCTTCTTTTGAGGCTTCCTGTTTCATTCAATATTTTCCCCACAGAATCCTTCAGTACTGCAATTGAAGGTTTGAATTTTGTCTTCAGTTCTTTCAGCTTGAGAAATGCCCAATGGTTGTCTATCTCCAGTCTTTGCACATGTCATTATAATACTACGTCTTCTCGCACCGCCCCTTGAAATCTTCTGTTCAGCTCTTTGACTTCAACATCATTTCTTCCATTTGCTTTAGCTACTCTATGTCCAAGAGCAAGTTCCAGAGTCTTTCCTGACATTCATTTTGATCTTTTCTTTCTTTCCTGTCTTTTTAATGACCCCTTGCTTTCTTAGTCTATGATGTCCTTGATGTCATTCCACATCTCGTCTGGTCTCCAGTTATTAGCGTTCAACGTGTCAAATCTATTCCTGAGATGGCCTCTAAATTCAGGTGGGATATACTCAAGGTTGTACTTTGGCTCTTGTGGACTTGTTCTAATTTTCTTCAACTTCAAGCTGCACACGAGCAATCGATGGTCTGTTCCACAGTGGCCCCTGGCCTTGTTCTAACTGACAATACTGAGCTTTTCTATTGTCTCTTCCTACAGATGTAGTCAATTTGATTCCCATGTGTTCCATCTGGAGAGGTCCATGTGTACAGTCTCCATTTATGTTGTTGAAAAAAGGTATTTGCAATGGAGAAGTCATTGGTCTTGCAAAACTCTATCATGAGATTTCAGGTGTCATTTCTATCACTGTCATGGGTTGAATTATGCCCCCCCAAAAATTTGTACATCAATTTGGCTGGGCCATGATTCCCAGTATTGTGTGATCTTCCTATATATTGCAAATCCTGCCTCTATGATGTTAATGAGGGAAGATGGACGACAATTTTGTTAGTGAGACAGGACTCAATCTATAAGAATGGTCTGTGTCTTGAGGCAATCTCTTGAAATATAAAGGAGAGAAGCGAACAGAGAGACGGGGGACCTTGTACCACCAAGAAAGCAGCACTGGGAACAGAGCACATCCTTTGGACCCGGGGCCCCTGCACTTGAGAAGCCCCTCGACCAGGGGAAGATTGAGGACAAAGACCTTCCTCCAGAGCCGAGGGAGAGAGAAAGCCTTCCCCTGGAGCTGAGGCCCTGAATTTGGACTTTTAGCCTACATTGCTGTGAGGAAACAAATTTCTCTTTGTTAAAGCCATCCACTTGTGGTATTTCTGTTACAACAATACTAGATAACTAAGACAATCACCAAGACCATATTTTCCAACTATAAATCTTTGTTTCCAACTTTTACATTCCAACCGCCAGTAATTATCAATGCATTTCAACTGCATGTTTGAAAAATTTCAGACTGGAGAAATTGGTAAAAGTCTTCAATTTCTTTATCTTTGGCCTTAGTGGTTAGAGTCTGTCAGTTTGTCATACCGTGGTGGGTTGTGTGTTGCTGTGATACTGGAGGCTTTGCCACAAGTATTTCGAATACTAGCAGGGTCACCCTTGGTGGACAGGTTTCAGCTAAGCTTCCAGACTGAGACAGACTAGAACAAGGACCTGGCAGTCTACTTCCGAAAAAACTGACCAGTGAAAACCTTCTGAATAGCAGCAGAATACTGTCTGATATAGCGATGGAAGAGGAGCCCCTCAGGTTGGAAGGTACTCAAACTATGACAAGGGAAGAGCTGCCTCCTCAAAGTAGAGTCGACCTTAACGACATGGATGGAATCAAGCTTTCAGGATCTTCATTTGCTGATGTGGCACGATTCAAAATGAGAAAAAACAGCTGCAAACATCCATTAATAACTGGAATGTGGAATGTATGAAGTATGAATCTAGGAAAATGGAAGTTGTCAAAAATGAAATGGAATGCATAAAGATTGATATCCTAGGCATTAGTGAGCTGAAGTAGACTGGCATGGGCCACTTTGAATCAGACAATCATATGCCGGAAATGACAAATTGAAGAGGAATGGTGCTGCGTTCATCGTCAAAAACATTTCAAATCCATCCTGAAGTACAATGCTGTCAGTGATAGGATACTATCCACAAGCCTATAGGGAAGACCAGTTAATACCACTAATCCTACTAAGAATCAGTAAAATATTTAACATGTGTTCATTCTTATATCACTAGCCCTTCATTAACATTTGACAGTGCAGCACAAATACTGACTGCATAAAACTTCGACACATTTTATATTTCTTTAGAGTTTTGCTCATCACACTACTGAACGATTAAGGACACTGCGAACAGCTGAGTCTCTGTGGTCTCCAACTGAACCACTCAGTGTTTGACCAGTTAAAGCTACCAAGCTGCTAGTGCTGCCGAGTAGCTGCTGACACTAACAGCTGGCCATTCTCGCTACTTCCTTTGGCCATTTCTCTGCTCTGAGCTTGGCTTTCCTACAAATGGCTCTTCTTTCTGGAAATTTATATTTTCTAATTAGGGTAAGCTGCTTGGTCTTATGGTCTGAACAGCTTATATTTTTATGATCATGGTTAACTGTTAAAGACAGTTTCAGGACATATGCCAGTGTGTTTTCACTTTTTCAACAGAAAAGGGGGCAGAGACAAGGCAGGCACTAGAGAATGCTTTCAAACTTGATCTGAATCTTTACAGCTACAGTCATATTCTGGGACATGAGAACTCTGACACTGTGCTCAGAGGGGCTCCAGGGCAATGTGGTATCAAACTCATATTCTTTGCTGTCTCATTAAGCACTTTTAAAAACTAGGTTTTCAAAAATAAACACATTTATAGCGGTGTTGACCGCTAGAGGAAGTGAGGAGAATGGGACTGGGGATGAGTACATACGGTGCTTCAACTGTACTGGCAATGCTTTAATTCTTAAGTAGGTCACTGGCTTATGAGTTTTTAAAAATTATTTTCATAATTTCTGAATTTCTAAAACAATCCATAATTTTAGAAAAGGTCCCTCAAAGGTTGATTCTCTGTAGAATATTTTATCTGGATTAGCTTTCCACTGTTACTTCTACTTTTTAATTCTGCTTTAGGTGAGTTTACAGCGCAAGTTAATCTCTCATATAAAAATTTACACACAAATTGTTTTGTGACATCAGTTACAAATCCCCACAATGTGTCAGCACTCTCTCCCTTTCCACCCGGGTTCCCTGTGTCCATCAGACCAATTCCTGTCCCTTCCTGCCTTTTCATCTTACTTTTGGACAGGAGTTGCCCATTTGGTCTTGTATACCTGATTGAACTAAGAAGCACATTCCTTACACATATTATTTTTTGTCTTATAATCCTGTCTAATCTTTGTCTGAAGAGTGTGCTTCAAGGGTAGGTTAACAATGCACCCGGGGGCCGTAGTTTCGTGGGTTCCTCTAGTCTCTTTCACTCCATTAAGTCTAGTCTTTTTACGTGAATTTGAATTCTGTTCTACATTTTTCTCCTGCTCTATCCAGGACTCGCTGTTGTATTCCCTGTCAGGGCAGTCATTGGTGGTAGCTGGGTACCATCTAGTTCTTTTGGTGTCAGGCTGACGGAGTCTCTGGTTCATTTGGTCCTTTAGTCCTTTGGGCTAGTATTTTCCTTGTGTCTTTGGTTTTCTTCATTCTCCTTTGCTCTGAGTGGGATGGGACCAACTGATGTTTCTTAGATGGCTGCTCGCAAGCCTTTAAGACTCCAGACGCCACTCACCAAAGTCGGATGTAGAACATTTTCTTAATAAACTATGTTATGCCAATTGACCTAGATGTCCCCCAAAACTATGGTCCCCAGGCCCCAGCTACTCTGTCCCTCAGAGTGTTTGGATGTGTTCAGGAGACTTCCTTGCTTTAGCCTTGGACCAGTTGTGCTGACTTCCCCTGTATTGTGTGTTGTCCTTCCCTTCACAGAAGTTGATCCTTATCTACTACCCAGTTAGTGACTCCCCCTTGACCTCCCTCCCCACCCTTGTAAGCATCTAAGAATGCTTTTTCTATGCTTAAACCTTTTCTTGAACTCTTCTAATAGCGGTCTGATACAGTATTTGCCCTTTTGTGATTGGCTTATTTCACTCAGCCTAATGCACTCCAGATTCATCTATGTTGTGAGATGTTTCATGGATTCATCATTGTTATCACTGCATAGTATTCCATTGTGTGTACCATAATTTGTTCATCCATTCGTCTGCTGATGGGCATTTAGGCTGTTTCAATCTTTTTGCGATTGTCAATAGTGCTGCAGTGAACATGGATGTGCGTATGTCTTCGTGTGATGGCTCTTATTTCTCTCAGGTATATTCCTGGGAATGGGAATGCTGGATCATATGGCATTTCTATTTCTAGCTTTTTAAGGAAACGCCATATCATTTTCCAAAGTGGTTGCACCATTTTACACTCCCACCAGCACTGCATAAGAGTCCCAATCTCTCCACAACCTCTCCAACATTTGTTATCTTGTGTTCTTTGGATTACTGCCAACCTTACTGTGGTGAGATGATATATCTCATTATAGTTCTGATTTGTATTTCTCTAATGGCTAATGATTGTGAACATTTCCTACTTCTATATTTTTGTGGAATAGCTATTGTACATAAAGAAAAGCAAGCTCTAAAGGAGAATGAAGAACACCAAAGGCACAAGGTAATTATGAGCTCAAGAGACAGAAAGGGCCACATAAACCAGAGACTACATTAGCCTGAGACCAGAAGAACTAGATGGCGCCTAGCTATAACCAGTGGCTGCCCTGACAGGGAACACAATAGATAACCCCTGAGGGAACAGGAGAGCAGTGGGATGCAGACCCCAAATTCTGTAAAAAGATCAGACTTAATGGTCTGACTGAGATTAGAAGGGCCCCGGTGGTCATGGTCCCCAGACTTTCTGTTAGCCCAAGACAAGAACCACTCCCAAAGCCAACTCTTCAGACATGGATTGAACTGGACTATGGGATAGAAAATGATACTGGTGAAGAGTAAGCTTCTTGGATCAAGTAGACACATGAGACTACGTGGGCATCTCCTGTCTGGAGGGGAGATTAGAGGGCAGAGGGGGTCGGAAGCTGGCTGAATGGACACGAAAAGAGAGAGTGGAGGGAAGGAGTGTGCTGTCTCATCAGAGGGCAAGTAACTACGGGTACATAGCAAGGTGTATATAAATTTTTGTATGAGAAACTGACTTGATTTGTAAGCTTTCACTTAAAGCACAATAAAAATTAAAAAAAAAAAAGAAAGGAAAGCAAGCTCTAACTTAGAGGTTAGAGTAGTTCTAAATGGTAGGTAGGACATTTAGCTTAAGGATGTAACTCTAATTAGCTAACGAATTATGACGTGTCTAACACATGATGCTGTCTTGTAAACCAAAGAAATCTCACTCCTGTAATTTTTAGAGACATATATATATACATGAAAGATTATTAACGATGGTCATAAAATTTTTCTTTAAGAAAAAAATCAGTACACAATAATACTGGTGAAAGTAATGTACACTTGTACGGCCCTTTACAATTCATTGGAAGTTTTCACATACGTTATCTTATTTGATCACCATGACAGCCCTGGCATAGCTAATATTAATTTTTCTATCTTGTAGATCACAAAGCTGAGGCTCTGAAAGATTAAGTGATTTTTCCCAGGTCTCACAGCTAGTAAATAATATTTTAAGCTAAGTGAGAGAATGAGAGTGAAAAAGTGAGTGAGAGTGAGAGTGTGACAGAAAGAGAACAAGAGGGAGGGAGAGAGACACAGAGACAGACAAGGCCATACTCTTCCCTCATTTGGTCCAATACTGCCAGTTTTGTAAAAAGTCAAACCAATGAACTCTCACCTGGTGATTCTGCAAGGTGCTCCTGTTTCTCTTCTCTGTCCTGAAACTGAATTAAATGTGACCACAAAGCTGACTTCCCCTGAAAGTAAAAGGTATATAAAAATTTTCATTTTAAAGGAATTAATTCATCAAAAATAATTTATCATCAAAACCCTTCATACTATCCACCAATGTTCACTGTACACTATTGATGACAGCCAAAAAGGTCAAAATAGCCTAAATGTCCAAAAGAGGAAGCGATAAACAAAACGATGGAATATTACTCAGCCACAAAGAGAAATGAAGTCCTGACACATGCTACAACACAGATGAACCTTGCAAATACTCCTGAATGAAATAAGTCAGTCACAAAAAGACAAATAATACATCTCACTTATATAAAATATCTAGGAGAATGTATAGAGACCAAAGTTTATTAGTGGTTACCAAGAGGAGACAGGAGGAAGATGCAAAGGAGGACTCAATACTTAGGGAACACTGAGCTTCTATTAAGGATGATGGGAAAATCTGGGAACAGATAAGGGTGATGGCTGAACAACATGATGAACATAATTAATGTCACTAAACTGTACATGTAGAGATTGTTGAAATGGCAAATGTTTTGTTACATATATTTTTACCACAATTAAAAAAAATTCACATTAAAATGGGCATCTACAAGTCTGGTGACCCAAGCTCATCCATTGTGACATTCTGAGCATCTTGCCCCATGTTAGGAGGATCATCCTGTGCCTCCTGAAGCAGACTGACAACTGTCTGGGGAAGGAGAGCAGTTAAGCAAAAGGCCAGTGTGCAGGCGTGGACATTTCTGATGCACCTCAGTTGTTACTGAGCTCTATGTAATTAGGGCTATCTGAACTGGAAACATTATTAACCACGGAATTAAAAAGCTCCATCAACACAGAGGAGCCCTGGTGGTACAGTGTTTAAGAATTCATCTGCTAACCAAAAGGTCAGCAGTTCGAGCCCTCCAGCTGCTCCTTAGAAACCCTATGGGCAGTTAGTTCTACCCTGTCCTACAGGGTTACTCTGAGTCGGAATCGACTCAACAGCAGTGAGTTTGGTTTGGGTTTTTTTTTTTTTTTTGCAACAAAGAATGTGTTTGTGTACATCCATCTGCAAAATGTTTGGATATATGGAATGACAATAAAGGAAGAAAAATAAGGTGAGAGGAAAGAGAGAAAGGGGAGGAATAAAGTAACATCCACACAACAGAAAAAAAATCAGAAAGGGAGACCAGAGGAACAAAAGCAAAGAAGCTACTTGAATTTTTGTACCCTGAATGGAAATATGGTTGAAGTTTAAGATAACAAAATAGGAAAGAACTGTTAATTCTGGCTAAAAGGTTTTTCCCTGGCCAGTGACAAAAGCAGACATTTAGTGAAATCTATTTTTTTTTTATATATAGGATATAGCCTCTGCAATGAATGCACTATTTTATTTTACCCTTTCCTGTGTTTACCAGGAAAGATCCTCAAACCACCTCCTGGTCATAGGTTGTATTTTCTTTTTCTGGAATTAAAATGCCTGTAGCACATTTCTGGTCATCCTGTGACTAAGAAACATACCTTTAATTTTTATATCTTTTTAATATCCTTTTTCCCTTGTTATGTTTGTCTACAGGGCTCCTAACTGGCCTTGTCACCAGGGCCTCTTAAGACTGTTACCTGCTTGATCTGCAAGCCGTGGCTCCATATTCTTTCCAGTAGGTCACAGAGGCTGGCGATTAAGGTGTTCTCCTCCAAGCCAGTTATGTTTGCTTCTCCGTGGCCCAGTTCCACTGCTTCATGTCCCATCTTCTCCACCAACATGCGTTTTGTCTGAAAACATCATGTGTGGTCACAAGCGTTACCCCAGCAGTGAAACCAAAAACCAACATGTCAATTGCTGGATTAGGAGACCCGGGCTCTTGTCATTGTACTTCTAATTGCAGATTTTTAATCACCCTGGGAAAAGTGTCTTAATCTCTGTAGTCAACTAACTGGAGTAAGATCATTTATGTTTTCACTATGTTGTGAGAGAAACAGGGGATCACTAAACAGAGAATAATATTTGTAAATCATCCCCATGTTGAAAAATGCTAGGTACAATAAAATTTAGATTACTAACTTGACTGTTGTTGGGGAATTATACCAGACATAAAAAAAAGTGCTATCAGAATCTGGAACCCCATCTGGCCAACACAACTCTGCCTTCCCACTGCCCTCCGCATCTTGATAAAGATATTTGGGCTTAGTTCCAATTGCACTTAGGCAAAACCACAACAAAATGGACAGGTCTTAATTTGGGGGGAGTTTTCTAATTTGTCAGTGAACCAGGCCTTTTTTTCCTTCCTCTTTTCTCTCTTTACTCATGAGAATGCACCAAAAAAGTGGAAAGGAAACGGAAATCAGTTTGAAGTAAGTTAATTTGCATTAGTCTTGGCAGCTTTTATAAAATATAAAGTGAAACAGAATTTAGTTTCTTTAGGCCGGGACCCTGTTTGTCTGATTCACTATTGTATCCTGATGTTGACATAGTTCACTTATTCACTACACAGAGATAGTGCTCAAGCAATTACTGTCAGATAAATAAATGAAATTATTGGCTAGAATGATGTTTTGAGTTTTGTCATCTCCAATAAACACAGATATCTGAGGAGACTGCTGTGCAATATACACAAACCTACAACACAGATAAGGCTGTCTGTATGTTGTTGAATGTATGGGCACAGATAAGGCTGCACTGCACATAAGTGCACAAACAGACACACAAAAAGCCGGTTGTCTCTCATATAAGATGACAACATCCTTGACACAGCCTATGACTAGCTTAACATCTGCTCACATTAGAGAGAAGGCAAGCATTGTCCGTAACGGTGAGAAAAACGGTGCAGGGCTCCCACGTCATTGATTCTGTGATCAGTGGAGAGCCCACGGAAAGTCATGGCCTCAGTAAGGAGTACGTGCGGTCTGTTATAGAAGTTTTCTTCTAGGGAAGCTACAGGCTCGAATGGGTTAAGTTTGCTCATCTCAGCCTACAACGGTGTAAACATGAATGCACCCTGCCTCACATCAGTAACACATACCTTCATTCTACATTCTTTTAATAAACCTTCTACAAATTTCCAGTTGGTCTGTGCAATCACTGCAGGAGAGAGGTCTGACAATTTGGGTTGTCTCAGGTTTTTTCCTAAACTTCGCGCCTCTTGCATATATTTCTAAAAATTAAAGAGCATTTTTAATGTATAAATACCAGATATTCTTAGCAACTTAACCTTACACAAACAAGCACAGGAACAAGACGCAAAAAAAAGCCGTTTAAGTGTATAGTGCAACAATTAAAGGTTTAATGCACCAAAAGGCAGAGGACGTGCACACTCCCTCCCCTCAACCTGTTAAACTCTGTGAATATGAGGGTGACAAAAACCCCATCAAGTTAGAACTCATTCAAAAGGAGATAGAGTACAACTGTTTTAAATGTATGTGATAGATTTACAGTTAACATTCAAACACAGTTTCATCTGGTTTTAGTCTTCAATTAGCAATACCCAAGTTTGTGATTAGTTTGGACTGTGGGTGGGATGAAAAAATTTAGGTGTCTGGATTACAAGTACAAGGTTTTGCAGAAACCCAGAAACCGAAGGTTTTGCAGAAACTCAGATCACGGGTTTCTGCCACTCCTCTTCCCACAGATTGAGAGACTCAAGGTACTTTTAGCCTCTAGGGCAGTGCTCTCCAATTCAACCTTTTACGCTATTCAAGCTATAACAGTAAAACCAGTAGCTCCAGAATCTGGTTACAGCTAATTTTGTGATCTTAAGTATATCAACTAACCTTTGTGCCTTGTGGCTTATTTATAAAATGGGCATAAAATATGCCCACTTACTTCACAAAAAAAGGCTGTAAGATCTGAAAATCACGATGTGCTCCAAATGCAGGAGGCCTCTTCTTTTTGTGATATAAACAAAACATACCTCCCTTGCTTTGTTCCATGATCAAGAGAAAGTGGAATCACGGTGTTACTTTCAGAGTAGGTAGTAGCTCTGAGGGGACTACAGAAACCCAGTCCAACACTCTTGATCTTTGGTTAGCAAATTTCCAGGGGAAAAAAAAATTAGCACCTGTGATTAGTTCAGGGCATGTGCTCTCTCTTCATTCTACTTCTTTCTATGCTACCTGTAAAAACTCACCTAGATAACCTTGTGTTTGCATCAGGACCACAGGGCAGAATCTCCAAACAGTACCTTAAGACCATATTTAGAGACTGTTGTTATTGTTGTTGGGTGCTGTCAAATCGATTCCAACTCGTAGTGACTCCATGTAACAGTAGAATTGCCCCCACAAGATTTCCTAGACTGTAATCTTTACGGGAGCAGATCACCAGGTGTTTCTCTCACAGAGCTGCTAGGTGGGTTCGAAAAACCAACCTTGCGATTAGCAGCTGAGTGCTTAACCATTTGTACCTCCAGGGCTCTTTATATTTAGAGACAAAACTGCTCTAAATTGTATACTGAAACTAGCAGTTTGGTGAGGGAAAGAAAGAGAGATTGCAAGCGAGCACACCCTCCCACCAGCATATATGTGAAGTTTCTTACTATCTTAAAGGGAGAATTTGGTTATTATAAGAGATGTGTAAAATCGTTTGCGTTCTTTAAATAAAAGGTAGTTTGTGCATTAAATAGGTTTTGCTTTTGAAAGAAAAGCAATCTTCTAAATGTGGTACAAATAACACAAAATTTTTCATTCATTAGGGACTCAACTGATCAGTTTTACCTGCTACTTCCCAACTCTCCTGATGAAAGGCAAGATTAGCAAAATTTCTGTCTCCTTTTCAGTTCAATCATTTCTAAGGACAGGTTTAAAAACCAAATGGACTCTGTAAGCATTTAGTTTCTATGGTACATGTGTATACTTTCTTCTGATTCAAAGCATTTTTAGGGGGTCAAGAAAAGAAGGGAAAATTTGGAACGAAAGACTATTGCCACTAGGGAAATTAAAAGTAACAAGGTCTATAGTAACATTCTGAACATTAGTTCTCAGGTAAATAAAAGCAGGAAATGTAAACAGTCAGAAAAATCAACTTGAGATATAAAGCAGGGCCTCTATATGAGAAAGGGAAACCCTGGTGGTGTAGTAGTTCAGAGTCACGCTGCTAACCAAAAGGTTGGCAGTTCAAATTCACCTTGGAAAACCTATGGGGCAGTTCTACTTTGTTCTATAGGGTTGCTGTAAGTTGGAATCGACTCAACGGCAGTGGGTTTGGTTTTTTGGTTCTCTATATGAGAACTATAATATTTACAGGTTATACTAATGTTTTAGAAAATTACCAATCAGAGATAAAAGGTTGGTAAAAATAAATGTTAACTGTTAAATGTTTAAAAAGGTTCCATCCTCTTCCTGCCTCAACTCCTCTATCTTTTGACCTTGTGCAGAGAGAGAATCCAGGGAGAACCACTATAAGACTCAAATCTTAAGAAGAGCTAAGTATCAAACTTGGCTTAGGAAGAAATACATTGGCTAGAAGAAAAAGAGAGAGGGGCATGGTCAGGCAAGAGGTTGGGAAGAAGCCTCTAGTATTTCTCTTTTTTTCTGAAATACATGCATAATTAGATCCTTAAAAGTCAATAACTAGATTAAAAACTAAGGCATGTTTAAAGTTTATGTTCTATTTCATAAATGAAAACAAGCTAGACTGAGGTTGCCCTTTTAGTGACCATATTTATCGAGCACCCAGTATACACAGGTGCAATGCCCTGTCCAGAGTTTCCTTCTAAGCATGCCTGCTGGAGCCACAGAACCAGTAACATTCCACGGATGCGCACAGAAAGGATACAGGGGTAGCCCAAGGCCCTTCCACAAAGCAACAGCTGAGGCTGCCTCCGCGCACTGCAAAAACAGAGCAATGCCTTCAAGGTAAACAAGGGGGGATAAAAACGTGATTGCTTTGGGGCAGATGGAGGGAAAGGTATATTTTAAGATGAAAAATGGAGATGAGAAACCTTTCACAAGGGCTATTTTTTTAATAAAGTCCATTTTTCTACAGAGAGAAGTAACCCCAGGTTTCTTATGAGATTTGTCCTATGCTCTTCTTCATTTTTGTCAAAGCCAAAAGCAATAAACTGCAAGAAATATATCCTCTTGCTCAATATATACTTGACTAACTGCTCTTTAATACCAGGCTCTCCACAAATTTTCTCGTAACATCCTATTCCTTTAACTGGGGCTGACTTACGAAGAGAAAATCATTACAAAGTTAAATAAACCTAAGCTAATATGTCTTAATGAAAAAAAGTACAAGCAACAGTCCTAAGTTATTCCGGCCCTAGAGTGAATAGCTGTTTAGAGCAACCTGGTATGTAGGGTGAGTGAGAAGACCACTGGTCTGGAAAGCAGGAATACTTGCGCTAAGTCCAGCTCTGCCCTTGTATGTCTGTTTAAATTTGGCCAAGTCTCTTGAGCTTTATTTACATTATGTCAAGTTGAACAAGATGATTGCTATGGTTTCTCTTAGCACTAAGATTCTATGGTTGATGACTAGATTTTCTGACCACAGAAAACACAGACTAAGAAGAAGGGTAAATCAAAATGTTGCGGAAATAAAATCCAGCAAGAGAAAAGTTATTTGAAGACAAATCTCTTATTCAAAATGCTTTTTCTTTACAACTTATATTAGCACACACCACCACAAACAGGTACCAGACACAAGCTGAAGTGTAGTTACGGAGAGGCTGAGAGTTCACGTCACAAGGTGATGTGGGACATTCTAGAGCTACGTGCACTCACGCATGTGTAAAATTCAAGTAACACCAAAGACAGGATTCGGGAACATCTGGCAAAGCACTTTCAGGCAAAGAACATACCAGGCAGCACTCAGAGAAGGATTTTTTAGGAAGTCGTGCAGGAGGAGGTAGACCCTGATCCCACTCCCAGAATGCCATGGAGTTCTGACAGACCAAAAGTTCCCCGGAAGGCTAAGAGGATGGAGACGTGCCAATGACAGAAAAGCAAAAAAAAAGGACAGGGAGAAAGAGACAAGCAAAAAAGCATGCATATGATAAAGTTACAGCAGAAAGGAGGAGAAGAGAATACGGTAATACAAAGAAAAGCACTAAACAGGTTATGCTTCAGTTTTTAAGAAACGTTTAAAATCATATAAATGTATGAATACATTAATGAAAGACAACATATGTTTGGAATGATGTTTTCTGCTTTATTTCTACACATTTGAGTTTAGAAAATAGTTAACACATCTTCTGATTGCATTTTTCTTTTGACCACAAATAATCAAAACAGTTATAATTATTCAAATGTGTAATTATGGTTTTATTTTCAAACAGTACAAATAAAGCATAAGGATCTTAACTTAAAAATAGTTTTTAAAAACAATTTTAAATGTGGTATCAGAAAGTCAAGGACAAAGCACAGCAAATGAATCTTTACAAGAAGCACAGACATTCATAAGTTTCAAGCATAATTTAAACATAATAAATTACCTAAATCGGTTGATGTAAATGCTTAAATTACATGTCGACCAAAAATTTATCTGAAACTTGGTGTGGTAAACAGAAAGACTTGTTTTAGATGTATTGGAATTACAAAAATTGAAAAATAGTGTTTTCTGCTGTCAGTAAAAAAGGATTCATATTTTAAAATATAACTGAGCTGTTTTATAGAAGACCGTGAAGGAACCTACACAATGGCAGAATGCCTGTTGTGCTAAGTAAGCCTAGTTCAGGGCTCCTGGCATCATGGCATCCCAGCAAGGCAGCCCACATACCTCCCTCAAGTCGTTGTCTAGTCCAATGTGCTCGGAATGCTGGCGAAGGCGTTCTTTCCTGCGCTGTGTGGTGGCACTCCGACTTACCCAGCGACTGAAAAACCAACCATATCCAAGAAGGTGTAGGTTAAAACAGACAAACAAAATGTGGTCACTGTCTTGAAAACAGAAAGAATGACCCGTTCAGCACAAAGGACTGACAGTACCAACTTTTCAATGTTTTTGTTCTGTTCCTTTTATATATAACAGCTTTATTAAGCTATAATTCACATATTTACCCACTCAGAGTACACGATTCAATGATTTTTAGTATATTCACAGAGTTGTGCAACCATCACATCAATAAATTTAAAAAATTGAGGTTAAAAATATGTACAGTATCCATACACTTTTGTCAGGTCTTAATCGAGTTAGTCCTTGATTATATTAGATATACAATAAGGATGTCTTGACTTGCTCAAGGTAAACATTATGGGTGAATATACATTTTTTTAACACGAAGGAGAATATTCTCAAAATCTGTAAGCTTACAAGGCTAGAATTAAGTAATTCTATACTTACGGATTTCGCAAATATTCCCCTTCATGTCAAAACAGGAGCCCTGGTTGCTCAATGGTTAAATGCTCAGCTGCTAACCAAAAGACTGGAGGTTCAGACCTACGAGCAACTCTGCATGAGAACTGGCAATCTGCTCCTGTAAATATTTCGGCCTAGAAAACCCTATGGGGCAGTTCTACTCTATTCTATGAGTACAGCAGACTCGACAGCATGTGACAACAACACTGTTCTAAAAGAACAAATGAAATTTATGAAGCTCTCAACTTGTAATGGGAATTTCAGAACACTTGTGCTCATGAGGAACCTACACATAGATGAAGAGGCAGTTGTTTGAACAGAACAAGGAGATACTGAGTGGTTTAAAGCCAGGAAAAGTGTCCATCAGGGTTATCCTTTCACCATACCTATTCAATCTGTATGCTGAGCAAATAAATTCAAGAAGCTGGATTATATGCAAAGAATGCACCATCGGGATTGGAGGAATACTCATTAACAACCTGCGTTATGCAGATGACACTGCCTTGCTTGCTGAAAGTGAAGAGGACTTGAAGCACTTACTGATGAAGATTAAAGACCACAGCCTTCAGTATGGACTACACCTCAACATAAAGAAAATGAAAATCCTCACAATTGGACCAATAAGCAACATCATGATAAAAGGAGAAAAGATTGAAATTGTCAAGGATTTCATTTTACTCAGATCCACAATCAACACCCGTGGAAGCAACAGTCAAGAAACCAAAAGATGCATCGCATTAGGCTAATCTGCTGCAAAAGACCTCTTTAAAGTGTTGAAAAGCAAAGATGTCACCTTGAAGACTAAGGTGCGCCTGATCCAAACCACAGTGTTTTCAATCGCATCACATGCGTGTGAAAGATGGATGATGAATAAGAAGACGGAAGAAGAACTGACACCTTTGAATTGTGGTGTTGGCGAAGAATATTGAACATACCATGGACTGCCAAATGAACGAACAAATCTGTCTTGGAAGAACTACACCCAGAATGCTCCTTAGAAGCGAGGATGGTGAGACTGCGTCTCACATACGTTGGTCATATTATCAGGAGAGATCAGTCCCTGGAGAAGGACATCATGCTCGATAAAGCAGAGGGTCAGCGAAAAAGAGGAAGACTCTCAGTGGGATGGATTGACACAGTGGCTACAGTAACGCGCTCAATTGTAACGACTGTGAGGATGGTGCAGGACTGGGCAGTTTTTTGTTCTGTGGTACACGGGGTTGCTATGAGTTGGAAGCGACTCAATAGCCCCTAACAACAACAACTTTTTAAATGAATAACTTTCTGGGCCTAAGATTCAAACAAGTAAGAATGAGTCTTCAACTATAAACTAAAAGAGTTGGACTATATGACCACGACAATTACCTTTGGCCCTAAAATTTTATGATTATGTTTATTGTGTTTCTGTGGAATACTGACCTGTATTTATCAGCTGTTCTAAAAAATGGTTATGATATAAATCCAATACAAAAATATGCAGAAAAAAAATGAATTTAAAATAAAATCCACACTCTTTTCAATGACTTAAATGTTAAACAACCAGGCCTTTGCTTGTCTTTGACCTTAACTCACACCACTTCTAATTGCCCAGGTTCTGTTGACTTCCATTCTGTTTTTAAATAACAAAACCAGTCCTACTTTTAAGTTTTCTTTACTACCGAATTGTTTTCACCTAAGTTGTCTTCTAGGTCTAATACTCAAACTCATTACCTTTGTTTTTAGGTAATAATGGTTCAAAAATTAGTTAAGGAACCCTATTGTTATTGGGTGCTGTCCAGTCGATGTCAATTCTGATTCATGGTGACCCCATGTGAAAGAGCACAACTGTGCCACAGGTTTGTTTGATTGTAATGTTTACAGAAGCAGATCATCAAGTCTTCCTTCCACAGAGTGGC
The DNA here is from genome assembly GCF_024166365.1 of Elephas maximus indicus. Classification (NCBI taxonomy): domain Eukaryota; kingdom Metazoa; phylum Chordata; class Mammalia; order Proboscidea; family Elephantidae; genus Elephas; species Elephas maximus. The sequence continues at coordinate 89,922,539 of NC_064822.1, forward strand.
TGGGTGGGTTTGACCTGCCAACCTTTTGGTTAGCAGCTCAGCACTTAACCATTGTACCACATGGGCTCCTTCTAAGGTACTCTAGACCCAAAGATCTGCCCCAAGTGCTTACGATGTTTCTGTCAGTCAAAGATCTTTTTGTGGTTACCCTAGCTACCTGCAAGCTCCAGATTAGTGTATAAAACTCAAATTACCCAGCTATCACCATCCTTAACCTTTTCTTTATTTTACTTCTGTCATAAATACTCTGTGATAAGTACTATAATTGGAGAGTATAGGGGAATAGCTAATTTAGATTCAGAAGGACCACGGAAGTGGCATCTAAGCTATCTGAAAGATGAAGGAGAAAACTTCATAGACAACAGCTCAAAGATAAGAAAGTTTATCCCATTGTAAATACTGAGGCAGTTGAAAATAGCTGAAGTTTTAAGACAGAAAAAGCGATCTGCAGTAATAAATGTGGCAGAGTTTGAGTAAGCCAAAAGCTGAATAATAATCATTGGATTTGGCAGTTGGGATATCTATGACCTCATTAAGAGACTGTCAAGGGGAGAAGCTGCTGTGAGGTGAACTGAAGATCCAGAGGTAAGCAAGTAAAGGACTTACATCTCAAGTTTTCTTTTTTTTACATGAGAAGGGTAGAGATTCAATCATAATCAACAGAGGCTGAAGAAGGTGACCAGCATGCTTGTAAACTTAAGAAAAATATTCAACTGAGAGAAAAACAGGAGATACAGGAAAAGGGGTGACTAATGGAGCAGACTGAATAAAGCAAGAGAGAACTGGTCAGGGATACAGGTGGAAGAAATAGCTTTGAACTGTGACTGATATATTTTATTATTTGAGATGAGAAGATGACGGTGTCTACATGTATCCATCACTTAGGCAGAGGGTAGGAATTAGGAGGCAAGGTTAGGGCATTAAAAAAAAAACATTAGCTGATCTAAAATATTTATGTTACAGACGTTCACAACAACATACACGCAATAGCAAATGCTGTATTTTCTTTATCTAAGACTCACATTTTGATATTTAAATGTTCCTGAAATTGCGATACATCTTTATTTTTATTTATTGTGCTTTAAGTTTACAAATCAAGTCTGTCTCTCATACAAAAACTTATACACACCTTGCTATGTACTCCTAGCTGCTCTCCCCCTAACGAAACAGCACACTTCCCCTCTCCACCCTGTATTCCCTGTGTCCATTCAACCAGCTCCTGTCCCCCTCTGCCTTCTCATCTCGCCTCCAGGCAGTAGCTGCCCACAGTCTCGTGTCTACTTGAGCCAAGAAGCTCACTCCTCGTCAGTATCATTTTGTCTTATAGTCCAGTCCAATCCCTGTCTCAAGAGTTGGCTTTGGGGATGGTTCCAGTCTTGGGGAAACAGAGGGTCCAAGGACCATGACCTCTGGGGTCCCTCTAGTCTCAGTCAGACCATTAAGTCTGCTCTTTTTACGAGAATTTGAGGTCTGCATCCCCTTGTTCTCCTGCTCCACCAGGAACTCTCTGTTGTGTTTCCTGTCAGGGCAGTCGTCAGTGGTAGCTGGGCACCATGTAGTTCTTTTGGTCTCAGGCTAATGCAGTCTCTGGTTTATATGGCCCTGTCTCTTGGGCTCATATTTACCTTATATCTTTGGTATTCTTCATTCTCCTTTGCTCAGATGGCTGCTTGCTAGCGTTTAAAACCCCAGACGCCACTCATCAGAGTGGGATGCAGAACATTTTCTTAATACACTTTGTTATGCCAATTGACCTAGATGTCCCCTGAAACCATGGTCCCCAGACCCTGTCCCTGATACTCTGGCCTTTGAGGCATTCAGTTGTGGGATTCATCTTTTAATCCATATGCATATTCAATGTATAATTTTTCCAAAATGCTTTTGAGTTAATAGCATATCTTACAACCAATAGTGACCTAAAGAAACATACAAAAAAATCCAAGCTTACTGCCGTCGAGTTGATTTCAACTCACAGGTGACCCTACAGGATAAAGTAGAACTGTCTCATAGGGTTTCCAAGGCTGTAATCTTTACAGAAGCATCTTTCACCCGTGGAGTGGCTGGTGGGTTCAAACCGTCGACCTTTGGGTTAGCAGCCAGGTGCTTCAACCACTTTTACCACCAAAGAGCTCCTTAAGAGTGACTTAGGATCAAGGAAGTGTACTCAAAACAACTAAACAATCAATAGTAGGAGATGCCTTACAATGAAATAGCACAGTCATTTAAAAAATCAAATTTCTAAGAACATTAATAATACGGAGAGTGCTGACATAACACTGAACAAAAAAGTAAGAGACAACATTGTATGAATAATATTCTAATTTTGTAAAAAAGGAAAATGTGGATGCATGCCCACACGTGCACACAGACAAAGAGCCCGGTGATGGAAGAGCATAATGCCAAACGTTAACATCTCATGATGACGGGATTATGGGGAAAAAAAAAAAACTTTTTTTTAAAAAAATTTACCCCATCACTTCCCAATATTCTAAGTTTTCTAATGAGCATATATAATTTTAAATCAAATTACTTTAAAAAACCTCTTAGCTCTTGACCTATCATCCCCACGATCTATGTATTCGTTGGACTATGAGTCGGAACTGACATGATGGCAATGGGTAACTAGTAAGGGTATTCTAGTATTTACTGAGTATATCCATGACAAAACAGAGCTAAGCATAATTTTAAAAATAAATTTGTATTCTTACCATTTGGGAAAAGTCATATTACATTACTGATAATGATTTATTACCTTATTTTTTATGAAGCACCCAGTTTACAAAAAACAAAATGAGAACTCTGCTTCTTTTGTTACTTTTAAAATAAGTTATACATGCCTTTGGTCTCAGGCTTCTGAACCGTCTCATTTTAGTCTGCTATTTAGTGGTACATGAAATATGGCAAAAATGGAACTGAGGAAGATAACCCCTGTTTAAAAGAGCTTTAAAAAAAAAAACAGATTTTTATCAAGAAAAAAAATGTACAAAAATCTAGCTGTAGATTTTTGAAGTAGAATTCTTGAAAATGTCCCTATAGCAAAGTATCAACTTAAGACTGCAAAATGAATACAAACCGAATTGGGGGGACTGAAAAGGAGGATCCAGAAAAAAAAAACATTAAGACTGAAACGAAATATAAACTCCTGCTGGTAAACTTACATATAATAAATAAAGGAGAACATAAAGAACAAACAAAGCTTGCAAAGACCTATGTATAGATCTTTGACATGGAGACCTAAGAAACAGCCCTATAGCAAAAAAGGTCAGTGTAAGACTGCAAAACGGATTAAAAAAAATTACTGAGTAGGGCAGTCCAAATAAACAATAAACATATGAAGTAGACTATAAACATCAGTTAATAAACTAACATAATAAACAAAGTGAAAGAATAGAATATAAATGGCAGAACATTTTCCTTGGCAGGTAGAAGTGGAAAAGGCTTTAGGGAAAAGAAAAAGACAAAGATTAACTTACATAATATAACTAGCTTCTTACCATACACTCCATGGGACAAAATGCCCGATTTAATTTCATTTTCAAAACAGGGAAATGAGCACCTGCTTTAGAAAATTACTATGAAGTCCACACATTGCTGGTCTTGTTACAAAATTAATTTATTCTTTCCTTATTAAACCTCATTAACAAAACATAATTTTACCAAAGATGATCAAAGTTGCTGAAATACTAAAGATTGCTTATTTTTTTCTCCTTTGTAAGCAGCATATTAAATTCTCTACAGTTGACCAACCATTTACACAGGCTGACTACCATGGTTGGTTATAAACCCCTTTACCCTGCAATCAGTTTGGAGATCTTTTCTCTTTCAGACTATAATCTATGTGAAAATGTAATACTTGAGGCTCAGTGTGGAAATGGGAAACCCTGAGATTTTATACAAGGTTAAAAGCAAGATAATATGCCTTAAAGATTTTCCTACTGAAATCCTTCCTAAGCACTCCCTAGGAGTCCCTAGGTGGTGCAAACGGTTAACCCCTTGACTACTAGCCAAAAGGTTGGAGGTTTGAACCTACCCTCTGGACATCGGAAGACAGGCCTGGCAACCTGCTTCTGAAAGGCCCCAGCAGTACTGCTTTGCACACATGGGGTTGTCACCAGTAGGCATTGACTTGACGGCAACTAAAAACAACAATAAGCACTCCCTACTTCCAGTCTCTGCCTTATTTATGTTTCTAACTTCTTACTATCTGACATACTACTTCTTTTACATATTTGTTGTTTGTTTTCTTGCACTTGAAAGCAGGGTTTTTATTGTTTTGTTTATTGTTAAACTCCCAGTGCCTAGCAATATAGTACAGTGCCTTGGAATATAACAGGAGTTCCATAAATCTTTGCCAAATGAATGAATGAGCAATGTATGCTTTCAAAAGGGAATAAAAATTATTAAAATTAGTAGCTTACATCAATGTGACTAACAACTAACATATTTTATATACATAAAAAAATGAACAAATTGATGAATAATCTGTTCTGATGGAAAAATCTTATCCATTTCTGAAAAACAGAATGTTGGATCTAGTAGCACCATAACCTCAAAACTCTGAACCCTCACAATGGTCAACATCTCTTAGCACATTTTTACGTTCACTGTTTATAAAAGCAGGGACAGCTCTTCACCCAAGGGTTAAAGCATGCAAATTAGTTAAGGTACTTAAGGTAAAAATTTCAGTTATTAGCTACTTGCTTCTGCCTTGCAAGCAGCATATTAAAGTTTTTCTAACAGCCTTCATCCCCAAGAGTCAATACAAACACTTGCATTACCTACAAGATGGGACAATTTCTTCTGTCCCACAACTCTTTCCCCTTTCTTGTGACTCATCCTCCATGTACTCTCTTCGTTATAGTTGAGACAGCCTACTTAAATAAAAGAGTTCAACCAAATAAGGCTTTTTTTTTTTAATCCACAATTCTTACTCTACAGTGTTCCTTTCCCAAGTATTTAAAAGGGTACTGGTACCGAAAAATTTTCAGACCTCCAAAGAGTCTTTGTGAATGAGACACCATAAAAAAAATATGGTATAGGAGTAAAGAGACATGGGTTCTAACCTCAGCTCTGTCATGCACCAAGGCTCTGACTTCCAGCAGCACACAACAATAGCATTACCTTCAGGGTTAGGCCATTTGATCTCAACCTTTGCTTCAGGAGGGAAGATGGCTCCTAAGACAGTATCTTGCTTCCCAAAATACTACCCTACCTTTGAGACCTCTCTGAACAGAGCCTTGTTTAAGGCAGAGGTGAGACATCTGAGGGCTCTTTCATTGTGGAAGGATCTCATTAGATTGGTGTGAAAGACTATTGCCAAACTGCCCTATGTTCAATGTATATTTAGTGTAATAGATAATAGTGCAGTATATTTAGTGTAATAGATAAGAGTTTGGGCCACTGAATCAGTAGACGTAGTTTTGAATTCTGCTTTCACTACTTTCTAGCTATGTGATCTTGGTGCAAGTTGCTGAACCTCATTTACAAAACAGGTGAATGACAATACAGGTTTTACATATATATATATGGATATGCTTGTAGGAAAGATTAATGAGACAATTCACTTAATGCACACAGCAGAGAAGCTAACACAAAGCCTGCTTAATAACGTCAGTTATTATTATCAGTACCATTACCTCTATAACTACCCCTCTCCTGGCACAGAGAAGCCTCCACTGGAGGTAAAGGTATGCTGAAAGCAGGAAAAAAGAGCTAGAAGCAAGGTAGTAATTACTTTAAATAAACCAGTGGTGAAAATTTCCAGGTATTTTGACTGAGACCTGTAAGGGGGCGGAGATTTAAAATTATAAATAAAAGACTAAAAGGAAAAGAAACTGCAATGTATACAGTACTGTGTTTCCCTTAATTCACAGACATCATTTTTTTTTCCTTTGATGTGTCTGCTATTACTACAATTTTCTCACATTTGGACCTAAATAAATCAATAATTCTGACACATTCCAGAAACATATGTAAACAAACATCTTCACCCAGTAATCTAGGAAAAGGGCAAGGTTTTCACTCCATTCAGGTCATTAAAAATATGACATTAACAGTACAAACTTGAACACAAGGATACACAAATATTACTGCATATACATGCAATCCCAAGAGATCCTGAATACCACAATACCTAGCTTAGCACAGTATTTATTAAAAAATTCAAGCCTTTAAGATCACAAAGTAATGAGGGGAAAACAGGTGTTACCATCACATATTATAAAGATAAGTTACTATGTTTGCCTTTTCCTTTACCAGTAGAATCATGACAAGATTCTGTAACCATATAGGTTCAGATCAGCGGGAGGGACAAACATACTTTCAAGCACCTTCCGATTATTTACTGATTTAGGTCAAAAGGCAAAATTCTACTTTTCCTTATTCTCTTTACTGATTATTCTCTACTTGGGTTCTCAAAATTCGGGTGGCTAAGTACCCGTTTCATTTTGTGTACTCAGTCTCTTATTTCAGTCTTCTATTCCATTTCTTTGTCAATGCCTGGCTCCTTTTCACTTTTCTTTTCTGAGTCTTCTTAAAAAGGAAACAGTAGATGTTGTATAAGGTTAAAGTTTATATTCAGGTGAGAAAATAGGCAAGTGGCTCCAACTTGTCCAAGGCTTAACGGTTAAGAATGAATTAAATTCCAGAACTGCTGATTTCCAAGGCAAAGCTTTTTCTTTCCAACTTACCTTATTTTCCAATAATATCCTCCTTTGCTTCCTTTCTTATACACCATTTTTTTTTTATTATTTGCTTGTTAATAAAACACTTGCATTACCCCAAATCAAGAATCCCCCTAAGAGCAAAGAACTCTGTTTTCAATTCTAACCATATTCAGATAGTTTCTGAGTGGCATCGTCTACCATCAAGAATGATAGGGCTTATTTTTATTTATTTTATAACTTTTTACACTTGATAGTAAGTGCAAAGATGGTAAAAGTTTACTTTTTAAAACTCCCATTAGAAAGGATTAATTTACATTTAAACAGAGTCATTTAAAGTGTGGCTATTGTGCACATTACTAAGGAAAAAAAGGCTATTAAAATCTCTAGCCTTTTCATTATGCTACATAACAGAATTAAAAGTGGAATACTCACAGAATGTCAACCCACATTTCAAATGGATTAATTTGGTTTTTAAAAAGAGTAATCGATAGATTGTTTAGTAGCTAAGCACTGTTGCTCTACTGGAGTTAAAGAACATTCCACTCCTCATTCTTTCCTTTGAGCAACTATTCAAGAGAAGAACACGCTTACTTGTTATTGGTTGGTCCTGTTGCCAAGACATCGGACTGTAACTTTGGAAAGAACCCTCGCTCATATTTGCCTTGACCAATTTTCATATCAAGCAGATGTGGGTGGATTGCTGTGTGATCCATTTTCATCAGTCGCTGCTCAATTGATTGGGCTAAAATTAAATTTATAACAAATTATTAGAGACATTTCATCAGCTAAGCCTTAAAAAATAATGCTTCCTCCGCTCATGCACCTACTGGGAACTCAATCTTTCTGAAATCAAAAATCAGCATAATGTAAACATAAAATGGTTAATTTTATAATGAATGATTAATTTTCATATTATTTTCTACCTTCGTTGAAAAACCTATAATTTAGTATTGAAACAGTTTCCCATAAAAAAAAAAATATGGTTCTAGAATCCTTGAAGGAGCAGGAGAACAGTGGGATGCAGACCTCAAATTCTTGTAAAAAGACCAGACTTAATGGTCTGACTGAGACTAGAAGGACCCCAGAGGTCATGGTCCCCAGATCTTCTGTTAGCCTACTCCCAAAGCCAACTCTCAGACAGGATTGGGCTGGACTATAAGATAGAAAATGGTACTGGAGAGGAGTGAGCCTCTTGGACCAAGTAGACACATGAGACTATGTGAGCAGCTCCTGTCTGGAGGGGAGAAGTGAAGGCAGAGGGGGTCAGAGGCTGGCTGTATGGACACGGAAATACATGGTGGAGAGAAGGAGTATGCTGTCTCATTGGTGGAAAGCAAGCAGGAGTACATAGCAAAGTGTATATAAGTTTTTGTATGAGAGGCTGACTTGATTTGTAAACTTTCACTTAAAGCACCATAAAAAAAAAAAAAAGGTTCTAAGTACAACATTAAAGAAAATGATGGCAAACCAAAATACTTTCAATGAGCTGAATGACAATGTAAAGGGAAAGAAGAAACAAGCACAGTAGACTTATTATTTCTTTGTGCAAAGACCCATTAAATATTCACGCTTCCCCATTTATAAAAATAAAAAACTGTGTGAAGTGTATTATTTCACTATTAGCAACAGTCACATTCTCATTAGTAGGAGTCACTTAGGAGTGTCTATTAGATCAAGAGGGGTACTTCAGAGGAAGATAAAATAAGCAGACAATGTCCAGAGAATAAGAAGCTGGCCTTTTAAAGAATAAAACAGGTTACAGCTAAAAGATAGGAATTGCTCAACATTTCTATTTTAAAACCACTTAAAATTAGGAATGTTGGAGGATGTCTCAAAGGCCCATGAAACAGTTAACTATTTCTCTGATAAAAAAGAAAAAAAAAAAAAAAACTTATCTTGAATGTTTTTATCAGCTGACTTTTCAATAGGAAATAAATATTTCAGAAGATTAGGTCTTCAGTCCTTTGCCTAGAGATTACTAAAAGGGAGAACAAGCAGTAACGATGGTTGTGTGATAAACAGAACACACTGTGGGAACTGCTAATCTTGAAAATTCAGAGAAGTTAAAATGTATTTCTATAAATATATCAAAAGGAGCATTGGTGGTTCAGTGGTAGAATTCTTGTATTCCATGTGGGAGACCTGGGTTCAACTGCCAGCCACTGTGCCTCACACAGACACCACACTTCTGTCAGTAGAGGTTTGCATGTTGTCATGATGCTGAACTCTCACAGGGTCACTGTGAGTAGGAATGTGACTTGACGGCATACAACAATAACAACAACGTGATGCTGAACAGGTTTCAGTGAAGCTTCCAGGCTAAGATGGACTAGGAAGAAAGGCCTGGTGATCTACTTCTGAAAATCAGCCAACGAAAACCCTATGGAGTACAATGGTCCAATCCGCAACTTATCATGGGGATGGTACAGGACTGAGCAGTGTTTCACTTCACTGTGCACGGGGCTGCCCCAAGTCAGGGGCTAACTCGACAGCAGCTAACAATAATAACAACATAAATATTTCATTGAATCAGTTTATTTTGTCCTTTTTCAATACCAATAGATTCATTCTGGTAACTACCCATACTTACTTCCAAAAACCTTCCCCCGCCCCCCCCAGGAATGGTGTATTTGTCCACAACATTCTTCCCTCTTATCTTTTTACTCATTAATGCTTCATCTAACCTACCTGTCTGTGTTTTTCCAAAGTTAGTTGTCTGTGTTTAATGCAAATATTTTCCCTAATTTCTCTTTATAACCCATACGAATTAATCTGAAAACTTCTTCAATTCCATTATATTTTAATGTGTAACCTTTCTTGAAGCATAGTCCATATGTTCACTGCTGGCCAAAAGGATGCCATGTTTTAATGTGAAATGATGGCAGATTTTAAAAATTTCAACAGATGCCCCCGGCTCTCTATAATCCTATCTATACTCTCTATGTTACCTAATATTTTAAAGACATAATTAACAGATGGTTTAGGCAAAATAATGTCTGGATTCATGATACAGAATTCTCTGAAGTCCCTGCTAATTTTATGTTCCATGAAATACTACAAAATTTCCTCTCTGTCAATGAGTGCCTCTGTCTTCACCACTCAAAAAAAGAAAAGAGCTGTGGTTTTTCTGTTGGATTAAAAATGACAAAAATTCATCTGATATTGAGTTTTTCCCCTTAGGTTGGAAAGCTTTTTAAAAACAACAAGGAAAAAAAAAAACATGATTCACAATGAATTACTCTAGGGTTTACGTTTAAAACCGCCACAGGAAGCTTAATGTAGCATTACTTTTCAGTTATACTACCAGCGAATAATGGACATTCAGAAATTATTAAATACTTGCTTTGAGAAGTGAGGGACCTACTGCTAGATTGTAAGGGTTTGTGTCAATATTTATTTGCTGTGATTTGTAAGAAAAAAGGAACTCTGAATTACTATCGACTTGTCTTTCTGGATAGAATTCGTAAGGTTCTGGTACCACAGTATCAACAGCAGATAGCCTCTGCCTAAGAGTTCACCTGCAAACCAAATGCTTTTTGGTCACAGGCAAAATGAAAGAAAACAAAGAAACAACAACAAAAACACACACACACACACACAATAAAAATCCAATGTCAACACCAAATCCCAATTTTTTTGAAGTTAATTTTGGTCATTAATGAGAGTCACAGCCAGTTACCTCTTTTTACTTAAAAAAAAAAAAAAAGTCTTTGATAAATTAAGTTCCCGGGTAGCGCGATCTCATTTTCATATGCGAAATCTACGTGGTATACTGTCAAAACAGTATTACATAATTTTGTGATGACAGTGGGAGTACCAAACTCTGAGAGGCTGAAAGAAAATCCATTTTAACTGGAAAGGTTTTCTGGAGGCACATACATAAAGAAATCAGTGTTTAGCTCCATTTTAAATTCTGTCAGGGAAGGAGAAGTGAAATTTGCTCAAGAAGGCATTATACTACTTACACGGCTATTAAAGCACTGGAAGTCATACTATTCTTTGAACAGTCACAGCCACTTTCATTCATTCAACTCCCTAAAACTTACAGAAACACAGGTAACTGCCACTTCTTGACGGGGCTCCAAGGACAGACCCTTATACGTGGGAATACAGGAACAAGACAAAGCTTTAGAGTTATCAGAGATTTCCAAGGCTACATACAAGACCTCATTTACATATTTCTTTCCTTAAATATGCTTAAACTACAGCCTCATCACTCCTGTGGCTTTGATCTATTTAAGTAAAGTGGGAAATTCAAGCCAGCAACACATTTGGAACAAAGACGCTCCACATTTGTTGCCTGCCTTTTCTCCAGAGGAAGAACTGCTCTCAGGAAGCTCCTACATTTGAAGAGAAAGAAAATAAAAGAAGGGATCAGGTGATAGATATCAGTGTACTCAGCAACGAAAAGGTTAAGAGCTAGGAATAAATTTGTAAAATTCTGTGGATTGATACATTTTACACGTTTCCTTATTGAACGAGAAGCTAACATGGTGTTAAGGCTTCAGGAGCTGGAATCAGACCGCAGGTTCAAATCATGACCCTACTAATCACTAGCTATCCAACTGTAGACAAGTTACGTAAACTCTCAGGGATAGTAATAAAACAAAACAAAAGTTAAGTGTACCTATACCCAATTGTTGTTAAGATCTAATGTTAAAATACGTGTAAAACACTTGACATAGTGTCTGGCACTCAGTAAATGCTGAATTTTTTTTCATTTATTGTGGTTTAGGTCAAAATTTACAGCTCAAGTTAATTTCTCATAAAAAATGTATACACATATTGTTATGTGAACCTAGCTGCAATCCTTATAATGTGACAGCACACTCCCCCTTTCCACCCGGGGCTTCCTGTGTCCATTCAACCAGCTCTTGTAACTTTGTGCCTTCTCATCTCGCCTCCAGACAGGAGCTGCTCGTTTAGAGTAAATGTTGAATATTAATATGATTACTTATTTAAGGGTCTATATTACAACTGTCAGAAATTCTGCTGGCATAGTGGTTAAGAGCTACGGCTGCTAACCAAAAGGTCAGCAGTTCAAATCCACCAGGCGCTCCCTGGAACTCTATGGGGCAGTTCTACCCTGTCCTGTAGGGTCACTACGAGTCACAAGTGACTCGATGGCAACGAGTTTAGTCTTTTTGGTTTATTACAACTGTCAGACAAGACTTGTAAAGACTCATATAATTGTCTGACAGGGAAAAACTGGTGTCAGGATTGCAGAACCTTTAATTTGAAAAGAAGAACCCAGGGGTTTAAGAAGCTATCATAATTAATGGCACCACTAATACAAATATATTATTTGTGTCTGCTACTATCAGTTATATAAATTAAGCAGCATCTCAGACCTACTATTTAAAATTAATACTTACCTTTTCTTGGATAAAGAGAAAAGAGTTGAGATGTAAAAAGGCAACATGATAGAAATTACCATTTTTTTTCATTAAGGTGATAAAGAGAATAAGACAACTTTCTAGTTATACTCCATTCAACTTATTATTTTTTCCTCTTCAAACTAATGGAGATCATATCCTGGGTGGTGCAAACGGTTAATGCACCCAGCTGGTACCTGAAATGCTGGATTCGAGTCTACCCAGAGGTACCTTGGAAGAAAGGCCTGGAGACCTACTTACTTCCCCCCAAACCAGCCATTGAAAACCCTATGGAGTACAGTTCCACCCTGATATACATGGCTTTGCCATGAGTTGGAGTCGATTCTATGGCAACTGATTTTTTTAAACTAAGAAGAGGAAAGCCAAGTAGGAATGGGATGGACATTAACTACAGACACAGAAGGAAACAAAACTATAGAAAGCACCCCCTGACAGGATTACCCATGAAGTCTAAAATTAAAAACTGATTTTGCAGTATATAAGGACGACAGTGTGTACAAAGAAATGATCATGAATTTTTATTTAAAAAGGCATGCAAATGTACCTGCTTCTTTTAAAGTGCTGCATTTTTGATATATAGATGTCCGCATGGTGGGCGCCCTTACATTATACAGTCTTATCTTCTCAATACGAGAGTCAAAGACCCGAAGCAAAGGATCTTTCTCTTCCCACTGAGACATAATTTTATTATCAATAAAGGTGGCAAACATCTGTGTTTCAATGAAGCGTGAAAGAAATGGTAGATAAGGCTCAGGCTGGTCAGATAGAAAGGAAGCCTGTAATGAGATAATTAGGAAATTATTAGTGCAAAGAGACCATCTCAATACTATATGATCTGAAAATTATCTATTGCTAAGGCTATTTTCTTTCATCTTTTAATCTTATAACACAAAACTGACCCCTGACATTGAAAAATCCACTCTTTCTTTCTCATGAATTCATAGCATTTAGGTTGCTTACATCTTCAGTACTGATTGTACTTTTCAAAATGGATCTACATTCTGATTCTCATGACTATTATGTGAAAAGAGGGCATCATTAATGAAAGATGATAGGTAAGTTGCTATATGATCATCAATCATCCAGTGTAATTTCTTCTGCTCTCTATTCCAGCCTATGCAACGTACCTCCAAACCACAGGCAGTAAGACAATTAACTGATACGATGATATATACATTAGCAATAACCTGGAGCAAAGAAGCACTGCATTTGTGCTCATGGGCAAAATCTTTTTTTTTTCCAGTTGAATGTTTTTCTAAGCCCCAACTCTTGTTAGAAATTGATGGATAAATGTTAATTCAAGATCAAACTCTTCCGAGACCTGTGCTGACACTGTAGTGCGCGTCTTAACAACTAAATGGAGCACTGCCTGAGAAACCACAAGAAGCCTAGAGAAAACATGTACAAACAAGCTGCACTTCTAGTTACCAGCTTGTCCACTGCATGGAATGGTTCAGCAAATTGCAATAAAAAGTGTTCATTTCTTTCCATTGTTATAGGAATTCTAATCTCAGTTTGGTCCTAGCTGAAATTTGGAAGTGAATTACTATTTCAGTTGCTGGGTTGGTTTTGCTTTCCATTCTTTTGAGTAGATCCAGTGTGGCAGTGGCCGAAAGGGAAAAGATGGAAAGACAAATTCTGATATAAGGTTATTCTCCTTAATATTCATCAGCTTCTTCTTAGCATATTTATTTTCCATTTTGAAGATCAGGAGGTCTTTTTAACTTCCTTACAGAAAACCCACTTACTCACTTTAATTGTCTCTATAGTTTAGATGTATTTACACAAATCCAAAGACTCACAGTAGTCTCAAGAAATGAGTTCATCTCTTTAAAAACCATTTTATAGATAAATATAAATTTTACTTTTTATGGAAAAAATAGCTCTCTCCCCCTTTTTACATGGTGGAATGCCTGGCTTTTTGTATCCAGACCCCTATGGGCAATATCTTTAAAGGTCAGCAAAGATTTGGCTTGCAAGACTAATATATGATAGTCCTACAAATGTTCCTAGTAAAAAAATAAGATGATCACAATTCTTCTGGAATCCAACATGAAACTTTCATTTCTCTACGGGTTATATAAAAAGAATTCCATTTATAGTTTGCAGCTACACAAAGATTAAGAAGGAAGAAAGTACCAGCTCCTAATTTAGATAAGAATTTGAATTGCCTAAGGATAAATCAGGAGTGTACACACATTAGTTCCACGCTGGATAGAAAAAAATATGGAAAAACGGTTAAGTTTAATGAGAAAAAAACCTAAGAGCGGGACTACATTTTGAGAAATGAAGGCTTTTTAATTTATTAAAGAAATTTTCTCAAACTTACAATTCACCAGAACTTAAATGTTCAAGGTAGCATATATCTTGTCAGAGAAAATATCTGATAAATTCAGAAAATCTTTTATGCTATCCACCCTTTATACAAATTTTTAGTTAATCCTTATTTGTCATATGTTACAAGATTGCAAGATTGTAGCTCAAGCTCTGAGAGTTAGTTTTAGCCCCCAAGGAGGTCTTCCATGACCCAAAGATACCGCTTAGTGAAAAGTCATATATTCGTTTTAACAGCAATATCATGCCTCAGCAATCAGAGAGGCAGGGGAATGAACTGTACCCTGGTGACCTGAAAGAGTTAATGAACATCCATAAGTGCTTCTGTCTGAAAAACAAATCTGGGGGCATGTCAAGGAAGCCTGGCAGAATAAGGCCTGTCAGCTTCTGAAAAAAAGAACATTCTATAGTAAACCTTGGAAAGAAGCTTGATTTTTAGCAGAACAATTGAATTTGGCACCATTTTCTGTCTTCCCTTACCTAAAACTTTGGATCACAGCCTTAGATTAAGAATCATAAAACCTAATTTACTCACTCTTACTCTCTTTTGATCCTAGAACAAGTTCAAAATTTGGCTTCTGAAACTAAACTGTTGGTTACCTTTACATGGACAAGTTGTGACTTCATTATAGGATAAAGACAAGATATATAAGAAGGATTTATCAGAAAAGGAATAGACCTCATTTAACAAGCTTAATCAAAATGTAAGAGTAAATAAAATTCTTGCAAGTTCAGATAGTGCTAACAGATTTGAAAAACCTGTGAAATTTAGGAGTTTCTATAATTCAAACATCACTGAAATATAGAAAAGTAAAAAATGAGGTTATAGGCAATTTAATACACAAGACAGTGACCAGCTTAACGAGCCAGTCGATTTGCTTCCTTGTGAAATTATTTTATCAAGTATAAAACACTGATAAAGAAAAGTTCTTAATGGGAAGGGAGAGAGGAGAAATCTGCTTTAAAAAAGTTAACAAAGTCAGTAATACAGCTGGCTAAGATCTAAATAAGAAGGAAAACTATAGTTCTTTTTACTTTGTCAAAGTTCTGCATCTGTTCCCGATTGGTCAGCCAGGACTCCATGTCCTGGGCAGTCTGAATCACAAAAGCTTCATAATCCGCAAACATCTGTGTAAAGCGGTTGGCAAAGACCTCTCGGAGCTGTACGTTTAGCTTGTAGTCCATCAGTTCTGCCTCTTCACACTGCAGTTTTAAATCTTTTTCTTTTTCACTCAGAGAGGCAGAGAGGTCCATTTTTTCCACAGTCACACCAGTTCTCTTAGCTAGAGCCTGGAGGCGGGCTATGGTTTCGTTACCCTTAAGTAACTCATACATGCTGATGTTATTAGTGGAGACGTTGCCATTCTTTTTGTCATTGACCAAGTCTTTCAGAACCAGATTCTTCAGTTTGGTGGCACTCTCACTGCAGTGCAGGCTGCCCTCAGGAGGAATCCCAAATTGGAGAAGAACTTCAGAGAGTTCCTGGATGAAATCCACCTTATTGGGAAACTGTGGAAATTCTTCAGGCAATTCAATAAAATGGTTGTCAATATCCACAAAACACAAATTAGCCTAAAACAGAAAAAAAAGAAATACAAAGGTTTTAAAATAAAGGAATTTTATGTTCTAAAATTCTTACCAACTATTATAAACAAAAGCATAGATTACACTGCTTTTTACGTTAACCATCTCAAGGTTCAGAGAATTTTATTTTTATAAAATAAATTTCTTAAATCCCTATGTGAGTATTTTTATACCATTTAATTATTGTATAGTGAAGCCTTTGAGAGCTGAACTCAATGGGACTGCCTTGTTTTTCTGGGTCTCAAAAGTTTTCTGGCTTTGATAGGGTGCAAGCTTATCACCTTTCTATTGCTTGTTTTAGTGGAAAATATCCTTCTTGGTCAGGTTCCCACCTTATATAGGTTCCAGCTTTCACAGGTTTTACTGTATATGAATAATCTTCTCTTCATCTCAGCAATTTAATATAATCTAGACACAATTCTCTAATACTTGGCATCCATTAAACCAAAAAAATCAAACTCATTGCTGATGAGTCAATTCTGACTCCTAGCGACCCTATAGGAGAGAGTAGAACTGCCCCATAGTGTTTCCCAGGCTGTAATCTTTATGGAAGTAGACTGCCTTATCTTTCTCCTGTGGAGTGGCTGATGGGTTCGAACTGGTGATCTTTGGGTTAGCAGCCGAGCACACAAAACCCATTAAAAAAAAAAAAAAATAGTGCGATTAAAAAAAAAAAAATTATTAGGCACTGCTAAATGGGTAAAGGTGCACAGACTCGAAGTACCTTACAAATACAAGGCACTGAGTAAAACACTTACTGAATGAGCTTGAAGTTTCTATCCCATTGTTCTAACACCATCTATAACTTAGAACTGGCAATAACTGCTAAAGTTTAGCAGCTGTAGTATTCCAAAATGTGATGAAACTGGCAAGATCAGTGCAATTCACCAAACCAAAAAACCAAACCCACTGCCATCGAGTCGATTCCAACTCATAGCACCCTATAGTGACCCTACAGGACAGAGTAGAACTGCCCCATATGGTTTCTAAGGAACGCCTGGTAGATTTGAACTGGTGACCTTTTGGTTAGCAGCTGTAGATCTTAACCACTACACCACCAGGGTTTCCATCCAATTCACAGATAATCCATTATTTTCATTTTATCTAAAATCAGCCTCAACTCCTGGACAGTAAAACCATTTCAGACGCCTTTAGACAAACAGCAGGAGGCAAAGAGAGGTGGTAGAACCAAGTGCTTAGATAACTACAAATGACTTAACACTTGAATAATTAAAGAGTTGACTTAAAAGGTATTTTTGAATTGAGAAAAAGGTGACACAAATCAGAGGAAATTTTTTTGTTTGTTTGTTCACTTACACTCTAGTTTGAATCACAAGCAAGGCCGAAAAAAAGATTTTTAAGTATTTTTCAAGTTGTATATGGAAAATTCAAGGCGCCAAGCACCTGCCTAAAATTATCATCATCCCTCAGGTACTCGACTGTAGTAGACTTCAAGACAGTCTTTTACCTCTACTGTCCACACCCTCTCTATCAGAACAAGGTTGTCAGTCAAAGGGAAGACTGGGCTCTTAGATTTGGGAGGATCAAAGGTTCAGTCCATCACATAAAACTGATCATAATTACATTAATGGCTGAACATGGGATGCAGGATGGAAGTCAATAACCAGAATTGGAAGCTCCACCCCGTGTTTTCCCATCTCTATCCATCTCCCCACTCCAGGTCAGCAAGAAGAGAATTCGGATTATCCTTCCTATCCTGAACGACAAGGTCAGGTGAAATGGAGGAGCACATGGTTGGGCCTTCGTTTCCCTTTTGATTCCTGCTCTTCAAGTTAAATGCTGATGAGCAAGAAGTACAGAGAAGCCCAAATTAAGCTACACAAAAATTTCTCACCATTTTCCCCTATTCCAAAATAGATAATCGATGATTGTTAGAGCCTGAAACGACCTTTGAATTCAACCCCTTAATTCTGCAGATGAAGAAATCAAGGCCTAAGAAGTTAGGTGACTTCCTGATGCCTGTTCCAGATATGTATTCCTCAAACAGCCTGGTTGCTTAAGAAATTTTTTTTTCTTTCACTTTTCCTCATCTCCAATGTTAGCAATTTTCTCTAAATAAAGTAAGAGCTGAAACAGTCATATCTTGCTGAAGACAGTAGTGATGCCTACAGCTTTCTGTAAATCCCATCTTTATAAATGTGTCTACAGTCTCAGGAAAAGCAGTATACATTAAAGGGAGAAAGTAGGTCACCACAATTCAAATGGAAGCTGGATGAGTAAGTATCTTTAAAAACGAAGAAAAAAAATTCACTCACTTGCTAATCTAAATGTTAACCAACAACCCCAACACTACTTACATTTTGTACTCTCCTTCATTAATACCTTTCTACTATTCTTTTCTAGCTCTCTCTTCCTCTCATGAAAAGAGAAAATGATACATCTTCTGAAATTTTAAAGTCTGTTGTGATCATGTAATCACTGCTGAGCTGAAAGTGTATCTCAAGAAGGCTGTCCCAGTCTTCAAGTTCCCAAAAGAGCCTCTCACACCCCTCAGTGTCTGCTTAGAATGGCTCAAGCTGGGGGCTTTGATTATCACAAAATAGAAACAGAAAATATGAACTTGTATTATAAAAATTCATTAAAGAAAATTAAAATTCCCTTTCTCTGAAACAAACAAAAACTCCACACAGTAAGGCACTCTGATAAATTGCTTTCTTACTTTATCCCTACCCTAAAGGCATTCTGATTTCCTCTGTGTGTTCTAAGTTTATTCATTCCTATAATTTTTTTTAAACCTGTTTATTGATATTTGTAAATGATTCTTTTTGGAAGGCAGAGATCACCTCTTATTTACCATGATATTTCCCACTGTATCTGACACAAGTACTTTTGTCAACTCTTTGGTGAATGAATGAATAAGGCTTAACGAGGTGGTCATTTGCGGGGGCCTCAAAGATGTAGAGGAGAGAAAGTAGTAACCCAGAAGGTAGACTGGGGTAGTTCTTGTTCTCCATGCTTAGTAGGGGACCTAGCTTCTCGGCGACTGAAGTTAAGAGGGCATGAGGATAAGACAAACAAGAAAATTTTAAATATTCCCTCAGAATCTCAGGGTAAGATATGACAGGAAGAAAGCAGCAAAAGCAGTTCTGTCTCATTTTTTCTCTTGATTCTTTGTGCACAACTTATGTAAAAATGAGCAAGAATGGTAGAAAGTGAGGTATCACTTTATGCAATTAATCCTCAGTGCTGTGTTCTTCCGCCCTTCACTCTCCCAACCCCGCCACCTCGAAAACAATACAGCAAATGACCACCTGTGCCTATCATTTTGGAATCATTGGGAGAGTGAGTGGGTGGCTAATTATAAGTCTACAGTTACATGCACAGCTAAAATCATACCTTCCTAAAATAACCACTTCATAAACTTGTCATTTTTACAACTACTTTAAGAAGCTCTGCCCCTATTTTTAGTCATTATTTTATTTTAGGGTTTTTAGAAAAAGGGGGAGGAAAGTATTACTAGTGAGTGCATATAAGATCCCTTTTTAAATTGCTATTTTTATACCCACTTCCTCCCCAAAATTACATGAAGCCAGTTACTTCAACTCATTGTAAATGATACCAGAACTTCGTGGTACATTATTAGACTTTTCTTCTAAAACAACGATGCCCTGATTTATAGTTTCTACATAGAAGCATTGCTATTTTCACAGCTGACTGAGGTGTCCCATATTATTCTACACTATGAGTAGATGGGTATATCTATTTATTAAGTAGTGTTGACTTTCTAAATGAAAAATCAGAAAAATCACAGACATCACTGCAATAACGTTTGGAATTTTGTTTACATTTTGTATCTTTAGAGTTAGGGGATATACACAGACACAGACACAGAAACAGAAAGTTCCCCTATTACAAGTAAATCAAGGCAATTATTTTAAAAATTCTCAACAATTACTACTCAGGCAAAAACGGAAAGGCAACATTTATGAACTGAAATAAACTGTCTTACAGAATTTGGCTAATACATTCAGCAAGAAACTAAAATATGTCATTGTTTAAGTCTTTAAAACAAAATGCATTTTGTTAGTCTATTTTTTTCTTTGAAAATTTAAAGGATTTACCTTCTTTGAACTAACAAGGTATTCAGATTAATTTCATGAAAGAGAAAACAAGAAAGTTCAGGGAGTAGAAAAAAGAGGTAAAAAAGGGAGGAAAGAGCAGAGCATATAAATCAGCCCAGAAAGTGCAAGGCAGTTTTCACATATATTTTATATGAACTAAATCAAGCTATTTTCCCCTGAACAAAAATGTTAATTCTGATAAGGACACACTTATAAAAGTAAGCAATGGATGATTACAGGAATCATTCCTGGGTATAATATTCACAGGGCTATGGCTGAGTGTATAATTTTCAATTCACTTGTTAAAATGAGAATCTCTATGGGAAGTAAGTATAAAAGTGAAGCACAGCATGAGAGATTTCATTAAGAAAGGTGCTAATTAAATAGCTAATAATATAATGTAATTAACCATTTTATCTTTTGTAGTAGGCCATGGCATCTTCATCAGTACTTCATTTCAAAGCCTTTATACTACAATTCCGAGTACTATTAACAACAGCTAAAAATTACATTCAAAATGCTTTCAAAAATTTGTTTATTTTCTTCTTAAACAGCATCTGAAAATACATCACTATGCAGAAATCAGAGTAACCTTAAGGTGGCCCAGAGCCAGGGTTAGAATTTTTATCTCAACCCGTAAGCCAAGCTGACATTTAGAACAGGCTGGTAACTGGCCTAGTATTTGGTATTTCCATCATCCCTGGCTTGCTGAAAGGTGTTACTTTACATTTGACAGTGGTCAAGAATCAAATTCATCTTACTTAATACAATGATCTTACAAGATGTTAAAATCTGGCCTATATGATTTAAAAACAAAATTTGTAACATGAATGGGGAAAAGAAATATTATTAGAATAATAAAGCAATGCGATAGTGCTACTAGTGCTCCATCTACACAATTTTTTGTCTGAAAATTTGCAATTGTCCTGTCTTGAACCATGCGAGTTAATGACTGTGTTAGTAATCACCAGGAGGTGGGTGGGATCTGCATCCTATGGCTCAGACTCTACCCCAGATGTACTTGGGAGATTCAGAATAGTCGAAGACACACAATTTGGACTAAAGCACTGCTATCTAACAAAAACAGCCTTGACCTAAATTGACAAACAGCAAATGCTTCATCATTTATTGTAAGTTTTACCTCTTGAGGAAGTTCTAGTTTAGAACGGTCAGTTCCTTCTTTTGACTGAAGGCCCATCAGATAAGGGACAGGAGCATCAAGAAAATGTAGCAGAGAAGCAGGGAGGATGGGCACATAAACATGCTGCCACTGAAATGGGAACAAAAGCGTGGTGATGCCTTCCGCCACAGTCATCAAGCGTTGATAATCTGCACAGAACAAGGAAAAATGGAGGGGAAGAGTCCAAGTAAAAACATAATCACTGTATTAAGTCTGAAAATAACAATTTCCAGGAAAAAAAAAAAAGACTTTCTGTATTAATACTCTAACCTAACCCATTGCCGTCAAGTCGATTCATAGCCATTCTACAGGACAGAGTAGAACTGCCCCATAGGGTTTCCAAGGCTATAAATCTTATGGAAGCAGACTGCTAACATCTTTCCCTGTCAGAGTGGCTGGTGGGTTCGAAACACCAATCTTTTGGTTAGCAGCCATGTGCTGTAACCCCTGCACCACCAGGGCTCCTTCCTGTATTAATGAACATTTCTTCACGATCATGCAGAAAACAGGTCAGTTCTATCCCACCATTATTAAAGAGTCACAGTTTCACTTCAATGCTAAGTGACAGCGGGCGTCGGCAGGTGAGAAACATCATCACACTTTCTGCTTCTTAAAATCACTGGTATGTGAACACACATATGGTTACATGGCGGGGCGATCAAGAACTAACTCAAAATGTGCAAAATGCATTGTATTACTATTGATTTCCTTTTGCATAAATGTATACCTATAAAAAAAAAAAAAAACCTATATAATCCCCTAATTCAGAGGCTCTTTTTTTCTTGAAGATATGATCATGGCTATCTTCTATACTTACATTGATTATATTCACTTTAGTCTTCCTTTTGTGGTTACAAGAAATCAAACAGATATATACATTCATAGTCACATTATTAACTACATTTAATCCCCAACTACAGAGACTTTTTTTTCTTTTTTTTAACAGAAGTATAACACATCTAGGAACAAAGTGAAAGCCATGCCAGAAAATTAAAGGCTGGGCTTTTTTGTTGTGTTTTTATATAACCACATTTATTGAAACTAAAAACTGCTACAAAATACTGAAGTGGTCTCTAAAATCACCCTGGCACGGATGCTTTATACATACACATGAACACAATCCCTAGGCAGACTTTTTATTTAGAAAGGTAAGATGATACATACACTATAAACTACAAAATACCTATGGCAGCACCTTGTAATCCAATATATTACTATTTATGCAGCAAAACATATGAGTAGGCCTACTAAGGCAGAGAATCAAAGAATATAATAAATAATGTCACTTTGGTTCAGGTCAGGCTTTTCAGATAAAGAAGTTACAAAAAGCATGTTTGGTTTTCCAAATTTTTTGTATTTGAGAATTGAAGATAAGAGATTGTGGGCTTGTAATAATCCTCTCACAGGCTTAACTGTACACAAAGGTTGTAAAATCTGGGGCAGTAAGACTCTGGGGATGTCTTAATAAGACGGTTAAGGAAAATGATCAGATGCTACTTAGTTCACATCAACTCAACACTTGGCCAAGCATAAACATGATGTTTTCCATTTAAAAAAATTTTTTGTCACTTCATAATTTATAAATGACTACCTCTAACAGTCTATAATGGGATTTTGATCATGAATCATCAGCTGTTTGTAACACAAGTATACTTAAAATTTTCTTATCGATTCATTATGAAGACTCAAATTTTAGTTGAAAACTCGATCATGGGAATACTTCTGAAAAGCAAGTACCAGGTGGCCTGAGAGGTAGGGGTCAGTCCTTTGAGCATGAAGAGCTGACCCAATTACCTGGGGTGGAAACACACACACAGGATCAGCTGAGGCCCACAGGAAGAAGCTGGGCTGAGACAGCTGGTACTCTGTGGAGCTGGGGGGTGGAGTGACAAAAGGAGATCAGACAATCAGCTACCTACCACTATGCCAGTAATCAGGCAAATGCTTGAACCACAGGAGATGGGGTCTTTTATCACAGGGGTCGCGATGAGGATGGAGAGCTGACCTGAAACCCCCGAAGCCTGTCAGATGGACCCCAGATTTAGAAGCTGTGCTCTGGTCAGAACTAACAGCAGCTCTGTACCAACACAGGATTCCATTATGGTACTTGCCCCATGGTGCTGTCTCTCTACCACCACGAGATCCCTAAGGGCAGAGGGGTATTCATTTTACTTCATTTTGCCTCACAAAGCACAGAGCCTGGCTTATAGCCAGGGCTTAACTAATGAATGAGCCTGATCAAAATTTACAACGGAAAGTAATATCTTGATGATGCCAAACATTATTCCTCTCTCCTCTCATGTGCAAATAAGAGTACTAACAAAACACCCAAACATATCAGAAGTAGAAAGGCATACAGATAACTATAAAAAGGCCAAATCCAGGAAATGTCCTTAGTTTCTATTCTGTGGCCATCTATTTCAGTCACAAATTAGGGTTTTTTTTTTTCTGTGTGTGTAACTTTAGTACTTAACACAGTACCTCTAAAAAACCCAGCGCCATCGAGTCGCTTCCGACTTATAGCAACCCTACAGGACAGAGTAGAACTGCCCCATAGAGTTTCCAAGGAGCACCTGGCAGATTCGAACACAGTACCTAGTCTATAATAAAAACCAAAAACCAAACCCATGCCATCGAGTCATTTCCAACTTACAGTTACTGTAAAGCACAGAGTAGAACTGCCCCATAGGGTTTCCAAGGAGCAGACGGCGGATTTGAACTGCCAACCTTTTGCTTGCAGCTAAGCTCTTAACCACTGTGCCACCAGGGCTGTAACATATAATTGTTGTTGTTAGGTGCCACCAAGTCGGTTTCGACTCATAGCAACCCTATGCACAACAGAATGAAACATTGGCTGGTCCTGAGCCATCCCTACAATCGTTGTTATGCTTGAGCTCATTGTTGCAGCCGCTGTGTCAATCCACCTCCTTGAGGGTCTTCCTCTTTTCCGCTGACCCTGTACTCTGCCAAGCATGATGTCCTTCTCCAGGGACTAATCCCTCCTCACAACATGTCCAAACTATGTAAGGCACAGTCTCGCCATCCTTGCTTCTAAGGAGCATTCTGGCTGTACTTCTTCTAACACAGATTTGTTCATTCTTTTGGCAGTCCATGGTATATTCAATATTCTTCATCAACACCACAATTCAAAGGCATCAACTCTTCTTCGGTCTTCCTTTTTCACTGTCCAGCTTTCACATGGATATGATGCAATTGAAAATACCATGGCTTGGGTCAGGTGTACCTTAGTCTTCAAGTTAACATCTTTCCTCTCAACACTTTAAAGAGGTCCTTTGCAGCAGATTTACCCAATACAATGTGTCTTTTGATTTCTTGACTGCTGCTTCCATGGCTGTTGATTGTGGATCCAAGTAAAATGAAATCCTTGACAACTTCAATCTTTTCTCCGTTTATCATGATGTTGCTCATTGGTCCAGTTGTGAGGATTTTTGTTTTCTTTATGTTGAGGTGCAATCCATACTGAAGGCTGTGGTCTTTGATTTTCGTTAGTAAGTGCTTCAAGTCCTCTTCACTTTTCAGCAAACAAGGTTGTGTCATCTGCATAACCCAGGTTGTTAATGAGTCTTCCTCCAATCCTGATGCCCCGTTCTTCCTCATATAGTCCAGCTTCTCGGATTATTTGCTCAGCATACAGATTGAATAAATATGGTGAAAGAATACATCCCTGACGCACACCTTTCCTAACTTTAAACCAATCAGTGTCTGTCAGTTTGTCATACTGTGGGGGCTTGAGCATTGCCGTGATGCTGGAAGCTATGCCACCGGTATTCAGATACCAGCAGGGTCATCCATGAAGGACAGGTTTCAGCTGAGCTTCCAGACTAAGACAGACTAGGAAGAAGGACCCGGCAGTCTACTTCTAAAAAAGAATTAGCCAGTGAAAACCTTATGAATAGCAGAGGAACACTGCCTGATATCGTGCTGAAAGATGAGCCCCCCAGGTTGGAAGGCACTCAAAAGATGACTGGGGAAGAGCTGCCTCCTCAAAGTAGAGTCGACCTTAACGATGTGGATGGAGCAAAGCTTTTGGGACCTTCATTCGCTGGTGTGGCACGACTCAAAATGGGAAGAAACAGCTGCTAACATCCATTAATAATTGGAACCTGGAATGCATGAAGTATGAATCTAGGAAAACTGGAAATCATCAAAAATGAAATGGAACACATAAACATCGATATCCTAGGCATTAGTGAGCTGAAATGGACTGGTATTGGCCATTTTGAATCAGACAATCATATAGTGTACTATGCTGGGAATGACAACTCGAAGAGGAATGGTGTTGCATTCATTGTCAAAAACAACATTTCAAGATCTATCCTGAAGTACGACGCTATCAGAGATAGGATAATAATATCCATATGCCTACAAGGAAGACCAGTTAATATGACTATTATTCAAATTTATGCACCAACCACTAAGGCCAAAGATGAACAAATTGAAGATTTTTATCAGCTTCTGCAGTCTGAAATTGATCAAACATACAATCCAGATTTATTTATAATTACTGGCAATTGGAATGCAAAAGTTGGAAACAAAGAAGAAGGATTAGTAGTTGGAAAATATGGCCTTGGTGATAAAAACAATGCCAGAGATTGAATGATAGAATTTTGCAAGACCAACGACTTCTTCATTGCAAATACCTTCTTTCACCAACATGAACGTGGACCTTGTCAGATGGAACACACAAAAATCAAACTGACTGCGTCTGTGGAAAGAGACAATGGAAAAGCTCAATATCAACAGAATAAGGCCAGGGGCCGACTGTGTAACAGGCCATCAATTTCTCATATGCAAGTTCAAGCTGAAACTGAAGAAAATCAAAGCAAGTCCATGAAAGCCAAAATATGACCTTCAATACATCCCACCTGAATTTAGAGACCATCTGAAGAATAGATTTGACGCATTGAACACTAGTGACCAAAGACCGGATGAGTCTGTGGAATGGTATCAAGGACATCATACATCAAGAAAGCAAGAGGTCACTGAAAAGACAAGAAAGAAAGAAAAGACCAAGATGGATGTCACAGGAGACTGAAACTTGCTCCTCAACGTTGAGCAGCTAAAGCAAAAGAAGAATTGATGAAGTAAAAGAACTGAAGATTTCAAAGGGCATCTCAAGAAGACAAAGTATTATAAAGACATGAGCAAACAGCTGGAGATGGAAAACCAAAAGAGAAGAACACGCTCAGAGTTTCTCAAGCTGAAAGAACTGAAGAAAAAATTCAAGCCTCGAGTTGCAATAGTGAAGGATTCCATGGGGAAAATATTAAATGATTCACGTAGCATCAAAACAAGGTGGGGGGAATACACGGAGTCATTATACCAAAAAGAATTAGTCGATGTTCAACCATTTCAAGAGGTGGCATATGAGCAGGAACCGATGGTACTAAAGGAAGAAGTCCAAGCTGCTCTGTAAGGCATTGGTGAAAACCAAGGTAACATATAATAGGTGCTCAAAAATATTTTTAATAAATAAAAGAATGAGGAGGGGGAAGAATATTAAATAACCTGCTTAGATTTTTGTCCACATGAAAATAATCACTTATTTTTTCAATAGGAGGAAATTGTAACTATTCAGACAAGAAAATTTTCGCTGAAAAACCACATTTCCTGGGATATTTATTCAGTTAACTACGTGCCTGCTGAGGCACATGATAAGGAAAATCTGAATAGGCAGTTACTAAGCCATGGTTATTGCTCATCACACAGAGAAGTGTTACCAAATGACTCATTCCAGCTATGCATAAGTACACTTTTTAGAAATCAGAACTACTGTTTAGAAAGAGAAATCACATTTTAACATCTTACCCCTTGTCTTAGTTATCTAGTGCTGCTATAACAGAAATACCACAAATGGATGGCTTTAACAAGGAAAAATTTATTCTCTCACGGTCTAGAAGGTTAGAAGTCCAAATTCAGGGTTCCAGCTCCAGGGAAGGCTTTTTTTTCTCTGTTGGCTCTAGGGGAAGGTCCTTGTCATCAACCTTTCCCTGGCCGAGGAGCTTCTCAGCACAGGGACCCCGGGTCCAAAGGACATGTTCCACTCCTGGTGCTTCTTGGCAGTGTAAGATCCCTCTCCTCTCTGCTGGCTTCTCTCTTTTATATCTCAAAAGAGATTAACTGAAAATACAGCCTAATCCTATAGATTGAGTCTTGCCTCATTAACATAAGTACTTCTAATCCTACCTCATTAACGTCATAGAGATTACGATTTACAATACATAGTCTGATCACATCAGATCTAAAATGGTAAAACCACCACACAATACTGGGAATCATGGCCTACCCAAGTTGGCACACATTTTTGGGGGACACAATTCAATCCATAATATTAAAAATATAATATTAAAATGTAAAGATTTTAATGGTGAAATATAATGTAGGTTTCCCAAAGCCCTTCAGAGTGGGGAAAGACTCACAGGAAGCTTCCGAAGCTTTCTGGAAAGATAAGAGAATGAAAGTGCAGAAAACTGTATCTCACATGTTACTACTAAAATTTGAGGGAAAAAGAGCCCATTAAAAATTAAGAGGATAAAAACATAACCTCATCTCCACATCAATATTTTATGACTTGACTGTATTAAAAATGTATAGCATGCCCAGGGCTTTGAGGCTTTGCTGAGAATTTCCATTTCTAACAAGTTCCCAGGCAATGTTAATGCTGCTAGTTAGGAACCAATTCTGTGAACCACTAGTACAGCTGTGGTTCTCAAAATTTATTATACTTAAGAATCACCTAGGGATCTTATTAAAAATGTAGATTTTGATTCAGTATATCTGGGAGTGGAAATGTAAATTCTCAGCAGGGGTCTGAACAAATCAGTTCGAAACCCTGAGTATGTCCTATGTGGGTGGGCTGGTACAAAAATAATTTTACTTTTCTTGTCTATATTTACTAATTTTTTAAGTTGCTATTAGCTTTACTGTTGGTTTTTACCAGGTTTTATTGTTACAAAAAGTTACATAAATAAACTATTATTACAAGGGTTTTTTTGGGTACTGTTTAAGATTAATTTTCTAGGACAATCCTTTATTTAAAAAAAGTAAATGTTTCTGACTCAGCTTGAAAAAAAAAAAAAAAACGGTTACCCATCAAGTGGATTCTGACTCATGGCAACCCTATAGGACAGAGTAGAATTGCCCCACAGGGTTTCCAAGGAGTAGCTGGTGGTTTTGAACTGCTGACCTTCTGGTTAGCAGCCAAGCTCTTAACTACTATACCACCAGGACTCAGCTAACTTCTTAAAAGAAAAAAAAAAAAAACTACAATCTAGGTTTTTAAAAAGGGCTATGTTTCTTACATTAAAGGGGAGAAGAGAACTTAACAGTCCTTAAATAATTTAAACCCGTAAAAGAAGAATATTTCCCTACTTTAAATAATTTAAAGTAGGGAAATATTCTTCTTTTAACTCCTTACCTACCTCTGACTTCTGAATATCTTACCTAGGAATTTTTTTTTTTTAAAGGAAGATTCACTTAATTAAAAAATACTTATTAATCACTTATCCTCTCAGTCCCCTTCAGTCAAAAAATACCAAGAACATACCTGTAGTTGAACAAGTTGGGTTTGTTAATACTTAGAGAAAGAAACAATGCACGCTTTGGGAAATTGTGGGGTGTCTTAATAAGAGGCTTTAGAAAAAACCTATTATAAGATTTGGGCTTTGGTTGGGTAATTTTGGGGCAGGTCTAAGGAAGTGGGAGCTTGTTTTAGATAGGGTGCTTTCAGAAAGCAGAGCAATTCTATGACTAGGTATCTCAATAAATCTGGTCTATTTTTTTTATACAGAAGGCAGGCTAAAGTGAGGATAAAGTTGTAATTGGTAAAGAAGTAGCAATATACTCACTGAGAGAGGGGGACATTTGGTATTTTGTGCTTTGCTTAGTACCAGGGCTTAGAACTGGTCTGCTACGGTTCGAGCCCCTGCTGAGAATTTGCATCTCTAAGAAGTTCCCTGCTGAGAATTTGTATTTCCACCTCAGATACACTGAATCAGAAGCTATGGTTTAACAAGATCCCCAGGTGATTCTTATGTATCACTTCCTGGGAGCTTGTTAGAAATGCAATGAATGGATTCAAAGCCCTGCTTGGTATTTTGTGATCTTACTTGAAATGGGTGTCCTTGTGAGATTCTTTACGTCCAGTAGAACAACGTGGCTCAGCTCTGAGTATCAGCTTGCACCAACACTGAGGCCTAGCTGTGAGCATGGATCCATTCCAGGAAATTACTGGCTCATTTTTTCCCCCTTCCTTTCTCAATTATAAGCAAAACACAGGTGAAAGGCTTAGGATTTGAAGTAGTCAAATCCTGTGCCAGTTATTCTTTTATCACCTGTCAGCTCCAAATTCACTCAAGTACATGCTCTGTGATAATGGACTGGACTCTTTAAGCATTTACTTTTTAGAGTGAGCATACTGTTGAGCTTTATTTGAAGGAGGAGGGGGTCCCAGGTACCACCTTCTGCTTGTTCTTCCCCCTGCTCAATAGTCAGTGTGGAAGTATGAGGAAGTATGAGGGCATCTGGTAACAAGGATATCCAGAGTCCCTCAGTGACAAGGCCGGGGACCACCTTCCCAAGGCCCTCCTGACACAGACATTGCATACTCAGAACTGACACCCACAGTGAAGCTCCTACAACTTCAGTGTACCCGCTCACCAGCCACAGCTCACTTCTGCCTCAGGTTTGTTTTCTGCTTGTCCAGTGACCGAGGACCAGTCCTGGCTCAGGCAACCCACTGAACTTTTCCATCATCCAGTGGGTTGCAGCTACATATTCCTCAATGAATTATGAACTCCTCCCACCTCAGGGAAAGACAAACTTGGAAGTCTCCCTTCCAAGTTTGTCCTTCCTTGAGTACCCTTTAGAATTGCCTTTGTATCTTTATAGTGACTCTCCTATCGTTGTTATTGTTAGGCGCCATTGAGTCAGTTCTGACTCATAGCGACCCCATGCACAACAGAACTAAACACTGCCCGGTCCTGCACCATCCTTACAATTGTTGTTATGCTTGAGACCATTCTTGCAGCCACTGTGTCAATCCATCTCGTTGGAGGTCTTCCTCTTTTCCACTGACCCTGTACTCTGCCAAGCATGACGTCCTTCTCCAGGGACTAATCCCTTCTCACAATATGTCCAAACTATGTAAGACGCAGTCTCGGCATCTTTGCTTCTAAGGAACATTCTGGTTGTACTTCTTCTAACACAGATTTGTTCGTTCTTTTGGCAGTCTATGGTATATTCAATATTCTTCGCCAACACCACAATTCAAAGGCATCAACTCTTCTTTGGTCTTCCTTATTTATTGTCCAGCTTTCATATGCATATGATGTGATTGAAAACACCATGGCTTGGGTCAGGCGCACCTTAGTCTTCAAGGTGACATCTTTGCTCTTCAACACCTTGAAGAGGTCCTTTGCAGCAGATTTGCCCAATGCAGTGCGTCTTTTGATTTCTTGACTGCTGCTTCTATGGCTGTTGATTGTGGATCCAAGTAAAATGAAATCCTTGACAACTTCAATCTTTTCTCCATTTATCATGATGTTGCTCATTGGTTCAGTTGTGAGGATTTTTGTTTTCTTTATGTTGAGGTGCAATCCATACTGAAGGCTGTGGTCTTTGATCTTCAGTAGTAAGTGCTTCAAGTCCTCTTCACTTTAGCAAGCAAGGCTGTGTCATCTGCATAACGCAGGTTGTTAATGAGTCTTCCTCCAATCTTGATGCCCCGTTCTTCTTCATATACTCCAGCTTCTCGGATTATTTGTTCAGCATACAGATTAAATAGGTATGGTGAAAGAATATAACCCTGACGCACACCTTTCCAGACTTTAAACCAATCAGTATCCCCTTGTTCTGTCCGAAAAACTGCCTCTTGATCCATGTAAACGTTCCTCATGAGCACAATTAAGTGTTCTTCGCAGTGTTACCCATAGTTTGTTATGATCCACACAGTCGAATACCTTTGCATAGTGAATAAAACACAGGTAATTATCCTTCCAGTATTCTCTGCTTTCAGCCAGGATCTATCTGACATCAGCAATGATATCCCTGGTTCCACGTCCTCTTCTGAAACCAGCCTGAATTTCTGGCAGTTCCCTGTCGATACATTGCTGCAGCCATTTTTAAATGATCTTCAGCTGAATTTTGCTTGCGTGATATTAATGATATTGTTCTATAATTTTCACATTTGGTTGGATCACGTTTCTTGGGAATAGGCATAAATATGGATCTCTTCCAGTCAGTTGGCCAGGAAGCTGTCTTCCATATTTCTTGGCATAGACGAGTGAGCACCTCCAGGGCTGCATCTGTTTGTTGAAACATCTCAACTGATATTCCATCAATTCCTGGGGCCTTGTTTTTTGCCAATGCCTTCGGAGCAGCTTGGACTTCTTCCTTCAGTACCATTGGTTCCTGATCATATGCCACCTCTTGAAATGGTTGAACATCGACTAATTCTTTTTGGTATAATGACTCTGTGTATTCCTCCCACCTTGTTTTGATGCTACCTGCATTATTTAATATTTTCCCCATGGAATCCTTCACTATTGCAACTCGAGGCTTGAATTTTTTCTTCAGTTCTTTCAGCTTGAGAAACGCCGAGCGTGTTCTTCCCTTTTGGTTTTCCATCTCCAGCTCTTTGCACATGTCATTATAATACTTCACTTTGTCTTCTCGAGAGGCCCTTTGAAATCTTCTGTTCAGTTCTTTTACTTCATGAATTCTTCCTTTTGCTTTAGCTGCTCGACACTCAAGAGCTCCTATCATAGCTTAATAATTTTTTATATTAAATCCCTCTGCTTAAATTACTGTGTAGTTTCTGTCTTCGGTCATATATATGCAAAAAAAGATGTCAATTTATAAGGCAAAGAAAATTATATTTTCATCAGCCTTTTCAAAAGCAACACTTTATGACAGAGAAAATGAACACTAAAAATTTAACTGTTTTCAGTAATCGTAACTGGTAATGGTAGTATTAATATTATTCTGAGACTGTTGTGTGTATAACATAGGATAAACCAAATACGTAATGATAGGATATTCTAATTTTATCATCCCCTATTCCTCTGTGTCTTTGAGAACCAGGATTCTCGATTTATAAGAAAGCACATACAGACGTTAGTTACACAGAAAAAATTAAGTAAAAACTCTGTTGTCCTAAATTAGAATTGAAAATAATATGAATTCATGAATTACCTTTAAAAATGACAGTATGTGTGTGATGAGATGAACATACATACATACACACATACATATATGTCTAAATATCTATTTTATCCCTAGCTTTGTCAACTAAAAAGGCCTAGAAACTGGCCAACCTGGTAGCAATGAGGATTCCCAGTAGACAGACCAGTCTTTTTTTTTTTTTCAATTGTGATTTAGGAGAAAGTTTACAGAAAAAAATTAGTTTTCTCATTAAACAGTTAAAACACAAATTGTTTTGTGACACTGGTTGCCAACCCCACGATGTGTTAACACTCTCCCCTTCTCCACCCTAGTTTCCCTGTTTCCACTCGTACAATTTTCCTGTCCCTTCTTGCCTTCTCGTCTTTGCATTTGGGCTGGTGTACCCACTAGTCTCAAAGACATTATTGAACTATGAAGCACGTTGCTCATGTGTGTTACGAGACTGTAGTCCTGAAATACTATTTCCTAATAAAGAAACGCAGGGCTTCTTGGAGAAATGACTTATTCTAGGTCTGGGGCAGGGAATGCAAAAAATGAGCCTGGAAGATCTTGTAACCAGATAGCAAGAAAGCCATCAGTCATGTCAAAAGGACCAAGAAGCCAAATGGCCAAAGATGGGTCAATCTGAGATAAAATATGGATAAGAAATGCCATGATGAAACCCGTATGTCAAATGTCATGAGTTCACACTGACATTAAAAACAAAAAACTACTTGGTTATTCTGAGTATGACAGGAAATGAACTCATTACCTAATAAACAAAGAGAATCAAACATTTGCGTGCCTTGACTATATGAATTGTACCAAAGGTAACCAAATAGATGAGGAAACCAGAGAACATCTCTTCATAAAATTATTCCAGCTAGTAACTTAAAAAGAAACAACAGAATTAGAATGTCAACATTTTACAACCTCCGTTGAATTAATGGGTCGAGATAGTAAACATCAATTGCTGCTAACATCACAAAACAAAGACAATCAGACAATATGTGGCTCTGGATGAAAGGACACACTATAACCAAAGGAATTATGCCTGAGTTTGATCAAGCATCTAGATGTAGAAGTCAAACTGCAGGAAATACAGAAAGCAAAGGACCATGTTGAAATGTATCAAATTTTTAAAAATGCGCAAGACTAAACTGTCTAAGGTTGCACGTGTGGGTAATAAAACCATATAGAAACATAAGAAAGTAATTTCTATAAAAGTCAGGATAGCTGTTTCTTTTGGAGGGAGAGAAGAGGCTGAGAATGAGAACAAGCACATAAAAAGGGAATCTAGGGGGCCACAAACTTCTGTTTTTGACCTGGGTTGTGGTTACAAGATTCTAATAATTTACTAAGTTATACAATTGTTTTGAGTGATTTTCTGTATGTTTTATTTTGCAATAGAAATTTTTTTTAACTTAATATTTATACTAGTAACTAATATGTAAAGTACCTAAGAATAAACTGACAAGAGGTACAGGCTACAGAAGAAAAGCTCCTCTTTCTGACTTGGGGTCCCAGGAAAGAGCCTGCACTGCCTGGATGCATTCTCTACTTAAATTTTCTAGCTCGTTATCACTGCAAAATGATTGTGATATACATGCTATCTATACAACAGACTGAATTTGTGAGAAACATTAAAGAACCTTATAAATGGAGAGAGATACCACTTTATGGAAGGGAAGACTAAATATTTTAAAGATGTAAATTCTATGAAAGCTCGATTAAATTTAATTGCAATGAAAAAGGACTGTGAAGGGAATTGTCCTATCAGATATCAAGACTTAATTTATTAAAAAAAATATTTTACTGTGCTCTAGGTGAAGGTTTACAGAGCAAACCAGTTTCCCATTCAACAATCTGTACACAGAATGTTCCAAGACATTGGTCATAGTCCCCTCAATGTATCCGCACTCTCCTCATGTCTACCCAGGGTCCCCCATTTCTTTTGGTCTGGTTTTCCTACCCCTTCCTACCTTCTCATCTTTGTTTTTGGGCAGATTTTGCCCTTCTGGTCTCATATAATTAACTGTTCTAAGGAGCTCATTCCTCTCGGGTGTTACTGTTTATTTTGCAAGCCTATTATTTGTGGAGCCCTGGTGGCTCAGTGGTTTACGAGTTTGGCTGCTAACCAAAAGGTCTACAGTTTGAATCCA
Organism: Elephas maximus indicus; assembly: GCF_024166365.1. Taxonomy (NCBI): domain Eukaryota; kingdom Metazoa; phylum Chordata; class Mammalia; order Proboscidea; family Elephantidae; genus Elephas; species Elephas maximus. Next base: position 89,957,126 of record NC_064822.1, read on the forward strand.
CCAGCTGCTCCTTGGAAACCCTACGGGGCAGTTCTACTCTGTCCTATATGGTCGCTATGAGTTGGAATCCACTAAACGGCAATGGGTTTTGGGTTTCAGTCTATTGTTTGGATGAAAGATAGTCTCTGGGAATGGCTTCAGTTCCATGTTAAAAGAGTGCCTTCGGGCCATAGTCTTGGGGATTCCTCCAGTCTCTATCAGACAAGTAAGCCTGGTCTTATTTATGGATTTGATTTTTGTTCTACATTTTTCTCTTGCTCTTCTCATGATCCTCTATTGTGATCCCGGTCAGAGTGGGTAGCCAGGCACCATCTAATTCTTCTGGTTTTGGGATCATGAAGGCTGTGGTTCATGTGGTCCATTGCTCCTTTAGAGTAACTGCTCCCCTGAGTCTTCTGTTTTCTCCACTCTCCTTTGTTACGGCCAGGACGAGGCCAATAGTTCTTAGACGGCTGCTTGCAAGCTTTTAAGACCTCAGACGCTACTCGCTAAAGTAGGATGTTGAACATTGTCAAATGTACTATTTTATGCCAAATGACATCAATGTCTCCCAATCAACACTTACCTTAAAACTATACAGTAATTACAAGAGTGTGATTTAGTACTGAGACAGAAAAAGAGGTAAGCAGAATAGAACTGAGAGCCCAGAAATACAACTTCACACATGGGAGCTTATACACAACAGAGGTGGCACTGCAGATCATGGGAGAAAGAATAGTCTCTTCAATAAATGGTACTAGGATACCTGGTTATCTGTATTTTAAACATAGTTGATCCCAGTCCTAACAACATAAACAAAAGTAAATTTCTTACAGATTAAAGCCTTAAATGTTAAGTGTAAAACTTCAAAGCATTTAAAAAATGTAGAATATTTTTATGACATCAGAGAAGGATTTCTTAAATAGGACAGAAAGCTAAGTACATAAATGAAGAGATTGGTAAGCGGAACTGCATGAATATTAAGAGTATCTGTTCATCAAAAGACCATCCCCCAGTAAAAAAAAAAGTTGCAAATTGGAATAAGATATTTGCTAAACATATATAATGGATAAGTACCTTCAATATATAAAGAAAAAATCAATAAGAAAATATCTTAATATTAAGACTTGGTTTAGGTGTTGTGCTGCTACTGAAGAGGTCAGCAGCTCAAATCCACCAGATGCTCCTTGGAAACCCTTTGGGGCAGTTCTCCTCTGTCCCATAGGGTCGCTATGAGTTGGAATCGACTCGATGGCAATGGGTTTGGTTTGGTTGTATAAAAATATCAGGCAAAGCTAGCCAAATTCTACTGCTTTTAGGATACATATCATGGAAACCCACTCTCTAGTCATCAAAACATCAGGTTTGATTTTATAATTTATAAAAACTCTATAACCAATAAGCCATAATGTTCACTTGAGCATAACTAGCAGTTTGTGATTAGAAGGCTCTTGATTTTTTCAATAAAACTACAAGTGGCTTCCACTTTCTGACAAGGTTAATTCATGCAGATTTTTACTAGGAGGGAAAGAAAGGAGGGGAGGGAGATAGAGCATTGCAAAGGCACACAGGCAGGCAGTGCAGTGTGGGCAGTGGGTGACTGCTTATTTCCACTGTGAAGAGCCAAAGGAGGTAAGCAAGGTCCAAAAATGTTCCTGAGGCTTTAATTATTGGTATCAAAAGTTAGACACTGGTGTTTAAATTTCCCTATCATTTATTCCTCCACTATTCCTTTGAAAAAAGATCACATTTGAATCTTCTTGCTCCAGTTATTTTCAGGCTGTAGAAGAAAGTTCTTTTTTCTGATTTGGGGTCCTAGAGAAGAGTCTTCACTACCTAGGTGAATTCGTTTAATTTCAAATCAGTCTAGAAGGACATTTTCATCAATGAAATCCATCAATTTTGATTTGCTTTAGGTTTTCATGATAATTATTCAGCACTTGTAATGTTTTCAAATTTTATAGGACAGTTTTACCAATGAATAAGAAATGAAGTACCAGATGCTATTAAAACCCCCTTAACACAGCCAGGAAGAATTAAGGAGGGTACCAGAGTGCGAATCAACTTAATGACTCTTGATTCATTCATTTAAATGAAATGTCTTTCATAGGAGAGATATTGTCACTGTTAAAATTCACTTTCACAGAGCTTTCATTTTATATTCTACTTCACAATTATTTAACGTGATACCTTAATATAGGTCCTGCAGGATGAGTTAACAATTTTAAAAATAACTACAGAGGCAGGTAAGATTAAGTATAGTGTCCAATACAGGTAACATGGTAACTGAGCACTCTGAAGAGAGACCACATTACTTAATAGCTGTGTGATCTTGGGCAGGTTACTTAGGTTTCCTGAGCCTCAATTTCTGCCTTGATAAAATGTGGGTAATAATACTAATTCACCGTTGAGGATCATATGTAGGGAAAAAAACCCACAAAATTCCTGAGTGATTTCAGTGAATGATACTTACAAACTTACTTTATGACACTTAAAAAAATATCTAGTTCTATACAGTATTCACTCTTTTGTCCTCAGCATAAGTTCAAAAAATACTCATCTCAGTACAAAAACATGTTCACAGTATCACCCTTCTTCATTTTAAACTGAAATAAAAAAGTAGATATGAATCAGCTAAATTTTTTCAAGAAGCAGACTCCATAAACCAAATGGGTGGGACAAGCCAATCAAACACCGCAGAAGGATGAGGACATAGGACATTCCATAAACAGTGAGACACATATAAACCTGAAACCAAACTCTTTGCTGTTGAGTCAATTCTGACTCAGAGCAGCTGGTAGATTCAAACTGCCGGCCTTTTGGTTAGCAGCTGAGCCCTTAACTGTTGTGCCACCAGGGCTCCCAGATATATATAAACCAAACCAAACCCACTGCCATCAAGTAGAGTGTGACTCATAGCAACCCTATAGGACAGAGTAGAACTGCCCCAGAGGATTTCCAAGGAGTGGCTAGTGGATTTGAACTGTCGACCTTTTGGTTAACAGACAAGCTCTTAACCACTGTGCCACCACGGCTCCAAGACATATATAATGCCATTTAAAAAATAAAGTGTGATAATGGAAGGTTTTTTCCTTTAAAAAATAAGTATGGCATGGTATAAAAGTACATTTATTAGGTTCTCGACCCTAGAACGAATGGCTTGGCTATTTAACAGTTATACTTTAAATGAATATGTTGGACCCTCACTAATTAAGATAAGCACAACTTATAGAATGATCATTTAGCCAATGCTAATTATGTATTTAAAAGACAAAACAAAACAACCATTGAGTCACCAGGGCTCCATGAACTGCGTGTGGCTTGGCATTTCTATTCCCCTATCTCTGCTTGCTAGCTTCTGTTTAATCTCCCTTATATCTCAAAAGACATTAATTCAAGATATACCGTACACTAATCCTGTCTCATAACATAGACAACTCATTACCAAATGGGATTATAACCACAAGCATAGAGGTCAGGATTTACAATACAGATTTTTGGGGGACACAGTTCAATCCAAAACGCCCACGTTGTTAGGTGCCGCTGATTTGATTCTGACTCATAGGGACCTCAGGTGACAGAGTAGAAATGCCCCATTGTGTTTTCTAGGTTATAAGCTTTACAGGAGCTTTTTGCCAGGTCTTTCTTCTGTGGAGACACTGAGTGAGTCTGAACCACTAAGCTTTCAATTAGCAGCCAAGCATTTCACAGTTACACTACAAAAAAAAAGGGCTCCTGTTATTCCCATAGAGAAGAGGGAACTGACACTGTAGAAGGTTATGTAACTTGCCCATGGTTATAGTCAGTGACAGAGCAGAGATCTGAACCCAGGACTGTTATGCCTTCACAACCAATATTTTTCCCAGCCCAAATCTGCTTCTCTAAGCAGAACATTAGGAAATGGAACTAAATGATGTTTAAGATCCACTGTAGGATAGGATCTGAAAAAGCTGTTCTAAGCTCCAAGCCCTATCCCTTCTAGAAATTCCCCTGCCCCTTCCCCTTTCAGAAGAAAAAAACGAGAGAGAATTATTTAAATCTTTCAGATACAAAAGGGTGATCTACAGCTAATGATAAGCACTAAGAAAGTGAGGGCAAGAGGAAAGGAGATTTAGATTGGCCATTAGGGAAGAACTTCCTGACAACAAAAATCAAAGACTTTGGAACACATTATTAAAAAACACATTATGGAGGATAAACTAAAGAAAATAGAACCTCGTTAAGGGCTGTCAACACACAAATAGTGTCAACATACACACAAGATGGGGAAGTACAAAAATAGCCTACTTGGCTCAACTTCACTTATAATTTAAAATAGGAAGACAAAAAAAAGGGGGAAGTGATAAAATCAGCTTGACGGCAAGAGTCAGGAGATTGCACTACAATTCTGCCAGCCTAAATACAAGCTGGCAAAATGCTAACCTAAATATTCATGACACATTTTTCAAAGACTCCATCAATGCACAGGTATCATTTTGTATTTTCCTTTAATTTACTACCCACCAGGACACAGCATCTCTATTTCCTCTGTAATTCCTACTCAGATTGGAACTGGTACTCTGGTCTTGGAACTTTAGTCATTGTAACTGAACAGGTATAAAATAAAACTGCATTTTGTTAGTTTCTTAGGTATGTGCTGGGAGAACTTTGAATGAAAAATATCGCAAATGTAACTTCCTTCTGGGATTAAAAGAAAACAAAAACAAAAAACTAGCAAAAAAAAAAAAAAACACACAACTCTGGCAGAAGTGCTAGTCCTAGGAAAGTCATCTCTGTTTCATGTCTGCATACCTTTTTTGCTCACATGGTAAGCTCCTGCAGCCAAAGAACCAAAATTAATTGCCTCAGGAAGCTGCAGAGCCACCAATTTCATCAACCCCTTTTCAATGTCAGCACAGTTTGGACACAAAGGTTTACTAAATACGTAAAGAATGGGAAGTTTACATGTTCCTTTACTAATAAGATTCTCTCACTTTCGCTGTAAAAAGAAATGTGTTTTGTTTACGATGATAATGTATTATCAGGGAAAACAGAGCTATTTCCATTAAAAATACACTCAAATCAGCTAATACTTCTGTATTCCTTCCTGTTTTTCTCTACAGCCACTGCCAGCCGAAAGAGAAGCAATGTCTCAGCCTTTAGATCCACTCATACCTGCTTCTCTTACTCCAAACAGAAAAGAATTCTGACCATTACATAATTATTTGGTTTTAATAATATAACCAATGAAAATACAGTAGTTGAGAGGAAACAAGTAGTTGGGAGCAAAATACTTGTCTTTAGAAAACTTAAAACTCCAGAAACACCTACCTTGCGAGTAGAGAAGTATCTGCATCTCTAAAAGAACACAGGTAAATACCTGCACCAGGTTCTCTAATCCCAGGAGCTCGAAGGCCTCCCGAAGGGGGTAATCAGAGAGGGGGAGTTCACTGGGCCCAGGCCTCTGGCAAATGACAGGTTCGTAAACACCATAAAATTTCAGTGATCTCCCTGGAGGTGGAAGGGGTACCTCATAAAGGATATTATGGATGTAGCTCTCAAGCGGCAAGGGTGGTGGTTGCTGTGAGGTAACTGCCTTGTAAAGCTGGATGAGGAATTTCTTGCAGGCCTGCATGAAAGGCAGCGGTGTAATCAAGCATATGCTTTTTGAAACGTACAGGGTGTCTCTGCTGATGTCATAGGAGTTATATCTCTGGAGTTTCAAAAGGGAAGTTGTATCTCCCTCATCAATACTGCTTGCCAGCGAGTCCATGCTGCAGGAGGACGAAGCATACACGCTGCTGTAATGCTCAGCGTTGTGCATCTGGTAGAGCGTCTGCATTGCTGTGCAGATTTGCTTGCTCATAACTTCTTCATAAAAAGTAAGAACAAAACCGTAGGTACGGGAACCATCTTCCCGGGTAATTATAAATGAGTGGAACTGAGGATCTTTATTGTCAGTTTGTGTTCTGAAAGACAGCCCTTTAGGCATACATAACTGGAAGAAGAGGGAAAAAACGCATCAGAATCCAGTACACGAATAACTTCACATCAGAAAAATATGTTCGTGTTTGTTTAACAGACTCAGAAGGACACGGGTTTTTATTCAGTTTAACATTATTAAGCTGCAGTCTTAATTTAGAAATATACTATAAGCTCCTTATTTATATATAAACAAAATTATTCTTGAAGGACTATATATACATCCACAGGAAAAAAAAAAAATCTTTACTGCATGGTAAGGGAGCTCTACTAGGAACAAAAAGATCTTGTATTTAGTCCTGATACACCTTTAACCAAGTCTGTGAGCTTCTGCAAGTCACGTAACCTGTTTTGGTTTCTTTATCTACAATATCAATGACTTGATGACACAGTGTTCAAAGGCCCTTTATAAATATTTAATATTTCAGTACTATCTTGGTATTAATGATGATAATGTTGCAGAGTAATAGGGAAATAAGGGCAATGAGTGAAGGCTCATTTGATAAACTGAAAAAAATGTTAAACAAAAAACAAAAATAATATTATTCTTGATATTTCGAACATTATAATCCTTCATCTCAGAAAATAAGCTTTGAAAATGTCAAGTTTTTTGATTTACTGGAGCAGAAGGGTAGAAACAATATATTTTAGGTTATTCACAGTAGAGATTATGCTCTAGATCTTGTGACTACCCAGGATTCTGTCAAACCTGAGAACAGAATTATCTGAGGAGTTGAAGGTGTTACATTTAAGGCATTTAAAATAAAACATTTTAAATAAAAGAAATATAACCAATTATACAAAATTCAAAACATGCTGAAGAAAATAGAACTTGCAATTCAATTCATCCTAACAATAATCATTAATTTTTATATATCCCTTTACACTTTTGTATTACGTTTTTTACGTAGAAATAATTTTACCATACATTATTACATTTTAAATATTTTTCAGATTTAATAAGTTCTCTGAAATCTCCACATCACCAAGAAAAAGCAATTCATCTTGGAATTTATATATCATTCATTCAAACTGTCGACCAACATTTATTAAGTGCCTATTATGAGCTAGGCCCTGTAATGGTAAAAAAAAAAAAAGGTGAGAAAGACAAACATGGTTCCCACCCATACAGAGCTTCCAATCTAAGAAAGGGGATAATTTAAAAGTCATAAACTGTAGTATATGGAAAGCACTATGGCAGGGTAAATACAGGCTGCTATGGGAAAAAAAAAAAAAACAAACCCATGTCTCTGCCAGTTTTCGTACCGTGGGGGCTTGCATGTTGTCGTGATGCTGGAAGCTATGCCACTGGTATTCAAATACCAGCAGGCTCATCCATGGCGGACAGGTTTCAGCTGAGCTTTCAGACTAAGACTTAGAAGAAGGACCCAGTGGTCTATTTCTAAAAAGATTTAGCCAGTAAAAACCTTATGAATAGCAGTGGAACTCTGCTTGATATAGTGCTGGAAGATAAGACCCTTAGGTTGGAAGGCATTCAAAAGGCGACTGGCAAAGAGCTGCCTCCTCAAAGTAGGGCTGACCTTAATGACGCGGATAGAGCCAAGATTTCGGGACCTTCATTTGCTGGTGTGGCATGACTCAAAATGAGAAGAAACAGCTGTAAACACCCATTAATAATGGGGATATAGAATGCATGAAGGATGAATCTAGAAAAATTGGAAGTCTTCAAAAATGAAATGGAACACATAAACACTGATATCCTAGGCATTAGTGAGCTGAAATGGACCGGTATGGACCATTTTGAACAGGACAAATCATATGGTCTACTATGCTGGAATGACAACTTGAAGAGGAATGGCACTGTATTCACTGTCAAAAGAAACATTTCAAAAACTATCCTGAAGTACAATGCTGTCAGCGATAGGATAATATTCATATACCTACAAGAAAGACCAGTTAATATGACTACTATTCAAATTTACACACCAACCACCAAGGCCGAAGATGAAGAAATTGAAGATTTTTACCAACTTCTGCAGTATGAAACTGATCAAACATGCAATCAGGATGCACTGATAATTACTGGAGACTGGAATGCAAAAGTTGGAAACAAAGAGGAAGGATTGGTAGTTGGAAAACATGGCCTTGGTGATAGAACTGATGCCAGCGATCGTATGATAGAATTTTGCAAGACCAATGACGTCTTCAATGCAAATACTTTTTTTCACCAACATAAACTGTGGCTATGCACATGGATCTCACTGGATGGAATACACAGGAATCAAATCGACTACATCTGTGGGAAGAGATGATAGAAAAGCTCAATATCATCCGACTGCAGAACAGACCACCAATTGCTCACATGTAAGTTCAAGTTGAAAGCAAAGAAAATTACAACAAGTCAATGAGAGCCAAAGCATGACCCTGAGTATATCCCTCCTGAATTTAAAGACCATCTCAAGAATAGATTTGATGCGCTGAACATTAATGACTGAAGACCAGATGAGTTGTGGAATGACATCAAGGACATCATACATGAAGAAAGCAAGAGGTTATTAAAAAGACAGGAAATAAAGAAAAGAGCACAATGGATGTTAGAAGAGACTCTGTAACTTGCTCTTGAACAGCAAGTACTAAAGCAAAAGGAAGAAATGATGAAGTAAAAGAGTTGAAGAGAAGATTTCAAACGGTGGCTCAAGAAGACAAAGTATTATAATGACATGGGGAAAGACCTGGAGATGGAAAACCGAAAAGGAAGTACACGCTCTGCATTTCTCAAGCTGAAAGAACCGAAGAAAAAATTCAAGCCTCAAGTTGCAATACTGAAGGATTCTGCTGGGAAAATACTAAATAACCCAGGAAGCATCAAAAGAAGATAGAAGGAATACACAGAGTCGCTATACCAGAAAGAACTGGTTAACTTTCAACCATTTCAGGAGGTATCATATAAGCAGGGACCAAGGGTACTGAAGGAAGAGGTCCAAGCTGCACTGAAGGCATTGGTGAAAAACAAGACTCCAGGAATTGACGGAATATCAATTGAGATGTTCCAACAAATGGATGCAGTGCTGGAAGTGCTCACCTGTCTATGTCAAGAAATTTGGAGGACAGCTACCTGGCCAACCGACTGGAAGAGATCAATATTTATACCTATTCCCAAGAAAGGTGATCCCACCAAATGTGGAAATTATTAAACAATATCATTAATGTCACACACAAGTAAAATTTTGCTGAAGATCGTTCAAAAGTGGCCACAGCAGTATATCGACAGGGAACTGCCAGAAATTCAAGCTGTATTCAGAAGAGGATGTGGAACCAGGGATATCAATGCTGATGTCAGATGGATCCTGGCTGAAAGCAGAGAATACCAGAAGGATGTTTACCTGTGTTTTATTGCAAAGGCATTCGACTGTGTGGATCATAACAAATTATGGATAACATTGTGAATGGGAACTCCAGAACACTTAATTGTGCTCATGAGGAACCTGGACATAGATCAAGAGGCAGTCTTTTGAACAGAACAAGGGGTACTGCATGGTTTAAAGTCAGAAAAGGTGTGCATCACAGTCGTATCCTTTCACCATACGTATTCAATCTGTATGCTGAGCAAATAATCTGCAAAGCTGGACTATATGAAGAAGAACAGGTCATCAGGATTGGAGGAAGACTCACTAACAACCTAAGTTATGCAGATGACACAACCTTGCTTGCTGAAAGTGAAGAGGACTTGAAGCACTTACTGTGGAAGATCAAAGACCACAGCCTTCACTATGGATTACACCTCAGCATAAAGAAAACAAAAATCCTCACTCACAGCTGGATCAACAAACATCATGATAAACAGAAAATAATGAAATTGTCAAGGATTTCATTTAATTGGATCAAAATCAACACCCATGGAAGCAGCAGTCAGGAAATCAAATGACGTACTGCATTGAGCAAATCTGCTTCAAAAGACCTCTTTAAAGTGTTAAAAAGCAAAGATGCCACTTTGAGAACTAAGGTGCACCTGACCCAAGCCATAATCTTTTCAATCACCTTAGATGCATGCAAAAACTCGACAACTAATCAGATAGATGGAAGAAGAATTGATGCCTCTGAACTATGGTGTTGGCAAAGAATACTGAATATACCATGGACTGTCAGAAGAATGAACAAATCTGTCTCAGAAGAAGTAAAGCCAGAATGTTTCTTAAAAGAGAGGATGGCGAAACTTCATTTCACCCACTTACAATGGCCTACAAGACGCTATATGACTTGGCTCTGGCTGCCTCTCTGCCCTCATCTCCTCTTAACTCTTTAAATCACCTACTCTGGTACAACAATGGACACACTGCTTTCCTTGAACATACCTAGGATGCTGTCAAAATCTGCTATACCCTCTGCCTGAAACCGACTTCTCCTAGGAATCCACATGACTCACTCCTTGGGGCAGGCTGTATTTTCCACATTGGCCCCAACAATATTTCTAGTTCCACAAGTTCTTTCAGAACCTTGGCACTCCCCCATCAAGAGGTGGAGTCTTGAACCTGTGTGAGCCATTGAGAGTGCTAGAACAGGGGCTGGCAAACGTTTTCTGTAAAGAGCCAAAGAGTATATATTTTAGGCTCCACAGGTCATATATTATGAGTCGGAATCGACTTGATGGTACTGGGTGGGTGGGTTTATAGGCCATATGGAGCCCTGGTGGTGCGGTGATTAAGAGCTCAGCTGCTAACCAAAAGGCATGGCAGTTAGACTTCACCAGCTGCTCCTTGGAAACCCTATGGGGCAGTTCTACTGTGTCCTATAGAGACGCTATGAGTCGGAAACAATTCGATGGCAATGGGTTGTTTTGGTTGGGCTCACTTTGTCCCAAGGGCTCACTTTGGCCCCTGGCCTAGTCAAACAGAATGCAATAGAAGTGAAAAATGACACTGAATGACTTCTGAAACAAGGCTAGAAAGGCAGTATAGTTACTGCCTCCCTACCTCTCTCTGTCTCGCCACAAACCCTGGGAGCCCTGAGCTGACATACAAGAAGCTTGGCTAATCAGAATCTGCCATGCTGCAGAGATAATATAGAGAGATTGCAGAGATACAAGGAGCCCCAGCCATGTTCCTAGCCTGGAGTCAGACATGTGACTGTGCAAGCCTTAAGATGATTCTAGTCCTCTGCCTTTGAAGCACCACAACTGACACCAAGTAGGGCAGAATACTGATTTCATCATTCTAAATCATGGGTCAGCAAACTACAGCCCTTGGGTCAAATCTGGTCTGCCACCTGTTTTTGTAAATAAAGTTTTATTGCAACACAGCCATGTCCATTCATTTATGCATTGTCTATGGCTGCTTTTACACTACAACAGCAGAGGTGAGTAACTGTGACGCTGTATTGCTCACAATCCCTAAACTATTTACCATCTGGCCCCATTATAGAAAAAAATTTGTCAACCTCTCTTAAGCCATTAAGTATTGGGATGGTTTGTTGTGCAGCAACAGATAACCAAAGCACTCCCTTATTTCCTTTAGGTCTTTACATAAACGCCACCTTAGAGAGGTCTTCCTTAACCTTTATAAAAAACAGTGTTCTTCTCATCCTTTAAATGCCATTAAAAATGATATTTCTCTTCTAAAAAGTATTTATTGAATATAGGAATTAAAGTCTTGCACCACTTTATATATAAGTACGTTATACACAGACACACATTACTAGTATTCTCTGGCAGTGGGTTATTTTTGTTTGTTTGCTCTAGACTGCAAGCTGCTTAAAGACTAACACCACATTTAAATAAACTTAAACATTTAAGAATACCACACATGGAACTATGTACCATTTGGGATCATAATAAATGGTGATTAACAACAAGGAAAAAAACAAAATCCACAGAGCTCAGCATTAGTTGTTGTTAGGTGCTTAGAGTTGGCTCCAACTCAAAGCAACTTTGTGTGCAATAGAAGCGAACACTGGTCCTGCGCCATCCTTACAATCACTGTTGTGCTTGAGCCCACTGTTGTAGCCACTGTGTCAATCTATCTTGCTGAAGAGTCTTCCTCTTTTTCGCTGACCCTTCTACTCTACTCTAACAAGCATGATGTCCTTCTCCAGGGACTGGTCCTTCCTGATAGCATGTCCAAAGGATGAGTGACTAAGTCTCGCCATCTTCACTTCTATTGAGCATTAGAGTGTCAATGAAAATTTTTTTTATATTTCACATCGCTGAATATGAAACTGAAAGTATTAAGGTGGCCCTAATTAATTATTCTTATGTATGTTGATAAGAATTATATTACTATGTAAATTTGGGTAGATTAAGATACAGACTTAGGTAAGACCCATGAATATCTGGATTTGCTGGGGGAAAAGTGTTTATTCCTAGTCTTAGGAATAACTGTATATGGAAAGGCCATGGCAGAATCTTTTCATAATTCTGTCTTCATATTAAGGCTGCTTTCATCATAATAACAAATCAATGAGATCTGCTGATATTATGAATGAAAACTCACCTGGACACATTTACTGCAGTCAATAAAGATTGTGAGAGGGATGACATGAATCACTCTTGCTCCAGGCTATGCTCAAATTTACTTAGCATAATGCATGGCACATACGTATTTTTTGAATTAATGAATAAATGAACAAACAAAAACAATACCTGGGGATACAGAACCAGGTAAGTTCATCTCAGCCTATAGTTAGTTCTCTTTTTACATCAAGTAGGTAATACAGAAACATAATGACCTCCAAAGTGAACATAAAGATGTAACTTAATTGATAGCCTTTTTGGACATCATAAACCACAAAATTACACCTCAAACTGTTTTTGAACTGCTGCCACATATTGCCTTGAAGGTTTATAGCTTTCTTGAGAACACATTCAAACATTTACAGGAAAAGCTTGCCAAAAGTTGTGCTCAAAGTGAAGAATGACTTTCTATGCTACAGATAACAGATGTAAGAATTTTCCTTAACTTCTCTTCCTGTGAATTAAAAAAAGTCTAAGAATTATCTTTCCAATCTGAGAACCATGAATTGGAAAATGTTATTGCTTTCTCATTTGTAAAAAAGGAAATTAAATGAACTGTCAAGAACTAAAAGAGCTTATTTTTTAGAAAACCTGAGATACAGATGAAGATTTGCTCAGTGTGGCATTCAACAATCTCTTGTTATCACCCAATATTGCTATTCATAACAATATTCACTTTCCACCCTGTCCTCCCATAATAAAACTACTAAAAATTAGAGCTGTCACTGCTGACCAGATTGCCACTAGTGACAATCACCTTAGCCAAAATAGCCTCACTCTCCTGCTTCGCGTGATCAAATGTCCTTATTATCTGTCTGGACCCTTTCACATACAGTTTGGTTAGAATTTTAAGGAGACTAGTTTCCAGTTTCTAAAATTCTATGACTCCCATAATCTCCCCCTCACTTCACAAATAAAGAGAAATTATTCGCAAAATTCTCAAACAGTTGGTCAGTTTACCCTTCTTCCTTCAAGAAACATTTTTTTTTTTTTTTTTACCAAATATTGCATTAGATATTGGCCATTCAAAAGACAAATATGACAAAAATTCCTTCCTTTGGGGGAGTTAACAATCTAGGAGGATAGACCAACAGTTATAAAGCAATGTGATTAGTGCTGCTATGAAATGTGTTCAAGATGCTACAGAAATAAAGAGAGAGCACCTAACTATTCCTGCTTAAGACATGGTTTCACAGTGGAGATGACACCTGAATAAATGAGGACGGGGCAGAGAATTATTGGAAGTAAGCAAATACTGCTTCATTTATCCAACGATGAGTCCAAAGCTGGGGTTACAGCAATGTATAAGAGACAGCGCTCCTAGCTACATAATGATTTAATTGCAATTGTGATAGGTCCTACAAAAAGGTACAAGGTGCTAAGAGAACCTTAAGGAGACCTAACTGAGCGTTGGGAAGTGGCAAAAGGAGGTAGTAAGGGATGGCTTCTCTGAACTAATCATGTTTAAAATGAGATCTGAAGGATTAATAAGAATTCACAAGAAGCGGAAGAGTCTTCCAGAAGAAAACACTAGCACGAGCAGAAGCTGTACTGTGAAGAATGGCATGGACAGGAGCAGGAGGTCTGTTAGGGGGTTACTGCAGGAGGTCAGGTAAGAGGTGTGGACTACAGTGGGCATGTGGAAACAGAGAGAAGTAGATAACTGAGTGGATATGGGAGAGGGTAAGCTAGCACTTTCAAGGATGATGCCCAGATTTTTAGGTTAGGTAACTTAGTGGACAGCTGTACCATTCATTGACCAAGGCTAGTGGGAATATTGTGAATTCAGTTTTGGACATGCTAAGTTTGAGATCCCAGTGAAATATTCTAGGTGCAATATTAAAGAAACAGGTTGGCTTTCTCGGCAATAGGTCTGCATTAGAAGCCCATTCCTATGATTTTAATGTGAAACAATGAACTTAAACTTGTTTTTTCCTCATCATTTCACTCCACACTCCTTTGTGATCAAAGTAAATTGTAAACTTAGAGCTTTATGGATTATAAAGAGCTTTAAAATAATCAGTTATTACTCTTTTAATCCACCAGCCATCTGTCAGTTTGTCATACTGTGGCAGCTTGTGTGTTGCTGTGATGCTGGAAGCTATGTTACTGGTATTTCAAATAATACCAGTAGGGTCACCCACAGCAGACAAGCTTCAGTGGAGCTTCCAGAGTAAGACAGGCTAGGTAGAAAGGCCTAGAGATCTACATCCAAAAATAAGTCAGTGAAAACCTTACGGATCACAACACAACACTGTCCGACTTGCTTGCTCTGGACACATCATTAGGAGAGATCAATTGCTGGAGAAGGACATCATGCTCAGAGAAGTAAAGGGCCAAAAAGGATGAGGGAGACTCTTGGTGAGACGGACTGGCACAAAAGCCACAACGATGGACTCAAACATGCAGGCAATCATGAGGAGGAGGCAGGACCGGGCGACATTTCCTTCTGTTGTATATAAGGTCACTAATGAGTCAAAGTCAACTAGATGGTAGCTATCTAACTCTACCTACGCTTTTAACTGGCGAAGAATATAATATATCAGAAGTTTCATTCAGCAGAGGTTTATAAGATAGAATCATTGTATTTCATAATAATTTGCTTAAAAAGGTATTGATTATGCTTTCTTCCTAACAAATCCTACTTGCAGTATATTCTCAAGTATAAGATCTATCTACTAGAATACTATGTCAACAGCCAAGAATACACAGATTACCTCAAAGCGATCTGGGAGATGGGGAAGGCAGGAAACTTCAGCTCTATTTGCAATGCTTTGTTTCATGCAAGAGGAAAAGTATACATCTGAAGCAAACAAATCAGTGCTGATGTATGTTAGTTCTGCGTGGGAGGTATACGACTATTTATTGCATTATTCGGTGTTTTGGTATTTCCATTTTTTTTCTTATAAAAACCCTGAATCAGAAACCAAAAAAGTACATAAAAAGTAATTAATTCAGAAACAATTTCACTTGTCACATTTTTATTTTCTATTATACTTGCACTGCACACACAGGAACAGAATTTTTAATTTAACAAAGTTAATTGCTTTGGGTATTTAATCTCTGTGTAAAATTATTGACCCTTATTGAAAGTACCACTGTTGGTTACTGGAGGAATAACTGAAATTACAGAAGGCAATGACTTGGAGTGGGATTTTGCTGAAAGCAAGAACAAAGCTTTATTTATAGCTTTAAATTTATAGCTTTAGGCAGGAATAAATTATAGCTTCATACAAATGCTTACTAATAAATCAAAGAGGAAATTAAGGGCAGTAAATCTATGACCCAAATGCAGTCTAGCTTAATGGGACGCTTTCCAGAGATTTTCAAGGAGTGCTAGCAAATCCTTTTAGATTTGCAGCCATAAACAAAACGCTGTGTGGTGCTTAAACATCAAAACACAAGCCTATGTATTTATTCTTCTGAGGAAACTTTTGCTGCTTATATAAAGAAACATCGAGAGGCAAGGGGTGAAGGAACACCACAGATAGATCAAGGAAGCTGATAACTGTCTTAAAGATAAATATTTTAAAATCTATTATAGCTATCTCACTATTACTTTATTTAAATGACTAAAAGAGAGAAAACACGTCAAGTACGGTGTTTTGTTCCAACTAGGTCCCAACTGGTAAGAACCTTGTTTTGGGAAAAATTCTGATTTGTCACAGAATAATTTATACTTTGACATACCTTTACTAATTTAAGAAGATTAAGCATATAATCCATTCATATTCTTATCCACTTTGCACTGCTTCATTTAAACATTCTTTCACTCTTTTCCTTAATATCTTTCCATTTATTTGCTCTCTTAAGCAGGTGATAAACTATTTCTGTCACTGCTGTTTAATGACTATGTTAATCAGAAACTTGTCAGGGCATCTCCACATCTCATAAGGATAACTAACAGTTGTGTTCTACTTAATATTTATAGTGCTGTCTTCACTAAAGATGGTACCTGGCACCCACAGAACTAACTTCTAACAAAATGCAATCTCTGATTATTTTGGTTTAGGTAAGAGTTTAGGAAAGTAACTACACTGTGCTCTGCAAAGAATCAAAGTGCCAAGTGCCTTAAGCATTTGTCATTAAAAAACTGCCATGCTATTCCTTCCCCTTGGATCAAGCCCAAACTGGAAAATGTTCATTATGATACAGAAATACCAACAAGGGTCCAGCCCATGTCATTTCCGGGGCAGGTCAAAACTGAATTACATACTGTTGTGGACTGAACTGTGTCCTACAAAAATATGTGTTGAAATCCGTATCAGTATAGGGTATGTCACACCTAACCACTTTCGAGATACAAAGAGAGCAGATTAGGCACAGAAGCAAGGAAGCAGGAATGGGCTAAAAAGATTTTTTGTCATGTGGAGATCTCCAAGGAATGCTGAGAAGAAGGCTAGAGAAGCTCAGACAAGGATTATCCCCTAGAAAACACAGGGAAAGAGCCCTCCCCTAAAGCTGGCACCCTGAATTCAAACTTCTAGCCCCCTAAACTATAAGAAAATAAATTTCTATTGGATAAAACCACACACTTATGGTGCTTCTGTTATAACAGTACTAGCAAACTAAGACACATATCTTTTCTTTAGGGGAAACAACATGGTGTACTGGAAAAAAAACGTGAACTAGAGGGTAAAAATAATTTGGATTTAACCTCTTAGTCTTATTGCACAACTTTAGGCAAGTTATTTAACATCTGTAAAATATGAGAAAGAATTCTGACTAGATACATGTAAGTGTGTATGTGAAAATAATATACATAAAGTACAGCAGACATTTACTAAATGTTAATTCTTCCCCATATAGTATCAGGTCGTAATGGGGTCTCTTTTGGCTCTACCTTTAAAATGCCACTCAGAGTTTTAATTCAAAAAGAACTATAGTACATTTTTCAAAGTGTTTTAGTCCGCCTCTAGTCACTTCTGTATCAATCATGCCTGATCACTGAGGGCCCTCTGATTTGGGCAATCACAGTCCATGAAGGTCGAAATTATTATCCCAGGTTCTATGAAGGACCCTTCCCAAAAGATCTAAAACTTCAGCCTACCTTATTTCTAAGAATCTCTAAAAGGGACTTCTAATCATCACTGATAACTCATTACATTAGTCTAAAATCTCTATAAACAAATTACTACCAATGTCTAAATATTGCAATAAAGTTCCTTTATGTGAACTTGTCTGTGAAAATGACAAATTACAGGCTTATTACACAATATTACCTGAAATACAAAAACTTAACTATATTCCTTCCATCAGGCTCTGCTCCAGGCAAACAAAATAATATCACTGTTTATCAAAGCATCTATGTATTAACTAACGAATGCCCACAGATTAATAGCAGGAAAAAAAATGAGCTCTGAGGATCTGTCGTATACATTTACTAGCTGTGGTACCCTGTGCTATTTTCAATAAATTCTTCGGTTAGCTAAAGAACATCACACATTCTTAAGGCACAGTGAACAAACCAGAAGAAAGAGAAGGTGAGAAGTGAGCTTCTTGGATCTGGTGGACACTTTAGACTATGTTGGCATCTCCTGCCTGGAGGGGAGATGAGAGGGTAGAGTGGGTTAGAAGCTGGCGAAATGGACACGAAAAGAGAGAGTGGAGGGAGGGAGCATGCTGTCTCATTAGATGGAGGGTAATTGGGAGTACGTAGCAAGGTGTATATAAGTTTTTGTGTGAAAGACTGATTTGATTTGTAAACTTTCATTTAAAGCACAATAAAAATTAAAAAAAAGAAAGAAAGAGAAGCAAAACCATCTCTAGAAAGAAAACCACCAAAGTGATAACACATACCTACTTAACCTCTCTGAGCTTCAGTTTCCACATCTGTAAAATGAGATAATAATAATATCTATCTTACAGAGCTATTTGGAGCCCTCCTGATGAAATGGTTAAGAGCCTGGCTGCCAACCATAAAAGGTCCCCAGTTAGAATCCACCAGTTGCTCCTTAGAGACCCTATGCAGCAGTTCTACTCTGTCCTATAGGGTCGCTATCGGTCGGAATCAACTTGACAGCAGTGGGTTTGGTTTTTTGTTTTTAAATAGTTATTTAAAAGAATAAATTAAACTAGATAATGTGGATACCCGTGACTCGTCTATCAGTGGTCGTTCTGTGGTGGCTTCCATATTGCTATGATACTGGAACCTATGCCACCAGTATTTCAAATAACAGCAGGGTCACCCATGGTGGACAGGTCTTAGCAGAGCTTCCAGACTAAGACAGACTAGGAGGAAGGACCTGGCCATCTACTTCTAAAATTACTGGCTGGCAAAAACCTCATGAATAGCAGTGGAACATTGTCTGATATAGTGCTGGAAGATGAGCCCTCAGGTTAGAAGACACTCAAGATGCGACTGGGGAAGAGCTGGCTCCTCAAACAGAGTCAACCTTAATGACGTGGATGGAGTAAAGCTTTCGGAACCTTCCTTTGCTGATGTGGCATGACTCAAAATGAGAAGAAACAGTTGCAAACATCCATTAATACCCAGAATGTGGAATTTACAAGGTATGAACCCAGTCGTCAAAAATGAAACAACACTTTAAGATCAATGTCTTAGGCATTAGTGAGTTAAAATAGACTGATATTGGTGTCATATGGTCTACTTCGCCAGGAGTGACAAATTGAAGAGGAATGGTGTTGCATTCATGGTCAAAAAGAACATTTTGAGATCTATCCTGAAGTACAACGCTGTCAGTCAAAGGGTATATCCATATGCCTACAAGAAAGACCAGTTAATATATTATTCAAATTTACATACCAACTACTAAGGCCAAAAATTAAGAAACTGAAGATTTTTACGAACTTCTGCAGTCTGAAATTGATCAAACATGCAATCAAGATGCATTGATAATTACTGGTGATTGGAATACAAAAGTTGGGAACAAAGAAGAAGGATCAGGAGTTGGAAAACATAGCCTTGGTGATAGAAGTGGTGATGAAGATCGCATGATAGAATTTTGTTTAAGACCAATGACATATTAATTGGAAATACCTTTCTTCAAAAACAAACAGCAGCTATACACTTGGACCTTACCAGGTGGACTACACAGTGTCTTAATGACCTAGTGCTGCTATCACAGAAAAACCACAACTGGATGGCTTTAACAAAAAGAAACTTATTCTCTCTCAGTCCAGGAGGCTAGAAGTATGAATTCAGGGTGCCATCTCCAAAGGAAGGCTTTCTCTCTCTGTTGGCTCTGGGGAAAGATCCTTGTCTTCAATCTTCCCCAGTCTAGGAGCTTCTCAGCACAGGGACCCAGGGTCCAAAGGATATGCTATTCTTCCGGCTCTTGTTTCTTAGTGGTATGAAGTTCCCATGTCTCTCTGCTTGCTTCTCTTTTGTATCTCAAAAGAGACTGATTTAAGACACAACCTAATCTTGCAGATTGAGTCCCACCTCATTAACATCACAGAGGTAGGATTTATAACACATAGGAAAATCACATCAGATGACAAAATGGTGGGCAATCAAACAATACTGGGAATCATGGCCTATCCAAGTTGACAGTTATTTTGGGGGGACACGATTTAATCCGTGACACACAGGAATCAAATCGACTCCATCTGTGGAAAGGGACGACAGAGAAGCTCACTATCATCAGTCAGAACAGGGTCGGGGCTGACTGCAGAACAGATCATGAATTGAGCACATGCAAGCTCAAGTTGAAGCTAAAAAAAATTGAAACAAGCCTACGAGAGCCAAAGTACGACCTTGAGTATATCCCACCTGAATTTAGAGACCAATTCAAGAATAGATTTTACACATTGAACACTAATGATAGAAGACCAGACGAGTTGTGGGATGACCTCAAGGACATCATACATGAAGAAAGCAAAAGGTCATTAAAAAGACAGGAAAGAAAGAAAAGACCAAAATGGATGTCAGAAGAGACTCTGTAACTTGCTCTTGAACATAGAGTAGATAAAGACAATGGGAGAAACGATGACGGAAAAGATCTGAGCAAGAGATTTCAAAGGGCTGCTTGAGAAGACAAAAGTAAAATATTATAATGAAATGTGCAAAGACTTACAGTCAGAAAACCAAAAGGGAAGAACACATTCCCCATTTCTCAAGCTGAAAGAACTGGAAAAAAAAAAAAATTCAAGCCTCAAGTTGCGATTTTTAAGGTTTCTAAGGGCAAAATATTGAACAACGCAGGAAACAGCAAAAGAAGATGGAAGAAACAGAGTCACTCACCAAAAAGAACTGGTTGATGTTCAACCATTTCAGGAGGTAGCATATGATCAAGAACCAACGGTACTGACGAAGAAGTCCAAGCTGCACTGAAGGCACTGGTGAAAAACAAGGCTCCAGGAATTGACAGAATGCCAATTGAGATGTTTCAACAAACAGATGCAGCTCATGAAGCATGCACTCATCTATGCCAAGAAATTTGGAAGATAGTTACCTGGCCAACCAACTGAAGAGATCTCCATTTGTGTCCATCCCAAAGAAAGGTGATCCAACAGAATGCAGAAATTATTGAACAGTATTATTAACATCACACATGCAAATTTTGCTGAAGATAATTAAAAAACAGTTGCAACAGTACATCGACAGGGAACTGCCAGAAATTCAAGCTGGATTCAGGAGAGGATGTGGGATGAGCAATATCACTGCTGATATTGGACAGATCTTGGCTAACACTAAAGAATACCAGAAGGATGTTACCTGTGTTTTACTGACAATGCAAAGCATTCGAATCTGTGGATCATAACAAATTATGGATGATTTTGCGAAGAATGGGAATTCCAGAACATTTAATTTTGCTCATGTGGAATTCTTACATAGACTAAGGGGCAGTCATTTGAACAGAACAAGGGGATACTGCGTGGTTTAAAATCAGGAAAGGTGTGCAACAGGGAGGTATCCTTTCATCACACTCAATCTGTATGCTGAGTAAATAATCCAAGAAACTGGACTATATGAAGAAGAATGGGCATCAGGATTAGAGGAAGACTCATTAACAACCTGCGATATGCAGATGATAAAACACCGTTTTCTGAAAGTAGAGAGGACTTGAAGCACTTACTGATAAAGATCAAAGACTACAGCCTTCAGTATGGACTACATCTCAACATAAAGAAAAAAAAAAATCCTCACAACTGGACCAATAAGCAACACCATGATAAACAGAGGAAATACTAAAGTTGTCAAAGATTTCATTTTACTTGGATTCACAATCAATGCCCATGAAGCAGCAGTCAAGAAATGAAACAACTCTTTGAGGAAGAGTAAGACAATACACAGTACTGGGGAATCAGCAAAACTTGACCACGACAAGGTCATGGAAGCTCCATAGACACATCCAAACTCCCCGAGGGACCGAGTTACTGGGCTGAGGGGACCATGATCTCAGGAAACATCTAGCTCAATTGGCATAACGTAGTCTATAAAGAAAATGGTCTACATTTTACTTTGATGAGTAGTGTCCGGGTTATTAAAAGCTTGTGAGTAGACTTCACTGGTCTCACCCCATCTGCAGCAAGGCAGAATGAAGACAACCAAAGACACAAGGCAAAGATTAGTCCAAAGGACTAATGGACCACAACTACCACAGCCTCCACCAGACTGAGTTCAGCACAACTAGATGATGCTTGGCTACCACCACTCACTACTCTAATAGGGATCATAATAGAGGGTCCCCAAAAGAGCTGGAAAAAAATACAAAGTAAGATTCTAACTCACAAAAAAAGACCAGACTTACTGGCCCGACAGACATTGGAGAAACCCCGAGAGTATGGCTCCTGGACACCCTTTTAGCTCAGTAATGAAGTCACTCCCAAGGTTCGCCCTTCGGCCAAAGTTTAGACAGGCCTATAAAACAAAACGAGATTAAAGGGGCACATTAGCCCAGGGGCAAGGACTAGAGGGCAGGAGGAGACAGAAAAGCTGGTAATAGGAAGCCCACGGTCGAGAAGGGGAGAGTGTTGACATATTATGGTGTTGGTAACCAATGTCACCAAAAAACATGTGTACTAACTATTTAATGAGAAGATAGTTTGTTCTGTAAAACTTCATTTAAAGTACAATAAAATAAATAAAAGAGAACTCAAACAACATACTGAACTGGGCAAATCTGCTACGAAAGATCTCTTTAAAGTGTTACAAAGCAAAGATGTCACTTTGAGGACTAAGGTGGGCCTGACTCAAGCCATAGTATTTTCAGTCACCTCATATGCATGCGAAAGCTGGACAAGGAATAAGGAAGACTGAAGGATAACTGATGCCTTTGAATTATGATGTTGGCAAAGAATATTGAATATACCGTGGACTGCCAGAAGAATGAATAAAGCTATCTTGGAAGAAGTACAACCAGAATGATTCTTAGAAGTGAGGATGGCAAGACTTCATCTCACTTACTTGGACGTGTTATCGGGAGGGACCAGTCCCTGGAAAAGAATATCACGCCTGGTAAAGAAGAAAGTGATAAAAAAAAAAAGAGGAAAACCCTCAATAAGATGGATTAACACAATGGCTACGATAATGGGCAACACTGTGCGGATGGACCAGAACTGGGCGATGTTTCAATTCTATCGTACATGAAGTTGCTAGGAGTTGGAAGCAACCTGACAGCACCTAACAACAACAACAATGTGGATACTCAAAATATACTCAATATCATAGTATTAATAAAATAAAGGGAATGCTAAAGACAGAAAGGAGAGGAAATGAAAAACATACCATGTTCACTGCATCTTGATCAAAGGGATTCCATTCTATATTCTGAGGATAGTGAGCCAGAACTTTGGATTTGAATGTTCTTCTCAGAGGACTCTGGTCAAAATTTTCACCTATAACAAATAATAATTTGTTAATATCTAGAACTTTTTCAAAGACATATCATAGTTTCATTTTTATTTTATAGGTATCTTAACTAATAATGTTGAAATCTGACTCCATTTCTACCTCTAACAGTCTGAGTTTTAAAATTCCCAATGGACAACTGAAAAAGATCCATTAACAAGAGAACTGCATTTAAAACCTCAGAATCTGAATTTTAAAATCCTGGCTAGACATCTGATAATAAAAATCAAGATATGCTAAAATAATCCTTGCTGTAACCTAATTATTGTCCTCATTTCAATATGAAGTGATTTAAAAAAAAAAACTGCATGGAAATATTTAATTCATCTTGAAATACCTTAAATTAAGCTCATACTTCTTATGATCCTGAATTTTTATACACAGATAGACCTGATGCTGCAGTGCTAAAAGGAAGCAATTTTACTTGAGTTTTTACAAAGATCTCTGATAATTATGGTTGCATCTCCAGTCTCTTACAAGTAACAGAATTAAGAGGGTTAGAAGCATCACTGCTGAGCTGCCTGGTCAAGTAAACAGAACACAATAAACACACACTAACTTTTGAAAAGAAACGAGCTATTTAAGCCAAATTTGCTATCTGTCAAAATTTCAGAAAGACAAAAGTAGGCTATACTTTGATAGAAGCCCTGGTGGCATAATGGTTAAGAGCCCTGGTGGCATAGCGGTTAAGTGTCTGGCTGTTAACCAAAGGGTGGGCAGTTCAAATCCACCAGCCACAGTTCTATTCTGTCCTATAGGGTCACTACGACTCAGAACCGACTCTGCGGCACCTAACAACACAACTAACTACAATACTTTGGTTATTTTATATATACAAATTCAGTAGCAGCTCTCAGCTCAGTTCTCCATCTACTTGACTTAATTTATTCCCATTTGCACTATTATTCCCAAGTTAGTTTTATAAAATATTTAACATGGATGGATCTTAAACTCCTAATGTCACAAAGTTGAGATTCAGGAATTAGAAAACCTTAGAGCAATTTCATTCTGTCTCCTGTGTTTTCTTCTACTTTTAAAATTCTAGTTAGGTGCAAAATACTAGCAGTTACATGGAAAGGATAACTGTCATTAAGGAGTATTCGTACAACTAAAAATATCATAAAACAATATGATTTATGAGTCACACTTTGACATCTAGTTAAGACTCAGTTTTCCATTTTGGATAAAAATATGAAAACACAGATATTAAAACACTTTTGAGTGCAAAACCTAACATCACAGAAGGAGAGAAAAATTTTCACACTCTAAAATCTTGCTGGAGACTGCAAAAAAAAGTCACAGGAGCTTTTTCAAATAAGGACACATAATTTAAACATATGTGCGGAGACAACTATTGTCAACCCTTGGTAGATCATTTTCCTTTGGACTCCTTGTTTAGGCAAGTACTTCATCTCTACATCCTTCTACCATTTTATAAGATGGAATCAACAGCCTTCACCTCTAAAAGAGAAATGCCAAAGGAGTCCTTAAAGAAAGTTTATCAATTTTTGCAATATGCTCCTACATAAACATCAGAAAGTCAGTGGAGAAACTGTCTATCAGAGTCAATATGGCTGAAGAACACTGAATCAGGGCTCGGAATTGTTGATTTCATAAAGGGTAAAGGATGTCGACAAGCTAATACTACTAGATTTTCATGTAAACACTAACAATTTTTAGATTATTTACTTCTTGATTTTAAAAAAAAAGTGACTCCTTACTTCAGGTCAGAAAGGAAATTAAAAAAAATATATATATTTTCCTGGTTCTGGAGTTCTATGCTGTTGAGTGTCCTATTTATAAAGCAACAGGATATCCACAGATAATACACAGCCATCAAGAAACCCTCTCCTTCGCCCACCCACAAACACCAGAAAATGCCTGTTTTTACCATGCATAAGCATAAATAAAAGAGAAACATTACAGGAGCAGGAAAAACAGCACAAGACCCAGGACATGAATGCTTGCATCACTTACCTTTTAAGGAATTCCTGCCTGCATATGGTTTAAATAGTAACATTACCTTCATTCATAAATCAAATTATTAATGGGACAGGAGATAAATCAGAAAAGGCATGACAGTGCCATTTTTAATACAATTGTTCTGTTAACTAAATACCACACCCTTCTGAGGCACAATGAATCAATCAGAAGAAAGAGTAGGAAAACCATCTCCAGAGAAAGAATTTCACCAGAACAAAATAAAACCAAACCCATCAAAGTGATAAGACAAATCTAACAAAACAGCACCACCACCACCACCACCACCACTTTATATCAGACTGCCATAAAAGAGGAGCAATAGAAAAGATCACTGCTATATAGACACATAGCTGTCTTGGCAAATACTACCTTCAAGGAAATTAGGGAAAGAATCAATTATTCAGACATTCTGATGTTACTATTTAAAAAAACAAAAACATTCTTGGCAAATATTACCTTCAAGGAAATTAGGAAAAGAATCAATTATTCAGAAATTCTGATGTTACTGTTTAGGATTTAAAAATGAGTAGATGCAATTATTCCTACTACTACCAACCAAGGGAAAGAATCTTAGAGATGCCTTTTGGGGACAAAAGAAGGGGAAACAATCTACTCTTCTTATTTCCAATTCATGCTTTATTAACCACTAACTTGGAATTTACTGCTAAGACTTTTGTTGTTAGCTGATGTCGAGCTGCCCCCAACTCATGGCAAGCCCATGCACAGCAGGGTCAGCTATTATGATTCACAGGGTTTTTTTTTCCCCCTGTAGAGTTTTCACTGGCTCATTTTCAGAAGTAGATTGTCAGGCCTTTCCTTCTAGTCTGTCCGAGTCTGGAAGCTCCATGAAACCTGTTCAGCATCACAGCAACACGCAAGCCACCACTGACTTACAGGTGGTAGCTCTGCACTGAGGTACACTGGCCAAGATTGGAACCCGGGTCTCCCTCATAGAAGGTGAGAATTCTACCACTGAAACACCACTGCCCTCACTGCTAAGGCTAACTAGAAAAAAAAATTTTTTTTTAGTTAGTCTAAGCAGGAGAAATGACTAGGTGTAGGAATTTGGATTCCCAGGAAATGGAAATTACACTTAAGAGCTTTTTAATTAAGTTAAAATTCATCTTTTAAACATCAGCTTGAACGAAAATAATTTGTGCAAATATTAATATCCCTTGTTAAAACTACATATAAGGGCTTAATCCCAAGTAATATACCAAGTAACCTATCCCTAGATTTAAGCTACAATGAAATCTTTCTTCCTGGGAAAGTAAGACATATCTGCCAAGAGAGCTTAAAAACTAGGCAATTCTATTTTCAAGGCTTGAAGCAACTGAGGTCTTTATAAAAATAAAGATGAGATCAAAGAATTGAAATAAAAAATAATACCTGTAGGTTTGTCCAAGCAAAACTGAATAAAGAAATATTCACAATGGGCTTGGGGTGAATTAAAATAATGATTTCTAACACCTCTTTTTTTTTTTTTACCTGAAGTCGCATTTGCAGCATCTTGGCTCTTGCCATGACGATCTGCTTCTAGCCATTGGTACAAAACTACATAATGTAACAGAAACAAAAAAGCTTTATGAACAAAGAAATAAAAAGAAACAAAAAAGCAAAAATAACTTTGGAGAATAGAAAATGAGGATAAAAAATTAAACAAAAGCAATCAAAGGTGAGACATTAACACCAATGGAATGCACCTTATAAGCTATTAGTAATAAGAAAGCAAAGAAAACAGGTAATTTTTACATTAATGTAATAAAGTGAAATGCTATTTAAACATTTGTAACAGTTATTTGTACAGGAAAAAGCACATATATCATTCTTAAAAAAAATTTTTTTTCTTCAACGCTAATTTTAAGAGAAATAGAAGGAACAAGCTAACGTTTCTATAGTCTGATATAATAAACTATGATAGTGACTAAATTGCCAACTTTAAAAATGATATCGCAACCACTGCACACCTATTAGAACGGCTGAAATCCAAAAAAAACGACTATACCAAATGCTGGCAAGGCTGTGGAACAACAGGAACTCTCATTCACTGTTGGCAGGGAATACAAAATGATACAGCCACATTTAAAGATAGATGGGCAGACAATGCTAAACATAGTAGTATCATATGACTCAGCTATCACACTCCAAGGTATTAATTCACTGATCTGACAACTTATGTCTGTCTACACAAAAACCTTCACATGAATGTTTATAACAGCTATATCTATAATCGCCCAAAACTGGAAGCACCCAAGATGTCCTTCAATAGGTGGAAGGATGAACAAACTAGTACATCCATACAATGGAATATTATTCACCAATAACAAGAAATGAACTATCAAGTCATGATGTGATATGGAGAAACTGAAATGCATATTGCTAAATGAAAGAAACCAGTCCAAAAACACTCCACACTGTAAGATTTCAATTACATGACACTCTGAAAAAGGTGAAATTATAGGAATGGTAAAAAGATCAGTGGTTGCCAAGGGTTTGCGGGGGAAGGACGGGAGATGAACAGATCAGGCGCAAGTGATTTTTACGGCAGTGAAACTATTTAGCATGATATTGTAATGGTGGATAAGTGACATTATGCGCTTTTAAAACCTACAGAACTTTAGGTCACAAAGAATAAACCTTAATGTATACAGATTAAAAAAAAATTATTTACAGGCTGAAGATGGGTGGGCGGATGAGACTCTGAGGAAGGAACACAGACTGTAATAAGAAAACCTAACTGTAGTAGGAATGCATGAAACAACATCAATGAAGTGGTTGGGGGGAAAGATGCTAAGATAAAAAACTTTGGAAATGAAGACTGTCTGTAAGACTATAGGCAGAAGAAATTCCATGTAAGTACCGTATATAGATGGTAAAGTTGTTTCCCAAAGGGTGGGATTCTGTTGTTACAGATGGGAAGTAACAATTGTGATACTGCTATACATGTATATTGGAATTGGACAATTAAGTAAATGGACAGTGGATGGTGGGAGCCAGGTTTCTCACTGTTAAAGAGTGAGAAGTTAACAGATGAGAGCGAGAGGAAAAGGACAGAATGATCCATGCAGTAATGGGTTATAGCTCGCCATCGGTAAGAACTCATGTTTAGCTTAATAAAGTTAGAGGGTTACATATAAAAAATTTTGAATAGAGTTGGTTCTGACTCATAGGGACCCTACGTACAACAGAACAAAACACTGCACAGTCTTGCGCCATCCTCACAATCATTGCTATGTTTGAGCCCATTGTTGAAGCCACTGTGTCAATCATCTTGTTGAGGGTGTTTCTCTTTTTTGCTTACTCTCTACTTAACTAAGCACTATGTCCTTCTTCAGGGACTGGCCCCTCCTGATAACATGTCCAAAGTACTTGAGACAAAATCTCACCATCCTCGCTTCTAAGGAATGCTCTGGTTGTACTACTTCCAAGACAAATTTGTTTGGTATATTCAGTATTCTTCGCCAACATCATAATTCAAAGGCATCAACTCCTCTTCAGTCTTTCTTATGCACTGTTCAATTTTTGCATGCATATGAGGTGACTGAAAATACCATGGTTTGCGTCAGGTGCACCTTAATCCTCAAAGTGACATCTTGAACGATGCAACACATCATTTCATTTCTTGACTGTTGCTTCCATGGGTGTTGATTGTGGAAGCAAGTAAAACTAAATCCTTGACAACTCCAATATTTTCTCAATTTATCATATTTTCTCAATTTATCATGACGTTACTTACTAATCTAGTTTTGAGGATTTTTTTCCTTTATGTTGAGTGAGGTGCGAACCATACTGAAGGCTGTAGCCTTTGGTCTTTGGTGTTCATCAGCAAGTACTTCAGGCCTCCTTTGTTTTCAGCAAGCAAGGTTATATCATCTATATATGGAAGGCTGTTAATGAGTTTTCCTTCAATCCTGATGCCAAAACTTCTTCATATAGTCCGGGTTCTCTCGGATTATTTGCTTAGCATATAGGCTGTATAAGTATGGTGAAACCACACAGTATCCCCTTCCTCCATTCAAACAACTGCCTACTGGTCTATGTACAGGTTCCTTGTTAGCACAATTAAGTGTTCTTAAATTCCTATTCTCTGCAACATTATTCATAATTTGTTACGATCCACACAGTTGAATGCATTTGCACAGCCAATAAAACACAGATAAACATCTTTCTGGTATTCTCTGCTTTCAACCCAAACTGATCTGACATCATCAATGATATCCTTGGTTCCACATCATCTTCTGAATCTGTCTTGAATTTCTGGCAGTTCCCTGTTTATGTACTGCTGCAACCATTTTTTTGATTATCTTCAACAAAATTTTACTTGCATGTGATAGTAATAATGTTGTTCAATAATTTTCATATTCTGTTGGATTACCTTTCTTTGGGATGGGCACAAATAGTGATCTCTCCCAGTTGGCTGGCCAGGTAGCTGTCTTCCAAATTTCTTGGCATAGACAAGTGAGCACTTCCAGGGTTGCATCTGTTTGTTGGAATATCTCAAATGGTATCCCATCAATTCCTGGAGTCTTGTTTTTCACCAATGCCTTCAGTACAGCTTGGACTTCTTCCTTCAATACCACCAGTTCTTGAGCATATGCTACCCCCTCAAATGGTTGAACATCGACCAATTCTTTTTGGTACAGGTGACTCTCTGTGTTTCTTCCATCTTCTTTTGATGCTTCCTGTGTCGTTCAATATTTTGCCCATAGAATCCTTCAATATTACAACACTAGGCTTGAATTTTTTCTTCAGTTCTTTCAGTCTGAGAAATGCCAAGCATATTCTTCCTTTTTGGTTTTCTAACTCTAGGTCTTTGCACATTTCATTATAACACTTTGTCTTCTCAAGCTGTCCTTTGAAATCTTCTGTTCAGCTCTTTTACTTCATCATTTCTCTCACTCTCTTTAAGCTACTCTACTTTCAAGAGCAAGTTTCAGAGTTTCTTCTGATATCCATTTTGGTCTTTTCTTTCTTTCCTGTCTATTTAATGACCTTTTGCTTTCTTCATGTATGATGTCCTTGAGGTCATCCCACAACTCATCTTGTCTTTGGTCTTAAATATTCAATGTATCAAATCTATTCTTGAGATGGTCTCTAAATTCTAGTGGAATATACTCAAGGTCATATGTTGTCTCTCATGGACTTACTCTAATTTTCTTCAGCTTCAACTTGTACGTGAACAACTTATGGCCTGTTCCGCAGTCAGTCCCTGGCCTTGTACCGCCCGATGATACTGAGCTTCTCCGTTGTCTCTTTCCACAGATGGAGTTGATCTGATTCCTGTGTACTCCATCTGGCAAGGTCCACATGTATAGTCACCACTTACGTTGTTGAAAAAAGGTATTTGCAATGAAGAAGTCATTGGTCTTGCAAAATTCTATCATGAGATCTCTGGCATTATTTTTATCACCAAGGCCATATTTTCCAACCACTGATCCTTCGTTTCCAACTTCTGCATTCCAGTCAGCAATAATTACCAACGCATCTTTATTGCATGTCTGATCAATTTCAGACTGCAGAAGTTGGTAAAAATCTTCAGTTTCTTTATCTTTGACATTAGTGGCTAACTGGCACATAAATTTGAATAACAGCCGTATTAACTGGACTTACTTGAAGGCATATGGATATTATCCTATCACTGATAGCACTGTACTTCAGGATAGATCTTGAAACGTTCTTTTTGAGGATTGCAAAGATGAATGTAACACCATTCTTCTGCAATCTGTCATTCCCGGCATAGGAGACCATATGATTGTCTGATTCAAAACGTCCAGTACCAGTCCATTTCAGCTCACTAATGCCTAGGATATCCTTATGTATTCCATTTCATTTCTGACAACTTCCAATTTTCCTAGATGCATACTTTGTACGTTCCACGTTCCAATTATTAATGGATGTTTGCAGCTGTTTCTTCTCATTTTGAGTCGTGCCACATCAGTAAATGAAGGTTCCAAAAGTTTTACTCCATCCATGTCATTAAGGTCGACTCTACTCTGAGGAGGCAGCTGCTCCCCAGTCGTATTTTGAGTGCCTTCCAATCTGAGGGGCTCATCTTCTGGTACTCTATCAGGAAATGTTCCATTGTTACTCATAAGGTTTTCACTGGCCAATTAT
The DNA here is from genome assembly GCF_024166365.1 of Elephas maximus indicus. Taxonomy (NCBI): domain Eukaryota; kingdom Metazoa; phylum Chordata; class Mammalia; order Proboscidea; family Elephantidae; genus Elephas; species Elephas maximus. Next base: position 89,988,445 of record NC_064822.1, read on the forward strand.
TTCAGAAGTAGATTGCCAGGTCCTTATTCCTAATCTGTGTTAGTCTGGAATCTCCACTGAAACCTGTCTACCAAGGGTCACCCTGATGGTATATGAAATACCAATAGCATAGCTTCCAGCATCACAGCAACATGCAGCTACCACAGTACAACAAACTGACAGATGAGTGGTGGTGAGTTAGTATACACACATATATTTCTTTTTTTGTCAACTGTGACAGTCAGAAGCAATAACACCCCAGCAGCAATGAGCACACCCAGTGCCCAGACCTTGGTTTCTTCAATAAAAGGAACTATGACTCCTTGGAAAAATAGTTGATTCTAGGACTGGGGCAGGAAATACCCAAGGTGAGCCTTGTAGCATTTTACAATGCCAGAAAGTAATGAAGTGCTCAAAACACAACACTACACCATACCACATCACATTACAACAACCACCACACTGATGGGACTATGTCAAATGGGCACAGGAGCCAAATGAAGGAGCTCTCAATGTCCAAAGCTAAAATAACTTGAAAAACAAAATAAAGTAGTACTGGATTATAAGCTAAAGAATAAACATCCACGAGTCCACAGTGATATAAATGACTGAATAAATTAATAAATGACAAAGAAAATACAAATCTCCTGTGCTGCAGAATTCCAAATAATTTATGCAGATACTCCACCCTAAGGAGGGGGAGAGCAAAACTCTCCGCTCCTTAAGTTTGGGCTGCACATAGTGACTTCCTTGTAAGGAAGTATGGAAATGGGGCAGGAGATAACTTTATAGTGGAGAAACCTGACAAATACTATCTCAGCCAGTTGATGAAGGTCAACATCAAGAGTCATAAATCATGTAGACAGTACGTATCCATGATATGATGTAATGAAAATGGAACTTTACCTCTGTGATCTTCTTCCCCCAAACCCGTAACTCCAGTCTATTCATGAGAAAAACATTAGACAAGTTCCATTATAGGAGTGTCCTATAATATACCTGACCAGTACTCTCCAAAACTGTCAAGGACATTAAAAACAAGAAAAGCCTGTGAACCTGTCACAGCCAAAAGAAACCTAAGGAGATATGACAACTGAATGTAATGTATCCTGGGTGGGACCCTGAAACAGAAAAAGGACATTAGGTTAGAACGAAGGAATCTGAATAATGTATGGACTTTAGTTAACAATAATGTATGAGTATTGGTTCATTAATTGTAACAAATGTACCATACTGATGTAAGATATTATTAATAGAGGAAACTGCGTGTGTGCGTATGGGTATATGGAGAATACGGAAACTCTGTACTGTCTTTTCAACTTTTCTGTACATCTAAAACTGCTTTAAAAAATCAAGTCTGGAGACAACTGGATCTCTACATGCAAAACAATGAAGTTAGATTCATATGTCACATTATATACGAAAACTAACTTAAAATGGATCAACGACCTAAACATAAGAACTAACACTCTCAGAAGAAAACGCAGGGATAAAGCTTCAAGACCTTATTTTTTACAATGGGTTCTTAGATATGACACTAAAAGCACAAGCAACAAAAGAAAAACAGACAAACTGGACTTCATCAAAATATATAGTGCTTACTATAGAACAGGTACTGTTCTACATGCTCCAGATATATTAACTCATTTCATCATCATAATTACCCTATGAAATAAGTTTTATCATTATCCTCATTTTATAGATGTAGAAACTGAGGCACAGAAAGGAAAAATAACTTGTCCAACATTAGAGAACCAGTAAACTCAAACCCAAGCAGCCTGGCTTCAGAGTCTACGCTCTTAAATCTATTCATGGGGTCATCTCAAAAAAGAACATTTTAGCCAGAGGAAACAGCAAGTGTACAATCCCTGAGGGAAAAGTGAGTTTTGTCCTGGTTGAGACCCAACAAGTCTAGTACCCTCTAGTGAGGTGGTAGAAGATGAGGCCAGTGAGGTAACCAGGAGCCAAGTAAGACAGGGCACTGCCGGCCATGATAAGAACTTTGGATTTTATGCTAAGTATTACGGGAAGTAACTGGAGCTTTCTGATCAGAGAAATGACATGATCTACCTTTGCGTTAAAAGGATCACCCTGGCAGCTGACAGAACATACTGTAGTGAGCAAGAGTGAAAACAGAACAGATAGGAGGCTTTTGGTGATCTGGCAAAGAAACAACAATAGACCACGTTTTTGGTCTAGCAGGTAGATAAGTAGTGTAGCTATTCGTTGAGACTAGGAACCCTGGAAAAGAAGGATTTTATTGGGTGTGGGGACAGGGAGACTGGAATAAAGAATTCAGTTTTGGATATATTAAGTCTGAGATGCCTATTAGATACCCGAGTGAAATTTCTGAGTATGTATTCGGATACACAAATTTAAATTTCTGAGGAAGAGGTAAAAATTCAGGGCTCAACATTAAAAAGACAGTGTTTAACAACACAGGATCACCTAGGAAATGAATGTTAAATGAGGATAAGAAGTCCTGGGTCAGAGCCCTAGTATTCAGGTGAACACTAAGAAGTAGAGAAAAGGATGAGGAACTGGCAAAGGTATAAGAAAAAAAGAACCAGTGAGATAATAGCAAAAACAAAAGCATGAGGCATCATGAAAGCCAAGTAAAGAAAACAGTTCAAAAAGGAGGAGCTTGACAACATAGAAGTCATTGCCGACTTTGATGAGAGTGGTTTCTACGGAGTGGTGCGGTAAAAGCCTGACTGGAGTTGTTCCAAGAGAGAATGGAAAGAGAGGAGGTAGAGGCCCAGAGAATAAACTGCAGCTTCTAAAGGGGTTATTTTTCTAAAGGGGTATCATACCACCCATTTCTAATAAAATATGAAACAAGAGAAAAACTTCAAAAAGTTATTATATTGTAACTGATGTTATGAAACTCTAGAGGAAAGGGTCCATACATTTTAGGCTAATTATCAAATAAGTGCCATGTGCTCACCAGAGCTTAGTAAATGATCTTTTATTATCCTAAAGAATATCTAAGCAAAGTGAGTTTCAAATAATAAATATAGCCAAAAAAACAAGGTTCTAGTTCTAGCTGAACATCCTATTCCAGCAGCCTACGGAAAATCACAGTATCTTTGAGTAGACCCTTTGCCACTGAGCTGACTCTATTAAACAGAGTAGAACTGTCCCACGGGGTTTCTAACGAGAGGCTGGTGAATTTGAACTGCTCATGTTTTGATTAGCAGCTGAGCTCTTAACCACTGTACCACCAGGCTCCATCTTTGAGTGGAGGTTTCCTCATATATAAATACAGATTATTTTATTATTACAACTATTATAATACTGTAATAATAATGCATTATTATTTTATCTACCTTCTGTGATGGAGCCCTGGGTGACACAAATGGCTACTAACCAACAGAATGGCTTGACAATCTACTACAGAAAACTCAACTACTGATCCCAAGAGTATGGTCCCCAGACACTCGCTTAGCTCAGTAATGAAGTCACTCCTGAGGTTCACTCTTCAGCCAAAGACTAGACAGGTCCATAAAACAAAATGAGACTAAATGGGCCCACCTGCCCAGGGTCAAGGACTGGAATGCAGGAGGGGACAGGAAAGCTGGTAATAGGGAACCCAAGGTCGAGAAGGGAGAGGGTTGACAAGTCTTGCAGCTGGTATCCAATGTCACAAAACAATATGTGTACTAATTGTTTAATGAGAAGCTAGTTTGTTCTGTAAACCTTCATCTAAAGTACAATAATAATAATAATAATAAACCACTGAAAACAGTTCTACTCTGACACACACGGGGTTACCATGAGTCAGAGTGGACTCGATGCCAACTGGTTTACCTTATTTGATAATCAATCCCATGTGTTTCTGGGAAGACATATTAATATCACTACGCATATTGTATTGTTATCATATAAGACAAATCTTCCCCTATAGCTAAAGAAAGTATTCTTTGCTAAAAAGACACTCTTTCGCTTAGGAAACAAAATAAAGTCAGCTATCGATTAAAATATTTATAGCTGATCAGTAACACTACAGACCTAGAGTTTTAAGATGATTCAGTTGAAACTTTCCTGCTGCAGACTCTCAGAAGCAGTAATGCCATTTCCTTTCATTATTTTTTGGTTGCCAATATTCTCAACAAAAAAATTTTATATGGAGTCCAAACACAAGTAACTCAGTTTAGCTTACATAGGATACCAATTAGCTTACACAGGAATACCACTGTCTTCTTCTTACCCTCTTTTTAAAAAAATCCTTAATGATAAGAAATCAACAATATTCTCTAAAGAAAAAACAGAAATTACAAGGTGAAGAAGGGGGTAGGTATATCTATTTTATTAATGTGTCTATCAGTGTATAGGTCTATCACAGTGTATTTTAAGTCTATCAGTATATTTTAACATGAACAAAATAGGGCAAAAGAATGTTAGTAACAAGATTCACTGGAAACAGAAATCTTCCTGTAAGAATCAAACAGAAGCATTATAATTCCAACAATTACTAGAAGGGTCTGGTAGCTAGAATGGCTAAGTTAATGTGATTTTTCACTACGCAGAAAGTCTTTCTGCATCAGGCATTCAAGGCCCTCCTCCAGTATGTTTGGTGCTGGCTATAAGCTCCAGGTTTTAAAACAGATACTGCAGAGACCTGTGAAATCTAGATTCACATATATAAGGAAGAGGACAAAGTAACCTATAAGATGATTAAGACTTTCTTAGTCTTAACAAGAGGCTGCAGTTTCCAAAGTGACTGTGTAACATATTTAAAAAAGTCAAATCCCCTTTTATAGAAAAAGTCATTTTAGCCACTTTCCTAAATTTTCAAAATTAACATACAACGACCAAGAAGGATAAAAATGGGAAGAAAACCCAAACCAAACCCACTGCCGTTGTGTTAATTCTGACTCATAGTGGCCCTATAGGACAGAGTAGAACTGCCCCACAGGGTTTCTAAGGAGCGGCTGGTAGATTCAAACTGCCGACCTTTTGGTTGGCAGCCAACCTCTTAACCACTGTGCCATCAGGGCTCCAACCATAAACTCAAAAATTAGTGTCTCAATAAATATCTTGCAGCACTTATCTTGTTTGATTTCTGAGGCTTATAACAATTTCCCTTGAGAGGATGGACAAAATTTCTCCTCTGTATAGGAAAAACAGTCTTCCTCCTTCCTTCCTGCCATTCCATCAAAAAACAAAAACAAACCCTCAGGATAGTACCTAGCTCTGAATTTTAATCCATGATTCCAACAACCCACCAACAATCTCCATTCAGCTGTTTCAAACCAGCGACCTCAACTTCAATACATCCAAAACTGAACTCATTATCTTCTCCCTCAAAGCTACTCCTGTATTAACAGCACCACAATTCATGCAGTCACCTCAGTACTGTTGTTAGCTGCCACTGAGTGTCTAAGTATTACTATTATCTACTTACTCATCCCTGAAGAGGGTTAATTTCACACTGAATATAATTCTCTACAAACAATGGATTCATATTCATTATTTTCACTCTAACACTCAGAGTGCTCGTTGATATGCAGCCGGCGCATTTGCTGAGTAACTAACTGCCTGACTGCAAGTCATCCTAGATTCCCCCTGCTCCCCACGCCCGCCATCTAGTGACATTCGCCAAAACAAATCAAACCTGTTTCTGTCGAGTCAATTCCAACTAATATTCAAATGATCACTAAATTTTGCAATCTATATATCCTTAATATCTCTCCAAATCAGTCTTTTCTTTTCACTGCCACTTTTTTTTTAAAAAATTTTTATTTTGCTTTAAGTGAAAGTTTACAAATCAAGTCAGTCTCTCACATATAAACTTATATACAGCTTACTATATACTCCCACTTACTCTCCCCCTAATGAGTCAGCCCGCTCCCTCCTTCCAGTCTCTCCTTTCGTAACCGTTTTGCCAGCTTCTAACCCCCTTTTCCCTCCCATCTCCCTCCAGACAGGAGATGCCAACACAGTCTCAAGTGTCCACCTGATGCAAGCAGCTCACTCCTCATCAGCTTCTCTCTCCAACCCACTGTCCAGTGCAATCCATGCCTGCTGAGTTGTTCACTGCCACTTTTTAAATTTTTTTTTAATTGTGCTTTAGGTGAAAGTTTACAGCTCTAGTTAATGTCTCATTCCAAAATTTATATACGTGTTATTTTGTGACATTGTCTGCAATCCCCACAATGAGACAGCATGCCCCCCCTTTCCACCCCAGTTCCCTGTGACCATTCATTCAGTTCTTGTCCCTTCCTACCTTCTCATCTTCCTTTTGGGCAGGAGTTGCCCGTTTGGTCTCGTATATATGATTGAACTAAGAAGCACATTCCTCACGTGTGTATTTTTTGTTTTATAGGCCTGTCTCATCTTTGTCTGAAAAGTGGGTTTCAGGAATGGTTTCAGTTCTGGGTTAGCAGACTGTCTGTGGGCCAGAGTCTTCGGGGTTCCTCCAGTCTCTGTCAGACCGGTAAGTCTGGTCTTTTTTCTTAAATTTGAATTCTGTTCTTCTACACTTTTATCCCATTCTGTCTGGGACTCTCTCTTGTGATCCTTGTCAGAGCAGTTGGTGGTGGTAACCGTACACCACCTAGTCCTTCTGGGGTCAGGATGGTAAAATCTCTGGTTCATATAGTCCTTTAGTCCTATGAGCTAATATTTTCCTTGTGCCTTTGGCTTTCTTCACTCTCCTTTGTTTCGAACGGGATGGGAGCGATAGACGTATCTTAGATGGCTACACACAAGCTTCTAAAACTCCAGGTGCTACTCACCAAGGTGGGATGTAGGACATTTTCTTTATGAACTGTGTTATGCAAATTGACCTAGATTTCCCCTGAGAATATGGTCCCCAGCCCCAGCTACTCGGTCCTCTAAGTGTTTGGATGTGTCTGGGAAACTTCTACGCTTTTGCTTTGGTCCAGTCATGCTGACTTCCCCTATATTGTGGGTTGTCTTTCCCTTCATCGAAGTTGACACTTATCTACTATCTAGAGGTTTCCCCTCTGTCTCCCTCCCTACGCTTGTAACCATCAAAGACATTTTTTTCTGTGTGTAAACCTTTTCTTCAGTTCTTGTAATAGCGGTCTCACACAATACTTGTCCTCTTGTGACTGACTTATTTCCATTCAGCATAATGCCCTCCAGATTCATCATCATTCTTTATCTTTATGTAGTATTCCACTGTGTGTATGTACCATTGTTTGCTTATCCATTCATCTGTTGAAGGGCATTTAGATTGTTTCCATCTTTTTGCTATTGTGAATAGCGCTGCAGTGAACATGGGTATGCACATGTCTACTCCTGTGACAGCTCTTATTTCTCTAGGGTATATTCCTAGGAGTGGTACTGCTGGATCGTATGGTATTTCTATTTCTAGCTTTTTAAGGAAGCATTATATCGTTTTCCAAAGTGATTATACCATTTTACATTCCCATCAGCAGTGCCTAAGAGTTCCAATCTCCCCACAACCTCTCCAACACTTGTTACTTTGTGTTTTTTGGATTAGTGCCAATACTGCCCAGGTGAGATGGTATCTCATTGTAGTTTTGATTTGCATTTCTCTAATGTCTAATGATGACAAGCATTTCCTCTTAAGTCTGTTGGCCATCTGAATGTCTTCTTTGATGAAGTGTCTGTTCATATCCTTTGCCCATTTTTTAACTGGATTATTTGTCTTTTTGTTATTGAGGCGTTGCAGTATTTTGTAGATTTTAGAGATTAGACCCTTGTTGGATATGTCATAGCCAAAACTTTTTTCCCAGTCTGTAGGTTCTCTTTTTACTCTTTTGACAAAGTCTTTTAATAAGTGTTCAATTTTTAGGAGCTCCCCATTCTCTAGTTTCTCTTCTGGTGTTTGCGCATTGTTAGCTATGGCTTGTATACTATTTATGCCATGTATTAGGGCCCCTAGCGTTGTCCCTGCTTCTTCTTCCATGAGCTTTATCGTTTTAGATTTTATATTTAGGTCTTTGATTTATTCTGAGTTAGTTTTTGTGTATGGTGTGAGGTACAGGTCTTGTTTCGTTTTTTTACAGATGGACGTTCAGTACCATTTGTTAAAGAGACTGTCTTTGCCCCATTTAATGGACTTAGGCCCTTTGTCAAATATCAACCGCTCGAAATTGATGGATTTTCGTCTGGGTTCTCAATTCTGTTCCATTGGTCTTTGTGTCTGTTGTTGTACTAATAAAAATACCAGGCTGTTTTGACTACCATGGCTGTATAATAGGTTCTAACATCAGGTAGTGTGAAGCCTCCCACTTTGTTCTTTTTCTTCAGTAATGTTTTACTTATCCAGGGCCTTTTCTCTTTCCATATAAAGCTGGTGATTTGTTTCTCCACCTCGGTGAAGAATGCTGTTAGAATCTGGATTGTGGCTGCATTGTATTTGTAGATTGCTTTGGGTAGAACTGACATTTTCACAATGTTGAGTCTTCCTATCCATGTACGTGGTATGTTTTTCCACTTAATGAAGGTCTTCTTTGGTTTCTTACAGTAGCGTTTTGTAGTTTTCTTTGTGCAGATCTTTTACATCTCTGATTAGATTGATTCCTAATTACTTTATCTTCTTAGGGGTTATAATAAACGGTATTGATTCGGTGATTTCCTTTTTGAAGCTGTCTTTATTTCACTGACACTTTCTTAAGTCTCCCTATTTTGAGGTTAGCTGACCGTTGTTCTTGTTAGGTACTGTTAAGTTGGTTCTGACTCATAGAGACCCTATGCACAACAGAGCGAAACACTGCCCTATGCTACCCCATCCTTACAATCATTGCTGTTTGAGACCACTGTTGCAGCTACTGTGTCATTTCATCTCGTTGAGGGTGTTCCTCTTTTTCGCTGATCCTCTACTTTACCAAGCATGATGTACTTCTCCAGGAACTGGGCCCTCCTGGTAACACGTCCAACGCATGTGAGACAGAGTCTCACTATCCTCACTTCTAAGGAGCATCCTGGCTGTACTTCTTCCAAAACACATTTGTTTGTTCTTCTGGCAGTCCACAATATAGTCAATATTCTTCACCAATGCCATAATTCAAAAGCATCAATTCTTCTTCAGTCTTCCTTACTCACTGTCCAGCTTTTGCATGTGCATGAAGCTCTTGAAAATATCATGGCTTGGGTCAGGTATACCTTAGTCTGCCAAGTCCCCTCCCACCAGTACCTAGATTAGTGTTTGACTGAACACTTCTGGTTAGAAGACAGGAATCCTGGGAAAGGGAGGGCATCTTTAAAATTCTGCCTACCACATGCCTCCCTCCTTGTCTGCCTGCTGAGCTCTACATCTTTCAAGATTCTACTCAGATGAAACTTCCTAGCTTCTTCTCTCCAGGTCAGAATGTCCAAGTGTCTGTTGAACATCTTTATTGTAAGGTGTTAAAACTCAGAGTATTCTAAATTTAACACTTTATGTCTCCTTGACTACCTCTTCCTCCTCTATTCCTGGGATTTACTCTTGCCTTTCCCTTTTCTTGAAAAAGGCTGAGGAAAATAAGATGAATGAAAGAAATTCCTTCTAACATACAAGTGTTTTCTGTAATAAAAGGAGCTGAACATTCTTATAATGTGGAGGATGAATCTTAGCTGTTCTGCTTCTGGAACATAAACATAGTATGACTAAGCTGTATGTGACCTTGTGTAAGCTACCTAGTCTTTCTGTGTTTTCCAGAAATGAAAACGGCATCGTGCATAAAGTGAGGTTGTAAAAATAGCAAATATTATAAAGGTTATTTTTAAAATTCTCCTCCAACTATTAATAAAATACTCACTTTTTAGAGAAAGTGATCATGACAGCAAGAATGCTTAACAGCATGCTTGAATTACATAGTTAGTTCTTCATTTGCTAGCATCAATTTTCATTGGAAAAAAAGCAGCAAACCTCTCCAGTAATGTGAATCTATTATTGACTACTAATTGGTAGTAGGAAGAAATGCCCTATAGTTACTTTTAAATGTAAGACAAGATAAGCAATATTTCCAAGAGATATTGTAAAAGGCAGAAAAAAATCATGTGTAGAGGGTAGCCCTGAATATAAGGTGACCAACCAATTTTCCAAACAGTAACTTGTTGGGGGGGGGGGAGGGGCAGGGATTTCCAGTATAAATATATAAACTTTTAAAGAGGTAGATGAAATAGTTAATTGTTCATTTTTAACGTTATTAATTTGGTTGGATATCACATTTTAAAATCACATAAAACAATATTAATCTAGAAATACTGCTTTTCCTCACATTCGTTAAATGAATAATTTCATTAAAATTTACATCATCCTTAACAATAGTGACTGTCATCATTAGAACTACTTTTTGAGTTATCTAACACATGTCTATATTGATTATACCCCATTGCCGTCGCGTTAATTCCAACTCATAGCAACTCTAAAGGACAGGGTAGAACTGCCCCATAGGGTTTCCAAGGCTGAAATCTTTGTGGAAGTAGACTGCCACATCTTTCTCCCATGGAGCAGCTGGTGGGTTCAAACTGCCAACCTTTCAATTAGGAGCTGAGTGCTTTAAGCACTGTACTACCAGGGCTCCCAAATCAACCTATAAAGGATTATATATATAGTGACAAAAATTATACACTGCCTACAGGGAACAGTATTTTCTCTACTTTGACAAATCAATAAGATCTAACATGGAATCTTAACTGTTATTTTGAAGCCTTTGAGTAAGCAGGCATACGACATCTCAGGAATGACATACATACTTCCCACTTTTATATAGTGGCAATAAAAATGGTCAGATCTACAGGACAAAGAAGGAGCTTTCTTAGTCAAGAATCATAAATTCTTAGACTCGAAGTTGGACAACTTCTTAAGAGACCAAATAAAGAATCACTTTCAAAGCCCTCACTAGTATTTTCTCTAGCTCAGTTAAGTCGTACATCATTCACTCAGAGGTACGAGCTAGAAACCTGGAGTCATCCATTACTACTATTTCCCTCTTACTTCCAAAACATAATCAATTGTTATTATTAGTTGCCATCGAGTTGGCTCTGACTCATGGCAACTTTATTATAGCAGAACAAAATGTCAGCCCGATCCTATGTCATCTTCATGATCATTGGTATATTTGAGTTCATTTTTTGTGGCTACTATGTCAATCCATCTCATTGAGGGTTTCCCTCATTTTTTGTTGGCCCTCTACTTTACCATACATGATGTCCTTTTCTAGTGATTGGTCTTTACTGATGGCATGTCCAAAGTAAGTGAGTCAAAGTCTCGTCATCCTCACTCTGAAGGAACATTTTGGCTGTATTTTTTTCTAAGGCTGATTTGATCACTTTTTGGCAGTCCATGGCATATTCTTTATTCTCCACCAATACCACATTAGTCATCAAGTGACACCTTTGCCTTTTGAAACTTTAAAGAGGTCTTTTGCAGCAAAATTCTCCAATGCAATACGTTGTTTGATTTCTTGTCTACTTAGTTTCATGTTCATTGATTGCTGCGCCAAGAAGAATGAAATCATTGACAACTTCAATTTCTTCACTATTTATCATGATGTTGTTTACTGGTTCAGTTATGATTTTCGTTTTCTTCACGTTCAGGTGTAATCCATTCTGAAGACTGCAGTCCTTAACTTTCATTAGTAAATGCTTCAAATCTTCATTTTCAGCAGCCAAGACTGTGTTACCTGCATATCACAGGTTGTTAATGAGTCTTCCTCCAATCCCAACGTCGTATCACTCCTCAATATAGTCCAGTTTCTAGGATTACTTGTTCAGCATACAGACTGAATAAGTAAACTGAAAGGATATAACCCTGCCATATGTCTTTTCCAATTTTGAATCATGCAGTATTCCCTTGTCTTATTCGAACAACTGCCTCCTGATCTATGTACAGGTTTGCATGAGCACCATAAAGCATTCTGAAATTCCCATTCTTCACAATGTTAGCCATAATTTGTTATGATCCACACAGCCGAATGTCTCCCAATGACTTAACCTCTTGTTTTTCTTAAATCTTCTCAGCTCTCTCCATTTCTACTGCTACTGCTCTAGTCCAATGTCATGTCATCTCTCACCTGAATAACTACAAATGCCATCCCTGTTCTATCTGCCTCCAGGCTTTCTCCCAACCAATCCCTAATCCCTAGTACAGCCAAGAAATCTTTCTAAATACAAAACTGATGTTATTCCCTTTAAAAGCCCTTCAACAGTGCTTCATTATCCTAAGAATTTCTTCATATGGCTTCAAAAACTGTCATGATCTGACCCTGCTTGTGTCTTAACCCTTCCCACGGGCTTTTCCATATTCTTACTAGCTGTTCACCAAATATACCATGCTCTCTCAAATATGCAGATCTTTACACACGTTGTTCTGCTGCCACAAATATTTCTTCCAGTGTTGCCTCTCTTCTCATCCCCAGCCATCCCACCTGCAAATTCTTGGCCACCCTTCAGATCTAAGCTTAGTCATTTCTTCTGAAAAGCCTTTCGCTCTCTGAAGGTGGAGTTGTGTCTTGCTCATCACTGAACAAGATAACGTTACTGAACAAGGTTCTACACAGTGCCTACTTTATTACAAAATCAAGAAACATCTACTGAATAAATGGATAATTATGCACATAGGCTAGTCAAAAGAACATGGTTGCTATAGACTTTACGCTTGCCTCAGGGGGAAAATTCTTTTGTAGAAGTTTAGTAGTAGTATAAAGGTCATTTAATAAGATTTTATGATGAGATTATCATTATACTGAAATTATAAATTAAAATTTTCATTACTATTAATGTAGCAGTATTTGGTTCTTTCACAATATAGAAACAGCTGAAAAACATTCAAGGAAGCTACATTATGAATTTCGTGTCTTGCAAGACCATTCTACATATTTATAACTTTACAGATATTTTACAATGAGTTTCAAAGGACCTGCCGATTTGTATGAATGAAAAAAAAAAAGCTAGGATTTTGTTAAATCACATATAAATAATCAGTAGACCATGATTTAGGAAAACTTTTGTTACGTAGAAATACTTTTTGAACTAAGATTAAACTTACATATTCACTATAGCAACACAGTATTCAGAGGTTGGTATGTAAAAGAATTCACTTCCCATAGGAACAGTGTTACATATATGGTGGTTAAGTCTCCCTATGCCCCTAGCCCTAAACTAGTAAAAAAAAAAAAAAAAAAAAACTAGAGATGCTTTTAATAGCCGAGGACAGGGATCAGCCAGGGGCAGAGGGGAGTGAGGGACAGAATTACTAGTAGTGAACAGACTGTTCAAAATTCTGTGTCAATCAACAAAAATATTCAGTTCTTGTTATGAGCTTAACCAAGCATATTAGGAATATACAAAAATTTGTAGTAATGGCTCTTCCCTCTCAGTGCTTATGGAAGAAATGCTTAGGAAGGCAAGAATTCAAGATGATGAACAGAAACAATTACAAGATAGAGAGGCTTTTCAGTCTATTTTTTAAAGAATGAAATTATATGCATTAAAGCTACTCTTTCAGAAAAATATACTTATTCTTCATGTATATGTATGAGTAAAAATTTGGTGTATAGGTTACTCTTATTTCCTGTGCAGTATTACTGAGCTGGTTCTTTCTGACAATAGTGACTAAAAATATGTCACTCCTTTATATTTCCTTGAACGCACAGCATTTTCTCTGTGTTACTAAATCTGTCATATCTAAAAAGAATTAAGAGCCAAGCAGTGAATAAGTTTTGGCATTCTATTTATTTTTTAACACTTCTTTGTTGCATTTAACCTTTCATTATGGATTATCTTAGTCACTTTTCAGTTCTTTGGTTGTAGAAAAATACACTTAAAAAATTTTATTGTGCTTTAAGTGAAAGTTTACAAATCAAATCAGTCTCTCATACAAAAATTTATATACACCTTGCCATATACTCCTAATTGCTCTCCCCCTAATGAGACAGCACACTCCTTCCTTCCACTCTCTTTTCATGTTCATTCGGCCAGCTTCTGACCCCCTCTGCCCTCTCATCTCTCCTTCAGACAGGAGATGCCCACATAGTCTCATGTGTCCACTTGATCCAAGAAGCTCATTCTTCACCAGTATCATTTTCTATCCCACTGAGCAGTCCAATCCCTGTCTGAAGAGTTGGCTTTGGGAATGGTTCCTGTCTTGGGCTAACAGAAGGTCTGGAGACCATGACCACCGGGGTCCTTCTAGTCTCAGTCAGACCATTAAGTCTGGTCTTTTTACGTGAATTTGAGGTCTGCATCCCACTGCTCTCCTGCTCCCTTGGAGGTTCTCTGTTGTGTTCCCTGTCAGGGCAGTCATTGGTGGTAGCCAGGCACCATCTAGCTCTTCTGGTCTCAGGCTGATGTAGTCTCTGGTTTATGTGGCCCTTTCTGTCTCTTGGGCTCATAATTACCTTGTGTCTTTGTTGTTCTTCATTCTCCTTTGCGCCAGGTGGGTTGAGACCAATTGATGCATCTAAGATGGCCACTTGCTAGCGTTTAAGACCCCAGATGCCACTCTCCAAAGTGGGATGCAGAATGCTTTCTTAACAGATTTTATTATGCCAATTGACTTAGGTATCCCCTGAAACCATGGTCCGTCCCTAAACCCCTGCCCCTGCTACGCTGGCCTTCGAAGCATTCAGTTTATTCAGGAAACTTCTTTGCTTTTGGTTTAGTCCAGTTGTGCTGACCTCTCCTGTACTGTGTGTTGTCTTTCCCTTCACCCAAAATAGGTCTTTTCTACTATCTAATTAGTGATACTCCTCTCCCTCCCCCCTCTTGTAACCATCAAAGAATATTTTCTTCTCTGTTTAAACTAGAAAAATACACTATGTGGCTCCTTCAAGACCCTGCTATAAGTGATTATCACTAACATTCAGCTATTCAAGAGCTGACTATCTAATTTGGATATTATTTTTTTCTGTTCTTTAATGTGCTGCTCGGTTTTAAGGCAATTTACTTTTCTATTTATAATTAAAAACTGTTTCAAGCATATAGAAAAGTAGAACAGAAATAATGACCACTTATGTGTAGGCGTCTACCATCCAAATCTGGCAAATGTTAGTATTTTATGTTTACTCCACTTTTTCTTTTTATACAAATAGAACTTTAGAGATAGAATGAAGTCCCCTTTGTGCCCCCCACCCCCGACAGGCCTGGAGCTCAAAACACCAGCCCACCCTCGCTCTGTCCATACATATCCTTCAGGGCTCAGCTTAAATCCTACTTGTATAAACTACTATTGCCCATGGTGATTCCTCTTTTCTCTAAGTCCTACCAGCTTTATTATCTAATATAGGCAGATCTTTATTTTCTGTGTATAACTTCCTCCAGCCTGAGCTTAAACTGAACTATGAATAGTTAACACCCTGACTGCGCTACTCTAGCTCCTGATTCTGCATTGACTGTTGCTGCCTTTGTCTTGAGGCACAGGGTAAAGCCACCTAAGGGAAGGTGAAAGGCAGTGAAAAATATAGCACAGTATAGGATGAGAATCAATAGAAATGTGAATTGATAAAAAGGATCTGTCTATAGCCACACAACCTTTTTAAGTTAGCCTTAGTTTTACTAATGGTTGCATTCAGAGGTTGGCATGTAAGAGAATTCATTTCCTACAAGAACAATGTTACATATATGGAGTCCCTATCTCCCTAGGCCTAAACTAGTAGGGGTGCTTTTAATAACCAAGGACAGGGATCGGCGAAGGGCAGAGGAGAATGAGGGGCAGAGTTAAAGGGTTCAGAAGCTCTCAGATCTGGAGCAGATGAAGGGCTGGGAGGTGAAGCACAAAGACTCTGTGAGTCTGTGGAGGGAGATAGGACTTCAGGGAATATCATAATGGGATTTATCCTTCACTGTACCTTCCCATCACACACTCTCTTCTCTATTTTCCTTCCCCTTTCCCCTTATACCTCTACTTCTTGCCCTCAGCTATATTTACTCTGCCACTACAGAGGTTTCCCTACCCACCCACCCACCCCAGCCTTGCATTGTTGGGCAGACTCTGCAATGGAAGGAAGGAAGTCTCCGTTAGCAGCAGTGCAGAGAAGAGAGGCAGGGAAAGGGAGTCTTGTAAACGGAAGCTTCAGAAGTCAGAGACTGCTTACATTCAGTTCTCTGATTACACGGTTCGTCTTACCTCTCATCTAGACTGTAAATCGCTCTAACAGACATCACTTTATCGACACATAAAATATAATTAAAATATTTTGCATATATACAGTAATTCATAACATGTTAGACCTGAATAATTCTTAAGTGGATATGCAGTCCACATACATACACACATATACAAAGAGCCCTTATTTTACATAAGAGGACACAGATGCTCAGTTACATGGTTTGCCTAAGGTCAGAGTTAGTTAAAGACACAACAGGGGGTTGAACTAAAGTCTCCAGCAACACAGTTTCATTGACTATGTCCTTCTCTACTAAATGTTCACCCATGCACTGTTGCCCCAGGCCCCGGGCTAAGCATGAGGCACATACCCCATATATACAGGCCACTTGATTTTTCTCAAATGTAATCTACTAATTTTGAAGCACTATTCAAACATATTGTTTTTTACTAAGATTATTAGCAAGCAGATCTTTCAAGCTCTTTTAATCAAGTTTTTTAGTACTATATGCTAGATGCTAGCTTCCATTTTCAAGCTAACTTAAAATCACCTGAATTCCACACTCACTGCATCATACTCAGCTAGCAGAGCTGGTCTTTTTAAATCCTTTTTGTCTCACGCTGTGCTAATTTAACCTCATCTTGATAAACAAGAAAATTGTCCTCATCTGACAGGCTCCAGCTGCAGTAAATGCAGCTGGCCTGTATGCAAACCAGTTTTGTTCATTCTTCATGCTGCCAAGGGAGCCCTGCCCTAAAATTGTTTTGGGACTAATCAGCATTAAACCTGTGTCAGAAAGGTTGCCTAAAGCAGCCCTAGAGTAAGACCCCGGTAACAAGGCTGTTCAGGAAAGGGGTTAAGACAAATACAGCAGCTGTATAAAATCTAAGTAAAGGGTTTTGCTCATGACAGTATAAATGGAGCCCAGCTTCCTCTCGGTACTATGGCTGCAAAACTTCTCCCCTGGAAATGACCTGGAAAGGAGGCTTGGGGGAAAAGAGATGCACCAGATTTGCCGTATTTCTTTCTTTCTTTTTGGTGTGATAGATGCTTGATGACTAGCCAGGAAATGTTACTTACTTTAGGTGGTAGCAAATGGAAAAGAATAAATTTGCCTCCTTCACCATGCAGCTCCATAGCTGAAAATACTACATGGCTTTTCTTTTGGTATCCTTGTTAAGTCAGACTGCTTGATTTTCTACATGATTAACCTGCGGTACAAGAAACGAAAACCAACCAGGCAGTGTTCTGTTCTGTTGTACACAGGATCTCTATGAGTCGGAACTGACTCGATGGCACCTACAAAACAACCACCCTCTCCTTGCCCTTTCTTTATCAGGAATATCTGAAACCGGGGTGGGAGGGAGTTAAGAGAAAGAGAGAACCCAAGAGCTAACATAAAATGCAGCTTCAGCTCTTTGGGGTAAAGAGAAAAATGTAGAAGCTTCATAGTGATTTTCCATCTCTCTGCTTCTACTTTCCACCAAGCCTTCTTCTCTACTGTCATGGCTGAAGATCAATGACAGTAACTTACTAATTGTGGTGTCAAATAAGTGGTTCCTCCCTGCTCCAAAATTGGAGCACATGATCACCAGGTGTATACTGAATTATCGTCTCCATTCTTTGCCCTTTTCTGTATACATATCCTTTGCTATATGACTTTGCAGTTCCTCCCAAAAGAGTATAGTGCATTTCCCTCCTCCCCTTGACTATGGGCTTGGCCATATGGCTTACGTTGACAATGATGTCAGGTTCGCTCTAGTGAATCCTACTGACCATGCCAATTGTACTAACCAGTCTGGAGTAAGACTAAGATCACCCACTTCTGATTCCAAATTGTGCAGTGGATAACAAATCCCGCTCCACATGCCAACTGCATCCTGTGGAAATCTCAGCTTCCCTTCATACCCCAGCTGCCAATGCAGTACCTCTTTGTGACCCTAGCCACCCAGAGCTAGATAAATGGGTATTAGCCCAAGCTTGGGAGTCTGCCTGACTCTTTCCACTTCAGAATAGCCAACCCCCATTACTCCTTTTGGTTCTATAATTCTCTTGAACAACTCATGGGAAACATCATACCTGCGATAATGGCTTTAATATAACAAAAAACTATGCAAAATAAAGAGATGCACAGGGTAAGGTACAGGAAGGGTCACAGCACAGAGTTTCCATGTCCCAAGGGGACAGCCTGCCCTCCTCAGATGTTTGCTCTTTAAACCAGAAAGTTCCATCTAAGCCTCAGGGCTCAGTGCTTTTATTGGCTTCACTACCATCGAATTTTATAATATTTTTATCACCCCCCGAAAAATAAAGTTCATACTCATTAGCAGACAGAGTTCTTGATACGAAAGCCATTCCTGTTTACTTGGTTCATTTGTCACCTATGCAAGCATTTCTTTGGCTTTTGTCAACTGGAACATGGCAAAAAGAAATTTTACAATGCTTAGACAATACCAAAGGGCCCTGGTGACACAGTGGTTAAGCACTCAGTGGCTAGTCAAGATGTTGGCAGTTCAAATCCATGAGCCACTCTGCGGGAAAAAGATGTGGCAGTCTGCTTCCATAAAGATTACACCCTTGGAAACTCTGTCCACCAGCCGCTCCTTCTTCTCTATCCCATAGGGTCACTATGAGTTGGAATCGACCTGATGGCAACAGGTTTGGCTTTTTTGTCTGTTTGTTTGTTTTACGTAATACCTGACAAGTCTCAAAACTGTTCTCCAAATCACCTTTTCTCTAGTCCTGTCTTATCCGTATTTCAGCTTCGGAAATTTCATCGTAGAAACAACTTAACTGCAGAAGAGTGAATGTTATCCAATTTACAGACTTCAAAATGAATTGTGATACCTGCAGAAAGTTTCTGCAGACATTTTCTGTTGAGGAACTTAATAAAATCAACTACAAGGTCCTATAGATATTTTTTCCTTGTTTCTAAAATATAAAAAACATTTTTGCATTATGGCAATTTCCAGACATTTCTAATAAACTACGATGGAATATTTGCTAATCAAAAAAACCCAAAAAACCTGTTGCCGTGGAGTTAATTCCAACTCATAGCAACCCTATAGGACAGAGTAGAACTGATCCATATGGTTTCCAAGGAGCAGCTGGTAGATTTGAACTGCCGACCTTTTGGTTAGCCCCCGAACTCTTAACCACTACGCCACCAGGGTTTCCAACACCTAGCATAAAACTTAGGCAGATAATTGAACTGAAATAAATTTAGTCAACAAGGAAAAAAATAGCCATATAATGTGAGCCATATACATAACTTAAAATTTTCTAGTAGCCACATTTTAAAAGCAGTATAAAGAAACAAGGAAAATCAATTGTAATAATATACTTTATTTTACCTATATATCCTATTACCTCAACATGTAAGCAATATATGAAAATTTTAGTGAGATATTTATTTTTTGTTTTTTAACTAAGTCTTTGAAATCTGGTATCTTACATCTACAACATATCTCATTTTACTAGCCAAGTTGGGCTCAATTTCCAATGCCATCGAGTTGATTCCGACTCACAGTGACGCTATAAGACAGAACAGAACTGCCAATAGAGTTTCTGAGGAGTGGCTGCTGGATTGGAACTGCCAACTTTTTGGTTAGCAGCCAAGCTCTTAACCACTGTGACACTAGGGCTCCATACTAAACAGCAGAAAAAAAAAAAAAAAGATTATTGAAGTTAGTTTCTTTTTCAGTTCATCAAACGGGGCTGCCTGGATATAAATATACCAGAGGGAAGAAACTTAATCGAATGAAATGTGTCAAAAACAAGAGGAGAGATTATATCAACTTTATGTGTAGTAAGTTTAGAGACAAAGCATCAGAATTCCACCGTATATTCTATAGAATATGGAGATTTTAGGTACTCGTTTTAGCAGCAAAAACTCTATCAATATTTTTCTTCATAGATTGACCTGTATAGGGTTAGGTAAAATGATAATCAGTAGGAAATCACTAATTTTTCAGTTAAAATTGAAGAACAGTTCACTTTTTATCAGACTATCCTATACAAGATGCCTACGTGAATTTTTTTTTTTTTTAATGGCTTCTACTTCTGTATATGCCGAGTCAGTAAAGGGCACCACCATACAAACCCTTAACCTAGGGAATTATTCCTGCTTCCTCCCACTGCTCCTAAACTCTTTAAGTAATCACCTGTCATGCTAACTTCTCTATCCCAAAGCCTTAGTTTACGTACCCATCATCTCTTCCCCAGATTATTCCAGTAAATTCCTAACTGGCCTGTCAACTCAGCCTCTGTACTACTGCCAAAATGATCTTCTAACTATGGCAGTCTGAGAATAACAATCCCCTGCATAAAAATCTTTCAGTGGCTCTTTATGGCCCAATAAAAATCTAAATTCCTTAGCTTGAGATATTAAGCTTACATTTGGCCTGTGACTATCTCTCCAGTTCTACTTACTACACTTCCTCTTCTCTCACATTTATAGCAAATTACTTGCTATCACATTCCCACCGCTTTCTGCCTTTGCATATGCTTTTCCCTCAGTTCAAGACATTCTCTCCTCAATCTTTGCCCACTTAGCAAACATCCGGTCCTAGTTCAATATTACATTCTGCTATGAACTGAATTGTGTCCCAAATTTGGGTAGGCCATGATTTCCAGTATTATGTGGTTGTCCTCCATTTTGTGATCTGGTGTAATTATCCTATGAGTTTTAAATTCTAAACTATGATGTCAATGAGGCAGGATTAGAGGCAATTATGTTAATAAGACTCAATCTACAGGATTAGGTTGTATTTGAGTCAATCTCTTTTGAGATATAAGAAAGAAGTGAGCAAAGAGGAGGGGGACCTCCTACCATCAAGAAGGGTGAGCTGCAAGCAGAGTGCATCCTTTGAATCTGGAGTCCCTGTGCTGAGAAAACTCCTAGACTCAGGGGAAGACGGGTGACAAAGACCTTCCCCGAGAGCCGACAGAGAGAGAAAGCCTTCCCCTGGAGCTGGCCCTGAATTCAGACTTCGATCCTCCTAGACTGTGAGAGAATAAATTTGTTTGTTAAAGCCATTCACTTGTGGTATTTCTGTTATAGCAGCACTAGGTAACTAAGACACATTCTCAGTGAAATTTTCCCCATTTCCTGCCAGGAAAAGCTAGATGTACTCTTCTATGCTCTCTTTCACAGCATCCATCACATTGTGCAGGAGAGTCAGATTTTATGAAGGCTTGGCTCTAATGTGATTATGTGAGCCTAAAATCAGAGTCAAATTACCTTTGGAATTTTCTTACTAAAGCGTGGCCATAAGAAAACCCAAAAAACCAAACCCAGTGCCGTGGAGTAGATTCCGACTCATAGCGACCCTATAGGACAGAGTAGAACTGCCCCACAGAGTTTCCATCGAGTGCCTGGCGGATTCAAACCGCTGACCCTTTGGTTAGCAGCCATGGCACTTAACTACTATGCTACCAGGGTTTCCACGGCCATAATAGAGACTGAAATTTCCTACACTCTGCTTTCCTAAATATACCATCCTCTGGGAGTTGGGCAGATCCCCATTTAACAGATGAGGGAAATATCGAAGAGGTTGTGACTGCTTCAAAATTTTACAACTAGTAAGGTTGTAACATTATTCTTCATGTGTTCTCTAATTATTAGCACTGCTTTTCCAACAGCTTGTTTAAAGAAATATCACAGGAATACTATTATCTAAAGACATTATTTTTCTCTTTAATTTTCTTGCTTCTATTCTACTCTCTCCCACCCCAACCATTAAGATCGATGTTGAAGTGATGTTCGGTTCTTCTGGACAGAGTACTTCTTTCTTCCTCACAGAAGTATGCACCCTCCTTCCCTCATCCTTTTTTAGCTCAAGGAAGATGGCAGTTAATTCTTGAGACTGTGTGAGGAAGGGCATGTTGTTAGGTGCTGTTCAGTCAGTTCCAACTCATAGTGACCTTATGTACTATAGAATGAAATACTTCCCGTCCCGTGCCTCATAATCATTGCTGCATTTGAGCCCATTGTTGCAGCTACTGTGTCAATCCATTTCATTGAGGGTCTTCCTCTTTTTTGCTGATCCTTTACTTTACGAAGCACAATGTCCTTCTTCAGGGACTAGTCCCTTCTGATAACACGCCCAAAGTAAGCAAGATGAAGTATCATTATCCTCGCTTCTAAGAATCATTCTGGCTGTGCATTTTTCAAGACAGATTTGTTCATTCTTCTGGCAGTCCATGGTATATTCGATATTCTTCACCAAAACCACAATTCAAATGCAAAAAAAAAAAAATTTAAATCTATAGCAACTTACAACATCTGTTCACTTTTTACCTGATGCCAGTAAAGCACCAATGACATAAATATCTAAATTCCTTTCCATATAAAAAAAAAAAAATTTTAGGGGGTATATGAATGTTAAGGTTGTGTGTCAACTTGGATGGGCCATGATTCTCAGTGGTTTCGCAGTTGTGATGTAGTTTGGCAGTCCTATAATGATGTGATCACTTCCATGATGAGATCTGATATAATGTGATCACCTCCATGATGAGATCCGATGTGAGTAGCCAATCCACTGAAAGGGAGTTTTCTTGGGGGTGTGGCCTGTGTCAATATAGGTGGACTTTCTGGCCAGGCTCATGAGCTTTTGCTCACTCTGGATTCTGTAGCTGGCTCCTGTTCATCTGACTTCTGAGTCTTGGGATTTGAGCAAGCAGTTTACCTGCTGTCTTACCTGCTGATATTGGCATCTGTCGGTCTTCACAGCATATGAACAAGAGCCCTGCTGTCTGACCTGCTGATCTTGGGTTTGCCAGCCTCTGCAGCTATGTGAATCAGAAGGAGCCTTCAACCTGGCCCAATGACTTAGGACTCTCCAGCCTCTACAACTGCATGAGCCATTTCCTGGATATAAGTCTCTATATATATTTATTTGCTTTACTGGTTTTGCTTCTCTAGAGAACCCAGCCTAAGATGGAGGGGAGGGATTGGGAATAGGGCTTGCATGCAGCCTGCAACCTCCACTTCACAGAGGGTAACCTCAGCCCTTAGAACAACTGCAGACTTGGAAAAGGACCTGGAGAGACTAATGAATCCCCAGTCACCACCCCCAGGGTAAGAGTTGTTCTTGGGTCTGGAATGAAACGCCCAAGGCTTTGGTAATAGAGAACCAATTTGGTAGGTTCCTGAGGATGCTTACCATCCCTAGAATAGGGGTGAAAATTTATCTATTCTTGCGATTTTGGAGAATGCAGGAAGCTGCCTGGAGGCGAGAATGGGATTGCTTAGGCCATCCTGGCATTTAAGTGGAAATGTGGCAGTCTCAGTGTAAGATAGTGTATCTCTCACACCATTTCACCTAAAAAAGTTATTTTCAAGTGAATGACCACCTCGTTAATCTATTTTGCCATAATTTTATTCTTCATTTCCCTGAAAATAAATTCTTCCTTTAAAAAGTATATGACATGTATATTTTAACCAAAAAAAACTATTATTAAAAACAAAACAAAAAAGTACATGACAAACTTTAGTAGTTACATCTTACATGACTTTAAAAGACAAATGTATAAAATATAATTATAAATGTATGCTATTGGGCACATGATGTATAAAGATGTACTTTATGATAATAATTACAAGAAGAGAGGGCGGAACAGTACAGGAATAGAGTTTTTGTATATTACTAAAGTTAAGTTGGTATCAATTTAAACAAAGTTGTTATAAATTCAAGATGTTAAATGTAATCCTCATGGTAGTCACAAAGAAAACACCTAGAAAATAATACAAAAAAGGAAAGAAGGGAACCAAAATCGTTCACTACAAAAAATCAGCTAAATACAAAAGAAGGCATACTGGAGGAGAGACAAAGAAAGTGTAAGACACACAAAAAAACAATTACCAAAATGGCAGAAGTAAATCCTTCCTTATTAGTAATGACTTTTAATGTAAATGGCTAAACTCTCCAATCAAAAGGCAGAGAGTGGTAAAATGGATCAAAAAAAAAAAAACTCATGATGCATCTATATAAATAAAGTTAAACACACAAATAGGTTGAAAGTGAAAGAATGTGGGAAAAAATTCCATTTCAATAGTAACCAAAAGAGAGCTGAGGTGGCTATACTGTTATCAGAGCATATAAGGGCATTATACAATGAAACTGTTTGACGGTTCCTCAAAAAGTTAAACATGGAATTACCATACGACCCAGCAGCAACCCCAAGGACTTGAAACAACAATGTTCACTGCAGCAGTATTCACAGTAGCCAAAAGATGGAAACAACCTAAATGTCCATCAACAAACGAATAAGATGTGGTTTATATATACACAATGGTATATTATTCAGCCATAAAAAGAAATAAAGTTTTGATACATGCCATGACATGGATGAATCTTGAAAACATTATACTAAGTGAAATTAGTCAGTCACAATACGATCCCATTCATATAAAATATCTCAAATAGGCAAACATATAGAAACCCAAGTTTATCGTGTTATTAATGGCAGGTTGAAGGAGGAAAGGTATGTTTTTGCTTAAGAGGCACTGAGTTTCTGTTAAGGATGATAAAAAAAAAATCTATAAAAGGATAGTGGTGATGGTTGTACAACATGGTAAACATAATTAATGTCACTGAATTGTACATATAAAAATGGCTGCAATAGCAAGTTGTACAACACCATGGATGTACTAAATGCTACTTTTTTTTTTAAACTGGTTAATGATTAACCTTGTATCATGCTTACTTTACCTCAATAAAAAATGTACAAAAAGAAGTATATAACATGAAAAATACTGCAGGATTACCAATGCCATCATATTTTTTCTTCATTTGTGTTTCCATGACACACTGGTTCTATAATTTTGCCAGGAATACATCTTAAATTCCAAAACTGCTGTGACAGGCTCTGAGAAAAAAGATTATAACGTCAGAATACTTACCTTCCAGTGATTAAGCTCTATTTTGTTCATTAGTAAAGTGGTATCATAACATTCTTTGTAGCACATTAAAGGGAATGAATCCTAATTAACATCTTTAATAGCTCAGTGAGCTTCCTTGTCTTTCAAGAGAAAACTACTGAGCCTATTTTTTTTTTTTTTAGTCTCCAAAAATTTTGAACCATGCCTTAGAAATACTGGTGCCATAAGTCTTGAAGTAAGAGACATTAATGCATAAGCGAAGAAATGAGTTGGAAGGATGCTTACCAGTAAATACAGGAAAAATTTATAAATTATCGTATCTTTAATGATATTATCCTTTATAAGGAAACTCTAAGGGTCTATTCTCAAAAAATGGCCACCACCCTGTATGTTCATGCCACTTCTTCCACCAAGAGGAGGGGTCTATTTCCCTCCCCTTGAATCTGGGCTAGACTTACGATTGCTGTAACAAGCAGAATGTGACAGACCAGGCCTCCCATTTTCAAAATTGGTTTATATACTGATTACCTCTCTAAGGAAGCACATCCTGTCCATTCTTCCATTTCTCAAGAAAAGGTAAAGACCCTTCGCCATCCTGTTCTCCATTCCCTGGATTCAGTCATTAAAAAAAAAAAATTCATTGAGCACCTACTGTCTACAATGCATTAATATCCTACATTGCAGGTACCAGAGATACAGCAGTGAATAAAACAGTCTCTGACTTTGAAGAATTAATATTTTAGGGATGCGCTTCAGTTAATCAATGCGCAAAGAATTCTGAACACTACATACAACTAATATAACCTTAAAAAAAAAAAACCTTGCTGCTGAGTCAATTCCAACTCGTAGCGTCCCTATAGGACAGAATGGAACTGCCCCATAGGGTTTCCAAGGAGCAGCTGGTAGATTCAAACTGTTGACCTTTTGGTGAGCAGCCAAGCTCGTAACCACTGTCAGTGAACTGTTTATTTATTTATTTATTTTTGATAGCCTGATTATATTGTCAAATTATATTGAGCCTGCAGTCAATTAATTCCTTTTTAAAGTGAATATTTAATTACATGCTTAATATATACTAGGAACCAGGAATAAAATAACAAGGGAATATACCACTACTTTCAAA
Organism: Elephas maximus indicus; assembly: GCF_024166365.1. Classification (NCBI taxonomy): domain Eukaryota; kingdom Metazoa; phylum Chordata; class Mammalia; order Proboscidea; family Elephantidae; genus Elephas; species Elephas maximus. The sequence continues at coordinate 90,014,459 of NC_064822.1, forward strand.
GAAGGCTACGAAATCTCATGAAGGGAGGCACACAAGTAACAGAGGAGTGACATATGTATTACAAAAATGGTATCTACAGAGTGCTGGGAGAACACAGTGAAAGAGCACTTATCTTGGGTGATATCTGAAACCTTCCTAACCAATTTCTCTTTAACAGACAACCTAGATGAAACTAACCAGGGGTTCAAACCAGTTAGTCCTGGTTCCAATTCCTGCTAAGGATTTGCATTTCTAACAAGTTCCCTGCTGAGAATTTACATTTCCACCCCAGATATACTGAGTCAGAATCTACAGTCTAACAAGATCTTCAGGTGATTCTTATGTATGACTTCCCAGGAACTTGTTTAAAAAAAAAAACCCCACCGCTGTCGAGTCAATTCCAACTCATAGCAACCCTAGAGGACAGAGGACAGCTGCCCCATGGAGTTTCCAAGGAGCGCCTGAATTGGAACTGCCAACCCTTTGGTTAGCAGCCAAGCACTTAACCACTACAACACCACCAGGGACCTCAAAAAGTCTCAGCAGGGAACTTGTTAGAAATGCAAATTCTTGGTATTCAGACCTGAACAAACCCGGTTAGAGATCCTGAAATGTCCTGTTCCCCTGTAATACGGAATGGCTGGTGCCCATAGTAGGCCAAATGCTCATGACCAGTAGCACTTACTTCTGCTTCTACTTGAAACTGCTTACCAAGAGCCATTTCCACCTTGTCTGTACATGATATTGAATTCATAATTTAATTAAGTTTAAGTAAACCTATGAAACAGGACTGTGAAAAGTTGTAATTTCTTTTTATATTCAATAGGAAGCTGAACGTGTACATAAAAAAAAAAACCTGCTGCCATTGAGTCGATTCCGATGTGTACATAAAAAAAATAGGTAAGCTTAAAAAAAAAAGTAAAACTGCTGTCTAATTAGATGTAAAAAAAAAAGTAAAAATTAGGGTGGGAAATAAAAATGTAGGATTATGCGCTCAGAGTGATTTGAAATGGCTTTAAATTCTCACTCTAAAGAAATGGAAACTAAAAACCACAGATGATTTTGTGTGAGGTTTATGTAAGAAAGACTTAAAATTAAAATCAGCATATCCTCATTGAAAGGACAGGCCTCGATTCTAAAACAAAAGATACATATGTATGTTTTAAAAGAAATGTTTAAAAGATGCATGCAATGTTTTGTTACAGTTTATCAGACTTCTTGATTAGTTAGTAGTGACTACAGTGGGGAAAAGGTCTTCAACTTCAGCAGTCCCAGAAAAGAGAAAGAAGAATGCCAGGAGAGACTACAGGCTGCTGCTGATTAAAATTTAAACCTGAAAAAGTGAAAGGTGAAAGAGATAATGCCCTAAGCCAATAAAATCATCAACAGCATGAACAATGTAGATTTGGATTTGTTTACCAAATCCTGAAAATCTGGAATAAAGGCAGCCTTTAACAAGGCAGTCTTTTATTGCTGCAAAATCACCCCCACTAGAAAATAAGCTCCATGAAAAGCAAGGGCCTTGTCTGTTTTTCCTCACCCATCTACCCTTCTCACTAACCAGGCCAGGAATGCCTGGAAGGAAGTAGGCCCTCAATAATTATTTATTTAAGGTTGAATGAATCAACCAAACAAGCTAGCCATGACACTTGCTGACATTTACAAAAGCGGGAATATCCTTGAAATTTTAGCAATGTAAACTTAAAATAAGCAGAGGATAGTGCCTCATGATACATACAAAAAATAAAGTTAGAGACTCAAAGAGTTTCCCAGTCTTCTCTCTCACTCCTTTTCTCTGAGGACCCTACTCTCCAGTCTTACTGATTGTCTCCCCATTTCTCAGGCTCTTGTTTTGCACTGTTCTCTAGGACTAAAGTGTTCCCGTCCCTTCCCCTTTCTTCATCTATAAAAACTCAGTGTCTCAAAAGAAGATATAAGAATGGCCAAGAACGACATGAAAAGATGTTCAATATCATTAGTCATCAGGGAAATGCAAATCAAAACCACAATGAGATATCACTTCATATCCCTAAACCAAAAAAAAAAAAAACACCCACTGCCCTCACGTCGATTCCGAAAAAGACAAACAGTAACAGGTGTTGGCTAGGATGTGTAAAAATCAGAACCTTCATACGCTGCTAGTGGAAATATAAAATGATGCAGCCACTTGGAAAACAGTCCGGCAGTTTCTCAGATAGTTAAACATATAGTTACCATAACCAAAAAAAACCACACCCAGTGACATCGAGTCGATTCTGACTCATAGCAACCCTACAGGACAGAGTAGAACTGCCCCATAGAGTTTCCAAGGAGCGCCTGGTGGATTCGAACTGCCGACCCTTTGGTTAACAGCCATAGCACTTAACCACTACGCCACCAGGGTTTCCATAGTTACCATATGACCCAGCAATTCTGCTCCTAAGTACTCACCCAAGAGAAAATAAGACATATGTCCACACAAAAACATGTATACACAACTGTTTACAGCAGTAATATTCATAATAGCCAACAGTGGAAAATTATCCAACTAATGAATGGATAACTAAAATGCCATATATCCATACAATGGAATAATATTCCACCATAAAAAAGAATAAAGTGCTGATACGTGTTATAACATGGATGAACCTTGAAAACATTTTGCTAAGTGAAAGAAGCTAATTACGAAAAACTATATAATGCATGACTCCATTTATAAGAACTATCCAGAAGAGGCAAATCTACAGACAGAAAGTAGACTAGTGGTTGCCTAGGCCGGGGAGGGCAGGGGGCAATGGAGAAGTTGACAGCTAAGGGGAGTAGGGTGTCTTTTCTTTTTGGAGTAATGAAAATGTTCTAAAATTGACTGTGATGACGGTTGTACAACTCTGTGTATATACTAAAAGTCATTAAACTGTACACTTTTAATAGGTGAATTCTATGGTACATGAATTATATCTCAATAAAGCTGTTTTTTGCAAGTCTATATGGAGCCCTGGTGGTGCAGTGGCTAAGAGCCTGGCTGCTAACCAAAAGGCCAGCAGTGTGAATCCACCAGCCGCTCCTTGGAAACCCTATGGGGCAGTTCTACTCTGTCCTACACGGTCACTATGAAGTCAGAATCGACTTTGATGGTAATGGGTGCTGGTTTTTATGCATCCTTTAAGGGTAAGTTTAAATGTAATTCTCCCACCACTTCCCCCTCCCTCAGTCAAAATTAGTAATTTCCTCTGTGCTGTCAAACCAGTTGCTATTATAATCTGTTCTTTATATATCATCTATGTTAGAACCCATGCTCTGAAAGGTAAAAAAAAAATTTTTTTTTTTGCATCCCCTTCCCAAGATCTAACATAGTTAAAAAAAAAAAAAGATCTAACACAGTGTATTACGTAGTGTAAGTATTCAATACATTTTTATTCTATTAAAGAGCTGATTACCCTCAAAGAGTTACTAGACAAATAACATGAACTAAATTATGTTATCTTTAGTCAAATGTACCCATTAAAGAGTCACAAATGGTTAAGTGTTACTTTAGGATTCACCTCTTCAAATGATAATAAAGACAGAGTCGGGAAGCTCTGATGGCAGAAGAGAACAGATTAGATATACCCTGTACCTAACCCAGAAAATATGTCAGTTCCTCCATCTTCTTGTCTAAAGTTCAACAATGCCCTATGCCTAGGTATGCTAGTACGTCCGAGTTTTACCACCTTTCTTTCCTTCAGAAATATCACTTGCTCAAATAATGTACAAGTTGCAGTGTTTTACAATAATTTACACAATTATAAGGGTGGTATAGCTGGGAAAAGGAGCCCTGGCGGTAAAGTGGTTAAGTGCTCAGCTGCTAATCAAAAGGTAGGTGGTTTGAATCCACCACCTGCTTCACGGAAAAAAGATGTAGCAGTCTGCTCCCATGAAGATTACAGCCTTGGAAACCCTAAGGGGCAGTTCTACTCTGTCCTATTGATTCGATGGCAATGGGTTTGGGTATACCTGGAAAAGGTTTAAAATCCTTTAAGAAGCAATCTCGTCACAGATGGGAGGAGACTAAGAGATATAATAACTAAATTCAACATGGTATCCTGGACTGAATAACCCAACCCACTGCTGTCGAGTCAATTCCGACACATAGCAACCCTATACGACAGAGAACTGCTCCACAGAGTTTCCAAGGAGCGCCTGGTGGACTGAATAATAATAATAGAACAGAAAAAAAAGGACACCTAGTATATTCCAAATAAAGTCTGTAGTTTAGTTAACAGTATTATTCACATGTAATTTCTTTGTTTTGATAAATGTACCATGGTTATGTGAGATTTTAACATTTGGGTAAGCTGGGTGACGGGTATACAGGAACGCTTTATTATCTTTTGAATTTTTCTATAAACCTAAAATTATCTTGAAATAAACTTTTGTTTTATTTTTAAGCCAACTCTCTAAGATGAAGTTGGATACACTCATCTGAAGTACTTTCATATTTATTCTTGCAACAAATATTTAATGTGGGCTTGCTGTGAACACAAGAGCATGGGATGAATCTGTGTAAAAAAAGATTCCTGCCACTGTGTGGCTTATATTTCAACAGAGGAAGTAGCTGATAAACAATAAATTTAGTAAGTAATAAGCCATTAAATTACATAGTATCTGAGAAGGTGATAAATGGTATGGAAAAACAAGAGTAAAGCAGCATTGAGGGATTGGGGTGGGGAAGGGGAAAAGCAATGCAATAAAAAAAAAATATGTATTCTGGGACTGCCTCACTGAAAAGGTGACGTTTGAGCAAAGACTTGAAGGGAGGGACAGTGTGAGCCAAAAGATATCCGGGGGAAGAGCATTCCAGGTAGTGGGAACAGTCAGAAGAAATGTTGTAATATGGGAGCGCCCAGCTTGTTTGAGGGCAGCACAGTGAGTGAGGGGGAGAGTAGAAGAGAAGGCCAAGGAGGTTACAGGCTGTCAGATCACATGAGGGCTTTGGCTTTTCCTCTGAGCAAAATGGGAGAACACTGGAGACTTCTGAGCAGAGGTGTGCTATGCTCTGACTTCTTATGTTTTAAAAAAAATCCCTCTGGGAGTTGTGTTAAGGATACATTTTATACAACATCACCTATGTAGTACTCTTACCAAAAATGTCTAACCTGAATCTAACTATGAAGAACCAATCAGGCAAATCCAGAACGTGGGACGTTCCACTAGACAACAAGCCACAGAGGGTGGCTTAAAACAACAGAAATTTATTTTCTCACAGTTCTGGAGTCCAGAAGTAAGAAATCAGTATTACTGGGTAGAAATCGAGGGGTTGGCAAAGCCACACATTCTCTGTAGGGTCTAGGGGAGAATCCGTTCCTTGCCTCTTCCAGCTTCTGATGTCTGCCAGCATTCCTTGGCTCATAGTCACATCACTCCAATCTCTGCATCCAACTTCACATCACCTTCTCTTCTGGGTGTTAGTATCAAATCTCCCTCTGCCTCTTTCTTATAAGGATACAAGTGATGGCATTTAGGGTCCACCAGATAATCCAAGATAGCCTCACCATCACAAGATCCTGAACTGAACCACACCTGCAAAGACCCTTTTTTCCATACAAAGTAACATTTACAGGGTCCAGGGATTAGGGCCTGATATCTTTGCGGGGCATTATTCAGCCTACTAGAAGGGATAAGGGTAAAAAAGATACTTCTGGGACAATGTTAGATGATACTGAATTAAAGTTAATTCTCTTAGGTATGATCTTAGTATTGCACTTATACTGGCTAATGTCCTTATTCTTAGGAGTTATACATTGAAAGGTCAAGTCTCATGATACGTATAACTTACTTACAAATTGTATAGCAAAAAACAAATACCTATAAATACAGAGAGAAAGCAAATTTAGCAAAATGTTAATAGATGAATCCAGTGAAGAATATATGTGCATATATACTACTACTCTTTCAACTTTCCTGTGGGTTTCATATTTTTCAAAGCAAAAACTTGAAAAAAAATTTTTTTCTTAAGTGTAGACTACAAGGGAACAAGGAAAGAAGTATTAGACTGCAGAAGTTGTAATCTAGGCAAGAGGGGACTGACAGTAGCATCAACCAGGGCCTTAGCAGTGGAGATACTGAGATGCAAGTTAGAATCTGGATATATCTTAAAGGTTGAGACAACAATCACTGATAGATTCCAAAGCTTTTGAGAGATGGGCTTAATATCAACTGAGATAGGAAAGACTACTTTTTAGGGGAAAGAACAGAAAACCAGTTTTGGACATGCTGATTTGGGGATGCTAATTCAAAATGGAGATGTGAAGAAGGAAGTCAGATATATAAGTCTGGATTTCAGGATAAAGTTCTGAGCTAGAGATATAAATTTCAGAGTCATCAATAAAGAGACAGTATTTAAAATAATGATGTTGGATGAAATCACCAAGGGAGTGAGTGTATACAAAAAACATGGAGACAGAAGCCTATAAAATAACAGCGTGCCTGACATCAGGGCAGAAAAGAACTAGAGAGAGTTTTGTAACTTCACTCATCCTAAAATTGATGGACCTGGCATTTATTTAAGAAAACTATATCCACTGAAAGAAGCCCGAACTACTGAAAGGTCTTGGGAGACTTTCTGGTTCCCCCAAATTTTCAATATTTAAAAAATAGTGAAATTTCAACATTTGAAAATTTAGGACAAAGGACAGGCCTAGAATCCATGAGATGGGGGAGTTAGGACCAAGATCCCATGTAAGGATTCCACAACAGCATTTTAAGTTCTACAAAGAGAATTAAAAAACTACCACACACAAAACCACCCTCTTAAAAATACCCAACAAAGATCACGCCAATTTATATTAAGAATTGTATATTACATTTTATAAAAGCACCGAAACCCCTGCCGCTGAGTCGATTCCGATTCACAGAGTCCCTATAGGGTCTCCGAGCCTGTAAATCTTTAAGGAAGCAGACTGCCACATCTTCTTCCTGTTGAGTGCCTCGTGCATTTTAACAGCCTACATTACGGTTAGCAGCCAAGCGCTTTAACCACTGCATCACCAGGGCTCATTTTTTAAAAGCACAGAGGAATAAAAACAGGTACAACTATATTTGCCTTATCAGTAGCCATTGCTTTGAATTCTGGACTCCCTTAAAAAATTCCATTTAGCACACATGCCTCCTTCTCTTTACTGCCTCCCTTTCCAAATAGAGGATCATAGACGTTTACATTATGCAAATTAAACACTATAGCAATGTAATTCAATTTTAATAAAATTTGAATGCAATAGGATATATTAACTAAACAGAAACATCAGTAATATATCTAAGAAGCATTTTGTACATTTTGAGTGTACATATATTTTTCTAGAAAAAATGTTCAGAACATTTATTCTCAATAGGATCCATCATGCTAAAATAATTTAAAACTCTCAGGTTTGAGGTAATTTTGCTAAGGACCCGAAAATCAGAATAAACCACAAGTTGATTGTGTCAGAATTGAAGAATGACTAAATTTTTTTTTCCTCTCATACAAAAATTTATACAAGTATTGTTATGTAACATTAGATGCAGCCCACACAATGTGACAGCACACTCCCCTTCTACCCTGGGTTTCTTGTGTCCACTCAACCAGTTCCTGTCCCTTGCTGCCTTCTCATCCTGCCTCCAGACAGGAGCCACCCATTTGGTCTTGTGTACCTGCCTGAACTAAGAAGCACACTCTTCACAAGTATTATTTCATGTTTTATAGTCCAGTCTAATCTTTGTCTCAAAGGTGGGCTTTGAGAACGGTTTTAGTTCTGGGTTAATAGAGCATCCAGGGGCCCTGGCTTCGGGGGTTCCTCCTGTCTCAGACCATTACGTCTGGTCTTTTTACGTGAATTTGAGTTCTGCTCCGTACTTTTCTTCTGCTCCATCAGGGACTCTCTGTTGTGTTCCCTGTCAGGGCAATCATTGATGGTAACCAGGAACCATCTACTTCCTATAGTCTCAGGCTGATGAAGTCTCTGGTTTATGTGGTCCTTTTATCCCTTGGGCTAATATTTCCCTTATGTCTTTGGTGTTCTTCATTCTCCATTATTCCAAGTGAGTTGTGGGACCAATTGATGCATCTTTCTTTCTTTTTTTTGATTCTACTTTAACTGAAAGTTTACAATTCAAGTCAGTTTCTCATTAAAAAAAAAAAAAAAAAACTTATACGTACGTTGTTATGTGACCCTAGTTACTGTTCCTATAATGTGACATCACATTCTCCTCTCCACGTTGTATTTTCTGAGTCCATTCAACCAGTTCCTGCCCCACTCTGCCTTCTCATCTTGCCTCTGGACAGGAGCTGCCCACTTAGGCTCATGTGTCTACTTGAGCTAACAAGCACACTCCTCACCATTATCATTTTATGTCTTATACTCCAGTCTAACCTTTGAAGGCTTGGCTTCGGGAATGGTTTTAGTTTTGGACTAACAGAGAGTCCAGGGGCCATGTCCTCTGGGGTCCCTCCAGTCTCAGTCAGATATTTAAGTCTGGTCTTTTTACTAGAATTTGAGCTTTGCACCCCACTTTTCTCCTACTTCATCAGGGACTCTCTGTTGTGTTCCCTGTTAGGGCAGCCATTGGTGGTAGCTGGGCACCATCTAGTTCTTCTGCTCTCAGTCTGATGGAGTCTCTGGTTTATGTGGCCCTTTCTGTCTCTTGGGCTCATATTTTTCTTGTGCCTTTGGTGTTCTTCTGAAGAATGACTAAATTTTAAAAATAAAATATACATTTTCACACCCTTTGAAAGTACAAATGGAAGATAAGAAATTTTTCAAGTACAAGCCACGTTCATACATAATGAAAATTCTCTAGTGAAAATAGACTCCAAAGAATTCCCTTAATAGGACAAGTACATTTACTTTTGAAACCTTTAAACCTTAGAGGAACCCAAGCCTAAGACCTCAAGTTTAAATGGCTGCTGTCAAAGTTATCAGTTAGGTTATTGGCTAATTCTTCCTGTTCCTGGTAACCAGCCAAAATTCATCTCCTATTTTACTCCAGGCATCTTAAAAAGTCTTTTAAATAATAGATAACATAGGTAAAATTGAGCAAGATCCAAAACACACAAAGGGAAGGGGGGGCAGGAACGAGCTTAATCATTATTTTCAACTTGATTCAGTTCATGCCGTGTTCAAAGTTTTCACACTTTCCTGAACTGAAGTTTCTAATACATTTAACGTTAGGCATAAAAGCTGACTCAAAGTCTCTTTAGCTCTACACACAATACCAAACACATACTCTTCCTCTGTGATAAGAACGGTTCTTAGCAATTAGGTCATTTAATTTGTGTTTGTGTATATGTGAAACTGATTTCTGCTGAGACTTGAACTCCCTGAAAAGAATTACTGGTATCATATCCCTACAGGTCTACTTGGGGGTTTGTTTAGCAGTGTGACTTCCATAAGAAGAGCCTTGGAACATCCTGAATCCTGATATCAGAGGTATCATAGGCCTGGACTACAGGGCTTATTGTGGTTCTAATCAACCTGGAATTACATTCTATCCAGGGTGAATTTAAGAATATCACGCAGTTCAAAACTCACTCAAATACTGGGCAGACCCTGAAACTGCCTTGATCGTTCCAGCAGAAACTGACCTCATATTTTCATCTTATTCACCATAATACACAACTAACCTAAAATTGGCCTGATAATAAATCAGAGTAGAAAGATATTTCTAGACTACACATTTTGGGATCATAAAGGTCTTTACTCAGACCTGAGAGATAATTACGTCACCCACTCAAGTAATATTTATGGAGTCACTCACTATGCTGTGTACCGGAGACAAAACAGACCATAAAAACAAACATGCTTGCTCTTATAGAGGTTACAGTTTGGGGAGAAGATTGACAATAATCAAACGGTTGCAATTATGAATGTATGGCTATAAACTGAGATAATACTCTAAAGGATAGAAACATAGTTCAAATTCAATTAATGTTTATTAAAATAAAGAACATGCACAGACTATGCTGAGATATCAGGAAGACTTCCCTGAGTGACGGATGCTTGAAGCAGGATATGAAGGAAAACTAGGCATTATTATCTAGGTAGAGATTTGAGGGCAGGGGAGGAGGGAGTAGGCAGGGAACATTCCAGAAAGAAGAAACAGCAGATTCAAAGTACTATAGTAGAGAAGCCAACGTGTGTCTGGAGTGTAAAGGTAGAGGGAGGTGAGATTTAAGGCTGAAGGGGTAGGTAGGACTTGCTAGCGTGTTTAGACTATTAGATTTTTTTTTTTTTTTTTTTTTGGTTTTTTTTTTTTTTTTTTTTTTATAATAACTTTTATTAAGCTTCAAGTGAACGTTTACAAATCCAATCAGTCTGTCACATATAAGTTTACATACATCTCACTCCCTACTCCCACTTACTCTCCCCGTCTTGAGTCAGCCCTTTCAGTCTCTCCTTTCTTGACAATTTTGCCGGCTTCCCTCTCTCTCTATCCTCCCATCCCCCCTCCAGACAAGAGTTGCCAACACAATCTCAAGTGTACACCTGATATAATTAGCTCACTCTTCATCAGCGTCTCTCTCCCACCCGCTGACCAGTCCCTTTCATGTCTGATGAGTTGTCTTCAGGGATGGTTCCTGTCCTGTGTCAACAGGAGGTCTGGAGAGCATGACCGCCGGGATTCCTCCAGTCTCAGTCAGACCATTAAGTTTGGTCTTCTTATGAGAATTTGGGGTCTGCATCCCACTGCTCTCCTGCTCCCTCAGGGGTCCTCTGCTGAGCTCCCTGTCAGGGCAGTCATCGATTGTGGCCGGGCACCAACTAGTTCTTCTGCTCTCAGGATGATGTAGGTCTCTGGTTCATGTGGCCCTTTCTGTCTCTTGGGCTCTTAGTTGTCATGTGGACTTGGTGTTCTTCATTTTCCTTTGCTCCAGGTGGGTTGAGACCAATTGCTGCATCTTAGATGGCTGCTTGTTAGCATTTAAGACCCCAGACGCCACATTTCAAAGTGGGATGCAGAATGATTTCATAATAGAATTATTTTGCCAATTGACTTAGAAGTCCCCGCAAACCATGTTCCCCAGACCCCCGCGCTTGCTCCGCTGAGCTTTGAAGCATTCATTTTATCCCGGAAACTTCTTTGCTTTTGGTCCAGTCCAATTGAGCTGACCTTCCATGTATTGAGTGTTGTCTTTCCCTTCACCTAAAGCAGTTCTTATCTACTGATTAATCAATAAAAAACCCTCTCCCACCCTCCCTCCCTCCCCCCCTCGTAACCACAAAAGTATGTGTTCTTCTCAGGTTTACTATTTCTCAAGATCTTATAATAGTGGTCTTATACAGTATTTGTCCTTTTGCCTCTGACTCATTTCGCTCAGCATAATGCCTTCCAGGTTCCTCCATGTTATGAAATGTTTCAGAGATTCGTCACTGTTCTTTATCGATGCGTAGTATTCCATTGTGTGAATATACCACAATTTATTTACCCATTCATCCGTTGATGGACACCTTGGTTGCTTCCAACTTTTTGCTATTGTAAACAGAGCTGCAATAAACATGGGTGTGCATATATCTGTTTGTATGAAGGCTCTTGTATCTCTAGGGTATATTCCGAGGAGTGGGATTTCTGGGTTGTATGGTAGTTCTATTTCTAACTGTTTAAGATAACGCCAGATAGATTTCCAAAGTGGTTGTACCATTTTACATTCCCACCAGCAGTGTATGAGAGTTCCAATCTCTCCGCAGCCTCTCCAACATTTATTATTTTGTGTTTTTTGGATTAATGCCAGCCTTGCTGGTGTGAGATGGAATCTCATTGTAGTTTTAATTTGCATTTCTCTAATGGCTAATGATCGAGAGCATTTTCTCATGTATCTGTTGGCTGCCTGAATATCTTCTTTAGAGAAATGTGTGTTCATATCCTTTGCCCACTTCTTGATTGGGTTGTTTGTCTTTTTGTGGTTGAGTTTTGACAGAATCATGTAGATTTTAGAGATCAGGCGCTGGTCGGAGATGTCATAGCTGAAAATTCTTTCCCAATCTGTAGGTGGTCTTTTTACTCTTTTGGTGAAGTCTTTAGATGAGCATAGGTGTTTGATTTTTAGGAGCTCCCAGTTATCGGGTTTCTCTTCATCATTTTTGGTAATGTTTTGTATTCTGTTTATACCTTGTATTAGGGCTCCTAGGGTTGTCCCAATTTTTTCTTCCATGATCTTTATCGTTTTAGTCTTTATGTTTAGGTCTTTGATCCACTTGGAGTTAGTTTTTGTGCATGGTGTGAGGTATGGGTCCTGTTTCATTTTTTTGCAAATGGATATCCAGTTATGCCAGCACCATTTGTTAAAAAGGCTGTCTTTTCCCCAGTTAATTGACACTGGTCCTTTGTCAAATATCAGCTGCTCATACGTGGATGGATCTATGTCTGGGTTCTCAATTCTGTTCCATTGGTCTATGTGTCTGTTGTTGTACCAATACCAGGCTGTTTTGACTACTGTGGCTGTATAATAGGTTCTGAAGTCAGGTAAGGTGAGGCCTCCCACTTTCTTCTTCTTTTTCAGTAGTGCTTTGCTTATCCGGGGCTTTTTTCCCTTCCATATGAAATTGGTGATTTGTTTCTCTATCCCCTTAAAATATGACATTGGAATTTGGATCGGAAGTGCGTTAAATGTATAGATGGCTTTTGGTAGTATAGACATTTTTACTATGTTAAGTCTTCCTATCCATGAGCAAGGTATGTTTTTCCACTTAAGTATGTCCTTTTGAATTTCTTGTAGTAGAGCTTTGTAGTTTTCTTTGTATAGGTCTTTTACATCCTTGGTAAGATTTATTCCTAAGTATCTTATCTTCTTGGGGGCTACCGTGAATGGTATTGATTTGGTTATTTCCTCTTCGGTGTTCTTTTTGTTGATGTAGAGGAATCCAAGTGATTTTTGTATGTTTATTTTATAACCTGAGACTCTGCCAAACTCTTCTATTAATTTCAGTAGTTTTCTGGAGGATTCCTTAGGGTTTTCTGTGTATATAATCATGTCATCTGCAAATAGTGATAACTTTACTTCTTCCTTGCCAATCCGGATACCTTTTATTTCTTTGTCTAGCCTGATTGCCCTGGCTAAGACTTCCAACACGATGTTGAATAAGAGCGGTGATAAAGGGCATCCTTGTCTGGTTCCCGTTCTCAAGGGAAATGCTTTCAGGTTCTCTCCATTTAGAGTGATATTGGCTGTTGGCTTTGCATAGATGCCCTTTATTATGTTGAGGAATTTTCCTTCAATTCCTATTTTGGTAAGAGTTTTTATCATAAATGGGTGTTGGACTTTGTCGAATGCCTTTTCTGCATCAATTGATAAGATCATGTGGTTTTTGTCTTTTGTTTTATTTATGTGATGGATTACATTAATGGTTTTTCTGATATTAAACCAGCCTTGCATACCTGGTATAAATCCCACTTGATCAGGGTGAATTATTTTTTTGATGTGTTGTTGGATTCTATTGGCTAGAATTTTGTTGAGGATTTTTGCATCAATGTTCATGAGGGATATAGGTCTATAATTTTCTTTTTTTGTAATGTCTTTACCTGGTTTTGGTATCAGGGAGATGGTGGCTTCATAGAATGAGTTGGGTAGTATTCCGTCATTTTCTATGCTTTGGAATACCTTTAGTAGTAGTGGTGTTAACTCTTCTCTGAAAATTTGGTAGAACTCTGCAGTGAAGCCGTCCGGGCCAGGACTTTTTTTTGTTGGGAGTTTTTTGATTACCGTTTCAATCTCTTTTTTTGTTATGGGTCTATTTAGTTGTTCTGCTTCTGAATGTGTTAGTTTAGGTAGGTAGTGTTTTTCAAGGAATTCATCCATTTCTTCTAGGTTTTCAAATTTGTTAGAGTACAATTTTTCATAATAATCTGAAATGATTCTTTTAATTTCATTTGGTTCTGTTGTGATGTGGTCCTTCTCATTTCTTATTCGGGTTATTTGTTTCCTTTCCTGTATTTCTTTAGTCAGTCTAGCCAATGGTTTATCAATTTTGTTAATTTTTTCAAAGAACCAGCTTTTGGCTTTGTTAATTCTTTCAATTGTTTTTCTGTTCTCTAATTCATTTAGTTCAGCTCTAATTTTTATTATTTGTTTTCTTCTGGTGCCTGATGGATTCTTTTGTTGCTCACTTTCTATTTGTTCAAGTTGTAGGGACAGTTCTCTGATTTTGGCTCTTTCTTCTTTTTGTATGTGTGCATTTATTGATATAAATTGACCTCTGAGCACTGCTTTTGCTGTGTCCCAGAGGTTTTGATAGGAAGTATTTTCATTCTCGTTGCTGTCTATGAATTTCCTTATTCCCTCCTTGATGTCTTCTATAACCCAGTCTTTTTTCAGGAGGGTATTGTTCATTTTCCAAGTATTTGATTTCTTTTCCCTCGTTCTTCTGTTATTGATCTCTAGTTTTATTGCCTTGTGGTCTGAGAAGATGCTTTGTAATATTTCGATGTTTTGGACTCTGCAAAGGTTTGTTTTATGACCTAATATGTGGTCTATTCTAGAGAATGTTCCATGTGCGCTAGAAAAAAAAGTATATTTTGCAGCAGTTGGGTGGAGAGTTCTGTATAAGTCAATGAGGTCAAGTTGGTTGATTGTTGTAATTAGATCTTCCGTGTCTCTGTTGAGCTTCTTACTGGATGTCCTGTCCTTCTCCGAAAGGGGTGTGTTGAAGTCTCCTACTATAATTGTGGAGGTATCTATCTCGCTTTTCAGTTCTGTTAAAATTTGATTTATATATCTTGCAGCCCTGTCATTGGGTGCGTAAATATTTAATATGGTTATGTCTTCCTGATCAATTGTCCCTTTTATCATTATATAGTGTCCTTCTTTATCCTTTGTGGTGGATTTAAGTCTAAAGTCTATTTTGTCAGAAATTAATATTGCTACTCCTCTTCTTTTTTGCTTATTGTTTGCTTGATATACTTTTTTCCATCCTTTGAGTTTTAGTTTGTTTGTGTCTCTAAGTCTAAGGTGTGTCTCTTGTAGGCAGCATATAGATGGATCGTGTTTCTTTATCCAGTCTGTGACTCTCTGTCTCTTTATTGGTGCATTTAGTCCATTTACATTCAGGGTAATTATAGATAAATAAGTTTTTAGTGCTGTCATTTTGATGCCTTTTTATGTGTGTTGTTGACAATTTCATTTTTCCACATACTTTTTTGTGCTGAGGCGTTTTTCTTAGTAAATTGTGAGATCCTCACTTTCATAGTGTTTGACTTTATGTTAGTTGAGTCGTTACGTTTTTCTTGGTTTTTGTCTTGAGTTATAGAGTTGTTATACCTTTTTGTGGTTACCTCATTATATACCCCTATTTTTCTAAGTAAAAACCTAACTTGTATTGTTCTATATCGCCTTGTATCACTCTCCATATGGCAGTTCAATGCCTCCTGTATTTAGTCCCTCTTTTTGATTATTGTGATCTTTTACCTATTGACTTCCATGATTCCCTGTTATGTGTATTTTTTTTTAATTAATCTTAATTTGTTTGTTTTTGTGATTTCCCTATTTGAGTTGATATCAGGACGTTCTGTTTTGTGACCTTGTGTTGTGCTGATATCTGATATTATTGGTTCCCTGACCAAACAATATCCTTTAGTATTTCTTGTAGCTTTGGTTTGGTTTTTGCAAATTCTCTAAACTTGTGTTTGTCTGTAAATATCTTAATTTCGCCTTCATATTTCAGAGAGAGTTTTGCTGGATATATGATCCTTGGTTGGCAGTTCTTCTCCTTCAGTGTTCTGTATATGTCGTCCCATTCCCTTCTTGCCTGCATGGTTTCTGCTGAGTAGTCAGAACATATTCTTATTGATTCTCCCTTGAAGGAAACCTTTCTTTTCTCCCTGGCTGCTTTTAAAATTTTCTGTTTATCTTTGGTTTTGGTGAGTTTGATGATAATATGTCTTGGTGTTTTTCTTTTTGGATCAATCTTAAATGGGGTTCGATGAGCATCTTGGATAGATATCCTTTCGTCTTTCATGATGTCAGGGAAGTTTTCTGTCAGAAGTTCTTCAACTATTTTCTCTGTGTTTTCTGTCCCCCCTCCCTGTTCTGGGACTCCAATCACCCGCAGGTTATCCTTCTTGATAGAGTCCCACATAATTCTTAGGGTTTCTTCATTTTTTTTAATTCTTTTATCTGATTTTTTTTCAGCTATGTTGGTGTTGATTCCCTGGTCCTCCAGATGTCCCAGTCTGCATTCTAATTGCTCGAGTCTGCTCCTCTGACTTCCTAGTGTGTTGTCTAATTCTGTTATTTTATTGTTAATCTTTTGGATTTCTACATGTTGTCTCTCTATGGATTCTTGCAACTTATTAATTTTTCCAGTATGTTCTTGAATAATCTTTTTGAGTTCTTCAACAGTTTTATCAGTGTGTTCCTTGGCTTTTTCTGCAGATATCCTAATTTCATTTGTGATATCATTAAGCATTCTGTAAATTAGTTTTTTATATTCTGTATCTGATAATTCCAAAATTGTATCTTCATTTGGGAAAGATTTTGATTCTTTTGTTTGGGGAGTTGGAGAAGCTGTCACGGTCTGCTTCTTTAAGTGGTTTGATATGGATTGTTGTCTCCGAGCCATCACTGGGAAACTAGTTTTTCCAGAAAATCCGCTAAAAAAAAACTGCAGTCAGATCCCTATCAGAGTTCTCCCTCTGGCTCAGGCTATTCAGATGTTAATGAAGCCGCCTGGGGAGGGTGGGGGAGGGAACAGAGAGATAGGAGAGTAGCACTTCAGAATATAGCCAGAGTTGCTTGTCTTGCTTGGAAAGACTATTATATCTGAGATTCCCGCGGGCGCGTCGCCTATGTGTGCTGTCTGTGTGGAGATTGCCCCCGGGGGGTCTGGCCCGCTGGAGTCACGGTCAGATCCTCCGCTTCCAGCCCCACGCCCAGCGTCAAGGCTCCCCTACTGGGACGGTGCACTCTCGACTCCAAAATCAGTCGCTGCCTCCCGGGGACTTCTCGTCCCTCCAGCCGCGTGGCCGTGCCGTCCCCGTGAACCAGGTGGGCCCCCTCCCGGGGTTAGTTCAGATGGGTGGAGTAGCTCCCCGTGCTTGTGCCGCGACCGAGTGTCCCGGCTGGAACGCTGTTCTCCCCGCTCCAATACCAGTCGCTGCCTCCCGGGGACTTCTCCTACCGGCTGCGTCCCACGCCGCCCGCGCGACCCGGATGGTCACCTTCCCGGGGTTAGTTCAGGGGGTGGAGCAACTCTCCGTGTTTATGGCGTACCTGCGTGCAGTCCAAATCCCTGTGGGACGGTTCCCCGGCTCGGGTGCTGCTCTTTCTGCTCCAAGATCAGTCACTGCCTCCCGGGGACTTCTCCTAACGGCTGCGTCCCACGCCGCCCGTGGAACCGGCTAGTCCCCCTCCCGGGGTTAGTTCAGGGGGGTGGAGCAGGTCTCTGTGCTTGTGCCGTACCTGACTGGTATGCTGGCTCCAGGCTCTGGAAACAATCGCTGCTTCCCCGTATTAGTTCGTTCTCCGTCTCTAAATCTGTGTTTGTTGTTCAGGGTTCGTAGATTGTTATGTATGTGATCGATTCACTTGTTTTTCCGTGTCTTTGTTGTAAGAGGGATCCGAGGTAGCGTCTGCCTAGTCCGCCATCTTGGCTCCGCCTCCTAGACTATTAGATTTTATTGTTAACAGCAAAGAAAAATCACTGAAGTGGTTTTAAATGGGTATACCCCGCTAGCATCAGTGCCTAAATCCAGGAGGAAGGATGAGAATCAAGATCAGCTCAAAGCTGGTTCCTAGGAGGCATATGTCAGACACATCTCCTCTCTCCAGCTTTTTCACCATTTCTGACACCAGCCACACCTCTCCATGGCACTCTCTACTTCTCTGCTGGGTTCAATATTTCATTGCAACGGTCAAAAGAAAACTCGTAACATAATCACAATTATGTGGTTTATTAGGAAAGTAACAGGCTTCAACTCGGGATCAGGATCAACTTAGAAGTTAACAGGATACAACTCAGGAGACGGGATAGAGTTCTTCAATCAGGACAGCTTCCGACTAAGACAGCTCTCGGCTTCTTCTTGGCTGTGCCTTCAAGACAGGCAGCCCCTTCTCTTGGCCAATGCCCACTGCAGGGCTTTCTCTACTTCTCTGCCCTGCTCAGGCAAGTCTCTCAGCTCTTTAGCTCCACTGACAAGTTCCTGGAGGCACCCCACCCCACCACCAAGCCTGCTGCCTGAAGAAGCCCAGTTTTTGCCACTCCATAGGTTAGCACACCCACCATGGCCACCTCTCACCAGTCTCACCGTTCTGGTTCTCGCCGCTCATATTGCTGCCACTGTTTCCCTACTGGGGTGCTACTGAGGTTGCAGCTGTTTCTCACCATCTCATGCTGTCTCCAGTGTTGCAGCTCTCTCCTGTGTCTAGGAGATTCTCAGTGCAGGGACCCCGAGTCCAAAGGACACACTCAATCCCAGACTCTTCTTGATGTTAATGAGGTCCTCCCCAACCTCTGTGGCATTGGCCCTTAAGTAAGCCTACTCCTTGTCAGTTTCAAGGCAAGATCCTCCCACCAGGACCACTGACTGATCCCCTTGATAAGCCACAGTCATTTAATTTGCATAGTAATTGACCAATTCCCACAAGGTCACTTAATCCTACTGGGTGGCTTTAAGCACCCTATTTGCATAGTAGACTAACCAATTCCTTGGCAAGGTCATGGCCTAGTCAATCATTTTGGCAAAATCATAAACCCAAGGCCAGAAAAGCCATATATAAGAGAAACCCACTGTACTGCAGTGGGGCAGAAAAAACCAGACGGGGGTAAAAACACATTCTCTTTTTGAAAAGATCACTCTGGCTGCAGTGTGGCGAACAGACTGAAGGATGGTCAGAATGGATGTGGGAGGCAATTAATAGGTTACGGCAGTAATAAACTAGCGAAGTGGGACAGTGATGGAGAAAAGGGGATATATTTGAGATTTAGGGGATAAAAACAATGTGGCTTGATGATAAAATTAGATATGGGGAAGTATCGACTCAACGGCAGTGGTTTTTATGGGGAGGAATGAAGTATTCAGGATGATTTCTAGGTTTCTGACCTTAGCAAACAGCTATATTGTGGTACCATTTATTTTTATACCTAGATTTTTTTTTTTTTTGTGCTTTAGATGAAGGTTTCCAGAGCAAATTAGTTTTTCATTAAATAATTAATACACATATTGTTTTGTGACATTCGCCATGATGTGTCAACACTCGTCCCTTCTCAACCCTGGGTTCCCCCTTACTGGCTTTCCTGTCCCCTCCTGCCTTCTCATCCTTGCCCCTAGGCTGGTGTGCCCATTTAGTCTCATATATAGAGTTGAACTACATGTGTTGTCGTTTGTTTACAGGCCTATCTAATCTTTGGCTGAAGGGTGAACCTCAGGAGTGACTTCAGTACTGAGTTAAAAGGGTGTCTGGGGGCCATACTCTCAGAGTTCCTCCAGTGTCTGTCAGACCAGTAAGTCCACGGACTTGGACTACATCGTCTCCAAAGTTCTGTCCTAAGGCTCTGGGTCTTGGAACTTCCATAAGCCATTGAATAATCATTTCCACGGCCTGGCTGAAGAAATGGCATATGAATATTTTTAGAGTAACTGTTAAATATTGTTATAATATGAATTTTTAGATTTTCCCTCCTAAGGTTGCTATGAGTCGGAATCGACTTGATGGCAGTGGGTTTGGGGTTTTTTTTTTGGTTTACTACTCTTCTCTGAGATTGAGGTTCATTCTACATGAGAGATATAATCATCTTTCCAAAAAGTATAGAAAAAACATTGTTTTGGGTTGAAAAAAGACTTTTAATACATAACACCTTAATGCTTTATTATAAATTCTGGTTAAAAATAAAGACGCTAAACTGGTACATAAGATGCCGGACATCCTCAGTCATTTAAAAAAAAAACACACCCCACTGCCTTCAAGTCGATTCCAACTCAAAGCAACCTTGTAAGACCCAGCAGAACTGCCCCATAGAGTTTCCAAGGAGAAGCTGATGGATTCTAACTGTCGACCTTTTTTGGTTAGCAGCCAAGCTCTTAAACACTTAGTCATTAAACAAAAACCAAACCCACTGCCATCGAGTCAATTCTGACTCATAGCGACCCTACAGGACAGAGTAGAACTGCCCCATAAAGTTTCCAAAGAGTGCCTGGTGCATCTGAACTGCTGACCTCTTGGTTAGCAGCCGTAGCACTTAACCACTACACCACAAGGGTTTCCACTTAGTCATTCCAAAAAAAAAAAAACCAAACCCAGTGCCGTCTGGTGGATTCCGACTCATAGCGACCCTACAGGACAGAGCAGAACTGCCCCATAGAGTTTCCAAGGACCGCCTGGCGGATTCAAACTGCAGACCCTTCGGTTAGCAGCCATAGCACTTAACCACTACTCTACCAGGGTTTCCACTTAGTCATTAAAAAAAAAAAAAAGTCATTAGGGAGGTGTAAATCAAAACCACAATGAGGTAATACTTCACTCCCACTAGATTGGCTATGATCAGAAAACGGAAAACAAGCACCGGCAAGGTTGTGGACAAATTGAAACACTTATCCGTTGTTGGTGGGAATATAAAACGTTGCAGCTGCTGTGGAAAAGAGTTTGGCAGTCCCTCAGAAAATATAACATAGAATTACCACATGATTCACCAATTTAACTTCTAGGTATATACCCAAAAGTCTTGAAAGCAGGGACACAAACAGATCCTTGCACACCAGTGTGCACTGCAGCATTATTCACGATCACCAAAAGGTGGGAACACCACAAGTATCCATCCACAGCTGAATGGATAAACAAAATGTGGTATACACATAGAATGCAATATTTATTCCCCCATAAAAAGAAATGACATTCTGATACAGGCTACAACATGGATAAATCTTGAAAACACTATGCTGAGTGAAACAAAGGACAAATATTACATAATACCACATATAAAATACACAAATGCATTGAGACAAAAATTTATTTTTTAACCTAGTGGTTAGAGTCCTTGGGCAGTGCAAATGGTTTACGTACTCAGCTGCTAACCAACAGGTTGGAGGTTCAAGTCCACCCACAGGCACCATGGAAGGCATGGCGATTTACTTCTGAAAAATCAGCCATTGGAAACTCTATGGAGCACAGTTCTACTCTGACACATACGGGGTTGCTATGAGTCAAAGGTGACTTGCCAACAACTGATGGTTTAACCTAGTGCTTACCAGGGGCTAGAGGGAAGGAGAAGTGGGAGTTACTGCTTAAGGAGTACTGAATATCTGTTTAGGGTGATGAAAACATCTGGAAATGGAAAGAGGTTACGGTAGCACAACTCTGATGAATGTCACTGAATTGTACACTTACAAATTGTCAAAATGTCAACTTTGTTACATATTTTACCACAAAATATACTTTGTTATATATTTTACCACAATTAAAAATTTTCTTAATGTTATTTACCAATGAGGGTGTCATTCTATAACCTTTTTCTGGTCATTTCCCCAAATCCTTACCAAAACAAAGCTCCCTCTACAATATCCGTTCTCGATTTTACTTGTTTTCATCTCTCTGAAAAATACATATTTAGCGGGAACTGAGCTATTATTGCATAGCATGTAAAATTACTTTGGATTTAAAGCAACATCATAACCTTACATCTAAAAGACCCTTGGAATAGCAAAAAACATACGTTGAATGTATTCTTCCTGCATACTTCTTTAAATTTCTTTGTTCCATAAAAATATGGTGATATTTGATTAATTCAGCAACAAAAGCAACCGAAATCCATTTCGAATTTACAGTTTGCAAAGTGATTTTCCAGAAACACCACACTAACACATTCTTGTTGGCACAGTTACATTTGCAATGTTTAACAAAAATAGCCTACGACTCGCGCATGGAAAATGGCAGTTCTGAATTTCTTTCTTTCCAGCAAATGTGATTTATTAGCCATTATGCTTTTTTCCTCCAGAGAGTTTCTCTCAGGTCACTGCTATATCGCTTCCTATTAGACAAATCGGTACCAAGGACCCTGTGCCTGAAGGAAGATATACACAGACCCCTCAGTCTGTGACGGTGGCAGTTCACATTTCTTTTTGTTGGTGTCTTACTTTTATTTTTTAATGAACATTTTCAAACATACACCTAAGGAGAAAGAATAAACCAAAAAAAAACCACTGCCATCCAGTCGATTCCAACTCATAGCAACCCTATAGGACAGAGTAGAACCACCCCATAGAGTTTCCAAGGAGTGCCTGGCAGATTTGAACTGCCAACCTCTTGGTTAGCAGCCGTAGCACTTAACCACTATGCCACCACGGTTTCCACACAAGGAATATGGGAAGGGTATGTCAACGGCACTGGGTTAGGATAATGAACCCCTATATGCTCATCACCCTGCTTCAACAATTATTAGTATTTTGCTATCCTTGTTTTATACATTCCCCTCCTGACTTTTTTTTAGGGAGGGAGCAGGGGTTGGAGTATTATTTAAAAATCTCAGACATGATTAGATAAATGGTTCTCTATTTAGTATATGTGCTGCCAAGGTGAGCACAGATAAATACTTCTAGGTAGCAAACTTAAAAGTTGTAAATACACTTGTTTTCTTACACTTTACACTTAAGACATTAATTTTTTTTTTTAACTTAATGTCTAGCATAGCTTAAATCAGAATTAGGCCCTTAAAGCTAGGAGGAAACAAAGATATCATTTAATTCCTTAAATTGTGATACTTGGACCAGCAGTACTGGACTAGGAGCTTGTTAGAAACACAGAATCTAAGGCCCAGCTCTGACCTACAAAATCAGACTCTGCATTTTAACAAATCCCCAGGTGACTCATATGCACATTAAAGTTTTCAAAGCACATACCTAGTCTACTCTGCTCAGTTGAGAAAACTGAGGTATAGCGAGATTAAGTGAATTTCCCACCAAGAGTAGAACGAAGAGTGCTTGATTCCAAAACCAGATTTTCTCCCCATGTGGCACAAGGCCTCTCAACAAACTTAATTACCATCACAAGACTCTTGGATCTTCACATCCTTCTGAAAACAAGCTCAATTAACAAGAAAATAAATTTCCCACATGATAACATTAAAAAAAAAAAAAAAAACTCATAAGGGACTGACATTTTCCCAAATACTATACTATATGCTGAAGCATATTCTGCAAATTAATCAAACCTCTTCCTTCTTTGAGTGAAAGAACAGACCTTTTCAGCAAAAGTGCCTTCAAGTGGACCAATTTAATTAATTAATGGTTATGTATTCTTTCAAAGGTCAGTGCTATATTTTTCTTATGCAGAGAATATATTATTGGGTGTAGGTGAAAACTGGGGCCCTTTTAGCACAGAATCAACAAACACAGTACTGAAAGCCAAGCTCATTTTCTAATTGTGACTTCAGTAAGAAAGTTCAGTAATGAGAATTAAAATATACCATTCACTCCCCATAAGCAACGATAACCAAGTCTTCTTCTTGTTCTAAAAAGGTATTGTCTTTTTTTAATTCTAAAAAAAAATGATTTTTTTAAGAAAAATTATTAATGAAACCAAAGATTGAGATTTTTAAAAATTATTTATTTTAAGTATTAATTTAATTATGCTATCTTTTCTTTGACATCCTGGTGGCATAGTGGTTAAGAGCTACAGCTGCTAACCAAAAAGTCGGCAGTTCAAATCCACCAGGCGCTCCTCGGAAACCCTATGGGGGCAGTTCTACTCTGTCCTATAGGGTCGCTATGAGTCAGAATCAACTTGACAGCAACCGGGTCTGGGGGTAATCTACTCTTTAGAAAATTATTCCTTTTTGCGGTCATATGGGTTTCCATAAGAGAAACCACACTTAATTTTCAGAAGACAATTTTATTACACCTAGGAATTCCAGAGGCTTTGCAGATCAATATTAAGTCATCTATTGTTTAGGAAACCCTGGTGGCGTAGTGGTTAAGTGCCATGGCTGCTAAACAAAGGGTCGGCAGTTCAAATCCACCAGGCGCTCCTTGGAAACTGTATGGGGCTCTACTCTGTCCTATAGGGTCACTATGAGTCGGAATTGACTCGATGGCACAGGGTTTGGTTTGGTTTTTTTATTGTTTATGGAATAAAGAGACTGTGAGTCTTGGAGTGGGTTCTGTTTTCTTAACAAAATACACAGTAGAGGGTAAAAAAACCCAAAAGTCTAAACCCATAATAATTCCTTCAAGAATACTGGTAGAAGTGTAAATTGGTACAGCCTCTATGGAGGGCAGTTTGGCAATATGCTTTAAAAAATAAAATACACATGCTTCTTGACATGGCAGTTCCCCTTAGAAATGTGACTTAAACGATCATTAAAAATGTGTACCAAAAATTTTTTTTTGAAGTGTGCAAAGATTTTCCCACTAGGAAGTTCTTTGCAATACTGTTTACAATAATAAAAAAATGCAAAACAACCTAATAATTTTATAGAAAGACATCTTGTAAATAAATAAGGGTGCATCCATAAAGTGTATGGTATTCTATCATTAAAAAAGGATAATGTAGATCTAAAATCAAATCATGTTCACAATATATTATTGTTTTAAATGGTTAACATAATTTATAACGTAATTTCACTATATACAATTATTATGGGGGCCTGGCAAGGCAGTGGTTAAGGGTCCAGGCTGCTAACCAAAAGGTCAGCAGTTTGAATCCACCAGCTGCTCCTTCGAAACCCTATGGGACAGTTCTACTCTGTCCTATAGGGTCGCTATGAGTCAGAATTGACTTGATGGCAATGGGTTTGGTTTGGTTTTGGGTATTACATATTAAATATAAATTACTTATTACACATTGTTTCTATCTTCATGTACAGAGAGCAGAGATATGATGTCCACTAAAATGTATCACAGTTATTGCTAAACATCCAAGATACTGTTCATTTTTTACTTGCTTTATATTTTCCTGTATCGAATTTTCTACAAAATCACATATGGTATTTTGACAATCAGAATAAATATATAATTATATTCATTTTTTTAAATGCAAAAATTAGTAGTCCAAATTCAAGGCATAGGGTAAATAAGGAAGCTGAATAATGAAAAAAATCTGACTAATACAGTTCAAGTTTTTTGAAAAGTAGGAAGAGAGAAAAAGAAAAAGCTCAGAGTGGGGACAATCTGTAACCTGTGAAAACCAGAGAAATGCTCCACCAATTTGCCGCATCAAAACATTGTGGAGGGGAAGCTGTTGTTAAGTCTCCCAGCTCCTAAATAAAAACAGGCATAGACTATTCTCAGGAGCTCACAACTTTTATAACTTAGCTCCAGCTATACTCAGACACTAAGCCCATTCTAAAGTAATACAGAGGTGTACCACAGACCACAAATTTTTATTGTTCTTTTCAGTAATTCCTCATAGAGGTCAGTCATAAATCTCTTTATATGGGATATACTAATATGAATCAGTTCCCCCTCCATGCCCTTTTTTGTTTTTCCTGGGCTTGAAACAAGAGACATTTGCACTGGTGATTCTTCACAATGACATAAGTTCTCAGTTTTCCCATCAAAAATTATTGGGGTGAAGCCAAAAGAACAGCGAAATAAGAAAACTGAACCCAAGCTCTTTGATCTAAGGAAACTTGCAGACCTCCAGGGTATAACACACCATTTTTTTCTACAACTCCTAAAATTCAAATGCAAGACTCAAATAACACCTATTTCTAGTTTTTTAATTTGTACCCGAGCACCATAAAACTTTATTTACAAGGTTTATTCTGACCCAATAAAATTGGAAATTTTATTAAAACTTCTCTGAACCCACTGTTTCATGACTAAAACAAGAAAAATACTCACAATGATAGATAAAAATACATTTTACACAACACTCTAAATCAATCCCCTTTGCTCCCTCTCCAAATGATTGGCTTAATAACAGTAGTAAAATCCAAACATAATCAATCTCATGACGAAGACGTGGTCATGCATCCATTTAGCAACTGAAAATTTATTTTAATACTTGAAAGTCTGAGGTTCTTTAAACTAGAAACCTCATGAATATAGACTGATGTTGAGTTTTATTACAAATGCAACTAACAAAATTTCTTCGCCTCACTGAACCCATTGCCGTCAAGTCAATTCCGACTCATAACGACCCTACAGGACAGAGTAGAATCGCTCCACAGGGTTTCCAAGAAGTGGCTGGTAGATTCAAACAGCAGACCTTTGGTTAGCAGCTGAGCTCATAACCACTGCACCACCAGGGTTCCAATGCTTCAACGCTGCTAAGTAAAAAAAAAAGTAAATGGCAGTCAAAAAAGTCTTTAATCACTCCTAGTGAGGGGAAGGGAGCCCTGCTAACCAAAAGTTTGGCAGTTCAAATCCACCAACCACTGCTTGGAGATCCCATTGGGCAGTTCTATTGTCCTATAGGGTTGCTGTGAGTTGGCAATGGGTTAGGTTTTTTTATTTTTATTTTTTGAGAATGGGGGGTTTGAAGCATTAGCTGTATGGAGAAAACAAAGTATGCTTGTACCTTTAAATATCAGTCATTCGGCTACCAACTATACCTTAATTCAATGGCAAATATGTCATTTGGAACAAAAGTTTTAACCATAGGTGAAAAATGAAAAGTAAACTTTCTACCATCCTAATATTGATAGATAATCTTTAATCCTGGGTGGAAGGGAAAATAATCGGTCTTTAATTTACTATAGTTGAACACTTACATTATTAGAGAAAATTAGTGACAGCAAATCAAGTTACTCTTCGTAAGTTATTTTTCCTCAACAAGTCAAATTCAAACACAAGCTTAAAAACTGGAAACAGAGAATGTGAGAGAAGAAAGGAAGACACTGTTACCTAAGTCAGATTCTGCTTCAGAATCAGCTCCATTAATCTAATTTCAAGTATCGGCAAGGATTTTCCATCAGTTAGACCAGCTACCTTCTATCCTTCATTATAGCTAAACCCCACACAGAGTAGCTAAAACACAAATATTTTGTAATTATCTCCAGGCAAGGAGTAAAAACAAAAATTTTTTAAATGCTATTATGTCCAAGAGCTGGTCATTTTTCAGAATTTATGGCATTAATATATTGTTAGCAGTAAGGATGGTGCCTACAGTTTATTTCATTGTTCAGCTTAATGAAGGTGTTGTGGAAATGATAGCATTTATTAATATCTGTTTAGCAATTACATACTTGAGGTTTAATCAAGGATTTAAGAACATCAATGAAGGGAAAGGAACAGAAACCAAAGACATTAATCTACCAGGAAAAAAGCTAGTTAGTGCTATGTTCACTTTGACCTTGAGCTTACAGCCAAATTAAAAAAAAAGAGTTTTTATAAGGGAAGAAAAAAAGAGATACAAGTGCCACTGCCATCCTTCTTTACTGTTCTATCCTCTATTCTTTAAATATTAATTAGCATTTTCCTAAATATTTTAAATGTTCTTATTGATACAGTCTTAATGCTAGAGTACCCCTGAGCTATATTTGGTCTTTTTCCTTTTCTCTATCTACATTCTCTCCCTAGTGATTTTATCTAGTCTCAAGGATTTAAATACATCCATGAATTTATAATTCCAGCTCAGTCTTCTCCCCAAACTCCAGGCTTATACATCCAACCGCCTACTGGACCAGGATGTCTAAGAGTTACCTGAAACTCAGTATGTCCAAAAATGAATTCCTGATTTGCACAATCCCTCCTGAACCTATGTAACCCAGTCGTCCCCATCTAAGTTAACAGCAACTCCTTTTTTTAAGTTGTTCAAGTCGAAATCTTTGTAGTCTTCCTTGATTTCTTGCTGTTACGGACTGAGTTGCATACCCTAAAATGTGCGTCAAAATCCTAACCCCTGTACCTGTAAATATGACCCTGTTTAGAAACCGGGGTTTTCTTTTGCTATGTTAATGACATGATACCAGAGTAGGATGGGTCCTAAACCTTGTTCACTTTTGAGTTATAAAAAGAGAACAGACACAGATACACAGCGTTACGACACCATATAAAGAAAGACACACCTGGCACATGGAACTCCAAAGACTGCCTGCTACTAGAAGCTCAAACAGACAAAGACCTCCCACTACAGCCAAGTGCCAAATTTGGATTTCTAGCCTCCTGAATTTTGAGAAAATAAACTTCTGCCCTTTAAAGCCACCTAAACCAAAAAAAACCAAACCCACTGCCGTCGAGTCGATTCCAACTCATACTGACCCCATAGAAGAGAGTAGAACTGCCCCATAGAGTTTCCAAGGAGTACCTGGAGGATTCGAATTGCTGACCTCTTGGTTAGCAGCCGTAGCACTTAACCACTACGCCACCAGGGTTTCCTTAAAGCCACCTCCTTGTGGTATTCTTTATTATGGCAGCACTAGGTAACTAAGATACTCCCTTTCTCTCACACCCCACCATTCGGTAATGAAATTCTATTGCTTCAATCTTCCAAATATATCCAGAAATTGACCACATCCCACCACCTCCACCGTTACCACTCTGATCTGAACCACCATCATCTCTTACCTAGATTACTGCAATAGATTCCTAACAGGTCTCCCTTCTGCCCTTGCATCCTTACAGTCTAGTCTTAATATACCTGTCAGAATGATCCGTTTAAAACTAAGTCTGACATCCCTCCTCTGTTCAAACCCTGCCACAACTCCCCATCTCCCCTAGAGTAAGCCAAAGTCCTTTCAACAATACAAGATCCTTCGTAATTTGACCTCCTGTGATCCTTCTGCTCTCCCCTCTTACTACTCTTCTCCCTTGTTCACTCCTCCAGGTTCCTTAGGGTTCCTTGAACTCACAAGACAACCACCACAGCCCCCACTTTAAGGCCCTTGCTTTACCTGTTCTCTTTGCCTGGAAGGCATTTGTCCAAAATATCCACTTGGTTAACTCCCTTACTTCAAAAGTCTTTGTTCACCAGTCACTTCTCAGTGAGGTATACCCTGACCATCCTATTTTAATAGTGCAGCTGGCCCCCTCCCAGCCAAAAAAAAAAGAAATTGTAACCTACCCTTGGCGAACTTATCTCACCTAGCAAAAACTGTGGAAAAAAGTACTAGAATGGAGAGAGTACTGCCACAAGAAAATGGAATAGGAGATCAGCTGGAGCCTTTAGTCAAGACCCCAGTTATGTCCAGGGACTTGAATAGAGAATTCTGCATGCAAGAGATGAAGAAAAGATGAGTTACCAAAAAGGATCTATACTCAGAGGCCCTATCTGAATCACAGATATATAGCTGTAGCATACTCTTATTAATAGTTTCACAGGAAAAAAAACCTAATAATTTAAAACACAGCAGAGCATTTTCTTACCCCAGCTCGAGGTATATGCAAATAATGTCTGTACCAGTTTATGTCTAAGGAAAGGTGCTTAACTGAGGCCTATGCTTACCTTTTTTGTTATTTTGTTTTTGTTTTGAAAAAACCTTTATTGCACATCATTGAATTTGTTTCTATTTTAATAAATAGTACACAGAACAAATATTCATATTGTGGAAAATCCCTGCAACTTCTAATCAGCGACCTGCAAGCAGGAGAGACTAAGAACTTTGTTTCTGTATCTTTTTAAGGTGCACACTGCCTGCTTATTTTTAAATTTTGAGTATAATTATTTTCCCAAATATTTTTAATGTGAGTTAGAGAACTTCTTCCCAAGGAACGACAGCTCCAGACATCAAATCAGGGTACAGTATATCACAGAGTTTTCACAAGGCTGCACAAGTACTAATAAAATGATCATCTTTACACTGATTGTGGTTTAAGTTTCATATATATATAAGATAATCTTTCAACTTTGTACTTTAACACTGAAGGAGAAAGAAAATATTTATAAATAATACCAGAAAGCTTGATCCTCTCCAGAACTAAGATCAGAACTAAACAGCAGTTCAATAACTAGTCAACCTGCTGGTGATAATTGTTGTGCTTTTTTTCTTATTCTGTCCTTTTTTTTTGCCTTTACCTCTGTTATGTGCTACTTTTTTTTTATTATGCTTTAGGTAAGAGCTTAGAAAGCAAATTAGTTTCTCATTCAAAAATTTATATACAAATTGTTTCATGACATTCGCTCCAATCCCCACAATGTGTCAGCAGTCTCCCCCTTTCCACTCGTCCAGTTTTCCTGTCCCTTTCTGCCTTCTCAACGTTGCTTTTGGGCAAGTGTCTTAGGCTGGGTTCTCTAGAGAAGCAAAACCAATAAGCGTACGTATAAATATACACAGAGAGAGAGATGTATATCAAGGAAATGGCTCATGTGGTTATAAAGGCTGGAATATCCCAAGTCCATGGGTCAGGATAGAGGCCTCCCGATTCACATAGCTGCACAGGCTGGCAAACCCAAGATCTGCAGGTCAGAGAGCTGGGCTCTTGCTCACAGGCTGCAAAGATTGATGAATCCCAAGATCAGCAGGCAAGACCACAGGTAAGCCGCTAGTTCAAGTCCCAAGAACCAG
This sequence comes from Elephas maximus indicus, assembly GCF_024166365.1. NCBI lineage: Eukaryota > Metazoa > Chordata > Mammalia > Proboscidea > Elephantidae > Elephas > Elephas maximus. Next base: position 90,044,794 of record NC_064822.1, read on the forward strand.
CAGTCAGACAAACAGGAGCCAGCTGCAGGATCCAGCACAAGCAAAAAGCCCCCAAGCCTGATTAGAATGTCCACTTATATTCAATGCAGGCCACTCACCCAAGGAGACTCCCTTTCAACTGATTAGCTACTGACAGTAGATCCCATCATGGGGGTGACCACGTATTGAATCTCAACAGAGAAGTGATCACAACATTATACAACTGCCAAAACACACAGAATCACGGCCCAGCCAAGTTGACACACAAGCTTAACTACCACAGCACATGTTGCCCACTTGTCTCATATACTTGATTGATTTAAGAAGCATGTTCCTCACATGTGTTACTGTTTGTTTAACAGACCTGTCTAAACTTTGGCTGAAAGGTGAACTTCCAGAGTAGCTTCAGTTCTAAGAAAGGTGTCCAGGGCCATAGTCTTGAGGGTTCCTCTAGTTTCTGTCAGACCACTACGTCTGGTTTATGCTTATATTTAAGGAAAAAAAAACCAAAAACTTACCACCATTTTGAGATATGATTAGTCAACATCTGACCTCCTGAAGTCATAGTTTCATTTTTCAAAAAGGATACCTAAAACTTCAATCTGTTTAGCATAACATAAGTGACAAATAGAAAAACTTTCCATTTCAAGGAGGAATGAAAAATCAACAATTTATTCAAACATATACTGATCACCTATTATTTGTCAGGCCTGTCACAGAAGCTGGCACACAAAAATGAGTAAAAAAGTCCCTGCCTGGAAGGTCTCAAGAGTGTGGTGGCTGCAATGAAAATGAAGTACAAATATCTAACGCATAGGTATTTTTTTTTTTTTTTTTACTACATTTATCAATTACATTGACGATGGCTATGTCTTATGGAAGTTTTCCTTGAAGTTTAAGCCACATCACTCATTCATCAAATGTACAGTGAGCATTTATTATGTGCACAGCACTGTACTAGACGCTGAGGGATGATAAATGTGTATACTAAGTTACATGTGGAAACCCTGGTGGCGTAGTGGTTAAGTGCTACGGCTGCTACCCAAAAGGTCAGCGGTTTGTATCCGCCAGGCGCTCCTTGGAAACTCTATCGGGCAGTTCTACTCCGTCCTATATGGTCGCTGTGAGTCGGAATTAACTCGACAACAGTGGGTTCGGTTTTTGGTTTTGTAGGTTACATTTACTGAGTGCTTTCTATGCACTCCAGATGTCGATAGGCCCCAAGATCACTGCAGCCCCTGCCAACAACCTGGCTGCACTCTCATGAGAGACATACTCCTTTATCAGCCTGAAAACTTTATGAGTTAAATATACCCCTGTTTTAGAAAGGATAAACTAAGGCTTAGGAAAGTTTAAGATGCAAGTGCTAGCAAATGGCAGAGCTGGAATCTAATCCCAGGCACCCCGTCTCCAAAACCCATGCTCTTTACCGTGCTAAACTTTTTCCCTCAAGTAGCTTCAAGTCTAGGGCGCAGAAAGATATGCTTAGAAATAATGTTAATACACCTGACCAGCCCTACCTCACTGGTACCCAAGAGTCTACCTGACAAATAAAAATGGCAAATTAAGTAGCCACAGGCAAAGAAGGCACATATTTTATACTACAAAATGGACAAATTTAATTTTAAATAGATGACTTGCACTTGTAAATAATCTGTGTGATATCAATTTTACTAGAAAAATTAAGTGAATGAAAATAGTAAAAAATGAAAACCGTTAATTGACTAATTTTTAGCTTTTTCCTTTTCTTCTGAAAAGTCTGCTGTGTAATAACTTTGATTTAATTACTTCGGCGACAAGACCTATATTTCTGTCCAACTCATTCTTCCTAACGCATGGAAACAAAATTGGATAAACTGTAATACAGCACAAAACTAAATTTATCTAAAAATTATTTTTTACATATTCTAAATACTTATGTAGAAAAGGCTTCTTTCCTTCTGCCCCAAAGTAAAACTTCATTTTGCACATTAGCTGCACTGAATTTCATTAAGACAGATGCGCAGCCTGCAAGGCCTCCAAATCTTTTGTTTAAAAGGTGGCAAATGAGTCCTATTGACTATAAAAGTCAGCCAGGTTTCTGGGAAGCAGTGACCCCAATAAAGCCATTATGTTTCTTCATTTTTTAAGGCCAGAGCAGACAAAGGAGCCAAAACTGAAAGAAGAAAAGCCAAAGGAAGATTAAAAAACCAAAACCAAACATGTTGCCGCCATATCTTACATATTTGTAACACAAACAGCCTGTATTTTTCAAAACTGCCATCACAATGTTAACCTACAAAATTTTAAAATGGTAATAACCTATCACTATAGGTAAAATCTCAGCAGTTGGTATGAACTCAAACTGTCAACTTCCTTTTTAATAACCGTCTTTTTTTTTTTTTTTATCTGAGAGTTCCCTTCCCATGTAAAACAGGCAGCTAATGTAGGAAAATCATATTTTAACTTTGAAGACAGTACTAAATAGTGGCAAAATTTCTACTTAAAATGGAAGTATGTATAACTAGGTGAATCTCAAATTCCTATTCAGGACAGTCTTATGAGGTTTAAGAGAAGTCTGTAAGACAAATTCTCAAAACCTTTGTTTGAATGCTAAATGAAAACCAAATCCGTTGTCGCTGAGTTGATTCCAACTTAGAGCGACTCTACAGGACAGAGTGAACTGCCCCATAAGAGCTTCCATGGAGTGCCTGGTGGATCTGAACTACCGACCTTTTGGCTAGCTGCTGTAGCACTTAACCACTACGCTATCAGGGGTTTCAAATGCTAAATAGTAAGCTTAATATCAACCATTTAAAGCAAGAGAGGCTAATTTTTTAAAATAAAAGGATTACTTATGATCTCTTTTGATCTACATTCTAAACGATTTCAAGAGACTGCTGGAAAATTAATACAGTGCAAATTTCTTCTGTAAATAAAACGTTTTAAATTTACTTTATTAGTTACATGCTCTCTAAAAAAATAAAATGAAATTTCTGTAATGAAAATGAATGGCACTGTTTAAAGATCAGGAAGAGATTTATGATTCAGAAATACTTTAAAGCTTAATATACTGTGGTAATGATTTTAGCCATTGTTTGTTGTTCTCAAATAGTACATTATTTAATTTGCTTCACAACTTATTTTACAAGAGAATTTGAGTATCCAAACTTTTCCTCGAGTGTCTATTCTTTACTGATTACATCCACAGCATCAAGAAAACAAAACAAGGGCAACCACTGCAACTCCAGATTAGCTAATGGAAGATGATACTATGTGAGGAAGATGTGACTATGTGAGGGTCTAATGGTAACAAGGCAGGGACTACTGGAGCCCATAAATATTTCAGAAGAATAATAAGTGTGCCAGATGGGATGGCTTGCAGCTGGCTAACAACTAAATTTCTCACCAAAGCCAAATGCTTCCTTACATAATTTATCAAGCACTTTTCAGTTCCCTTCCACTACCACTTTTTTTTTTCTTCCTTTTTAAAAAGCACCACAATCATCACTTCTCTTTCAAATTGGGGTGATTATTTAAAAGAAGAAGAAGAAGAAGAAAAGAACACCTACATGGCCTGCACCGTTAAGTCTGAAGATGAATCCAGGTGTTATTACTAAAGCAAAAATGGACAAAGGAAGTGCTACAAAAGACTATTCTTTTTTAAAACAACATAGTTTAAAATAAACACTAGTTGTCAAGGGTTAACAACAATATAAACACACAGATCAACTCTTGCTTAGCACTCAGAGGTGAAGGCTCATTCTTTCCATGGTACATTGGTTCCTACCTACCCCTTCAGCTTCATCTTCCATCATTCTACCCCACAGTCCAGATACAAAAGCAGTTGGGAGTTCACTCATACCCAAGATCTTTTAACAATGAAAAAATAATAACAATTAACATTTGAGCATTTATTATGTGCCAGGTACAATACGTGATTTAACTGTTAAAACAATCCCAAAAAGTACTACCCACTGTCATTGAGTAGATTCCGACTCATTGCTACCCCAGGGGGTTTCCAAGGCTATAAATCTCTATGGAAGCAAACCGCCACATCTTGCTGCCATGGTACGAGGCACTACTATCATTATTAGAGAATTTAAGTGACTTGTCAAGGCGGTTGAGCTTCAAAGTCCATGCTCTTAAACTCCGCCATCAGGGACCTTAACTGTGAATTAGTGGTTGCTTTTGACCTGCTATAAATAATAAAAAACAGAATTGATGCAACACTTTTATTATTAATATTACTAAATGGGAAGAACACAATTGGCATTTTTCAAGCTGGAAGAACTGAAGACAAAATCAAGCCTCAAACTGCATTACTGAAGGACTCTATGGGTAAAAATTGAATGATGCTGGAAGCATCAAAAGAAGATGGAAGGAATACAAAGAGTCACTGTACCAAAAAAAGGGTAGATTATGATTAAAAACCACTAGTACTGAAGGAAAAAGCTTAAGCTTCACTGAAGGTGAAAAACAAGGCTCCAGGAATTGCTGAAATACCAACTGAGATGTTTCAACAAATGGATGCAATGCTGGAAGTGCTTACTCATCTGTGTCAAGAAATTTAGAAAACAGCTACCTGGCCAAATTGACTGGAAGAAACACATATTTGTGCCCATTCCAAAGAAAGGTGATCAAATGGAATATGGAAATTACTGAACAATATCATTAATTATCACGTGTTAGCAAAATTTTGCTGAAGATAATTAAAATACCATTGCTGCCACACATTGCCAGGGAGCTGCCAGAAGTTCAAGCAAGATTCATAAGAACATATGGAATGAGGGATACCACTGATGACAGATGGATCTTGGCTGAAAGCAGAGAATACCAGAAAGATGTTTACCTGTGTTTTCTCGACTACATGAAGGCATTCAACTGGGTGGATCATAACAAATTACCGATAACATTATGAAGAATGGGAATTTATGAACACTTAATTGTGCTCATGTGGAACCTGTCCAAGAATTAAGAGGCAGTCATTCGAAAAGAACAAAGGGATACTGTGTGGTTCAAACTTGGAAAAGACATGTGGCAGGGTTGTATCCTTTCATCTTACTTATTCAACCTCTATGCTGTACAAAAAATGAGAAGCCAGACTATACGAAGAAGAATGTGACATCAGGACTGGAGGAAGATTCATTAATAACCTGTGATATGCAGATGACACAACCTTTCTTGCTGAAAATAACAATGACTTGAAGCACTTACTGATGAAGGTCAAGGACTACAGCCTTCAATATAAATTACACCTGAACGTAAAGAAAATGAAAATCCTCACAACTAGACCAATAAACAACATCAAGATAAATGGTGAAGAAATTGAAGTTGCCAGCTATTTCATTCTACTTGGATCAACAATCAATGTCCATGGAAGCAGCAGTCAAGAAATCCAACAGTGCATTGCACACGACAAATCTGCTGCAAAAGAACTCTTTAAAGGTTTAAAAAGCAAAGATGTCACCTTTGCCTGACCCAAGCCATGGTCTCTTCAATCACCTCATATGCATGTAAAAGTTGGACAATGAAAAAGGAAGACAGAAGAACTGACGCATTTGAAATGTGGTGTTGGTGAATACTGACTATATTGTGGACTCCAAAAAAATGAACAAATCTGTCTTAGAAGAAATACAGCCAGAATGCTCCTTAGTAGCGAGGATAGCAAGACTTTGACTTACTTACTTTGGACATGTTGTCAGCAAAGACCAATCACTAGAAAAGAACACCACGTTTGGTAGAGGGTCGGTGAAAACGAAGGAAACCCTCAATGAAATGGACTGACACAGGAGCCACAATAAAGGACTCAAACACATTAACAATCATGAACATGGCACAAGACTGAGCAATGTTTAATTCTGTAATACATAAGGTCTCCATGAGTCAGAGCCAACTCAGTGGCAACTAACAACAACAAATGACAATAACCTGGGTAAAAGGGAAAGGTATGTACAAAATCAAAGTCAAGGGTGTAATCTAATTAATAAGAAAAATGTCATGGAACACAGAGTACCTCTGAAAGCATACACAAGAAAGTGCTAGCTATTTGTCTTTGGAGTAAAGAATGGGATGGATGGGGAGAGAGTCAGATAAATATTTTTTAACATAATTTTTTTTGTATCTCCTGAGAATGGTACTACACACAAATGTATTATCTATTTAAAAAATAACGGACAACAAAATGGAAAATAATAGGTGGTGGCGAGGATGTGGAGAAATTGTAACCCTCATCCATTGTTGGTGGAACTGTAAAATGGCATAGCCACCGTGGAAAACATTTGGTGGTTCCTGAGAAATTAAAACATGGAGTTACCATATGGTCCAGCAATTTCCCTCCTAGGTACAGGAATGCAAACAGGAATTTATATACCAATGTGCACTTCAGCACTATTCACAATGCCAAAAGGTGCAAACGAGCTAAATGCCCATCAACTGATGGATGGATAAACAAAATCTGGTATATAGCTACAACGGAATGTTACTCAGCCATAAGAGAAATGAAATCCTAATACACGCTGCAACATGAATGAACCTTAAAAACATTATGCTAAGTGAAATAAGTCAGTCACAAAAGGACAAATATCGCATAATTCCACTTACATGAAACATCTGGAATGTGGCAAATGCATAGGGACCTAATTTCATTAGTAGTCACGAGTGGGAGGACAGAGGGGGAGTCATTGTTTAGGGAGCACTGTACTTGTCAGGAAACCCTGGTGGCAGAGAGGATAAGAGCTACAGCTGCTAACCAAAAGGTCGGCAGCTCAAATCTACCAGGCGCTCCTTGGAAACTCTATGGGGCAGTTCTACTCTGTCCTATGGGATCACTATGAGGCGGAAACGACTCAATGGCAAGGGGTTACAGGTACTTCTGTTGAGGGCAATGGAAAAATTTGGAAACACTGGTGATGGCTGCACAACATAAAAAAAAAAAACATACGAACATAATTAGTGTCACTGAGTGGTACATGTAAAAAATGTTGAAATGGCAAATGCTTTGTTATATATATATTTTACCACAATAAAAAAAATCATATTAATTGAAAAAAGAAATAATAATGAACAAAATAAGTTGTCGGTAAAAAAAAAAAAAAAAGACGGGTGTTCTTGAATGTATAAGGGAACGTTCAAGGAATACCTTAAATTCCATCAAAATGCCTGATGCTTAATTATGGCAATAAAGATAATGGCTAACATTTATTGAGCAATTACATTCTGACATGCTCTGTAGTAAGTACTATATATAACCTATCAGCTAAATCCAGCTAGTTCAACTTCAGATTTTTTTTCATACAGCCAATTGGTATATATACTTCTACAGCAGTATCAGATGACCTAAACATTCCAGGTGCAAAAACCAAACCAGCTGCCAGTGAGTCAATTCTAACTCATGGCAATTCATGTGTGTCAGAGTAAAACTGTGCTCCACAGAGTTTTCAATGTCTGATTTTTCAGAAGTAGATCACCAAGTCTTTCATCCACAGCACCGCTGTTGTTGTTGTTGTTAGGTGCCATCGAGTCAGTTCTGACTCATAGCGACCCTATGCACAACAGAACGAAACATTGCCCGGTCCTGCGCCACCCTCACAATCGTTGTTATGCTTGAGCTCATTTTTGCAGCCACCGTGTCAATCCACCTCGTTGAGGGTCTTCCTCTTTTCCCCTGACCCTGTACTCTGCCAAGCATGATGTCCTTCTCCAGGGACTCATCCCTCCTGACAACATGTCCAAAGTATATAAGACGCAGTCTTGCCATCCTTGCCTCTAAGGAGCATTCTTGGCCGCACTTCTTCCAAGGCAGATTTGTTCGTTCTTTTGGCAGTCTATGGTATATTCATAGTATATTCGCCAACACCACAATTCAAAAGCGTCAACTCTTCTTCGGTCTTCCTTATTCATTGTCCAGCTTTCACATGCATATGATGTGATTGAAAATACCATGGCTTGGGTCAGACGCACCTTAGTCCTCAGGGTGACAACTTTGCTCTTCGACACTTCGAAGAGGTCGTTCGCAGCAGACTTACCCCACGCAATGTGTCTTTTGATTTCTTGACTGCTGCTTCCATGGCTGTTGATTATGGATCCAAGTACAATGAAATCCTTGACAACTTCAATCTTTTCTCCGTTTATCATGATGTTGCTCATTGGTCCAGTTGTGAGGATTTTTGTTTTATGTTGAGGTGTAATCCATACTGAAGGCTGTGGTCTTTGATCTTCATTAGTAAGTGCTTCAAGTCCTCTTCACTTTCAGCAAGCAAGGTTCTGTCCTCTGCATAATGCAGGTTGTTAATGAGTCCTCCTCCAATCTTGATGCCCCGTTCTTCTTCATATAGTCCAGCTTCTCGGATTATTTGTTCAGCATACAGATTAAATAGGTATGGTGAAAGAATACAACCCTGACGCACACCTTTCCTGACTTTAAACCAATCAGTGTCCCTTGTTCTGTCCGAACAACTGCCTCCTGATCCATGTAAAGGTTCCTCATGAGCACAATTAAGCAGTCTGGAATTCCCATTCTTCACAGTGTTATCCATAGTTTGTTAGGATCCACACAGTTTGAATGCCTTTGCACAGTCAATAAAACACAGGTAAACATCCTTCTGGTATTCTCTGCTTTCAGCCAGGATCCATCTGCCATCAACAATGATATCCCTGGTTCCACGTCCTCTTCTGAAACCAGCCTGAATTTCTGGCAGTTCCCTGTTGACATACTGCTGCAGCCATTCTTGAATGATCTTCAGCAAAATTTTGCTTGCGTGCAATATTAACAATATTGTTCTATAATTTCCGCATTCGGTTGGATCACCTTTCTTGGGAATAGGCATAAATATGGATCTCTTCCAGTCACTTGGCCAGGAAGCTGTCTTCCATATTTCTTGGCAGAGACGAGTGAGCACCTCCAGCACTGCATCTGTTTGTTGAAACATCTCAATTGATATTCCATCAATTCCTGGAGCCTTGTTTTTCGCCAATGCCTTCAGAGCAGCTTGGAATTCTTCCTTCAGTACCACTGGTTCCTGATTATATGCCACCTCTTGAAATGGTTGAATATTGACTAATTCTTTTTGGTATAATGACTCTGGTGTATTCCTTCCATCTTCTTTTGATGCTTCCTGCATCATTTAATATTTTCCCCATGGAATCCTTCACTATTGCAACTTGAGGCTTTAATTTTTTCTTCAGTTCTTTCAGCTTGAGAAACGCCGAGCGTGTTCTTGCCTTTTGGTTTTCCATCTCCAGCTCTTTGCACGTGTCATTATAATACTTTACTTTGTCTTCTCGAGAGGCCCTTTGAAATCTTCTGTTCGGTTCTTTTACTTCATCAATTCTTCCTTTTGCTTTACCTGCTCGACGCTCAAGAGCAAGTTTCAGAGTCTCCTCTGACATCCATCTTGGTCTTTTCTTTCTTTTCTGTCTTTTCAGTGACCTCTTGCTTTCTTCATGGATGATGTCCTCAATGTCATTCCACAACTTGTCTGATCTGTGGTCACTAGTGTTCAATGAGTCAAATCTATTCTTCAGATGGTCTCTAAATTCAGGCGGGATATACTCAAGGTCATATTTTGGCTCTCTGTGGACGTGCTCTGATTTTCTTCAGTTTCAGCTTGAACTTGCATGTAAGCAATTGATGGCCTGTTCCACAGTCAGCCCCTGGCCTTGTTCTGACTGACGATATTGAGCTTTTCCACCGTCTCTTTCCACAGATGTAGTCAATTTGATTTCTGTGTGTTCCATCTGGTGAGATCCATGTGTATAGTCGTCGTTTATGTTGTTGAAAGAAGGTAATGCAATGCAATGAAGAAGTCGTTGGTCTTGCAAAATTCTATCATTCGATCTCTGGCATTGTTTCTATCACCAAGGCCGTATTTTCCAACTACTGATCCTTCTTTGTTTCCAACTTTTGCGTTCCAATCGCCAGTAATTATGAATGCATCTTGATTGCACGTTCCATCAATTTCAGACTGCAGCAGCTGATAAAAATCTTCTATTTCTTCATCTTTGGCCCTAGTGGTTGGTGCGTAAATTTGAATAATAGTCATATTAACTGGTCTTCCTTATAGGCGTATGGATATTATCCTATCACTAACAGCATTGTACTGCAGGATAGATCTTGAAACGTTCTTTTTGACGATGAATGCAACACCATTCCTCTTCAAGTTGTCATTCCCAGCATAGTAGACTATTTGATTGTCTGATTCAAAATGGCCAATACCAGTCCATTTCAGCTCACTAATGCCTAGGATATCGATGTTCATGCATTCCTTTTCATTTTTTCTGATTTCCAATTTCCCTAGATTCATACTTCGTACATTCCAGGTTCCGATTATTAATGGATATTTGCAGCTATTTCTTCTCATTTTGAGTCGTGCCACATCAGCAAATGAAGGTCCCGGAAACTTTACTCCATCCACATCATTAAGGTCTACTCTACTTTGAGGAGGCAGCTCTTCCCCAGTCATCTTTCGAGTGCCTTCCAACCTGGGGGGCTCATCTTCCAGCACTTTGTCAGACAATGTTCCGCTGCTATTCATAAGGTTTTCACTGGCTAATGCTTTCCAGAAGTAGGCTGCCGGGTCCTTCTTCCTAGTCTGTCTTAGTCTGGAAGCTCAGCTGAAATCTGTCCTCCATGGGTGACCCTGCTGGTGTCTGAATACCGGTGGCATAGCTTCCAGCATCACAGCAACACACAAGCCCCCACAGTACGACAATACTTTACTTTGTCTAAAGACTACCGCTGGGCAGTGTCAAACCACCAATCTTTCCATTAGCTGTGGAGCACGTTAACCAGAATGCCTAAAACCAGTGCACGCACTTGCAGACATTCAAACAGGTTATGTTGTTATACGCCGTCACATCAATTCTAACTCATAGAAACCCTATAGGACAGGGCAGAACTGCCCCATAGGGTTTCCTAGGCTGTAATCTTTACGCCAGCAGATCGCCGGGGCTTTTCTCCTGGAGCCACTGGTGAGTTCAAACCACTGGCCTTTCTTTTGCTTAACAGCCCAGCACTTAACCATGGTGCCACAAGCACTCCTTCAAACTGGTTATAGGTGGTTCTGTTCTATACAAAATCCAGAATGTTAAAAAGCATATGGCTCACTGACTCATAACTTCAGAATACAGATACACTCTAAATACACACTAAAGCTTGTCATAAAAAATGCATTTTAAGCACAAACTGAAGGACTGCAGAAAAAGGGTAAATTATTTACTGATAAATGCTTAACAAATTTTCCTAACTCAAAAAAAAAGTTAGGAAGGCCAACAACTACTCCAAAGCAAACTCAGAAGATAAGAGGGCAAGGAAACTAGAGTTCTAGAAATGAAACAAGCAGAGTGCAGTTAAAGAAAATGCTGACACATTGTAAAAAATACAACTAATGTCACTGAACAATTTGTGTAGGAACTGACAAATGGGAATCTAATTTACTGTGTAAACTTTAATCAAAAACATACTATTTTTTAAAAGTTGCTACATTTTTCTTAAGTATGATGTATTTATATCCTAATCCTATGTTTGAAAACACAGATTTAAATGAATATACACACATACTTGGTTCCCTTAACAAAAGGAAAAAGGGAGGTGCTGTTATAACACAGAAAACTCACATTCATGTCCACAAATTGATAGGTTTAAAGAAAATGAGAGAAGCACACCTGTCCTTGAATAAGTTTTTCCAATTATTATAACAAATATCCCTTCTTTGGTATCTTAAGGTATTCCTTTTACACATATGAAACTTACGGTAAATATGTTTTAGGGGGCAAGTCATTTACAAAATGGGGCAGAAATTCTGACTTCCTTATAGCAACATAGTCTGGGAATTTAAAAAGCACTGATAGCCAAAACATAGCAAGACAGTCAAAATATTGTCCCTGGAAGTATTATTCCACCGCATGAAAAGGGAAACTGTAGGCATTATCCACAGTCTCTGCAGCTAGTGCCACCACTGATCTTGAAATGTTTACACAGCCCTTACATGGGAGTCAGAAAAGGGAGCTGGGAGGGACATATGTTGGCAGATCTGCTGCTGCTTTTAGATAGATTTAGCGTTCTAAAATATTCTTCTCTCCCATCAACCTGAAGGGAGACAACCATATTTTGTTGCTGTTGTTGTGCTTTAGGTTAAAGTTTACAGAGCAAATTAGTTTCTCATCAATTAATACACACATTGTTTTGTGACATTGGTTGCCAACCCCGAGATGTGTCAACAAGCCCCTTCTCGACCTCAGAATCCCCATTTCCATTTGTCCAGCTTTCCTTTTTATCCTTGCCCCTGGGCTGGAGTGCCCATTTAGTCTCATATACAGAGACAACTGTATTTTCCATCACAGGTTTCTTATACCATCTAAACATGGTTTTCATTGTTCTATGTGACAACGAATAAATCAGATTCCCATAAGACTAAAACCAAGAGTTTATCTTATTTGTCACTGAATTGCCTGTTTACTAGCATCTTCCTCTCTCTCTTTCCATCTCTTTTGTCACTAATACGTTCCCTTCTTTTCCATAACAAAAAAGAAAAAAAGTAGATTACTTTAGCGTACAAGCCTAAGAATCAGAGCTACTCTTTCTTTTTCCCATTTTACCTTAATTACTGATTATGTACAGGATGTTGGTCAAGAAAATATGTTGCAAGTAATAAGGATTTAATTTTTATTCCTCAAAGTAAACACCTGATGTAGTCAACTCCATTTTATATTGTCATCTACTCTTTCAATCCGCTATTTACTGAGGTCTTCACAGATATCACAAACTAAACAAGTGGCAATGACTTGGACCAAAAAAAAAAAAAATCTTATTGGGTTTCTTGCATTATTGCTCAGCTCATTTAACCACAACACCTCAGTAAAATGTCACTCTTCTAGTTAGTGACCAGAAATCAAAACTTCTATTTTTATCTTAAATTCAACCCCTGTGGGATAACAGATGACTGTTACTTTCCTTATGCAATTCTGTATTTTGTAGCTTTTAAACTGAACATACATTACTATTATAATTGAAAGCCACAATAAAAAAATTAAAATGGTAAATATTTTGTTAAATATATTTTACCACAATTTAAAAAAATAAGCACTCAGTGCATTTTGTTATCTCAAACCAATTATTTTATTTATCCTCACTCTTGGTGGAATATTCAGCAGCGAGAATGTGCCACGTAAACCAAAGTTCTGATGCTTCATTAATATAAATCTTTCTGAGGGTTTGTAAAACAGGCATTGCTCAGAAAATTCTACTAAAAATGTCTTGAACAGAGTAAATGCTTGGTTTTCTGGATACACCTGAAGATAGGATGCAAAACAATAATATACAGATAATCTCTAATTTTTATTTTTGTCACTAATTTTATCTTCTTTCCCAGAAACTCTCTTACATAAGCTACTAAAAAACAGCAAAAACAAATGAGTTATCTCCTTTTCTGGGTCCCTGTTTCTCTTCCTATTCTATTTTGCCTGATTAGGCGTCTAAACAGTATTTGTTTACTGTAAGATAAGCACGTGAAAGCGCTGACTCTGAAAATCATCAATCTGCTGCTCTTGCATGGCACCCTCTGAATCTAGATTTTAACTTCTCATACCTAAGAGACAACAATAGAGAGTAACTAGTTGAGTCTCTACTGGGCTTCCTTACACAAGAAAGCTCTAATTTTTAGCCTTTCCCTAAATCAGCACTTTCACTTTAAGAAAGGAAATCTCTCCAAAGAAAAACATTTTTAGTCATGCACACACATACACATACACACACACATACAACTTCAAAGTTTCTATTAGAAAATCTCATTACACAGATACTTTGGGAGAAGAAGAGTACTAAGGAAGAAAAAACAAACTTTTTAAAGAAAATATTTACAAAACTCATACCCACAATTAAATCTGAATGTTCTTCTCAATTTTGTAAGAAGCATCTTTGAAGAAAGCTTAAAGCTTTATGTTGCTGTGTAAGGAAACCTGGGTAGAATGGAGAAAAGCTGAAAGGCCTATAATCTCACCACAAAACAAGAGGGTCAAAAGGCAGAGGTCGGGGAACAGGGTGCAAAATAGTTCCCACACTTGAGAGGAGACTATCTCTCATTATTTCAGAAGACATTCCAAAACTATTCAGTTGTGTTTTCTAAAATAATACAACTATTTACAATTTCCTTTAAGTCTCAAGGCAAATCTGAATTCTACAAAACAATTTATTTTTAAGAGCAAGGAATCTAAGAAGTCACATCTTCCTTTTCCCTACATTTTGGGAAACACACACACACACACACACACAATCTCTCTCTCTCACACACACACACACACACTCCCCAGGGCTTCAGCTATCCCTGGAAGACTGACTTTCAGATAAAAGCTGTCACCTGATCTATTCAACACAAAGTTCAATAGGGCACAGAAATAAATACTAAATGTGCGTACATGTCAAGAGACATTTCACATCAAGGTCTCTGCCTCCTAATGATGCAACAAACTATGTCTACTTCTTGGTTTTATGTTCACATTCAGAAAATGCTGAATTTTACCCCTGCTAAGAGGAAATTTCGTTCCAAGGAAAAGTGAATGTAATTTTGTTAAACTTTCGGTAGGCTCAACATTTGTGCAGGAGACTTTTTATAATGATTCCATTATTTCTCATACAGGCTTAAAATTTGTAGGGTCTCAGGGGCTTGAGACATTTATCTGGATACCTCTGTGCCATTTCTCCTCCTTGAGCCAAAAAATTTGTGTTCTAAGGTGGAAGAGGAGGTGAGAGAGAGATCAGTGAAATCAGGAAAAGATGATTTTGTCATAACAGGCATGGTTTTTAATTTTTTGTTTTCTACCATCCTCTGTATACCCATGCTTTAACTCTCTCCCTTTCGGCCCCTTCCATCAAGGACAAGATGGTTTCAAAGTGGTTCAGAGTAAATAAGACCTGTCAGTCCTTCCCTATGAAGGACAGGCAAATTTTTACATTCAAACACATACATCTTTCATGTATTTAATTAACATCTGGTTGTAACTAGGGCTGCCAATGAAGAAATAAGCACTGCTAGACAGGAGGGAGAACAACCAAACAAAACAACCTATTTTGGCATAATCATCTCGATGGTACCAATGCCTGTGTTTTAATAAACGGTGAAATCAGTCACTGTTCTTGTGAACAATGGCACAAAGCAAGTGAAGTCAAGTACAAAAGCGCTTTTCCCTGGAGTTGAGCCAGAATATTTTGAAACCTAGACAAAAGTTTATTTATTAGGAAAAAGAATACAGTTGAGACAGGAGATGGGAAATATTTTTAAACAATCTGTTATCTTGTTACCCCAGGTATTTAAATTTCCTTAAAGGTTGGGGTTAAATTTGAAGTGAAGATAAGTTAACCCAGAAAATAAAACAAAACACTGCGGTCCTGGAAGTGAATCATACACGAGCTTTAAACCTAAATTACTGCTGTTCAAACCTATTCTTACTAAAGACACTATCTCATTCTCATGGCATTCCAGTTGATATGCTGCTGCTGATTCTTTTTTTTGGGGGGGGGCGACTTTCACCTTAGGGAATTTTTTTTGTTGTTGTTATAGGGTATCTCCCCCCAAACAATTCCTGCCTTAGCTGCCTAGGGGAAACAATCCCTCCTTCCCTTTTTAGCCCCAATCTATAGCAAAAAGAAAATAATAATAATAATTTAATACACAGAAAGAATAGTGTTGGTCTAGCAGATTGTCCCTGTTTTCTCAAAGGACTATGACAGAAGGAAACGATAGAGGGGACCAAAAAGTATTAAACCTGAAAAGGTGCGGGAAATAAGAAATTCTTCCTAGTTCTGCTGGGAATGAAGGTAACTGGAGGATTTAGTCACACACTGAAAAGAATTCTTCACTATGATGTTTTAGTGATCCTGGAATTTTCTGTCAAAGGAATGTTTCTTCTTCTAGAGGTTTTAATAAGAGACAACTAAAAGGACAGTGAGAGGTGGCTTCATGAGGATTAAGGTGGAAATAACGGTGATCTCTGAAGGAGGGACAGAGGAAGTATGAAAGATCCATCTATGAGCAAACTTGTGCCAATCTGTATGGAAGAATTAAGACTATTGCAAATTTACTTAATTTATATATCACTTCTACACTAGTCTCCTCAAACTACAGGATAATTTCCTGTGTTAAAGAGATGACAGCGAGTGTGTCTGCCAGAAAAGTGGATGGAAAGGGAAGGGCAAGAAGGCTCCTGCTTAAAAACATTGTCTTCAAACCAGGAATCGTGATTCCTCTGGTTTTGGCACAAGGAAATTACACTAAGGAATGTGAAACAGGTGGATTTTCATCACAACGCCTCTGGGACGTAGAAAATAGACTACTTAAAAATATACAAGCTATACCTAAGGACTCGGCACTACAGTCTTCACAGCAGGGTTAAACTTAAAAGATTTTACAACCTAAAATTATAATTCCACTTTATATTGTTACTGCACCCTAGAGTTTAAAAGCCCTTTCCAAAACATTGCCACATCTTGTAACTGAGGAAGGTATCTAGAAACAATCTAGTTCAGCATAAGTCTTGAGAAACGCACTCCTCCGGGTGTTCTCGGATTATGAACAAAATTTTTAACAAGTCTACAGGAAAGGAACCAAATAAGACTACTTTTGCAGAGGTATTCGTAAAAGACTTTATGAATATGTGGAAATTATTCACAGCTCAACAGTAATGGCTTACAGTAGCTTAGCCTTAGCATCAACAAGATAGGTTTTCCATTATGCACTGGAGCTATACACATTTCCTGGTAAGGGGCATATAACGCCACCTCTTTCTCTCCCATCTGATAAAAGCGCGTAAGAATGGAACTGCGTGAGAATGATACAATTAGAGGGGAGGCCTTGAATCCATTTTACTTATTAAAAATGTACATCATTTACAACCCCAGTATTTCAACTATTATTAATAAAAAATTATTTGTGACCCAGCAGTTGAGGACAGCTGGTCTGTAGGTCTTGGAGAGGGAGACAGTAGGGCACAGTGAAAGAGGGCCACTTTAAAACTGACAGCCTGGGACGGAATCCAGCTCTGGCCTTTACTGTCTCTACGTCTTTGGGCAACAACTCACTGAACCTCAGCCTCATCTGCAAAATGAGGACAGTAATACCTTCGAGTTATTACGAGGATGAAAGATAACATTTACAAATCACCAACCACAGTTCATGACCCAATAAATGTTTTTGTGGCTTCAGAGCATAAAGGTGATTTCCTGGGGTTATTTCTGACTTAAGAATGCTAGCACTTATCTTTGAAAATCATTTAAAGAAAGCATTATTTCAAAATCGGTTTTCCGCACCAGTGCTGTATTCAAGTTTACAGAAGAATAAACAGGTAACTCAAGAAGCTCATGTAAGTAAAAAGTTACAATATTTAATTTAGAATAAAGTTAGTAAAAGTTATGAATTTTTAGACAAGGTGAAGGGATATTTGAGAATCCACACTCTTCTACCTCATGATGTGCTGGTTTAGCAGCGTATAAAATACTTCCACTTTTGTTCCTAGATTCCCAGTTCTTACCCCCAGCCATCTCTGCATTTGATTTAAGAAGTAATGTTGAAAGGGCAGTTTTATACTGAAAATTTGCAGAATCTCTGGTGCCATCTTAAAAAGTGAAGCCTTAGAAGGACAGGACATTATATAAAGCACAATAAGTATATATGGAAAAATATAGAGATAGGATTAAACTTTATAGAAACAAAGAGCTATCCTTGTTGACCATGCCCAAAACTAGTGTGGGTGCCCACGAGCAAGGAAACTGAATGCGACTTCTTACGGTGCTCCTCTAAAACCACTACTGAAGGTACATGCACCCTCTAGTACAACCACTTTCCGCAATTTCATAAACTCTACCTACTATTTATCTGCTCATCACTTGGCACTAGTTTATAAATAAATAAGACATGTTGTTTGCTTTAAAAAAAAAATCAAAGCTTTGCTGGTCTCTGTATGCTTGCTTAAAGAAAACTGGGGGGGAGATTAATTTTATTTATCATAGTTTGTTGCAAGAGGTAAGGGACAGGCTAATAAATATTATAGGCAGAAGAAATTTTAGTAGCTCTCCACAAAGCTGATATATATCTTTTTTAATAATTAATCATTTACCCACTTGCTTTTTTCATCAGTCTCAAGCTTCTCATTTTTAAAGAAACTCTCACTTCCACCTTAGGATTTAAAAAACCCACACTCCAATCAATCGTCAGTAACAATAAACAAGAGACAAAGGCCCTACAAAAAACCTTCTTGGGAAAAAAAAAAACAAAACCGTTGCCATCCAGTTGATTTCGACTCATAGCAACCTTCCAGGACAGAGTAGAACTGCCCCATAGGGTTTCCAAGGAACAGCTGGTGATTTTGAACTGCAGATCTTTTAGTTAGCGGGCAAGCTCTTAACCACTGTACCACCTGGAATCTCCCTAACCTACATTCTAAAAGCTGACAATTTAATGGGGAAGACTGACATTAAAAAGTAAACAAATAACTGCCTCCTTAAGACCAGAAGGACTGGATGCTGCCCAGCTACCATTACTGAACATTTTAATCAAAGATTCCATAGAAGAATCCTGACCAAAAGGGGGGAAACGCAGAACAGATTTTCCACTTCTCATAGACTCCAGACTTCCTGAAGCCGTGAAGGTTGGATGGAACTCCTGAAATTATTGCCCTAAGATAATCTTTAAACCTTAAACCAAAAATATCCCCTGGAGTGTTCTTAAAACCAAACAACAGTTTACCTTAATTAGTAAAAAAAGAAAAAAAAAAGTCTGCCTTGAGCATTATGCTCTTTTAAGAACTATCTGTATGGGATCGAACTGGCAACAGCAACTCAAAATATTAGATAGGAATCTTAGGGGACAGTAAATTTATGTTAATGGGGGAGGAACAACTGAGAAGAGTGAGAATGATTACACAACTCAAAAAATGTAACCAATGTCATAAAATGGTACATGTAGAAACTGTTGAATTGATGTTTTGCTGTGTATATTCTCCATAACAAAATAAAATTATGTTTAAAAAAAGTAAGCATAGGACTAATGGACCACATCTACCACAGCCTCCACCAGACTGAGTCCCATACAACTAGATGGTGCCCGGCTACCACCACTGACTGCTCTGACAGGGATCACAACAGAGGATCCCAGCCAGAGGTGGAGAAAAATGTAGAAAAGAATCCTAACTCACAAAAAAAGACCAGACTTACTGGTCTGACAGAGACTGGAAAACCCTAAGTATGGCCCTGAGACACCCTTAGCTCAGTAATGAAGTCACTCCCGAGGTTCACCCTTCAGCCCAAGACTAGACAGGTCCATAAAACAAAATGAGACTAAAGGGGCACACCAGCCCAGGCAAGGACTAGAAGGTAGCAGGGGACAGGAAAGCTGGTAATAGGAAACCCAAGGTTGAGAAGGGAAAGTGTTGACATGTCATGGGGTTGTTAACCAATGTCATAAAACAATATGTGTACTAACTGTGTAACGAGAAGCTAGTTTGTTCTGTAAACCTTCATTTAAAGTACAATAAAAAATAATAATAATAAAGCAAAAAAAGAGCAAGCAAATGCATTTACAGTATATTGTCAGGTACTAGTAAGTGCCATGTGGAGGCACTGGTGATTCAGTGGTAGAACTGTCACCTTCTATGCTGGAGACCCAGGTTGATTCCCAGCCAATGTACGTTATGTGCAGCCACCACCTGTCTGTCAGTGAGGCTTGTGTTGCTATGATGTTGAACAGGTTTCAGTGGAGTTTCTAAACTAAGATGAATTATGAAGAAAGGCCTGGTGATCTACTTCTGAAAATCAGCCAATGAATATACTACGGATCACAAAGATCTGATCTTAAAGGGATGGTGCAAGATCAGGCAGTTTCCTTCAGTTGTGCATGGTGTGACGAGTCAGGGGCCGGCCTGACAGCAGCTAACAACCGCTATAAGGAAAATAATGCAGAGTGACTGGCAAAAGTAGGGCAGACAGAGTGAGGAAGGACACTGTTTTATATAGCATTGTCTGGGAAGGCCTCTCGGAGGAGGTAACACATGTGCAGAGACTTGAACGCCGAGAAGCCAATCCTGCAGAGATTAGGGCTACACTATCCAACAGGGTAGCCACTAACCATGTATGGTTATTGAGCACTTGAAATGGGGCTAGTCCATATTGAGATGTGTTGCAAGTAAAGCAAACAATGGATTTCAAAGATGTAGTAAGAAAAATATAAAATGCCTCTTTTATAATTTTTATATTGATTATGGAGCCCTGGTGGCACAGTGTTTAATTGATATGGCCACCAACCAAAAGGAAGGCAGTTCAAATATACAAGCTGCTCCGTGGAAACCCTATGGGGCAGTTCTACTCTGTTCTCTATGGTCACTATGGGTTGGAATCAACTCTATGGCAAAAGGTTTGTTTTTTGTTTGTTTGTATATCGATTATATGTTGAAATAATATTTTGGGTAAAAAAAAAAAATTTGGGGTACATTCGGTTAAATAAAACATACCATCTTCTCTTTTCTTTCTCTATGCTGATGGGTCCTGCATTAACAAAATGGAGCAGATGTCTGAGCCCTGGGGTTATCACAAGTTCAGCAGCACTCGCTGTTGGGCCAATTTCATTATAAAGAGTTTTTTTTCCCAGTGAATTTTTTAAATCAAGCTATCACTATACCACAGCAACTAGACCTTGAATCTTCTTTGGCTTCATTAGAGTAGTGGCTGATCCTTGTATTACTCCTTCCCCAGACCCCGCTATTAATCAGGCCAAACCTCTCAAACTCCCACCATAATCTATTGTGGCTAACAAAAGAGGCACTAACGATGGTGGTCAGATCAGGGCAAACCACCAGAGCCTGTACCTCTGCCCATTGTTTTTAAGCCTTCAGCACAGTCCTGACTGTGACATTCAAGTCTTGCATGACAGTAAGCTTGAAATTCTTGCTGAACCTCAGTCAAACTCATCTTTTCTGAGTTTAAACAAAAAAACTCTGGGGCACAGTGTACACGAACAACTAGGCTCTAGTCTGGATTCTGCTACTGGTTCAATGTGATCTTAAGATGTCCCTTAATCTCTCAGCCTCAGTTTCATCACTGTAAATGATGTCTAAGGTTTCTTCTAGGATTATGATGGCATGATACTTTGAACTAAATTTTCTATTTGAACTTAGACCATGGTCTCCACTGCCTCCAAGTTCTTCTGGAAATCGCATTCAAGACAATCAAAACTAAAAACAGCTAGAGATGCTAAGGAAGGGATCTCACCCATCAAACTCAACAGCTATGAGCAAGACTGAATTCAGGCTCATGGGAATGGTTTAAGATTATTTTGGTTGTCACACAATTTATAGGCTCATATGTAAACTTTATATTCATGTACTTGTTAAATACTGTGTACTATGTATTAGGTATTGTGAAAGAGAAGCAAACTTCTTGGATGGCTTGCGTATTTGTTACTTGAATAAAGGCCTAATTATGTCCTTCACTTTTCCATTGCCTTAGAGATTTCTTGCTGTAAATCAAGCCATGTAAGTTCCTACAGCCGGATCTTAAAGGAAATGAAAGCTAAAAAAAAATTTCAAACTTTCTGCTTTCCATTCCATCAGCTAATTTCAAGATTTACCTCCATTTACATCTTTCTTCTTCATGCAATAAAGAATTCTGTTTTGATACCTTTTTCTTATCTTTAACATTTAAAGGAATTTTAAATATTTTTGTTAACACTTAAAGGAGTTTTTGCTTATGGATCCAGGGCACCTTGAAAATACACAATGAGGAGAAGGAGAAGCACATTAACAGCTAAGATGTGGTAGAGAAAGGACAATATGTAATATCAGTATAGATTTGTGCACATCTCCATAAAAATTCTAGGTCCTCCATATTGAAATACATATATTTTACTTATGTATGTTTAAATTACTTTCAACTATTAAGAAACCTACTTACTTGAGATAGAAGACATTTTCTTCTGTTGTGAAAGCTGGGTTTTACTGGGACGAATGTCTAACAGAAATCTGAAGCCTTGGAAACTTTTATTACAAGGTGTTAGTCTACTTAATCGTATCACTTCATCACATGGTATTTGTCCTTAATTTGTCCCACCACCTGTGAAGTGTGAATTCTAGGAACATGCATATGTTAAGAACAAGTTTACAAAGCAACTGGTAGAATTTGTTCAATGGAAGTCAATTAAGACCTTCTACAAGCAGGGTGACAACCTGCTAAGAAACAGTGTGACAAAAATAGACCAGTTTCAGAAAAGCAAAATAGAAACTTAATTTTGAATTAATAATGTGGTAAAACAGAAACAAGCTTCTAATTTGCCTAACACACTGGACTTGTTTCCTTATCTCCAAATCTAGCTCTGGGGAAATAGTCAAGAGCATTGTTAAATTAGGAAATTGATACATTCTTCTGTTTTCCTCCCATCTCACTGGTTACACTCCTTAATCTTCTGGGTTGTTTTCTCCCGATTCTCTCACTCTGAACATTGGAATGCTCCCCTGACTCAATCCTTGAGCCTTTTCTCTATTCTAGTCACACTCACTCCCCAGGTGATTTCACCCAATTCCTTGGCTTTAAATTAATATCTACAGCCCCACCTCTTGCCTGAGAGATATCTTACCTATTTTACATCTCCATTTGAACAGCTAATGGATACTTCAAACTAACATGTCCAAAACTGAACTAATCCTCTGCAGCCTGCTTCTCCATCCGTCTTCCCTATTTCAGTAATGAGAGAATTTGTTTTCAGTTGTTCAGGCTGCAAATCTTGGAGTCATCTTTGATCCCTTTCTTTGAATATAAAATACCATATTCAATTCATCACCAAGTCCTGTTGTCTCTACCTTTAATATATATCCAAATTATATTCTCATCACTTCCACTGCTACTGCCTTGGTCTAAATCACCAACATTTCACATCTCTCACCTCAAATAGTGAAACAGCCTCCTAACTGTTCTTCTGTCTCCATCTTGCCACTGATGTAATCACTCAACATAGCAGCCACAGTGATCCTTTTAAAAGGTACATCAGATTTTGTCATTACCCTGCTCAAAACCTTCCAGTGGTGTTCTCTCTCACTCAGATTAAAGCCTAACAATTGTCTACGAGGCCCTACACAATCTCCCCTACCCTTTCTCTTGGACTTTATCTACTACTCTCACTCTCCCTCAGTGCCAGTCTCATTGCTGATACCTAAACAAACTAGGCACTACCCACCTCAGGGTCTTTGCATTTGCTGTCTTCCTCTGCCCGGAATACTGTTCCCCAGACAATTGAATATGGCTTGCTTCCTAACCTCCTTCAGGTCTCTGTTCAAAATGGCATGTTTTCCATGAGGCCTTCTCTGACCATCCTATTTAAAACTGCTACCCCACCATCCCATTTCTCTGCTTTGTTTTTTTCCCATAGCACTTACTAACATCTGGGATACAATATATATTCATTATTTGTTTACAGAGTGTCTTACCCCACTAGCGCATAAACTATATGACAGCAGGGATTTTTGACTGTTTTGTTCACAGTTGTCCCCAGTGCCTAGAACACAGTCTACACATAGAAGGCTTTAAAACTGTTCAAAGAATGAATGATACTGAAATATTACCAATACAAGACACCCTGAGGAGCAGAAATTCCAATCAATCATCCACATTCACACATAGAATAGCAACAAGAGAATCATTTCTAAAAACTACATTAAAAATTCATTTTACTGTTTAATTTTGTTTAAAAAAGCCATTTGCATTGTGTCTAAAGCACCCCAGGACACATCTTTGATGTTGTTTTAACTTTACTAGGCATACAGACTCCAGACGGAAAAGAAAAAATACAGGCTTTTTCCTCTCACCGATTACCACTTGACAGAAGGCCTCCAAGTGACCCTTGTGTCACCAATGTTCAGAACGTTTAGGGAAGAAGGGATGCTAGAAAAATGAGATACCAGTAATCTCTTCACCAATACCAAAAGAGGACTCTCCCCAATTTCCTCTACAGGCACTTTTTCTAACTTCATATTCTTTGGCCATGTTAATAAAGTCATTCTTAATATGTATATGACCAAAAAAGTGAAATCTTAAAGAAACAATATGATTGCATAATTATGTATACAGAAAACCTGATACTGTATTATCCCTCTTTTCTGAAAAATTTCAGCTTAAACTAGACTTATAGTTCTTACTGTTGAAAATGCTTTGCCCTGAAGCTGACTTAATAAAAAGGTACTCAGTTAAGACATGGGCTGATGGGTACTGTATCTTAAGGCTTAACAGTTTCGTTTACTATGTCGTTTATTATTTAATACATTCTTCCCAGTCCTCTCAAAAGGCAAGGAGAAAAATCCCCATTGGTGCAATCAATAAAGAATGCTATGTCCAAAGGAAGCCATTCTGAAAGGCTATGACCTAAGTGTTTAACACTGACACAGATAAAGTTCAGGCGGTAGATGTCACTTGTCTCACTCACTTAAAAAAAAAAAAAAGAAACCAAAGATGCCACGGAGCCAAGCAGAATGAAAAATGCGTGAAAAATGAAATGGGTCATTTCTCTCTGGCCTCCTCTGGACACCGCGCACTACCCTACCTGTCCCCCTCCCCCCCCCCAATCCTTTAACGGCCCCCTCTCCCAGCGTCGGTTCCCAGCTCAGCCCTGCACTGCGCCATCAAATGAGTCAAGAGGAGGGACTGGTGTCCTTCCAGGGAAACCCTGGCAGAACCGCAAGGTGCACCCAACTGAGGGGAACCCAACGCCTTAAACTCGGGTACAGGGTAGGCAATGTCAACAAAGCGTCATGCTGGGTCTGAAGCGTCCAAAGTCCCCGCCAGCTCCCGTGACACTGCCAAATCGACAGGATTCCAAAAGGTGACTCTGCCGTCATCACAGAACCCGAGGCGGGAGGCGGTGCAGACCGGGAACAATCAAGGATGAAGTCCAACTAGCCTCCCGCTCCGCGCTTGCCCGGGGGGCCATCACCCGCCTTGGTCTCCGACACCCCTCACCCCAAAGAGGCCTGAGCGCCACGTCACGTGCCGGGGCTGAAACTTCACGGCCGGGGCGGAAAGGGTGGGGGGTGGGATCAACGGGATAACAGCAAGGCTGGGGAGTTAACGCGCCCCGTGAGTCACTTGCCGCCTCCGCGTGCAGCTGCGGGCGAAAGGGCCTGCGTGCCGCCCTCGCCCCTGCCTCCGCGCCCGTTATTAATAACCACACGCCGGAGAGGCAAAAGCCCCCACTCGGCGACTAGGCGCCCGCGGGCTCAGCAGCGTACCCTGCACGCGGAATAAATAACAATGTCATTAAATCGCCCCCCGAGCGTCCGTCCCGCAGGAGAGCCGACGGCGGGGGGCGCAGCCAGGAGCGGACTTTGTCTAGAACCCAATCCCTGCCTCCCGCACGTCTCCGCAGCCTCCCCCGTGTCCCTGAGGGGACCCCCACGCCGCCGGCTTCGCGCCTCCGCGTCGCCCCAGCTCGGCCTTACCCGCCAGCTCGTCAGGCTCCAGCCCGCTGTCCGCGTCGATCCCGCACAGCACGAAGTAGTGCGCGAAGCGGCAGGCGGCCGGGGAGGAGCCGGAGCCCGGCCCGGGCGCCGCGCCGCTCCCGCTCATCCCGGCCGCGCTGTTCTGCGGCCGCCGCCGCCGCCGCTCGGGAAGGCTCGCCGCCGAGGCTGCCGCCGCTCCGACTGGGGTCCCTGTATGCCCGCTTTAAGGCGACACCGGCGCGCCCATGGCTGCGCGGTCGCCGATCGCCACCGCAGCCTCGCTCCTCGCTCGGCGCCGGGGAAGCGGCCACGGGCTCGCGCTCGGTCGGTCCTGGACCCAGTTCTGGGGTGGGGGAGGGGCGCGCAGGGGGAGTGTCGGCGTGTGCGAGAGCGCGGCTTGAAAGGCTCGCGCCGCCGCAGCTGCGCTCGCGAGCTAGGAGCCCCAGCGTCTGGCGCCCGGCGGTCAGCTGAGCTGCGCCGGGGCTGAAGGAGCGCGGGGCGGGCGGGGGCGCCAGGGACCGGCGCGGGGCGGGGGTTGGGGGAAGGGCGTGCTCGCGGGGGGCGGGGGCGCGCACTCCGGTCGTGTGCGCGCGCGCGCGCGCCCGGCGGCCTCCGAGGGAGCGCCTGGCACTGGAGAGATTCACCCTCACAGGCGGGGCTGCGGCGCAGGCGGGGGACCCCACATGCACGCCTCCTAACCGTGGCTAACAGGTTAGAGGGATACCAGCTGAGGAGGATTGTCTTCTAAACGGGATGCTACCCATTCTAATTAAAAAATAAAATATACACAGGTTCGGGGAAGGATAACAGCGACTCTGAGACCATTTCCCACAACGTTCTGGACCATTGATATCTTTAAACTATGTCACATGCAGAGGTATGTCTTATTTTAAGATTCTAGTCCTTAAATCCTTTCCCTCTGGCCGTCCTTCCCCCGGCCATTCACAAACCATCCTTCCACAAACAGTTGGTAGTACGTCAACGCTGAGGGGGGAAAAACACTCAATATCCACAAAGTGTTGAGACTTCTAAAAGGAGTACCATCGCCAACACCCACACCACCCCCACCATTCCGTAATTTACCCGGACATTTTCCAGGTCGGTGTAAAGTAGCCAAGGCACTCCAGTTCCCCAGCTCTGTCCTCGTTTGATAATTATCAGCTGTCTCTGCAGGTACACTCGGAGGAGATAAGGCAACAGGAATTAGACCCTGAACTCTGCTCTTCACAAAGGCAAGGCTTGCCTACACTGCCCTTTCCTCAGATTTTTCCTTCTTCAGAGGAGTTCACCAGCCAGTTCTTATTCCTTTCAAAGGTGAAACGCTGAATCCATTCCATCTCCATATGGCCATCCCTTCCCCGCCACTCCCTACTCTCTTCTTTCTAGATTTGGGTATAAGGATGAGGGTGGGGAGGATCATGAACACCACTGGCAGACACAAAAGCAGATCTTCCAGGGCGGTGGGCTGAGAGAGCCTCATTATTTGACTTAATAATCTTCCTAGAAGATATGTATGCATGCATACTATCTTTTACTGTAGCTTGTGTCTTCATTTCCTCTTCCTCTCTCCCTCTCTCTCTCCAATTTGAAATGTAAGAAGAATCAAGAAATCAGGATGAACCACAGCCTGGGTAATTGACCTTTACCTCTTATTGCAGCCTGCAGTTTTTCTTCAAAACACTTGTAATGATTTTTACTGTGTCTGTTTTCTTAGTTGGATTGTAAGCTCCACTAGGGCAAGAGTCCTACTCCCTTGTTCATTACATTTCCAGTATCTAGCAGAACCCTGGTACCACTTAGCCCCTCAATTTATGTTTATCGAATCAATGGAAGGCTGATTATGTAGGTAGTAACAGGTTGTTGATGCTACTAGGAAAACACAAAAACTATAATATCTGTAACCTATGTAACATACACTAATTTACTCTTATACAATGATGGCTTTTTTCTCATGTAGAGAATACTGAAATGAACAAAACAATTTCACTAATACGGAAGGGGAAGGGGTGGTAGGGTGTGTTTATATTTCTCCCAACTATCTTTGATGGTGGCTTCTTGCACAATGTGTCTTAGTTATCTAGTGCTTCTATTACAGAAATACCACAAGTGGATGGTTTTAACAAAGAGAAATTTATTTCCTCACAATAAAGTAGGCCAAAAGTCCAAATTACAGTGTCAGCTCCAGGGGAGGGCTTTTTCTGTTTTTTGGCTCTGGAGGAAGGTCCTTGTCCCTAGTTTTCCCCTGGTCGAGGAGCTTCTCAGGCATAGGAACCCTGGGTCCAAAGGACGCGCTCTGCTCCTGGTGCTGCTTTCTCAGTGGTATAAGGTCCCCTACTCTGTGCTTGCTTCTCTTTCCTTTTATCTCCTAAAAGTTAAAAGGTGGTGCAGCCCACACCCCAGGGAAACTCCCTTTACATTGGATCAGGGAGGTGACCCAGTAAGGGTGGTGTTACAATCCCACCCTAATGCTCTTACCATAAAACTACAATCACGAAATGGAGGACAACCACAGAATACTGGGAATAATGCCTTAACCAAGTTGATACACACATTTGGGTGGGGGGGAATATAATCCAATCCATGACATTCCACCCATAACACAATGTTTGTTAGATTCTAGACTAATCGAACAAAGAACAATCAAAAATTATTATTTGCACTAGCCAAGAGACATATCACTTTTGGCTAGTTTGAACAGTCACTGATTTCTGAGATTTTAAGCTCTATGCTAACTTATGCTAACGTTCTTAAAATGAAAAAAAAAAATAAAAATAAGCCCAAATGAAACAATGTATGAATTAAAATACATAAATCTCATTAAAATAGACAACATTCCTAAAATTTTCCCTTAAGCTTTTAAAGAAATAGTCACACATTATAAAATTAAGCACTAATTTGAAAATACCTCAGTACTTTCCTCATTATCACTTTAGAATATATTCTGCATTAAGCTGCAATGAAACGAAGTTGAAAGATAATCAAGCATTAACTATGTAACATGTCATTTGTGTGTCCCTCTAAAATAATGAAAACGACTTCAAATGAATCTTCCAAAATATAAAAACTATGCTGGGGAAAGGGGAGATTATGTCTCTCTGCCCGTGCTAAGACAACCCTTATCAAACCCCACTAAAGGAAACGGGATTACTGATGTAAGTATTCAGAGCCGAGGCATTCATTGAACCTGTGAAAGCCAAAACCTGCGTAAGATGGAAACCTGTCAGAGAAGGAAAACTAAAATATTTTCCACTAAACATAGAGAGTGATAGAAAAGTGATGACTGCACTCTGTCAAAGATGGGAAACTTTCAAGACCCAGAAAAACAAGGCAGTCCCATCGAGTTCTGGCTCTCCCAGTTTTCACTGCATTAGTGAGTCCCTACGTGCCGTTGAGTCAGCAGCGCTCAGTCAGCCTCTCGCTTTTTTGCTTCCCACTATTTCTGAGGCCCAGCCACATTACTGTCAGTGAGTCTTATGAGATAGCCACTATTGTTATCATGAATTTGGCTTTTTTGCCTAAGCTAATTTAAATTCAGACTCTGGCACTTAAAGCCAAAAAAGTGCACATGTAAGTATGATTTGGTCTGGATGATATCAATAGGAAGATTCAGGCAAAAGCTTCAAGTTAAAAAAAACAAAACTGGTTGCTGTCAACTCAATTCTAACTCATGAAGACCCTATGTGTGTCAGAGTAGAGCTGTACTCCATAGGGCTTTCAATGGTTGAATTTTTGGAAGTAGATCACCAGGCCTTTATTCTGAGGTACCACTGGATGGACTCAAACCTCCAACCTTTCAGTTAGCAGCTGAGTGTGTTAAATATTTGCACCACCATTCTGGGTAAAAGATATAAAGACCATTCTAAGCATCCTTCCAAACCCAAATTCAAAAGAGAATCTGTAATTCTATGTATGTTTTCAAGGTTTCTAGGTTAAGTGTAAATACATAAAACCCATGAAAACTGATTGTACTCCATCTGTTTGCTTATTTGTGGTGCAGTGAATTGCTTTGTATGGCTCTTATAGGCATGCATGGTCCTGTGACCCCCACAAAATGACTGGGGGGACTATGCAGATAAGGTGTTTGTGGCCCACCAAGGGGATTGGACAGCCTGCTAATAACGCAAATAAGGTGCATGGAACCCCTGCAGGGTGGAACCATGCAAATAAAGTGTATGGAACCCCTAACTAGGGGATTGGTCAGTTTTGCCATCCCTCTAGGCTTAAAAAAAGAGCCAATCCCAGAGCATAGGGGGACCTCACTACCATGAAGAAAGAGCTGGGAGTAGAACACATCCTTCAGACCCAGGGTCCCTGTGCCGAGAACTTCCTAGACTCAGGAGACAGACAGAGACAGTTGTAACATTGGACATGGTGAGAGACGGTGAGAAGCAGCAGCAGAGAAATGGTGGCAGCAGTACCAGGAGACTAGCTCAAAAAAGCATGGTAGGCTTCCCAGCCCATGAGCAAGGCAGCTACAGTGGGCATGCTGACCCATGGAACGAGAGAGCTGAGAGCCTTTGGGAAGGAGGCTTCATGGTGCAGTGGGGTGCCCCTGGGAACTTATCAGTGGAGCTAAAGAGCTTTATAACACTTGCCCAAGTGGGCCAAGGGTGGAGAGAGGAGGCCTGTCCTTATGGGACTGAGAGAATCCCTGCATGGCCAACAGGAGCTGAGCAGGCTTTCTTTCACTGAAGAAGGGAGACTCTGCCTACATGCTTCCTGGTCTTGATCCTGAGTTTTTAGCCTGTTGATCCTGATCCCAAATTGTAACCTGTTACTTCCCTAGTAAATCACATGATCGTGAGTATTGGCTGTGAATTCTGTGTGGCCACTGCAATGAATTAGCAAACCTAGCAGAGAAGTAGAGAGTGCTGTGGAAGGGACAGCTGGTGTCATAATTGGTAAAAAGGTGGAAGAGAGGAGGTATGGCTGACCTCCACCTCATAGGAATCAGCCTTGGGCTGAAGCTGATGATTCTTTCCCCTCATGAAGTTAGACAAAGGGTCAGATGATACCCCCAAGCCATTCTTACATTATTGATAAAATAGCAAACCTATATTAAAGATATCATAAACTTATTTTTCCTATTAGTAGATTGTATTTTGTGTTAAAAAAAATCTGTATGTTAAAATGTTTGCCGTACATACATCTGACAATGGGCTTGTATCCAGAATATTAACAACAAAAAAAAACCTCTTACAACTCAATAAAAAGGAGAGAAACAACTGATTTTTTAAAGACAGGCAATATTTGAACAGACACTTCCAAGAAGAAGATATAGGAATGTCTAATAAACATGAAAAGATCACTATTTCAACAGGTAGAGATGGAAAAGATCAAGAATAACTAAACCACATCAGTAAATGATAAACACCACAAAAAGATACCACTTCATATCCATGAGAATTGCTAATATTTAAAAGTCTGACAATATAAAATGTTGGGAAGGATGTATATATTACTGGTGAGAATGCAAAATGCAACTTGGAAAACAGTTTGGCGGTTTCTTATAGAGTTAAACCTACACTTATCGTATCTCCCAGCAAATTCCCCTTCTATGTATTTACAAGAGAAATGAAAACAATGACCACGAAAAGACTTGTTTGTGAATGTTCATAGCAGCTTTATTCATCATAGCCCTAAACTGGAGATGACCTATGCTAATTATGAATTTAAGGAGCCCTGGTGGTGCAGTAGTAAGAGCTTCACTGCTAACCAAAAGGTTGGTGGTTTGAACCCATCAGCGACTCCATAAGAGAAAAGACCTGGTGATCTGCTTCCGTAAAGATTTCATACTGGAAAACCCTATGGGGCAGTTCTACTGTCACATAGGATTGCTATGAGCCATAATCAACTTGACAGCAGCCAACAACAACATATATAAATATATAAAAGTGACAGAAGTGGGGACCAAATGCAGGTAGCATTCAAAAGTATGGGCAAGTAGTCAGCATTAGGAAAACTATTAGAGAGACATAGGTTCTCCAGTCAAATCAAGAAGTTACAAGGGAAATTGGCAAGGGTCCAGTCTAAGAAAGGAACTGGAGACCTAGGTAGGTTATCATAGTGGGACCCAAGACACATAGGGCGCAGGGCTCATGGAAAGAGAATGATGACAGCATATAAGACAGGAGGCCAATTCTGAGGCACAATGATACATCCTAATTAAAGAATGCAGAGGACTAGACTTGGTAGAAGGTCTAGATTTGAAAGAAAAGCCCTAGAGACCAGAACCTGAAACAGTGCAGTGTTGAGTTTTAAAGATCAATAAGCAACTTCATTTTCTGCCCCAAGACTGGAACCAGTTGACAAGTAAGACACAAGACCTCAACAAATGGAGAGTAAAATACAGACTTTATTACTGATAAAGGTGATTGAAAGAGCTTTAGATCTGCCATCAAAAAGATTTGGTGCATTAGTCCTCATCCTTCAGTCCTGCTCTCCCCCAAGACCGGGCCCTAGTATAACCCACAGAAAGAGATATTTCAGTTTGCAGACCATCTATATTTACCACAGTAATGCAGCTCCATATAAGCCTCATATAGAAAGAAAATGAGAGCTGAATCACCAATGCTTACAACTTTTAATTAGATTAGCTCCATCCAATGGAGAAAGGGGGGTCATGGATGTCAGACTTTGCTACCCCAGTCAGGGAAGAAGTAAGCAATGTGTGAGGGAGAGACCAACGGTGTTACTGTAGAGGAAGTCCCTCTGCGTGGAAACATAAGGCAAGAGGACAAGAAGTAGGTTATTCCTTATGGGGTAGTTGTTTACCCAAGATCGATTTTCCTCCTCCTTCACTGTGTTCAGTTGTTTGGATCGATTTTCCTCCTCCTTCACTGTGTTCAGTTGTTTGGATAGGATTGGCCTTCTACTAGCTCTAGGGTGAGGCCTTGTGAGCCAATCTCCCTCGTAAGAGTTCTCCGTTGAGGGATGGCCAGCTGTCCTAAACTGGCCTAATTAGTGTGAGGTTCAGGACTTTTGTTTGATAGTTGGAGGAAGAAACACTTTGAATGTAAATAAGAAAGTACATAGTCCTGAGAACTGCTGGTAGCCCTGAAGAGAAAGCACGGCCAAGGATGAAGCCAACATACAGATTGGGGCAGAGCCAAGAGAATCACCAAAAAGCAGATCATATCCTGATCTCTGGATCAAATCACACAAGAAGCCTGCCCAACATCTAGAATTTGTCAGTCATATGAGCCAATACGTACATTCCTTTTACTGTCTCAGTGAGTTTGAGTTGTTTTCTTTTACTTGCAAGTATAAGTACACTCATTAAATAAGGGGGTTGAACTCACGTGATTTCTAAAGTTCCTTCTAGTTAAAAAAAAATGTATATACATATATATGTCTGTGTACATAAAAAAAATGTGTATACATATATAATATATTCTAAATCTAAAAGGAAAAAAATATATAATTCCATCTTCTGAAAAAGTTCTAAAGCTATCTCCTCTTAAGGATGTGAGAGTGATATGTCAACAGAGCCTCTGTCAGCTAGGACAGCAAAAAAAAAAAAAAAAAATACCATTGCCATCAAGTCGATTGCGACTCAGGGATGCTATACTGTCCCATAGGGTTTCCAAGGAGCAGCAGGTGGATTTGAACTGCTGACCTTTTAATTAGCAGCCATAGCTCTTAACCACTGCGCCACCAGGGCTCCTCAGCTAGGATAGCCACCCCCAACTTCCCTACAGATCACTGATGATAGGATGAGGAAGAAACTTCTTTTTTTTAGCAGTTTTCTATATAAAGTATTTTCCTTGGTGGGTCAGGCTCTTTCTCATTAAATCAAGACCAAGGATGCTAGAATAATGATTAAAATACAGTTTTTCAAGTAAAATTTAGAATACTCAAAACTTTTGATTCATCAATTCTGCTTCTCAGAATCTATCCTACAGAAATACACACAAGTGAAAGACACGTGTGCAATAGTGTCCTCTGAAACATTGTTCATGATATTAAAAAAAAGTGGAGAGAATCTTATTTCTACCAATAGGAAATGGTTAAATAAATTCTGGTGGGTGTATCCATATGATATAACACTAATAATGAGGTTGCACTGATGGAAAAAATATTACCTAATATATGGTTGAATGGAAAAAGGAAGCAAGAAAAAAATATAGTTTAATCCTACATTTTATGCTGAAAATAAACTATGCATGTATATGTGCAGTGAAAACATCTGGATGGCTTCCACTTTTTATTTTTCATATTTCTGTATTGCTAAAAAATTTTACAACAGGAGTCTCCTACTTTCTATAATTCAAAACCTTTTTTTCAGGTGTTTGTTTTTCCTCTGTGGAGGAAAGATTTCAGTATTGCGAATATGATTATTCTTATACAAATAACTTAAACTCAACTATTTTTGACTTATTCTCCAGACGAATTCAAATGATTATATATACATACGTAGATCCATACACACACATGTGTCCATGATAATTCATTGCTTTATTCAGCAATCTAATTGAATGCCTATTATATGCCAGGCAATGTTCTACAGATACGTGCGTGAATAAAAGTCCTATAAATACATAAATACATAGTGCTATACCTATGTAAATCCAAAATAGTCTCAAGAGTATAAGTAACTATAAATATTGAGATAAAGCAAAATATACATGTTTATGTAGGTATGATTTTCAATCATTAAAGAAATTTAATTTGTTTATTCAGTAATGAACTCAATTTTAAGTTATATATTTGTAAGCTTTCTCAATCTAAAAGCCTTAAGGTTGAAATCATTCCATTGGATAGCCAACTACATGAAATTACCAGTCTTGATCTGGATATATCTTGGATCTGGCATCTTTAGACCCTTGCCACGTGCCAGAATTTGAGCCTGAATTCTCTATTCCTGACTTCACATACAATTCCTAGAACCTCCTATAAATCAGACAAATCTCACTCGTCTATTCCCCCCCCCATTTCAAACTGAGAGGCACTTTAATTAAACCCTTGTCCCACACAACTTCGTATTGCACTATTAATTATTTCGGGGATATTAATCTTTTTTTCCTCAGCTTGTGCATCGGAGAGCTTCTGGAGGTCAGGAACTGCTTTCTCTCCCCTCATATCTCGCAGTTTACACTTTCAGAAAATTGATTGACTAAATGCATCCCTCAGCTTCCTCAACAAAGACTGTACATCTAAACTAAAAATAGAACACAGATCCTCTGTGCTTTTCAGTCATAATCATTATGACTATTCATGAGGCAATTATTTTAAGCTTAGCAATTTAGTCATAATCCCATCATTGATTTAGGCTTTACATCATAGAAAGAAAGTTCAGGATGTTTATTCGACTTAGCTTGCTTCTAAGCAAATATCATACTCCAAGCTTACAGCCCCTCTACGCACATCATTTCTAAGGAGAAATTCCAGCTTACATAAGAGCTGCTGGAAAACATTTTGGAAAGCACCTATTATATTTTAGGAAAACTATGGATTCTTTTTTCTTTTTTTTTAAGAATTCTTCTCCTCTGACTATTTCCTTGAACTTTAGACTCAAACAATAATTGAATGTGGCAAGAAGGATAGTGGGAGAAAAGCCGATTTAATTTACTTTCCCAAATAATTTTTACTTCTAGCTTTTCTCTTGTATGCTATCTCTCCTTTCTTTCTTCTTTTTTCTTGAAAGGAAAAAAAAATTAATATCAGACCCCAACCATCTTCAAACAAGTCAAAATGATAATCTGGTAGGTGCCTGTTTAAAGTAACAGAACCTAAGGCAACACAAGAGGATTTGCATTTATTAACTAAAAAAGTAGGAGAGAGCATTATCCAGTAGTGAAGCTCCAGAAGCATGAATCAACCATTTTAGATTTATATTCTCATTTCTTCAAGAGTTGAGATGGATAAAATAATTTAATCTCCCTGTATTTAAATTGGAGCCCTGGCTCGAATCCTCCAGCCGCTCCTTGGAAATCCTAGGGGGCAGTTCTACTCTGTCCTGTAGGGTTGCTATGAGTTGGAATGGACTCAAAAGCAAGTGGTTTGGTTTTTGGTTTTTCGATACTTGAATTGGAGTCCTGATGGTGCAGTGGTTAAGAGCTATCGCTGCCAACCAAAAAGTTGGCAGTTTGAATCCACCAGCTGCTTCTTGAAAATCCTATGAGGCAGCTCTACTCTGTCCTATAGGGTCACTATGAGTCGGAATTGACTTGTTTGGTTTTTTTTTGGTTCTTAAATTATCAGCAAACTCTTTACCACTTCATAAAATTGTCGATTATCTAAACTTATAAAACACCAAGCTCCTTACAGAGATCGATTTATAAATAAATGACTCTTCACAAAAGTCTAATCTCTATTTAAATGGGCAAGGTAGGGCATAAAATTGAGGCAGTTATACTTTTCAGAAGTGAAATCTTTTTCTCAGAGGTAAATTATAAGTTTTAATATTTTTTCTTGCACTAGTAAATATCATTTAGACAGGTTTGAAGGTTAAACAAATTTTATATAATTTTGCCTGAACTTTTTAGCGCTAATAAGTATTTTTAATTTGTGGCTATTTGTGATTAAATTCTTACTATAGATGTGATAGAAAATAGATTACTAAAAAAATAGAATATTTCATCCTTTTAGAAATCAACAGAGAAAATATTAGGCAATTCCCAGACATACATGTTTTTAAGTTTTAAATTATTAAGGACACACTTCACCAAAAAGGACATTAAGGTGGCCAACAAATACACGAAAAGATGCTCGTGACCATTAGCCATTAAGAGACATACAAATCAAAACTATAATGAGACACCATCTCACCCCTGCAAAAATGGAAATGATTAAAAAAACAAAAACAGCAAAAGCTGGTGAGGCTGTGGGGGGATTGTAACTCTCATACATTGCTGGTGGGAGTGTAAAATGGTACAGCCACTATGGAAAACAGTATGGCACTTCCTCGAAAAGCTAGAAATAGAAATACCTTATGATCTAGCAATCTCACTCCTGGGTGTATATCCTAGAAATATAAAAGCACTGACCTGAATAGACACATGTACACCTATGTTGATTACAGCATTATTCACAACAGCCAAAAGATGAAAACAACCCAGATGCCCATTGATGGAAGAGTAGATTTAAAAAACTGTGTACATACATACAATGGAATACTATGCAACTATAAAGAATAATGAGCCTGTGAAACATCTTGTAACATGG
This sequence comes from Elephas maximus indicus, assembly GCF_024166365.1. Lineage (NCBI taxonomy): Eukaryota > Metazoa > Chordata > Mammalia > Proboscidea > Elephantidae > Elephas > Elephas maximus. The sequence continues at coordinate 90,081,379 of NC_064822.1, forward strand.
ATGAATCTGGAGGACATTATACTCAGTGAAATAAGTCAATCAAAAAAGGACAAATATCATATGGTTCCACTATTATAAAAAAATCAAGAATAGATACACAAGAACACAGAAAGCAAAATTCTTTGATAGTTGCCAGGCATGGAAGGGAGAGGGAGAGGAAATCACTTTCTACATAGTAAACACTTTTTATTTTTGGTGATGGGAAAGGCATCCCAGATATGGGTGAAGTCAGTGCAACTTGACCAAGGTAAGTGTACACTAAGAAGTACACAGAAAAAAGGACATTTTTAGTAAATGCTATAACATATACAATTTTGCAACAACAGTAAAAACAACAAATATGTCTGTGATTACATAGTGTCTTAGTTATCTAGTGCTGCTGTAACAGAAATACCACAAGTGGATGGCTTTAACAAAGAGAAATTTATTTTCTCACAGTCTAGTGTTAGTAGGCTATAAGTCCAAATTTATGGCCTCAGCTCCACGGGAAGCCTTCTCTCTGTTGTTTCTGGAGGAAGGTCCTTGTCTTCAATCTTCCCCTGGACTAGGAGATTCTACAGGCAGGAACCCTGGGTCCAAAGATGTGCTCTGCTCCCGGGATTGCTTTCTTGGTGGTATGAGGTCCCCAACTCTCTGCTTGCTTCACTTCCCTTTTATCTCTTGTAAGATAAAAGGTGATACAGGCCACACACCAAGGAAACTCCCTTTATGTTTATACCCCCTTTATGGGGATGTGACCTGAGCAAGGGTATTACATCCCACCCTAATCCTCTTTAACCACAGGCAGAGGTTATGATTTATAACACAAAGGAAAATCACAAAATGGAGGACAACGGCACAATACTGGGAATCATAGCCTAACCAAATTGACACATACTTTGGGGGGGACACAATTCAATCCATGAGACATAGGTAGGTATGTATGCATATTTGTGTTTGGGAAGGGATATGTAAGTAAATGCACATGCACGTATAGATACATCTGTAGGCATATGCATACACAGGTTTGTGTGTGCTCCATATGTATCCACTCATATAACAAACCACATAAGAGGTACAGCTACAGAGGCTTCCTAGACATACCCAAGCAACTGGAGGGATTGGTTTACTGGGTCAAAAAGCTTGGGACCATAGTCTCAGAGAACAACTTAGTCAACTGTCATAACCTGGTTTACAAAGATGCCCAGTTGTCTGTCAGCTTGTCATACTGTGGGGGCTTGCGTGTTGCTATGATGCTGGAAGCTATGCCACCGGTATTCAGATACCAGCAGGATTACCCATGGAGGACAGGTTTCAGCTGAGCTTCCAGACTAAGACAGACTAGGAAGAAGGACCCAGCAGTCTACTTCTAAAAAGAATTAGCCAGTGAAAACTTGTCGAGGAATACTGAATATACCACGGACTGCCAAAAGAACAAACAAATCTGTCTTGGTAGAAGTAAAAACAGAATGCTCCTTAGAAGCAAGGATGGCAAGACTGCCTCTTACATACTTTGGACATGTTGTCAGGAGGGATCAATTTCTGGAGAAGGGCATCATGCTTAGTAAAGTACAGGGTCAGTGAAAAAGAGGAAGGCCCTCAACGAGATGGACTGACAACAGTGGCTGCGACAACGGGCTCAAACATAACAACGATCTAAGGATGGCACAGGACCAGGCAGTGTTTCGTTCTGTGTTACACAGGGTCACTATGAGTTGGAACCAACTTGGTGGCACCTAGCAACAACAACAACAACAGTTCACAAAGATAATGTTCTACAACATACTTTGGTGAGCAGTGTCCGGGGTCTTAAAAGCTTGCGAATAAATGGACAAATATTGTATGAGACCACTATTACAAGAACTCAAGAAAGTTTAAACACAGAAGAAAATATTTTTTGATGGTGACAAGGGTGGGGAGGGAGCAAAAGGGGTATTCACTAATTAGATAGTAGACAAGAACTATTTTAGGGGAAGGGAAAGACAACACACAATACAGGGGAGGTCAGCAGAACTGGACTAAACCAAAGGCTAAGAAGTTTCCAGAATACAACCAAGGCCAGAGCAGCAGGGACCAGGGTCTGGTGACCATGGTTTCAGGGCACAGCTAGGTCAACTGGCATAACAAAATGTGTTAAGAAAATGTTCTGCATCCCACTTTGGTGAGTGGCGTCCGGGGTCTTAAATGCTAGTGAGCAGCCATCTAAGATGCATCAATTGGTCTCAACCTACCTGGAGCAAAGAAGAATGAAGAACATCAAAGACACAAGGTAAACATGAGCCCAAGGACAGAAAGGGCCACGTAAATCAGAGACTACATCAGCCAGAAGAATTAGATGGTGGCAGCTACCACCGATGACTGCCCTGACAGGGAATACAATAGAGAATCCCTTATGGAGCAGAAGAACAGTGGGATACAGATCTCAAATTCTAGTAAAAAGACCAGACTTAATGGTCTGACTGAGACTAGAGGGACCCTGCAGGTCATGGCCCCCGGACCCTTGTTAGCCCAAGACTGGAACTATTCCTGAAGCCAACTCTTTCAACAGGGATTGGACTGGACTGTAAGACAGTAAATGATGCTGGTGAGGAGTGAGCTTCTTGGCTCAAGTAGACACATGAGACTGTGTGGGCAACTCCTGTCTGGAGGCAAGATGAGAAGGCAGAGGGAGACAGGAGCTGGTTGAATGGTCACGGGGAATACAGGGTGGAGAGGGGGAGTGTGGTGTCTCATTAGGGGGAGAGCAGCTAGGAGTACATAGCAAGGTGTGTGTAAGTTTTTGCACGAGAGACTGACTTGATTTGTAAACTTTCACTTACAGCACAATTAAAAAAAAAAAAAAAGCTTGTGAGCAGCCATATAAGGTACAACTGTTGGTCTCTACTAGCATGGAGCAAAAGAGAATGAAGGAAATCAAAGGCTCAAAGAAGAAACTAGTCCATGGGACTAGTAGCCCAAACAAACCACAGCCTCTTCTAACCTGAGACCAGAAGAACTAGATGGTGCCAGGCTACCACTACCAACCATTCTGACCAGGGACACAATGGAAGGTCCTGGATAGAATGGGAGAAAAATCTGGAACAAAATTCAAATTCCTAAAAAAAGACGTGCTAGACCAACAGAGACTAGAGGAACCCCTCAGACTATCACCCTTAGATAGCCTTTCAACTTCGCATTGAAGCTATTTCTGCAGGTCACCTTTCAGCCAAATAATAGATTGGCTTATAAAATAAACGATATCACCCATGAATAAAGTGCTCCCTTAATCAATTAACTCTATGAAATCAAATGGCCAACATTTACCCAAAAGGGAAGAAGGAAAGGAAAAGAGGGACAGGGAAGCTAGATCAATGCAAACAGAATGAGAATGCTGATACATTATAAAAATTATAACCAATGTCAGAGAACAACTTGTATAAAAATTGTTAAAGAGGAATCTAATTTGCTGTGTAAACTTTCACCTAAAACACAATAAAATATTATTAAAACAAAGAAAAAAAATTATTAAGAACACAAATGGCGTTGCAACAACTGGATACTCACCTGCAAAAGAATGAAGATGGATCCCTATCACATAACACCATGTACAACATCTAAGTCAAAATGGATCAAGGACCTAAATGTAAGAGCTAAAACTATTAAAACTCTTAGAAGAAAGCTTGAGGTAAATCTTTATGACCTTGGAGTTGGCAATAGATACTTAGGTATGACACCAAAAGCATGAGTAACAAAAGCAAAAATAGATAAATTGGACTTCATAGAAATTTAAAACTTTTATGCATCAGATGACATCATCAAGGAAGTGAAAAAACAACCCACTGAATGGGAGAAAATATTTGCAAATAATATATCTGATAAGAGTCTAGTATCCAGAATATATAAATAACCCTTACAACCCAACAATAAAAAGATAATGCAATTAACAAATAAGCAAAGGATATGAACAGACACTTCACTAAAAAGGAAATATAGGTGGACAATAAGCACATGAAAAGATGCTTGACATCATTAATCACCAGGGAAATGCAAATCAAACGAGATACCACCTCACACCCACTAAGATGGCTGTGATAAAAAATGTGGAACAGAAATGTTGGTGAGGATGTGAAAAAATTGGAATCTTTGTGCACTGCTGGTGAGAATGTAAAATGGTGCAGCTGCTGTGGAAAATATCTGGCAATTCTTCAAAAAGTTAAGCATAGAATTACCATATGACTCAGCAATTCTACCCCTAGGCATATACCTCAAAAAATTGAAAATACTTGTATATGAATGTTCATAACAGCACTATTTACAAAAGCCAAAAAATGGAAAAGCCCAAATGCTCATCAACAAAGGTGGTATATACATACCCCATACTACATATATACATAATCTATACGCATAGTAATCAAAAAGGAATGAAGTACTGGTACATGCTACAACATAAATGAACCTCAAAAACATGAAGCTAAGTGAAAGAAGCCAGACACGAAAGTCACACAGTGTATGATTCCATTTATGTGAAATATCCAGAACGGGTAAATCTATAGAGACAGAAAACAGCTTGGTGATTGCCAGGGGGTAGGGGCAGGGAACAATGGGAATAACTGCTTAATGGGCACAGGATTTTCTTTGGGGGTGATAAAAATATTTTGAAACTTGAAATAGGTGGTGGCTGCACAACATTGTGAAAATACTAAATACCACCGTAGACTTTAAAATGGTTAATTTTGTGTTATATGAATGTCACCTCAATAAAAAAAAAATTAACATCATTTATTTTAGGTAGCAGGATCAATAGTGATTTTTTTTTCCTTCTTTTTGCTTTGTGGCACAGTGGTTAAGCGCTCGGCTGCTAACCCAGAGGTTGGTAGTTTGAATCCACCAACCGCTCTTTGGAAACCCTATAGGGTAGTTTTATCCTGTCCTAAAGGGCCACTGTGAGTCGGAGTCAACTCGATGGCAACTAGTTAATGGACAATACGTGCAAAATACTTTTAAAAAGAAAAAATATGAAAAGCTTAAAATTCAAGCTTAGAACACCCACTTAAACATTTTAAAAATTCCTTTTTTACAAATCCACTAGGACTCAATTCATTTTATAACTATTACTACCAATGAACATAGTTAAGAATATCTTATTCAGAGATATATAATTTTTTAAAAAGTCTAAAATAAGTAACTTTTGTTTTTATGTGTCTGTGAGTGCCTTGGGTCCTGGACACGGGGATTCTTTTATCTTTTTTTTTTTAATGTGCTTTAGATGAAGGTTAGTTTCTCATTAAACAATTAATAAATGTATTGTTTTGTGACATCAGTTGCCAACCCCACAACCTGTCAACACTCTCCCCTCTATATCATTTATAGCTAGAAGCTTAAGTACATTGTGGAGCCACCTTTTCAAAATTATTGAATTAAAAGAGAGCTCTGGAGACCTCTTTAAGGCAAGATATGACTAGATTATAATATAGACTTAAGCCAACAGAATTAAAATTTTTCAACTTAAAAGAAAATAAATTACTAAAAAGTACAAAGCTTCCTAAGTCAACATCTGAATTCAGACACTAAAAATGTCTGCAGGCAGTAGGAACTACACAAAGGTAGCAATTAATGTGACAGCAGTTGAGTGTTGAGGCCAAATTAGGGGGAATTATTTACTCTTGTTGCTAAGATTGGAAGCATATAGGAGGCACCACAGAAGCTACTACAAAGGAGATTATGGATAAATACACACTACTTTTTATATTCATCTTGAAATGTACAATTTCACAAAATGCTTTCAAGAAAACACAACCCTAACGCAAGTAAAGTACAGAAAACAATTCACAACCTTGCATCATATATGCCTGTTTATCAAACAGCAGCCATGGTCTCCAAACACTAGATAAATACTGAGCTTATTCTAAAACTTTCTGTTATGGAAATTTGCAAAAATATACAAAAGTAGAATAACGAGCTCCCATGCATCTATTTTCCCAATTCAACATTTACCAAAACATGGCCAATCTTTTTTCACTTATAATTTTATGGTTCCTCCTATCACCGCACACTGGATTATTTAGAGTCATCACAGATATCAGATCATATTGTTTCACCAGAAAATACTGTAGTATGTATCTTTAAAGAGGAGCCCTGGTGGCACAGTGGTTAAATGCTTGGCTTGTCACACCTAAAACAAATGAGCAACCCTCTTTTATATCGTATAATGTACAGTTGGTGATACTAAAAGCCTTACTTATAGTCACATAGTTCAAATAATGTTTGGTAGTAATGGAAAAGGTTTTTCAGGTTGAACTTTACAGGAATCCAAATTTTTTATTTTGATTATTTCCATGTTATGACTCATAGTGACCTACGTACAATAGAATGAAACACTGTCTGGTACTGTGCCATCCTCACAATCATTAGGTTTTAGCCCGTTGATGCAGCAGCCATGTCAATCCATCTCGTTGAGGGTCTTCCTCTTTTTCATGATGTGTTTCTCCAGGGGCTGGTCCCTGGTGATGAGATGTCCAAAGTCCATGAGACAAAGTTTTACCATACTAGCTTCCAAGGAGCATTCTGGCTATACTTTTCCAAGACAGATTTATTCATTCTTCTGGCAATCCATGGTATATTCAATATTCTTTGCCCACACCATAATTCAAAGGCATCTATTTTTCTTTTGTCTTCCTAATTCACTGTCCAGCTTTTGGATGCATTTGATGCAACTGAAAACGCCATGGCTAGACTCAGGTGGACCTTAGTCCTCAAAGTGACATCTTTGCTTTTCAACACTTTAAAGAAGTCTTTTGCAGAAGATGTGCTCGATGCAATACGTTGTTTGATTTCCTGACTGCTGCTTCCATGGCTGTTGATTGTGGATCCAAGTAAAATGAAATCCTTGACGACTTCTTTTCTCTGTTTATCATAATATTGCTTATTGGTCCAGTTGTGAAGATTTTTTTTTTCTTTATGTTGAGGTGTAATACTGAAGGCTGTAGTTTTTGATCTTCATTAGTAAGTGCTTCAAGTCCTCTTCACTTTCAGGAAGCAAGGTTGTGTCATCTGCATATCACAGGCTGTTAATGAATCTTCCTCCAATCCTGATGCCACATTCTTCTACATTTAGTCCAGCTTCTTGGATAATTTGCTCTGTATACAGAAAGAATAAGTATGGTGAAAGGATACAATCCTGACACATACCTTTCCTGACTTTAAACCACGCAGTATCCCCTTGCTCTGTTCGAACGACTGCCTCTTGGTCTATGTACAGGTTCTGCATGAGCACAATTCAGTGTTCTGCAATTCCCATTCTTCTCAATGTTATCCATAATTTGTTATGATCCACACAGTGGAATGCCTTTGCCTAATCAATAAAAGATGGGTAAACATCTTTCTGGTATTCTCTGCTTTTAGCCAGGATCCATCTGACATCAGCAAAGATCCCCCCAGTTCCACTCCTCTTCTGAATCTGGCTTGAATTTCTGGCAGTTCTCTGTCGATATACTGCTGCAACCGCTTTTGAATGATCTTCAGCATTTCCGCATTTTGTCTGATCATCTTTCTTTGGAATGGGCACAAATATGGATCTCTACCAGTCAAGTTGGCCAGGTAGCTGTCTTCCAAATTTCTTGGCATAGATGAGTGAGCACTTCCAGCACTGCTCTGTTTGTTGAAACATCTCAGTTGGCATTTTGTCAATTCCTGGAGCCTTGCTTTTTGCTGAAATTACATTAAAATGAATATATATTATAAATCACTTTCCTATATTTGATAGATTTGTTGATTGATTGATTTTATCCAGGGGTTAAAAACGGAGCAAGTTGATTGTTTGCAGGAGAAAAAACAGTGCAAAACTGAAATCTAACTTCTCTGTTTTGAAAATAATTTCTCTGAATTCAGACAGGAAGAAGCAGTATCTTGACTTCTGCCTTCCTAAAGCCATGGGTGACTTTTAGCTGCTTTGCACTGCTATGCTTGTACCCAGTGTTAAAATATGAAAATGCTTCTGTAAAAGTAACTAGCTACTGTCCTGAAACCCCTTCCACCCCCAATAAGCACACCCCTGGGCTTCTCTGGACCTGGGCTATAGCAGCCCGGGTGTGGCTGGTAGGGAAGTCTGTGCCCCTGGCATCTGTGCTGGCACCCTAGAGGGAGAATGCTGGGTGCCCATTTGGTCACTGAGGATTTGCCAGCCTACCATCCCACAGACAACCTTCTGTGGTTGTTTGTGGGAACTGTGGGCTCCATGGGGCAGTGAACTGGTTGTTACATATTTTAAGTACGACTTTTACCTAAATCCCTTTATTATTTCCTTTTGTTTGGCAGTTTGGGTAAATTTAATTGAGGCCACTGAGATGAGTGTGGACTTCAGAGTCAGGAGTGGTTCAGGCCTGGGCTCCATCACCTGCATTCTTAGGCAAGCTCTGAGTCCCAATGCCTTCATTTATAAAATGCAGATAATAGTAATAATAATACCTCACTGAATTGGTGGAAGGATTAAATGAGATAATGTCAATGCCACCCAAACTCCCCAAACCCACTGCTGTCCAGTTGGAATCAATTCAGAGCGACCCTATAGGACAGAGAAGAATTGCCCCACAGTGTATCCAAGGCTGTAAATCTTTAGGGAAGCAGACTGCCACATCTTTCGACCTTTTGGTTAGCAGTTGAGCACTTTAACCACTGTACCACCAGAGCTCCTCCTTCAATGCCCAGACATTTAAATTTTACTACAAAACTCTTAATTTTCTCTGCACAACATGCTCCTCAATATAATTCATGCCCTTTTCAGCTCTTGGCACCACCAATCACATTTTGTTGGGCCCAAAACTTAGAAGTCATTCCTAATTTTTCCTTCCCTTGACACTGACTTCTCACCTCCCAGCCTCGGGGTCTACTTTCAAAATGGATCTTTAATTCAAACATTTTGCACCACCTCCATTGCTATCACCCTAGATCAGCAATCCTCGAACTTTTTGGTCTCAGGTTCCCTTTATGCTCTTAGAAACAATTGTGAACTACAAAGACCCCTCCCCTGCCCTTTTTTTTATTTTGATAAATATATAGGTGACTGAACATTTTTTTTTGAACATTTGCCATTTTAACATGACTCTTCACATCAAAAACTTGTTATTATGTGGATTATATTAATATTTATTAGTAAACCCATTACCATCAAGTAGATTCCAACTCATACCACTGCTGTCGAGTCGTTTCCGACTCATAGCGACCCTATACTCATAGCAACTCTATAAACCAAAAACCAAACCTGCTGCTGTCGAGTTGATTCCAACTCATAGTGACCCTATAGGTCAAAGTAGAACTGCCCCATAGAGTTTCCAAGGAGCGCCCAGCAGATTCCAACCGCTGACCTTTTGGTTAGCAGCCCTAGCACTTAACCACTACACCACCAGGGTTTCCAGCAACTCCATAGGACAGAGTAAAACTGCCCTATAGAGTTTCCAAGGAGCACTTAGTGGATTTGAACTGCCAACCCTTTGGTTAGCAGCTGTAGCACTTAACCACTATGCCACCAGGGTTAAAAAAAAAATTATTTATTTATTAATAGTATTAGGAGTTAAACCTGAGACAAATTTTAAATACTTATTTATTCATTAAAAAAATAGTAAGTCCATATCATGTTAACATAAATAACACATTTTTTTTAAAGTTACTATATATTTTTTTAAAAACAATTTAGTGAGAAGAGTGGGAATCTCTTTAATGTCTGGCTTAGTAAAAAATTGGATTTTTATAGCTACTTCTGCATTTAGTCTGTTGCAATATCACAAGTCATGTAGCCTCTGGAAAACTCTACTGTATTAATCAGTAGATAAGAACTGCTTTAGGTGAAGGGAAAGACAACACTCAATACATGGAAGGTCAGCTCAATTGGACTGGACCAAAAGCAAAGAAGTTTCCGGGATAAAATGAATGCTTCAAAGGTCAGCGGAGCAAGTGCGGGGGTCTGGGGAACATGGTTTGCGGGGACTTCTAAGTCAATTGGCAAAATAATTCTATTATGAAATCATTCTGCATCCCACTTTGAAATGTGGCGCCTGGGGTCTTAAATGCTAACAAGCGGCCATCTAAGATGCAGCAATTGGTCTCAACCCACCTGGAGCAAAGGAAAATGAAGAACACCAAGGCCACACGACAACTAAGAGCCCAAGAGACAGAAAGGGCCACATGAACCAGAGACCTACATCATCCTGAGACCAGAAGAACTAGTTGGTGCCCGGCCACGATCGATGACTGCCCTGACAGGGAGCACAGCAGAGGACCCCTGAGGGAGCAGGAGATCAGTGGGATACAGACCCCAAATTCTCATAAAAAGACCAAACTTAATGGTCTGACTGAGACTGGAGGAATCCCGGCGGCCATGCTCCCCAGACCTTCAGTTGACACAGGACAGGAACCATCCCCGAAGACAACTCATCAGAAATGAAAGGGACTGGTCAGCGGGTGGGAGAGAGACGCTGATGAAGAGTGAGCTAATTATATCAGGTGGACACTTGAGATTGTGTTGGCAACTCTTGTCTGGAGGGGGGATGGGAGGATAGAGAGAGAGGGAAGCTGGCAAAATTGTCAAGAAAGGAGAGACTGAAAGGGCTGACTCAAGAGGGGGAGAGCAAGTGGGAGTAGGGAGTGAGATGTATGTAAACTTATATGTGACAGACTGATTGGATTTGTAAACGTTCACTTGAAGCTTAATAAAAGTTATTAAAAAAAAACTCTACTGTATAAAAAAAAACAACTGTATACTCATGAGCAAATGAGAATGAAAAAGGCAAATAACATCTTAGTGTTATTATGAAAACAGTTTTGACCTTAAGAGTTCTTAGGGATCCCTAGACCACACTTTAAAATATATATATTTTTTATTGAGATATATATAATTCATATACCATAAAATCCATCCTTTTAAAATAAGTGTTCAATAGTTTTTAGTATATTCACAAAGTTGTGCAACCATCACCACAATCAATTTTAGAACATTTTCGTCACCCCAAAAAGAAACCCTGTACCTATTAGCAGCCATTACCTATTCTCTCCCTCACCAGTCCTTGGCAACCACTACTTTGTTTCTATGAATTGGCAAATTCTGGGCACTTCATATAAACATGATCGCACAATATGTCTTTTCTGTCTGGCTTCTTTCACTTGGAAACCATGGTGGCATAGTGGTTAAGAGCTACAGCTGTTAACCAAAAGGTCAGCAATTCAAAGCCACTAGGCGCTCCTTGGAAACCTTATGGGGCAGTTCTACTCTGTCCTATAGGGTCACTATGAGTCGGAATCCACTCAACGGCAGCTCCATTCTTCCACTTAGTATAATGTTTTCAAGGATCATCCACATTTAGAATGTATCTGTACTTTGTCTTTATGGTAGAATAATATTACATTGTTAGACATACCACATTTTATTTATCCATTTATCTCTTAATGGACATTTGGGTTGTTTCCACTTTTTAACCATTATGGATAATATTGCTATGAATATAAGTGTACAGTTTTTTGTGTAGACACGTGTTTTCAATACTCTTGGGTACATACTTAGGAGTAGAATTGCTGGGTCATATAGAAACTCTACCCATTGCCATGGAGTTGATTCAGACTCACAATGATGCTAAACGACAGAGTGGAACTGCCCCCATAGGGTTTCCAAGGAGCAGTTGGTAGACTTGAACTGCTGATCTCTCGATTAGCAGGCAAACTCTTAACCATGACAAATTATAGACAACATTGTGAAGAATGGGAATTCCAGAACATTGATTGTGCTCATGAAGAACCTGTACATAGACCAAAAGTCAGTCGTTCCAACAGAACAAGGGAATACCATATGGTTTAAAGTCAGGAAAGGTGTGGGTCAGGGTTGTATCCTTTCACCATACTTATTCAATCTGTATGCTGAGCAAATAATCCGAGAAGCTGGATTAAATGAAGAAGAATGTGGCATCAGGATTGGAGGAAGACTCATTAATAACCTGAGATATGCAGATGACACAACCTTACTTCCTGAAAGCGATGATGACTTGAAGCACTTATGATGAAGATCAAGGATGTTCTTCAGATTTTTCAGAAAACAAAAATCCCCTCAACTGGACCAATAAGCAACATTATGATAAATAGAGAAAAATCGAAGTTGTCAAGGATTTCATTTTACTTGGATCCACAATCAATGCTCACGGAAGCAGCAGTCAGGAAATCAAACAACGTATTGCATTGGGCAAATCTGCAGCAAAAGACCTCTTTGAAGTGTTAAAAAGCAACGATGTCGCTTTAAGGACTAGGTGTGCCTGATTCAAGCCATGGTGTTTTCCATTGCCTCACAAGCATGCAAAACCTGTGCAATGAATAAGGAAGACCAAAGAAGAACTGATGCCTTTGAATTATAGAGTTGGCAAAGAATATTGAATAGACCATGGACTATGAAGAAGAGTGAACAAATCTCTCTTGGAAGAAGTATAACCACAATGCTCCTTACAAGCAAGGATGGCGAGACTTCACCTCACTTACTTTGGACATGTTATCAGGAGGGACCAGTCCCTGGGGAAGGACATTGTGCTTGGCAAAATAGAGCTTCAGTGAAAAAGAGGAAGACCCTCAAGGAGATGAATTGACACAGTGGCTGCAATGATGGGCTCAAGAATAACAAGGATTGTGAGGATGGCGCAAGATTGGGCAGTGTTTTGTTCTGTTGTACATAGCCTTGCTATAAGTCTGAATTGACTCAATGGCACCTAACAACAACAACATTGGAACTCTGGAAGCCCTGATAGCGCAGTGGTTAAGAGCTCAGCTGCTAACCAAGAGGTCAGCAGTTCAAATCCACCAGCTGCTCCTTGGAAACCCAACGGGGCAGTTCTACTCCATCATTGTAGGGTCACTATAAATCAGAGTCAACTCGATGGCAATGGGTTTGGTTTTTTTGGGTTGTAGTAACTCTAAGGAGCACTTGTGCTGCAATGGTTAAGCACTCAGCTGCTAACTGAAAGGTTGGCAGATCAAACCCACCCAGCTGCTCCCAGACCTAGCAATCTGCTCCTATAAAGATGACTGCCTAGGAAACTCTATGGGGCAGCTCTACTCTGTCACTTGGGGTCGCTACGAATTGAAAATTGACTCAGCAGCATGTAACAACATCGTAACTCTGTTTAACTTTATGAGGACTGGCCAAACTGGTGAGACCACACTTTGAGAACCATTTCCCTGTGCCAATCTACTCTCACTCACTGTCTACACTATTACAAGAGTTGTTTAGTTAGTTTCCCTGATCCCACCCTGGGGCCTGTATAGTTATTAGTCCACATAGCTGCCAGGGCAATATTTTGAAAAGCTCATATTAGAGTATATCACTCCCCTGTCTAAAACTCTCCAATGGTTTCCTATTACACAGAGAATAGCATCCAAATTCCACCGTAGCCCAAATACCGCACAGTCCCTGCTTACCTATTTGATTGCATTTTCTCACCACTCTACCCCTTACTCACTATGATCCAGCCTCTGGCCATTCATTTTTCAAACATGTAAGCTCCTTCCCACCTCAGGGCCTTTTAACTTGTGGTCCCCTCTGTTCTTCTAATCTTTACCTAGTTGGCTCCTTCTCATTGTTCAGATCTCTATCTGAAATTAACCTCCTTAGAGGGTCCTTCCTTGACCTCCTTATCTAAAATAAACACCTCCACCACTTACTATTTATCATTTTATCTGGTTATATTTTATCAAGAGTACTTATATTATTTATTTACGTTTAATTGTTAATATTCAGTACTATACCCAATTCCTAGAACTGGCATGCAGTAGGCATTTAATAAATATTTGCAAATGAATGGATAATAAAGGGCAGGGACACCTAGTGTTCCAGTTATCTGTTGCTAGATAACAAACTATCCCCAAACTTAGTGATTTAAAACAACTATTTATTCGGGCTGGGCTCAGCTGGGTGATTCTTCTATTGGTCTTGCCACTTGTGTGGCTTTAATCAGCTGACAGGTAGTTGACTGGAGAGCTGGGCTCAGCTGAGTCTCTCCCTTTCGGCACATGGCCTATAAGCAAGGCAGTTGAACTTCTTATATGCCAGCTTAAGACTTCCTGGAACTAGCACAGCATCACTTCTGCCATATTCTATTGATTAATAGAGTCACAAGGCTAGCCCGGATTCAGCAGACTATACAAGGACATGAATACTAGGAGGAATGATTCATGGGGGGCCACCAATGAAATAGACAAGCACACCATGCAAAGGCTTGGTATATTTTAGCTACTGCTATTATGACTATCTGGTAGGGGAGGGAGGGAGTCTTCCTACATAGTGATTGCTATGTAAGCATTTGTTAAATAAAACAACAATTTCAGGTGGAAAAAAACTTACTTAAATATTACCTCTAAGATCTGTAGTTGCATTTATCAGATATATAGGCCTTTCTTCTTATTATTATTTTTTAACTTGCCTAAAGGCAATTGAGCTACATCAAAATTATTTACCAGGATACTATCTAAACCCTTATCTTGTTCAGGCTTTCTCCGATTAATTATATAAACACAACTACTGGTCATGCCAACTAATCAGATATGTTCTTTTTCTTTTTCAATTATTTTATCAGACTTTCTTCAGACTTTTACCTTTATTGCACTTTCTTTCACCTTCCTTAATAACTCTTCAAAAAGTCATTGAAAAAAAAATTCAATTAAGACAAGCAAGTAAGCTAATATCAGAAAGCAATGCATGTTCCAAGGCTGGTTTTGATTGTGAAGGGCTGGAAGTCATCCACAGTTAGTGTGTCAGAGTCCCAGGAAGGCTGGTATCTGGTCTCTGAAAACCAGATTAAATTCAGGGCTTCTCCAGAAATTGGGCTTACAGCTTGGTTAGTATAGCCTATTCGAGACTCCACAACCTCTTTGTCTACAAAACACTGAGGCCAAGGCAAACAGAAGGCTATAAAAAGGGGACTGGAGCTAATCTAGTTCTCGTCAGAGTCTTCTAGGGAACACTACCATGCCAAATTGCCATTGACGATTTTAGAAACCCTGGATAAGATAGATTCATTATGACAAAGATTAATATATCACCTTATATTTATGCATCAAGGTGGCATTTTAAATCACAGTATTATATCACGGACAACCTTGGGAACATAGCCAGACGAATATAGTAATGATTGCTTCCATGACAGTCAGCATTCCAGAGATGATGGGTCAAAGCAGAAGATTAATTTTAAATAAGAATATCTGTGGATTCTCTGACCTGGAAGTTGGTCTGAACCCGTGTGAACACTAAGGGAGAGCAGTAGGTCCCGTTTGTCTTCAGTACATGTACCTGCCAAGTACTGGGTGGGCACTGACACTTAAAACTGTAATTCTCTTCTTTTCTTACAATTTCTGTTTTTGGTAAAGCTACAACAGTAAAGGCAAAAAATATAAGGCATGCATAATCTACCACCTCAGTGCAATTATTTTCACTTCTACCCGTTTCCTTCCAGGCTTTGTCCAGATGCGGTCAGGTTTTTACATAATTGTCATCATAGTACACATGCTTTTTCATTTCATTTTTGCTCCTTTTATAGCAACATTTGTTCATGTCATTTTGTAACCTTCTTAATGATTATGGCTTCATATTCCTTTCACTTGGTGCGTGATCAGTCAGTCACTCAGCTGTTTATCTATTACCAGGCATGGAGGTTGTTTTCAATTTTGGGGGGGAGGGGAGAAGCTACAAAAGCTGTGATGACCTGTTTTTATACATTCTTTGTCATCATTTCCTTACAATAAGTTACTAAGAATAAGATTAAGGGTTGAGGCAAATTGTATTTTCTGAAGATGGCCACAAGAATACCCCACAAGCCCATTGCTCTTCTGCAATGTGAGCTTGTCAGTCGCCCTTCAATCTAGGCCAGCTCTGCAACTGCTTTGACCGATAGAATATGTCAACGGTGAGGCCACACCTATTTCAGGTGCAGTCCTTCACTGGCTTGGTATCATCTACTTCCTGCTTCTAGGAGGTGCAACTATCTTGAGGCCACCATGCTGTGAGAAGTCCAAGTCACATAATGAGGTCCTGGGGTGTCAGGTGGAGAGCAAGAAAAGTCACTGAGACAATCAGACATGTAAGAGAAAAAAACACCATGGAATTATGTCTTCCAGACTTAGCTGTCCCATAGAAAGCCAGGTGCACAAACTGTCCAGCTGAGCATTTCCCAAATTCCTTACCCACAAAACCATATGCCAAATAAATGGCTGTTTTAAATCACTGAGTTTTGTGGCAGTTTAATAGGTATTCAAAACATGGGTCCAAACATAAACTTTCTTTTCCCAAATCCTGGCAAAAGACTTTCAAACAGGATTGAACCCATTTATACAATTTTCAACCCCTTAAAGGCTCTCTGCTGTTCAAGGTACAAACCTCAGAAGGTTTTTATTCTCTGTACTTTTCCTGAGTTTCTTCATTTAAGATAGCAATGGCATCCAACTCTTTGGCGGGGATTTTAATTTTGCATCTCTTCTGAGAAGGTAATGACTCACTTTAGAAATCCTGCACCATCTCTAGTTTCCTTCCTTTTTGTTCCCTGCTTATCTTCAAACAAAAACAACACCTACTATGCGCCTATTTCAAATATAAACACTTGAAGCTCTTTGAACTCACCTTTGAAGAACGCTCCTTTAAAGAAAGGAACCAAGAAGTGTAGATGTATAGCTACATGGTAAATTCAAGTTCAGCAAACAATTGATTCATCAACACATTCAAAAACATTTTTTGAATGCTCATTATGTGTTAAGTGTATTCATTCTTTTGGATAGAACTCTGAGTATCCATCCAGTGATAGAAAACAAAATGAAATTGGAATGATGCAAATGGGAATTTATTGGCTGGTGGAATTGAGGACAGGCTTGATTGAGGGCTCAAACAACGTTACAGGGAGCCAGATTTCTCTGTTTGGTGGCTGACTCTGCTATCCTCTGTGTGCTGGCTCCATTCTTAGGCTCTGAGTATTTGGTTGACATAGCAGCTGCAGCCTCACAGTCTCTTAGGTTCAAGTCAGATGAGAAGAACAGAGAAATTCCTACAGGGAGCTGTAGCACAAGTCCTTGGATAGGACTATGGGGCCATCTTGGAACTTGTGCCCATTTCTGCACAAGTCACAGTAGACAGGGGATGACAATGTGCTGCCTGGCTTAGGCCCGGGTCATAGGTTCCATTCCTGGAGCTGAGTCAGCTCCATCTGGAGCATAAGGACTGAGAGTGGGGAAGGGGAAATCTCCCCAGAGCAAAACAGGAGTACTCTTTCCAAGACGATGCAGTTGCAAAACAACATGTTTCAACTGGCTTTTTCCTACTCCTGTTATAGGAAGAGAATTCTCTGCAGGCATTAATGTATTATTTAGAGTTGTGGTTTACATGTTGTTTGATTAAATCCCCTGCCCATCCACTTCCCATACGGTCATGGATTGAATCATGTTCCCCAAAATATCTGTCAACTTCTCTAGGTCATGATTCCCAGTATTGTATGATTGTCTACCATTTTGTCATCTGATGTGATTTCCCTGTGTGTTGTAAATCCTACCACTATGATGTAATGAGATGGATTAGTGGCAGTTATATTGATGAGATCTACAAGATTAGATAGTGTCTTAACCAATCTCTCTTGAGATATAAAAGAGAGAAGTGAGCAGAGAGATGAGGGGACCTCATACCACCAAGAAAACAGCACCAGGAGCATGGTTTGTCCTTTGAACCCGGGGTCCCTGCACCTGAGAAGCTCCTTGACCAGGGGAAGATTGATGACAAAGACATTTCTCCAGAACTGACAGAAAAAGCCTTCTGCTGGAGATGACACCATGAATTTGGACTTGTACCCTACTGGACAGTGAGACAATAATTTCTCTTTGTTGAAGCCATCCACTTGTGGTATTTCTGTTATAGCAGCACTAGATGACTAAGACACATACCCACTCCAGTATTTAATCAACATCTCCCTCTGTGATGCTTAAGGTTGTATGTTCAACTCGGTCGGGCCATGATTCTCAATGGTTTGGCAGTTATGATGTAGCTTGGCAGTCGTATGATGATGTGATCACTACTGTGATGAGATTTGATCTAATGTGATCACCTCCATGATGGGATTTGCTGTGAGTAGCCAGTCAGCTGAAAGAGAGTTTCCTTGGGAGTGTGGCCTGCATTGAATATCAATGGACTCTCTGGCAAGGCTTGTGGGCTTCTGCTCCCTCTGGATCCTGCAGCTGGCTCCTGTTTGTCTGACCTCCTGTTTTTGGGACTTGAGCTAGAAGCTTACCTGCAGTCTTGTCTGCTGATCTTGGGATTCATAGGTCTTCACAGCCTGTGAGCCAGAGCCCTGCTGTCTGACTTGCCTGCCGGTCTTGGGCTCACCAGCCCCTGCGGCTATGTGAATCAGGAGAAGCCTCCAGCCTGACATGCAGATTTGGGACGTTCCAGCCTCTACAATCACGTGAGCCATCTCCTTGATATAAATCTCTTTATATAGATATTTATACACTTTACTGGTTTTGTTTCTCTAGAGAACCCTGCCTAAAACACCCTCTAAGAGTGTTATCTCTATACACAAGGTTCACATTGCCGCAGATTTCTTTTTGTGCACTAGGTGCAAGGATATTTCCAAGCATTTCGTTGCTTCCCCTTTGGGGTGCCACAAAATACCCTTCTCTACTAGGCAAAGATGCACCTGACCCAAACCTTGGTGTTTTCAATCTCATCATATGCATGTGAAAGCTGGACAATGAATAAGGAAGACCAAAGAAGAATTGACACCTGTGAATTGTGGTGTTGGCGAAGAATACTGAATATACCATGGACTGCCAAAAGAACGAACAAATCTGTCTTAGAAGTACAACCAGAATGCTCCTTAGAAGCAAGGATGGCGAGGCTGCGTCTTACATACTTTGGACATGCTATCAGGAGGGATCAGTCCCTGGAGAAGGACATTGTGCTTGGCAAAGTACAGGGTCAGCAAAAAAGAGGAAGACCCTCAACGAGGTGAATTGACACAGTGGTTGCAACAATGACCTCAAGCATAACAACAATTGTAAGGATGGCGCAGGACCAGGCGGTGTTTCGTTCTGTCATGCATAGGGTCGCTATGAGTCGGAACTGACTCAATGGCACCACTAGGCAAAGCAGCCTCCAGGGGAAGGAAGGAGGCCAGCAGATGAAAAGTTACATCTTTCCTTCTACCTCTGGGAAAATACACGATCAGAGCCTTCCAAGACGTAAAGAAAAAAGGCTAGAGTTACCTTCCCAAAATGCAAAGTGATCACTTACGTCCCTTTTAGCTATGGGATTCCATGATTCACATCCTTTCTTTTAGGACAGGCAAGCTTTGCTTTATTTTTAGTAAGAAGAGAGGGCACTAGCTCCTAAAGCTGCAGGAAGGGGTGGGGAGGAAGAAAGGAATCTCTTCAGGAAACAGGAAAAGCACAGGAAGGGGAGGGGTAAGTGTGGACAGAAAGAGAAACTACCCATTTCCCAGTTTCAGTTGTCTGCCTGTTGCTGCCCACTCCCACTTGGATTTTGAGCATTTCCAGAAATCCTCGGAATTAGTTCAGAATGATCAGCTTGAACTTGACAGCTTTTTTCCCTCGGCTCTTGAAAGGGAAAGCAAATCAAAGCCTCACTGCTCAGAACCTGGCAGGAACATTGAATAAGGATGTTCATTGAGGGAGGGGAGCAGGCTTGAGGACTCCAGGTCACCTCTCAGGGTCTAGGCTACATCCAGGCTGGCTTCCAGGAAATAAGTTGTAGGAATTACAAGCTAGACCAGCTCTATTTCAGAATGAATTAGTAGCCCTCGAACCACGTCACTGCGGGACAAAAGGCGAGAAAAGAATGATAGGCGAGATGCTATAGGTGCAAGCTGGTATGGAAAGCCCTGAACTGCAAGTGGCAAGTTTTAATTCTTTCAAAAGATGTCAGGCAGGCAACACAGAAAAACATTCAGACGTGCATGGGAGGCAGAGAGGGTTCTGCAGGGAGTCTGTCAGTGAGCAGCATTTCAATGCTGAGCTGAAGGCAGAGCAAGGCCAAAGCACCCGTGAAAGAGAGCTGTCTGCTTAGTGGCTGCGGGACCAATAGGAATTGAACTAAAGTGCAGCTTCAGCATTCGTGCTTATGTCACCTCATTTTAAGTTTTATTTCTCATTGATCCACTCGTAGGTCAGAGAGAAATGCCAAGAGTCACACAGGCTATGCAATAGGCAAGTATGTTACAGTCTGGTTTGTCAGTGGAGTCACAAGTAAACAAGCCTTCTTTCTCTGTCCCTCTCCCACATAGATCTGCCTCTCTAAATAAAAAGCAAAAACAAAAAAGCTAGTTCTTGAGTCAATTCTGACTCATGGCAACCCATGTGTTGGAGAGCAGAACTGTGTTCCATAGGGTTTTCAAGGCTGTGACCTTTTGGAAGCAAACCACCAGGCCTTTCTTCCAAGGCGCCTCTGGGTTAGTAGCTGAGTACTTAATCATTTGTGCTACTGAGGGATTCCACTCTCTAAATAAGGATCCAGGTATCTCTCAGATCATCTTAAAGCCTAAATGTCATCCATATCTGAAATGCAGCAATTTGAGAAATAAGAAACAATTTGCAACCAGAAATGGCAAAACAATGCATCAGTTCCCCTCGTATCAGTATAAGTTTTATAGAAACTGAATATTGATTCTTCAGCATCGTGGATGGCTTTCCAGAGAGCACTGTGGGTGGCTGAGAGAATGTGACCTCTGACAAATGACTACGAGGGTAAATAACGTAAGTTAAAGGAGCCCTGGTGGCACAGTGGTTAAGTGCTTAGCTGCTAAGCAAAAGGTGGCTGGTTGGAACCCACCAGCAGCTTTGCGGGAGTCTGCTTCCATAAAGATTACAGTCTTGGAGACCCTATGGGGCAGTTCTACTTTATCATATAGGGTCACTATGAGTTGGAATTGACTCAACGGCATACAACCACAATGTAAGTTAAATGCTAGGCACTGTTTTAGGTGTTTTATATATGTTGTCTCATTCAATTTTTCCAATTTCCAAAAGAGGTAGGTACTTTTTTTTAGCTCTGTTTTACAAGTGACGATACAGGGGCACAGAAAAATTACTTACTCAAGGTCACACAGTCAGTGAATGGCAGAGCTAGGATGCAAAGTCAGGTCAGTCTGATGCCATGAATTGGGCATTTAATGACCACGCAACAGGTTTTCTGAAGGGGTGGCTTCTTAGTCATGCTCCTTCTGGCGGCCGGTACCCTGTGGACTGGAAGTATGAAAAGTAACATGGAGTCCAGACAGCTGTCAGCTGGAGAGTGACCTGGAACCAACGGCTAGGCCAAGGTGTTCACCTGCTGAACATAAACAGTTTCACAGAGTAGCAATGTCACACAAGGTCACTCTATGACTGCGATGCAGTGAGACAAAAAAAAAAAAAAAAAGAGAGAGAGAGATCACTCTGTAATCAGGTCTTTAGCACGACAGCAAGAACAGTGTGCCGCTGCAGAAACGACCAAACATCCCCCTCTCCTGGCTAATATGAGCAACTACAACTACTGCTCCTTTCATTGCATCTGTAGCTCCCTCTGGTTCCTGCCACCTCCGAGATAAAAATCATTATTAAGATGCCCAGTCATCAAATTGCCCATGCTTTCTGATGGCACCCAATCCAAAATAATCCTCACTTTGTTGAGCCCGTCCCCAAATCATCTGACATAAATTGAACATAACCAGTGGCCATCCAGTCAATTCTGACTCACAGAGACCCATGTGTATCAGAGTAGAGCGGTGCTCCATAGGGTTTTCAAAGGCTGATTTTTCGGAAGGAGACTGGTAGACCTTCCTTTCTTTGGAGGCACCTCTGGATAGACCCGAACTTCCAACCTTTTGGTTAGCAGCCGAGCACATTAATTGTACCACCCAGGGATCCAACCTAACAAAAATCAAACCCGAAACCAAACCCACTGCTGTCCAGTGGATTCCAACCCAAAGCGAACCTATAAGACTGATTAGAACTGCCACATAGGGTTTCCGAGGCTGGAATCTCTTGCGGAAGCAGACTGTCACATTAGACTGCCACATCTTTCTCTCTCAGAGCGGCTGGTGGGTCCGAGCTGCCGTGTAGCGGTTAGCCGGGGAGCTTCACAAACACGGCTTCTAAGCTAACACACACACGCACACAAACCGCAAACCCATTGCTGTGGAGTCGATTCCCACTCGTAGTATACTTGACCAATAAAGGTTTTCAAGGCCGCAGTCTCTTACCGGGAACGCTGGTGGTATAGTGGTTAAGTTCTACGGCTGCTAACCATAAGGGTCGGCAGTTCAAATCTGCGAGGCGCTCCTTGGAAACTCTATGGGCAATTCTACTCTGTCCTATAGGGCCGGTATGAGTCGGAATCGACTCAGCGGCACTGGGTTTGGTTTTTGTTTTTTTCAATCTTTTACCGAAGCAGACTATCACATCCTTCTTCTGCCAAGGGGCAGGTGGGGTCAAACCGTGGAATTTTCGTTTAGTTCACTTTTGGGTTGCTTGGTAGCCGAGAACTTAACCACTAAATCTGTTGCCATCAAGTCCATACCAACTCATAGCGACCCTGTAGGACAGAGTAGAACTGCCCCACAGGGTTTCCAAGGAGCTGCTGGTGGATTCGAACTGCTGACCTTTTGGTTCGCAGCGGAGCTCTTAACCACTGTGCCACCAGGGCTCCAACCTAACACAAGTCCCCCCTTACTACCCCTTATATAGATGTCACGCGGTTCCTCAGGGTGTATAGTTTCTCTTGCTGATTCAAGTAATAAACCCGACTGTATTTGAATACAGGTGTGAATCTGCTGGTGTTTGGCTGATGGGCTTTCAACACTCGCCTATAGTCCAAAGGGCCTGAACGTGATCCTTTCCCGTGCGCCCCCTGGCGATTTTATCGCAAAATAGCAGGAGCTCCAACCCAGGGGGCTCATGGGGCTGGCTTGCTGCTTTCTGCGCAGCACTCCTCCTTCTTCTTCTTAACAACCTGTCCCCTCTCTTAGGCTCCCAACCTCTGCAGAAGGCTTTTTTCTCCTCTGGGTTCGTGTAAAATGGTTTACCATAGTGAAAAGATCTCTAACTTATTTTCAACTAAATTTCACCAGCAGGGAAGCTCAAGCCTCAGGCTTCACAGGTCCCTGTGGTTTCTTAATATACTTGAGAATGGAGGGGAGGGGTCAGCATAGAACCCTGTTGTTTGAGTTAGGTTCTGTCCGTGGGATTTGGAACTCCAGGGGTATCTTCACCACAACTTCTCTTCCCAAACTTTACTTCTTATGTTGATGTTTGGGCCCTTGAGATTAAGGACAAAACTGTTCAAAACAGAGTTAAATTCTTTTCTTTTTTTTTTCTCATTAATATCCCCAAGCACAGTCACAAAAATAAAAAATTCTTCATTGGCTCGGAATTACAGAGTTTATTTATTTTCTAAATAATTTCTTTTTTGTTGCTGTTGAGAATATATACAGCAAAACATACACCAATTCAACAGTTTCTACAAGCACAATTCATGACATTGATTACACCCTTTGAGTTGTCCTACCATTCTTGCCCTCCTTTTCTGAATTGTTCCTCCTCCATTAACATAAACTCGCTGCCCCCTAAGATTCCAGCATTTGTTTTTGTTGTGTTGTTTTTGTTAGGTGCCCTCGAGTCGGTTCAGAGTCATAGTGACCCTATGTACAACAAAACAAAACACTGCCCGGTCCTGCGCCATCTTCACAATCATTGCCGTGTTTGAGCCCATTGTTGCAGCCACTGTGCCGATTTTTGTTGCAGCCTTCTTTTATTACCTATAGACACGTGTCCTACATAACAACTTGTGGCTGTGGCCCAGGTGAAGTAATGACAGCAGCACACATCTGGCACTTCTTTTGTCACTGAACGTAAGTATATGAAGTGGAAACTCAAGTACAGGTGGTATGATGGCCCAGACTAAAGACAATAACCACTTATACAGCGACATGGTAATGAAAATGGATACTTTGTCATGTATTTAACTCTTGCTGTAATTATATGACACGAAATTTCTAAGATGCAATTGGAGCACATTAGTGCAGATTTCTATGGAACTGCTTTAGTTATTTCCTAGGGCAATAACCTCCTATGGCAAAATCAAGATGATTTTTTTTATCAGATCAGTCTTTCCTAGCTATGCTTTATTTTAGAAAATACAAAATCTACGTTATTCAATGAAATGACAGGTATTAGTGCATGATGTGATGTTTTCTAAAAACACCGCAATGACCATTCATGTCTATACATCGCTCCAGAAATTATAGAAATAACTTATTGATAAATACTCACTGTAAAAAATGAAAATTCAGAAAGATACAGAGTAAATGTTTCAAGTCCTTATTATTCCCAAAATCTTGCTCACCTTCCCTGGAATAACCACTATTAGCAGTTTTGTGTGCTTCCTTCCAGATAATTTTCTTCCCATTTGTATTCATATATATGTACATATTTAATTGATAATAATAGCAAACATTTCTTCATTATTGATAGGTTTTTACGTTGTGATCTGTTTAATCCTCTCAGCAGCTCTCTGAGGTTGGCGTAATTAACTTTCCATTTACAGATGAGAAGACAGAATGGCAGTTTATATAAATGGTATACAAATCCTTTGAGAGGTGTTTCAAGAAATAACAAATTTAGGAAGCAAAATAAATCCTTAAATTGCCAATTTCCTTAAGTGGTCTGTGTAGGGCTGTTAACCTTGCTGGTGTTGTTATGTGCCATTGAGTCGATTCCACAGCGACCCTATAGGACAAAGTAGAACTGCGCCACAGGGTTTCCAAGGAGCGGCTGGGGGATTCAAACTGCTGACCTTTCAGTTAGCAGCTAACCTCTTAACCACTGCACCACTCAGCCTCCAAGAAAACTGAATGTTTCCTTATTCAAATATTACCTACTAATGGAACCCTAGTGGTACAGTGGCTGAGAGCTCAGCTGTTATCCAAAAGGTTAGCAGTTCAAATCCAACACCCGCTCCTTGGAAACATTACGGGGCAGCTCTGCTCTGTCCTATAGGGTTGCTGTGGGTCCGACTTGACCGCAACTGGTTTAGTTTTGTTTTTGGTGATGCTCGCTGAAGCAGCTGTGGTGACACAGTGGTTAAAGCAGTTGGCTGCTAACGGAAAGGTGGGAGGTTCAAACACAGCAGCCACTCCATGAGAGAAAGATGTGGCAGTCTGCTTTCCTGAAGATTTACAACCTTGGAAACCCTATAGGGCAGTTCTACTCAGATCTATAGGGTCACTATGATTTGGAATCGACTCCATGGCAATGGTTTGATTTTGGGATGTTTGCTGATGTTTATCCAGTGTTTGAGTATTCACTATAGGCTACGATTCTTTGTAAATACTATCAAACTTGATATTTTGTAATTATTAAGCAAATTTGTTTCCGATATCCATAATAATGAATACAGAGTAAAAAGAAAATTGGTAGTATTTTAGATAGACCTTATGGTTTTGGGTATACCTGAGAATATCTGGGAATTCTCATCTCTCATTCCCAAATTCCAAAGATTACTATCTGTCAGGAATTTGGAAATATTACTCTCTGTTGTGTTTGAGAGAGTTAGGGCTTTGCAACTGTGAGGAAGAGAGACCCTATAGGTGGTTGTAGGTCCTAATTGTAACATGGATTGAGCCCTAAAGGTGTGAGTGCGGGGCGGGGGTTAAAGTCAGTGCTCGTCCTCAACCAGTGGAGGGTGCTCTGTAGCTAGAATATTCTTCAAGGTTAAATCAGATCTTAAATAAATAAGCTTAAAATGCTTTTGATAGTGTTACAAGCATGTGGAAGTTTTATATCTCCATGTTATTAGAAACTGTACAGAATCCAAGAAAATTGAGTTGAGTGGAAAGTTGAAATTGAAATTTACAGAAAGTTCCTCTGTTAGAAATAATGACTCATGATTGTGACGGAGACAATTCTTTGTGTTCACTAAACCATTTCCTTTTCCTTTCGAGCACAGAGGAAGACTACATTTCCCAGCATTCCCTTGCATAAACGGCTCCACAGAAGCTCTCCTGTTCATTCTCACTCCGTCTGCAGGGCTAAAAGTGAAGATCCCAAGATGGCAGAGGCACATGAGCGAAGGAGTCCCGATTCCTGAATTTGCTGGTTGGAGAAGAGCTGCCCAGATGAGACTTCTGACCAGGAACATCAGTATGAACGAGCAACAGAGCTTTACAGTGTTAAGCCAGGGTTTGTTATCCCGGCATAGTTTATCCTATCCTAATACTGTGCTGACAGATCCCAGTGTGATCTTTCATACTCTGTATTGGAGGGTAGGATCCTATTAACCTGGGGAGGAACACCATATGTTGCTGTTAGTTGCCAAGAAGTCAGCTCTGACTCATGGTGACCTTATTTACAACAGAACCAAACGTTGCCCAGCCCTGTGCATCTTCATGATCATTGGTATGCTTGAGTCCAGTTGGACAATATTCTGTTCCCATCCGCAGGGTTTTCATTGGCTAAGTTTTGGGAGCAGATCACCAGGCCTTTCTTCCTACTCTCAGGAAGCTCTGCTGAAACCTGTCTACCATGCGTGACCCTGCTGGTATTTGAAATACCGGTGGCATAGCTTCCAGGATCACAGCAACACGCAAGCCACCACAGTACAGCAAACTGACAGGTAGTGGGATATACATAAAGGTGTGGGAACTGACAACAAATTAAAGTACATTCATACTGTGGTATATCTGGGGCATGATGAGTCAGAATCGACTCAATGCCAAGGGGTTTGGTTTTTGGTTTTATTTCCCCTATAGGGTCACTGTGCATTGGAATCGACTTTGGGGCAACGGGCTTATTTTCCCACACTTAGAAATAATGTACCCACTGAGAAATCAACCAGTAAAACATGCATTTAATGGATTAGTCTAGCCATTTGTTGAAATAACTTCAAAAACCCACGAGTTCTTACCATTTAACCATGTGCCTCCATCATTACTCTCCTGTGCCCTCCTTGTTGATCACGACTTAATAAATCGCAATTGTCCTTTGTACAACAATCTCCCGGGAGTGTGGTAGTATAAGGCTCAATCGCCACACTGCCGAGTCAGTTTCTGGATCACGGTGAGAAGGAACAGACCCTGGAATGTGAGTTCCCTACCAGCTTTCTGCTACCCAGGATGACCTTCTTTAGCAGCCGCTGGGCTTAACAGCCAAAAATTTTCAATGCAGCTCAAATTGCCCTTTCAATGGTTTAAAGAAACTTAAAAACCAGTTGGTGGTGACCCCAGATGTGTCAGAGTAAAACTGTGCTCCAAAGGGTTTTCAATGACTGACTTTTCAGAAGTAGATTGGCAGGCCTTTCTTCAGAGGCACCTCTGAGTGGACTCAAACATTCAGCCTCTTGGTTAGCAGCTGAGTGCTTAACCGTTTTCACCACCCAGAGACTCCCAAAGTAACTTAGTCCTTTTATACAGCAGAGTCTATCAGCAAGAGGAAACACCCCGAAAGGGAAAAGCAAACGGTTCTACAGCATCAGTGCAAGAGAAGGGGGCTGTATGGTGCCATCATGCAGCAACCCTGTGTGTCTTCAGAGGGAGCAGAGTCATGGGAAACGAGTGAGGCCATTTTCTTGACTGAGTGTTCAGTTTAGTCTAGAATCCTACTCCTGTCTTGTCATTAACAGCACCTACGGAGATACATGTAAGTGCAGCAGCTCATCTCGTTTAAAGATTTATCAAAACCTAAAGTCAGGTTCTTACTTAGATTTGGCATTTCAGACTTCAGACAGATGAGATTGTCTACTTCAGCAGATAGAAGCTACCGAGTCACGTCGGAACAGGAATAGTTCTGCAGGTTCTTGAGAGAGCTGACAAGTGAGAGGCAATTACCCCCAAGAGGACATTAAAAAAATGGTTATATAAAGTATGTTAATGAGGCAGCAAAAACCTAATTACAACCTGACATCTCCTGCAGTCTCTAGGTTACAAACATCTGATTTGTAAAAGTCCCAACAGAATGAACGCACTGAACAACAGATTGCTTTTTCCTTTCTGAACCTCACGGAAAACGCCCCGCCCCCAGTAACAGAGCCAGCAGCCCGGCTATTACGAGCTGATGGTGACCCCTGGTGACCAACATGGGGAACTATCTGGCGCAGCGACCTTCCTCACTTTGTACAGACCACCCCTTTACTCTTGCACATAGGTAGAGCATTTCGAAAATCAAAAGTGAAAAAGTTGGATTTATACCAGGGCTCTGGATTTATATGCTATGCATGAATTTACATGTTATGAGGTTGCCATCCCCAGAGCATTAAAATGGGTAATCAAATTCATAATTTTATTTCATAATTTTTAAATATATATTTCTAGTGTTTTATTAACGTTTAATTTTCTTCTTTGCCTTCACCGTTGATGAGTGGACAGATTTAGGATGTGTTCCTTCAAGAGTCATCTCTGTCTCAATTGCCTTCTATTTATGTGGTCTGCATATTATCTCTGTTTTTTCATTTCCTCTCGCTCACTCCTTTTTGTAATAAGAAAAAGCATAACAAAGTATTAACTCACATGGACAATCAGTGCCAAACAAAGATGGCAGACTGTACTGTTGGCTGGTTGGAGCCTTCATACAAGGATTCAACTTGATCATTTGCTGGGTCCTAATGTTTGCCAGGAAACCCTGGTGGCATAGTGGTTAAGTGCTACGGCTGCTAACCAAATGGCCGGCAGTTGGAATTCACCAGGTGCTTCTTGGAAACTCTATGGGGCAGTTCTACTTTGTCCTATAGGGTCGCTATGAGCCGGAATCCACTCGATGGCACTGGGTTTGGTTTGGTTTGTTTTTTTTAATGTTTACCAAAGGAGCCATGTAAAAATGCAGGTAGCTCGATAGTTGAAGATATGAAAGTCAAAGGCTGCTTAACAAGTTTTATTAATTTTTTTTGGAGACTCTATCCTGCTGTTATTTGTTAAAGCTGAGTTCATTCCATTGCCGACAGTTTTTTTTTTTTTTCTCTCCTCTATTTTTTTTTTTTTTTTCTATGTGTACACTGAGCCCTGGAGGCACAGTGGTTAAGTGCTATGGCTACTAACAAAAGGCTGACAGTTCGATCCACCAGCTGCTCCTTAGAAACCCTGTGGGGCAGTTCTACTCTGTCCTATAGGGTCGCTATGAATCCGAATCGACTCGATGGCAACAAGTTTTTGTTTTTGTATGTGTACACATCTTTTTAAAGAAAACGTATCTTCTTTTGTCCTCTTCTGCCTGTCTTTTAATTCCATAAACAGGTACAAAACCACCTCTAATAATGGCTGAGGGAAAAAAGTCATGTAAGTACTGGAGTGAAATAAGACCTTCTAATAATTACAGGAGCCTGATGGTGCAGTGGTTATGAGCTTGGCTGCTAATCAAAAGGTCAGCAGCCCAAATCCACCATAGGATTTCCTCTTTGGAAATCCTGTGGCACAGTTCTACTCTGTCTTATAGGGTCGCCATGACTCGGAATTGACTCAACAGATGTGTGTTTTCATCTTGCACGAATTCTATATGGCCCTTCATCCTTTTTTTAATATATCCTGTTTTCTTCAAGAGCTAACTTTCAAGCTAAATCAAAAGCTACTGATGATATTTTATTGTTGTTCTGTTCCATTTTTCTGTTATTACAATAGCAGGGCCTTAAATTTGTTTTTAAATTTTACTCACTCAAGTTTAAGTGATAGGGCTTAAAGGGCCTTTTGTTTGAGGGCCTGGGAACTAAGCTTCATCTATTACAATGTTTCTGTGTAAAGATATACTCCAACTCCTGAAATCACCAACAGATGGGGACGTCCTGTGCTAACTTTATGAAATTTCTGGCTGATTTGACTCAGGCAGAGATATAACATTTGTTGAGAGTTCAGTAATAGTAATAATGATACCTGACATTTATTGAATGTTTTCTATGTTCCAGGAACCACTTTAAGAAGTTTTTTAGGCATGGCTCATTTAATTCTCACCACAACCTTATTATCTCATTTTACAGACAATACTAAAGCACACAGAGGTTAAGTCATTTAATCAAGCTCACAGAGCTATGAAATGGTAGAAGTTTGAATTCAGAGCCATGTGCTGGGCTGCGGAGCCCCTGGGTGGTACAATTAAGGGCTCAACTACTAATTGAAAGGTTGGCTGTTCAAACCCACCCAAAGGTGCCTCAGAAGATAGGCCTGGCGATCTGATTCCGAAAGGTCACAGACTTGAAAACTCTATGGAGTTCAATTCTACTCTGCACACGTGGGGCAGCTATGAGTTGAAATCAACCGTGGCAATTGGTTTAGTTTTTTTTTTTTTTTTAATACGTGACTGCAGAGTCCCTGAGTGGTGCTAATGGTTCACACACTTGGCTACTAACTGAAAGGTTGTTGGGTCAAGTCTACCTGGAGGTGCCTGGGAAGAAAGGCCTGATAATCTACTTGCAAAAATTCAGCCACTGAAAATCCTACAGAGTACAGGTCTACTCTGACACACATGGGGTCACCATGAGTCCAAATCGACTCCATGGCAACTGTTTTTTAGTGTTTTATGCTGGACTGCCCCTTCACAGAGTTTATTTTGTAACGTAGGGCATATTTTGAAACTGCAGTCAACTACAGAGATTGACATTAAGCCTCCTTGAAGGCAGGCAACAAGTCTTATTTATTTTATGTTTACAATAGTGTTTACCCTTAGTAGATTTTCACTAGATGGTTGTTGACATTACTGGAGCTAGTTGGCAATACCTCTCTTGAAAGCTTATTATAATACAACGCGTGTCAGGTTTCCATGTTCCTAATATACCTTAGCAAATGTGAAAAATGTCAGCGCCTTAAATGTTTATTTAATCAAAAGATCTGAAAGGCGACTTGGAGCACTGCCGTAGGCGAAGTTTCTTTAGACTACAGAGCTGCCAGGAAGTGAGACAGCCCATAGGAGTTCTTGGCCAGGTCAAGGAACACTTGATGCCTGAGGCACCTTCATTTAAAAAAAAAATTTTTTTTTATTGTGGTAAAAATATATATAACAAAACTTTTGCAAATTCAACAATTTCTACATGTACAATTCAGTGACATTGATTACACTGACATTGATTATATTCATCACGTTCATTGATCCTTTTCCAGATTACTCCACCACCATTAACGGAAACTCAGCGCCCCCTAAACACTCACTCCTCCTTCCTTTGTCCCTCCCACCCCTTAAGGCACTACCTTTTGTCCCCAACCAATCACAAACATGCTCTAAAACCTTGGGTTCTACTACTTATCCTTGTAAAATATGGGACCAGGGACCCCCTGGGCAAGTTGTGAATTCTTGTTGAAATAGCCTATGAACAGAGTGGAGCAGAGTTATTGGGTTTCCCTTTTCTTGGGGTCTGTCAGATGGGTGGGAGCAGGTATTGTGGGAGAATCTCCTGGATACTATCTCAAATGTGGGGGGCTAAGCTCACCTCCTCCCCAGCACTGCTACTAATGTTCAAAGTATTAATTGTTGAAGTCAAGCTGTTTAAGCAGGCTGTCGAAAGAGAGCAATTTTGATATTAACTAGAGACTTCTGGAAAAGAAAATGTCAGAAGTATGAGCTGGGGTGGATTACCCACTAGGCAAGATAAGTAAGGTGCTTACCTTGTTCACGAGATTGTCTGTAGAGAACAACTGCACATTTTTTCATGACATCGAAAATTCTGCTTCTAGGTATGGCTGGCATCTGTCTTCTTCCCAAACCCACAGCACCTCCCTACAGTATCGAAGTCTCTTTTCAAATTTACAATCCCTGACTGGGACGGATTATCCAGTGAGCAAGGTAAGCACGGGTTTACTTCCTAATCTGTAGTGAACAATTTCACATGGGTCTTACTACAGATTAAGAAGTAAGCACAAGTAAGCCCATGCATACCTTGTTTATCGGGTGATCGCCCCTGGGAGTGCAAGGGACAGTGTAGAAGGAAGTCTTTAGAGCAGGATAGAGCTGGATTAGAATCTAAGTTCTGCCACTTCCAGGCTTATGTGAAGTTAGGCAAGTTACTTAAACTGTTTGGCCTCGGCTCCTATTCTGTCACAAGCCACATTTAAAGTGTATTTTAAAGCTCAGAAAAGAACATTTAAGAGCTTGTCTGTCCTAGAAAATGTTTGCTTTTAGAGAGTTTAAGAACCTATATATCTTGGAATGAATACCCAACTTCTGACCAAACATCATCTCAATTATCTATTTAAAATCTGTTTACCTTGATCACTAGGTGTGTGTGAAACAACAAATAATTATAAAAATAATAAATAACAACAATAATAATAATTACGGGTATATGAAGCCAGATCCCAGCTAACTAAGGATCTCTGTTGCTGATGCATCTAGATGGACCAGAAAAAAAACCCCAGAAACCAGTTGCCATGGAGTTAATTCTGACTCATGGTGACCCCACGGGTGTCAGAGTAGAACTGTGCCCTATAGAGTTTTCAATAGCTGATATTTTAGAAGTAGATTGCCAGGCCTTTCTTCTGAGGTGACTTATAGGTGGACTGAAGCCACCAACCTTTGGCTTGTAGCCTAGCATGTTAACTATTTGCACCACTCCAGATGGACTAACCAAGCCAAAAGCCCATTGCTGTAGAGTTGATTCTGACTCAGAGATCCTAAAGATGGACTAGCCTCCCACATTTGTATGGTTAACTATTTAATTAGAGGTAATCCCCCCAAAAAACAAGGTAAAATCATGATTCTGATTCATATATAAAATGAACATGTGTTAAAGATCTATTAAAACTCATAATGAAGAATCTAGTAAGCTATTACAGTCAGTTCAAAGGAGACTTCAACAGATACATTTATAGATCAGGAATATTGAAAGGAATCTGCAAATGGAGGCAAAGCTAGCTTTTTCCACAGAAGGGAAGGGAAGTCAATTGGACAAGACAGATTTACATGTCTAAAAGAAAAAAAAAATTCCATCCAGTTGATTCCAACTCATAGCAACCCAAAACATGTCTATAGACAAGATATATTTAGCATCGCTATAGTTATCTACCACTTAGGTTTTTAACCAGCCAAAACCCAAACCCGTTGCCATGGAGTTGATTCTGACTCCTAGCAACTCTATAGGACAGAGTAGAACTGCCCCAGAAGGTTTTCTAGGCTGTAATCTTTACTGGAACAGGTCACCAGGTCTTTTCTCCTGAGGAGTGGCTGGTGGGTGGAACCACTGAACTTTCGGTTAGGGGCCAAGCGCTTAATAACTGCACCACCAGGGCTCCTTGTCTACAATTTATAAAGCTGTAAAACCATTCTCGTGGAATATGAATCAGATGACCTAGAGAGTGTGTGCTAAACAATTCACTGTTTTCCACTGAAGCACAATTTTTTCTCTACAATCTTTAGACAGAAATTCTAACCACAGATATCCTTAAAGGTAACATCTCATTTCCAGCCCAATTTTTCTTTATTAAATAAGTTAACAGGCTGTGTGAAAGTATGTTCAATCATTACATTTTACAAATTCTGACAATGTCAAATAAGTGCTCAAGGAGAAAATAAAAATCCAAGGATAATTTCAAATCAAACAGTTACATAAATTTTATTAGAAGTTCTCACCTTTTTTTCCTTCCCAAGGTATGGAAACCTGATGATGTTCAAATGCATCATACAGTACTTTGGGATTAAAATATCTTGAAAATTTTTTTGAGGAAGTAAAGCACTATGGTAAATTCTATTACCATGACAATTAACATGATGGAAACACTGGTGGTATAGTGGTTAAGTGATACGGCTGCTAACCAAAAGGTTGGCAGTTCGAATCCGCCAGGTGGTCCTTGGAAACTCTATGGTGCAGTTCTACTCTGTCCTAGAGAGCTGCTATGAGTTGGAATCGACTCCATGGCAGTGGGTTTGGTTTTGGGGTGTTAACATGATGTCAGTTCAGAATGGGAAGAATGGGCTGTGAGTTAACTAAACATTATTCCTAGCCAACTAGGCTAAGATATACTTTCTCTCCCACTCAAGAAAAATTTCAAAATTCAAGTCAGAGACAAGGTTCTCTGGGTTATCAAGGGCTAATATCTTTGAATCCACTTTGATTCATTTGTTTTTTTTAAAAATTGCTAATTAATTTGTTTTAAAAAAAATTCCTTGAGCTCCTAGTATAGGCCCCACCTTGTTCTATGGTGCAGGAAATACAGCAATAAATAAAACAAAATCCCAGCTGTCAGTAACCATGTAGAAATAAGTCACGGGGAAATACAAATTAAAGCCGCAAAGAGATACCACCTTACACCTACTAGAACGGCTAAAATTAAAATGAATGACAACACAAAAGGTGATGAACTCTCATGCATAACTGGTGGGAATAATGTAAAAACGGTACAATCATTTTGGAAAATTATTTGGCAATTTCTTTCTTATGGAATCCAGACTTTCTGGAGCCATTGAAGCTGGATGAACCCCTGAAACTACTGCCCTCAGAAAATGTTTAAAACTTAAAGCTATCCCTGAAGTCATCTTTATATCAAACAATCTTTTAGCTTAATTAGTAAAGAATGTTTGCCTTGAGTATTTACCAAATCGAGTTATTTATGTGTGATGAAATTGAAGACAACAAGTTGAAAAGTTAGATGAAAGGCTTAGGGGGCAGAGTTTATGTTAACGAGGGTGATAGAACTTGGAAAAAGACATTGAGACAGGTGGCGCAACTTGAAGAATGTAACCAATATCACTGAACTGTACAAGCAGAAATCATTGATATGGTGTTATGTTTTCACCAGAAAAGGAAAATAAAAGCCATTGGGCAATTTCGTATAAACTTAAACATACACCTACTCTATGACGTAGCAATTCCACTCCTAGGTATTTACCCAAGAGAAATGAAAATTATGACCACAACAAGTTGTACAAGAATGTTCATAGCAGCTTTATAGCTTTGCTTATAATGGCCCCAAACTGGAAACAAGCCAAGCATCAATACGCAGGAAAATGGAAAAACAAATTGAAGTATGTTCATCCAATGCAATATTACTGAACAAAAAAGAGTGAACTACCAACATATATGCAACAACATGGATAAATCTCAAAGCCATTGTGCCGAGCAACAGAAGCCAGGTACAAAAGAGTACATACTGTATAATTTCATTTACATGAAACCGTAGAAAGGCAAAACTAAATTGTGGTGACAGAAATTAGAAAACAGCGGTTGCCTGGGCTTGGGGATGGATGGGTAAGATTGCTTGGGAAGGGGCAGGAGAGAACTTTCTGCGGTGATGAGAATGTTCTATTTTTTCATAGGTGTGGGTTATATGGGTGCGTCATTTGTCAAAATGCATCAAACTGTTCACTTAAGATTTGTGCATTTCAGTCTTCTTATTGTGTATATGTGTGAGAGAAAGATATAAAGGATATCTCAGAGATAGCACTAAATCGTTCTTAAGCTTCAGGTCTTCACTAATTTTCACTAATGATACATATTTCTGCCATACCTACCTTTTTTTTTTTTTTTTTTAACAACTAAATAAGTATGCCAGTGTGTGGCAACGTCGTGGGTGGGCTTTTTCACAGTTTTTTAAAAAAACCTTCTTAGCTCAAAGGCAGGTTTGGCCGGTGTTAGACTAAATTATCACTAGATGGCATCACAGCCTTAGTTCGCTGATGATTTCCAGGCTTCTCGAGAGAGCTCAATCTCTTACCGCCAACTGGTATTAAAGGGCCAGCTGTCAGAATGATTTTTAACGCGACTCAGTGACTTGTGAAAGACGGATATACGGGTTCAGAACTTAAAAGCTATGAGCTGAAAATATGCTTGGATTGTGCATTTATGAAAATCATTATAAAAGGGAGGACATACATTGTAATTTAATTGCACTTACCTGTAAACGCCATAAAGAGATTATGCTATGTCTATTTTGCTCACCACACTATACCCATTGCCCAGAAGGGTGCCTGACACATAAAGATGCTCCATAAAGAGTTTCACAATCTTGTAAAGTAAAAATTATACAGAGCACTGCACACGAATTTAACGTTCCTTTTTTTTTTTTTTCCCGAAGGGAGGTAACGGCACCCTTTGGTGTGGTCCTTCCTGCCCCTTTAAGAAAGTGTAGGGAAAAGGAAGAAAGCGCTGCTGGGAAAGAGGGCGGAAGCCGGCGGAGCCGGGTCACGTGGGGCTGCAGGCTCCGCACCCTCCGCCCTCCTACAGATTCAAGCGTGGGAAGCAGAAGCAGGAGGCGCAGGGGTAAAGAATGCACGGAAGAGTAGTAAAGGTGCCTTCCCCGTGCTTTAGCTCCTGGGTGCAGTGTTAGAAAAGCCAGGTAAGAAGAAAAGGAGGACCGTGCGTGCCCCTTTAAGATCGACTCCCTGCCTTCTCAGCGCAGGCGGGAAGAAAACAACGAGGTCACACATGCTTTAGGAGCGTACCCTAGTTACGTCTCCTGCTTTTCTTATCGGTTAATATAGTTGCCACGTGCCCACCACATAATCACTTATTTCATAACTTATGCTTCATTGGTGCTGGAATGGGAGGGGAAGGCGTCAGTCTAGATGACATGACCAAATCCAGAATAATCTCATATCTGCTCTGCTTTAGTGTTCAACCTTAGATTTGTATGATTCTGGGGATAACCCAAAGGAGCCTGGTAGTGCAAGGGGTTTGCCATCAGCTGCTAAGCTAAAGATTGGTGGTTTGACCCCCTAGCCGCTCTTCGGAAGAAAGGCCTGGTAATTTGCTTAGGTAAAGATTACAGCGAAGGAAACCCTATGGAACAGTTCTGCTCTGTAGCACATGGAGTTCCCACCAGTCACCTGACTGGCTGGCGGGTAACAACAACAGGGATAACCCAAAACCGCTTAACAGAATTAGTGTATGTGACGTCAGGCTGTTAGAACCCTGGGATCCAGTGTTTGGTATCCCAGCCTGTGAACTAGGATAATTAACACCCACTTAAAAGTCTAGCTGGAAACACTGGTGGCTTAGTGGTTAAGAGCTACAGCTGCTAACCAAAAGGTAGGCAGTTCGAATCCACCAGGCGCTCCTTGGAAACTCTATGGGGCAGTTCTACTCTGTTATATAGGTTCACTACAAATCAGAATCAAATCGAAGACAATGGGTTTTTCGGAAAGTCTAGTCTGAGTTTCCAGACTGTAGCCTGACACGCACGTTGGCCTGCTCTGTGTTTTGAGATTTGAATTAGTCATCAGAGTTTAAAAGGTGGGAACTTAAACATAAATATGTGAATTTCTGAATTATCTTGAGAAATTGGAAGATCTGGCTGCCTATACTTACTGGCAACAGATTGCTGGCCCCTTTGGTCTGTTAAGATACAGTCTGTAGTTTGCCAGTGCCCCTTCTGTTACCTCACCACTAACCTGCCTTACTCATTTATTATCACCAGTCTGGCCCCTTGTAGGCATTTGAGTTTTTGACTTAATAGGTGCCTAGGTGGCTGTGTTGTTGTTGTGAGCCCTTGAGTCGATACTGATTCAAACCCATTGCTGTTTAGTTGATTCAGAGTCATAGCAACCCTACAGGACAGAGTAAAACTGCCCCATAGGGCTTCCAAGGAGCAGCTGGTGGATTTGGACTGCCGACCTTTCGGTTAGCAGCTGTAGTTTTTAACTATTGTGCTGACTCATAGTGACACTATGTGACAGAGTAGCACTGCCCCATAGGGTTTCCTAGGCTATAATCTTTGCAGATGCAGATGGCCAGGTCTTTTCTCATGAGGAGCTGCTGGTGGATTCAAACTGCCAACCTTTCAGTTAGCAGCCGAATGCTTAACCATTGTGCCTTTTGGGTGGCTGTAAGACTATTTGTAGAACAGATCAGACGATCCAAACAATTGGGTGTATACTTTTGGTGTTGAAGATGCTGTTCCTCATTCCTACTTAATTTTTATCAAGGTGGTGTGTTACTGGAGCAAATCTTTTCAGCCCAAGCTTGGTCAAGTTGAATCACTAAAGATATTTACAGAAAGAGATCTGAAAGTCTATATCTTATCATTTTACTACAATTAAATCTATAAGGTTTTGTTTTTTTAAATGAAAAATCAGAATATTGATTACATTGCTACTTTATGACACAGCAATCTTTTCTGAAATACATGTTGTTGTTAGGTACTGTCGAATTGGTTCCTACTCATAGCGACCCTGTGTACCACAGAACGAAACACTGCCTGGTCCTGTGCCATCCTTACAATCGTTGTTATGCTTGAGACCATTGTTGCAGCCACTGTGTCAGTCCACCTCATTGAGGGTCTTCCTCTTTTCTGCTGACCCTGTGCTTTGCCAAGCATGATGTCCTTCTCCAGGGACTGATCCCTCCTGACAACACATCCAAAGTATGTAAGATGCAGTCTTGCCATCCTTGCTTCAAAGGAGCATTCTGGTTGTACTTCTTCCAAGACAGATTCGTTTGTTCTTTTGGCAGTCCGTGGTATATTCAATATTCTTCACCAACAACCACAGTTCAAAGGCATCAGTTCTTACTCAGTTTTCCTTATTCATTGTCCAGCTTTCACATGCGTATGATGCGATTGAAAATACCATTGCTTGCGTCAGGTGCACCTTAGTCTTCAAGGTAATATCTTTGGTTTTCAACACTTTAAAGAGGTCTTTGCGCAGATTTGCCCAAGGCAGTGCGTCTTTTGACTCCTTGACTTCTGCTTCCATGGGCGTTGATTGTGGATCCAAGTAAAATGAAATCGTTGACAACTTCAATCTCTTCTGTGTTTATCATGATATTGCTCATTGGTCCAGTCGTGAGGATTTTTGTTTTCTTTATGTTCAGGTGCAATCCATGGTCTTTGATCTTCATCAGTAAGTGCTTCAAGTCGTCTTGACTTTTAGCAAGCAAGATAGTGTCATTTGCATAATGCAGGTTGTTAATGAGTCTTCATCCAATCCTGATGTCACATCTTCTTCATGTTGTCTGGCTTTTCGGATTATTTGTTTAGCATACAGATTGAATAGGTACGGTAAAAGGATACAACCCTGATACACACCTTTCCTGAACTTAAACCACTTAGTATCCCTTTATTCTGTCTGAACAACTGCCTCTTGATCTATGTGCAGGTTGCTTATGAGCACAATTAAGTGTCCTGAAATTCTCAGTCTTCACAATGTTATCCATGATTGTTATGATCTGCACAGTTGAATGCCTTTGCAAAGCCAATAAAACACAAGTAAACCTCCTTCTAGTATTCTGTGCTTTCAGCCACTATCCACCTGAAATCAGCAATGATATCCCTGGGTCCATGTCTTCTTCTGAATCTGGCCTGAATTTCTGGCAGTTGCCTGTCAATGTAGTGCTGCAGCCGCTTTTGAATGATATTCAGCAAAATTTTACTTACATGTGACATTAATGATATTGTTGGATAGTTTCTGCATTCAGTTGGATCATCTTTCTTGGGAATAGGTATAAATATGGATCTCTTCCAGTCAGTTGGCCAGGAAGCTGTCTTCCAAATTTCTTGGCATAGATGAGTGAACACTTCCAGCACTGCATCCATTTGTTGAACCATCTCAATGGATATTTCATCAATTCCTGGAGCCTTGTTTTTCACCAATGCCTTCAGTGCAGCTTGGACTCCTTCCTTCAATACCATCTGTTCCTGATTATATGCTACCTCTTGAAATGGTTGAACATTGACTAATTCTTTTTGGTATAATGACTCTGTGTATTCCTTCCATCTTCTTTTTTTTTAGTTTTTTTTTTTAATTAATTTTTATTAAGCTTCAAGTGGACATTTACCATTCCAATCAGTCTGTCACATGTAAGTTTACATACATCTTACTCCCTTCTCCCACTTGCTCTCCCCTCATTGAGTCAGCCCTTTCAGTCTCTCGTTTCGTGCCAATTTTGCCAATTTTTCTTCCCTCTTTCTCTATCTTCCCATCCCCCCTCCAGTCAAGAGTTGCCAACACACTCTCCAGTGTCCACCTGATTTAATTAGCTCACTCTTCATCAGCATCTCTCTGCCCCCCCCCCCCCCCCCCCCCCCCCCCCGCTGACCAGTCCTTTTCATGCCTGATGAGTTGTCTTCGGGGATGGTTCCTGTCCTGTGCCATCAGAAGGTCTGGGGAGCATTGTCTCCGGGATTCCTCTAGTCGCAGTCATACCATTAAGTATGGTCTTTTTATGAGAATTTGGGGTCTGTATCCCATTGGTCTCCTGCTCCCTCAGGAGTTGTCTGTTGTGCTCCCTGACAGGGCAGACATCGATTGTGGCCGGGCACCAACTAGTTCTTCTGGTCTCAGGATAATGTAGGTCTCTGGTTCATGTGGCCCTTTCTGTCTTTTGGGTTCTTAGTTGTCGTGTGACCTTGGTGTTCTTCCTTTGCCTTTGCTCCAGGTGGGTTGAGACCAATTGATGTATCTTAGATGGCCGCTTGTTGGCATTTAGGACCCCAGACGCCACATTTCAAAGTGGGATGCAGAATGTTTTCATAATAGAATTGTTTTGCCCATTGACTTAGAAGTCCCCTCAAACCATGTTCCCCAGACCCCAGCCCCTGCTCCGCTGACCTTTGAAGCTTTCATTTTATCCCGGAAACCTCTTTGCCTTTAGTCCAGTCCAATTAGACTGACCTTCCTTGTATTGAGTGTTGTCTTTCCCTTCACCCAAAGCAGTTCTTATCTACTGATTGATCAATAAAAAACCCTCTCCCACCCTCCCTCCCTCCCTCCTTTGTAACCACAAAAGTATGTGTTCTTCTCCGTTTTTTCTATTTCTCAAGATCTTATAATAGAGGTCTTATACAATATTTGTGCTTTTGCCTCTGATTTCGCTCAGCATAATGCCTTCCAGATTCCTCCATGTTATGAAATGTTTCAGAGATTTGTCACTGTTCTTTATCAATGCATAGTATTCCATTGTGTGAATATACCACAATTTATTTACCCATTCATCCGTTGACGGACACCTTGGTTGTTTCCAGCTTTTTGCTATTGTAAACAGAGCTGCAATAAACAAGGGTGTGCATATATCTGTTTGTGTGAAGGCTCTTGTATCTCTAGGGTATATTCCGAGGAGTGGGATTTCTAGGTTGTATGGTAGTTCTATTTCTAACTGTTTAAGATAACGCCAGATGGATTTCCAAAGTGGTTGTACCATTACAATCCCACCAGCAGTGTATGAGAGTTCCAATCTCTCCACAGCCTCTCCAACATTTATTATTTTGTGTTTTTTGGATTAATGCCAGTCTAGTTGGTGTGAGATGAAATCTCATCGTAGTTTTAATTTGCATTTCTCTAATGGCTAATGATCGGGAGCATTTTCTCATGTGTCTGTTGGCTGTCTGAATATCTTCTTTAGTGAAATGAGTGTTCATATCCTTTGCCCACTTCTTGATTGGGTTGTTTGTCTTTTTGTGGTTGAGTTTTGACAGAATCATGTAGATTTTAGAGATCAGGCGCTGGTCTGAGATGTCATAGCTGAATATTCTTTCCTAGTCTGTAGGTGGTCTTTTTACTCTTTTGGTGAAGTCTTTAGATGAGCATAGGTGTTTGATTTTTAGGAGCTCCCAGTTATCGGGTTTCTCTTCATTTTTGGCAATGTTTTGTATTCTGTTTATGCCCTGTATTAGGGCTCCTAGGGTTGTCCCTATTTTTTCTTCCATGATCTTTATCGTTTTAGTTTTTATGTTTAGGTCTTTGATCCACTTGGAGTTAGTTTTTGTGCATGTTGTGAGGTATGGGTCCTGTTTCATTCTTTTGCAAGTGGATATCCAGTTATGCCAGCACCATTTGTTAAAAAGGCTATCATTTCCCCAATTGACTGACACTGGTCCTTTGTCAAATATCAGCTGCTCATACATGGATGGATTTATATGTGGGTTCTCAATTCTGTTCCATTGGTCTATGTGCCTGTTGTTGTACCAGTACCAGGCTGTTTTGACTACTGTAGCTGTATAATAGGTTCTGAAATCAGGTAGAGTGAGGCCTCCCACTTTCTTCTTCTTTTTCAGTAATGCTTTACTTATCCGAGGCTTCTTTCCCTTCCATATGAAATTAGTGATTTGTTTCTCTATCCCCTTAAAATATGACATTGGTATTTGGATTGGAAGTGCGTTATATGTATAGATGGCTTTTGGTAGAATAGACATTTTTACTATGTTAAGGTTTCCTATCCATGAGCAGGGTATGTTTTTCCACTTAAGTATGTCCTTTTGAATTTCTTGTAGCAGAGTTTTATAGTTTTCTTTGTATAGGTCTTTTACATCTTTGGTAAGATTTATTTCTAAGTATTTTATCTTCTTGGGGGCTACTGGGAATGGTATTGATTTGGTTATTTCCTCTTCGGTGTTCTTTTTGTTGATGTAGAGGAATCCAAGTGATTTTTGTATGTTCATTTTATAACCTAAGACTCTGCCAAACTCTTCTATTAGTTTCAGTAGTTTTCTGGAGGATTCCTTAGGGTTTTCCATGTATACGATCATGTCATCTGCAAATAGTGATAGCTTTACTTCCTCCTTGCCAAT
The DNA here is from genome assembly GCF_024166365.1 of Elephas maximus indicus. Classification (NCBI taxonomy): domain Eukaryota; kingdom Metazoa; phylum Chordata; class Mammalia; order Proboscidea; family Elephantidae; genus Elephas; species Elephas maximus. Next base: position 90,123,780 of record NC_064822.1, read on the forward strand.
CTGGATACCCTTTATTTCTTTGTCTAGCCTAATTGCCCTGGCTAGGACTTCAAGTACGATGTTGAATAAGAGCGGTGATAAAGGGCATCCTTGTCTGGTTCCCGTTCTCAAGGGAAATGCTTTCAGGTTCTCTCCATTTAGAGTGATATTGGCTGTTGGCTTTGCATAGATGCCCTTTATTATGTTGAGGAATTTTCCTTCAATTCCTATTTTGGTAAGAGTTTTTATCATAAATGGGTGTTGAACTTTGTCAAATGCCTTTTCTGCATTTATTGATAAGATCATGTGGTTTTTATCTTTTGTTTTATTTATATGATGGATTACATTAATGGTTTTTCTGATATTAAACCAGCCTTGCATACCTGGTATAAATCCCACTTGATCAGGGTGAATTATTTTTTTGATGTGTTGTTGGGTTCTATTGGCTCGAATTTTGTTGAGGATTTTTGCATCTATGTTCATGAGGGATATAGGTCTATAATTTTCTTTTTTTGTAATGTCTTTACCTGGTTTTGGTATCAGGGAGATGGTAGCTTCATAGAATGAGTTGGGTAGTATTCCGTCTTTTTCTACGCTTTGAAATACCTTCAGTAGTAGTGGTGTTAACTCTTCTCTGAAGGTTTGGTAGAACTCTGCAGTGAAGCCGTCTGGGCCAGGACTTTTTTTTATTGGAAGTTTTTTGATTACCGTTTCAACCTCTTTTTTTGTTATGGGTCTATTTAGTTGTTCTACTTCTGAATGTGTTAGTTTAGGTAGGTAGTATTTTTCCAAGAATTTATCCATTTTTTCTAGGTTTTCAAATTTGTTAGAGTACAGTTTTTCATAGTAATCTGAAATGATTCTTTTAATTTCATTTGGCTCTGTTGTAATGTGGTCCTTCTCGTTTCTTATTCGGGTTATTTGTTTCCTTTCCTGTTTTTCTTTAGTCAGTCTAGACAATGGTTTATCAATTTTGTTAATTTTTTCAAAGAACCAGCTTTTGGCTTTGTTAATTCTTTCAATTGTTTTTCTGTTCTCTAATTCATTTAGTTCAGCTCTAATTTTTATTATGTTTTCTTCTGGTGCCTGATGGGTTCTTTTGTTGCTCACTTTCTATTTGTTCAAGTTGTCGGGACAGTTCTCTGATTTTGGCTCTTTCTTCTTTTTGTATGTGTGCATTTATCGATATAAATTGGCCTCTGAGCACTGCTTTTGCTTTGTCCCAGAGGTTTTGATAGGAAGTATTTTCATTCTTGTTGCTTTCTAAGAATTTCCTTATTCCCTCCTTGATGTCTTCTATAACCCAGTCTTTTTTCAGGAGGGTATTGTTCATTTTCCAAGTATTTGATTTCTTTTCCCTAGTTTTTCTGTTATTGATTTCTAGCTTCATTGCCTTGTGGTCTGAGAAGATGCTTTGTAATATTTTGATGTTTTGGATTCTGGAAAGATTTGTTTTATGACCTAATATGTGGTCTATTCTAGAGAATGTTCCGTGTGCACTAGAAAAAAAAGTATATTTTGCAGCAGTTGGGTGGAGAGTTCTGTATAAGTCAATGAGGTCAAGTTCGTTGATTGTTGTAAGCAGGTCTTCCGTGTCTCTATTGAGCTTCTTACTGGATGTCCTGTCCTTCTCCGAAAGTGGTGTGTTGAAGTCTCCTACTATAAATGTGGAGGTGTCTATCTCACTTTTCAATTCTGTTAAAATTTGATTTATGTATCTTGCAGCCCTGTCATTGGGTGCATAAATATTTAATATGGTTATGTCTTCCTGATCAATTGTCCCTTTTATCATTATATAGTGTCCTTCTTTATCCTTTGTGGCAGATTTAAGTCTAAAGTCTATTTTGTCAGAAATTAATATTGCTACTCCTCTTCTTTTTTGCTTATTATTTGCTTGATATATTTTTTTCCATCCTTTGAGTTTTAGTTTGTGTCTCTAAGTCTAAGGTGTGTCTCTTGTAGGCAGCATATAGATGGATCGTGTTTCTTTATCCAGTCCGTGACTCTCTGTCTCTTTATTGGTGCATTTAGTCCATTTACATTCAGCGTAATTATAGATAAATAAGTTTTTAGTGGTGTCATTTTGATGCCTTTTCATGTGAGTTGTTAGCCATTTCATTTTTCCACATGCTTTTTTGTGCTGAGACGTTTTTCTTAGTAGCTTGTGAGATCCTCATTTTCATAATGTTTAACTTTATGTTAGTTGAGTCGTTACGTTTTTCTTGGCTTTTTTCTTGAGTTATGGAATTGATATTCCTTTTTGTGGTTACCTTATTATTTACCCCTATTTTTCTAAGTAAAAACCTAACTTGTATCCTTCTATATCGCCTTGTATCACTCTCCATCTAGCAGTTCAATGCCTCCTATATTTAGTCCCTCTTTTTGATTATTGTGATCGTTTATCTATTGATTTCCATGATTCCCTGTTATGTGTATTATTTTGTTTATTTATTTTTTAGAATTAATTTTAATTTGTTTGTTTTTGTGCTTTCCCTATTTGAGTTGCATTGATATGAGGACGTTCTGTTTTGTGACCTTGTATTGTGCTGGTACCTGATATTATTGGTCATCAGGCCGAACAATCTCCTTTAGCATTTCTTGCAGTCTTGGTTTAGTTTTTGCAAATTCTCTAAACTTGTGTTTATCTGTAAATATCTTAATTTCTCCTTCATATTTCAGAGAGAGTTTTGCTGGATATATGATCCTTGGTTGGCAGTTTTTCTCCTTCAGTGCTCTGTATACGTCGTCCCATTCCCTTCTTGCCTGCATGGTTTCTGCTGAGTAGTCTGAACTTATTGATTCTCCCTTGAAGGAAACCTTTCTTTTCTCCCTGGCTGCTTTTAAAATTTTCTGTTTGTCTTTGGTTTTGGCAAGTTTGATGATAATATGTCTTGGTGTTTTTCTTTTTGGATCAATCTTAAATGGGGTTCGATGAGCATCTTGGATAGATATCCTTTCGTCTTTCATGATGTCAGGGAAGTTTTGTGTCAGGAGTTCTTCAACTATTTTCTCTGTGTTTTCTGTCCCCCCTCCCTGTTATGGGACTCCAATCACTCGCAAGTTATCCTTCTTGATAGAGTCCCAAATGATTCTTAGGGTTTCTTCATTTTTTTAAATTCTTTTATCTGATTTTTTTTCAGCTATGTTGGTGTTGATTCCCTGGTCCTCCAGAAGTCCCAGTCTACATTCTGATTGCTCGAGTCTGCTCCTCTGACTTCTTAGTGCGTTGTCTAATTCTGTAATTTTATTGTTAATCTTTTGGATTTCTACATGCTGTCTCTCTATGGATTCTTGCAACTTATTAATTTTTCCACTATGTTCTTGAATAATCTTTTTGAGTTCTTCAACAGATTTATCAGTGTGTTCCTTGGCTTTTTCTGCAGTTAGCCTAATTTCATTTGTGACGTCTTTAAGCATTCTGTAAATTAGTTTTTTATATTCTGTGTCTGATAATTTCAGGATTGTATCTTCATTTGGGAAAGATTTTGATTCTTTTGTTTGGGGGGTTGGAGAAGCTGTCATGGTCTGTTTCTTTATGTGGTTTGATATGGACTGCTGTCTCCGAGCCATCACTGGGAAACTAGTTTTTCCAGGTAATCAGCTAAAAAAAAATGCAGTCAGATCCCTATCTGAATTCTCCCTCTGGCTCAGGGTATTCGGATGTTAATGGAGCCGCCTGGGGAGGGTGGGGGAGGGATCAGAGAGCTAGGAGTGTAGCACCTCAGAATATAGAGCTGATCCCCGCGTTCACGCTCCTCCCGAGTCTGCCAAAATCCCGGCGGGATGGCTCCCCGGGTGGGATGCTGCTCTCCCCGCTCCAAGACCTGTCACTTCCTCTCGGGGACTTCTCCCTCCGGCGCGCCGCTCCGCTCGCGTGAACTGGGTGGGCGTCGCCCTCACGAACAGCTGGGCCCACCCCCGGGGTGTATTCAGGGGAACGCGCTCACGCCCCGCCTGCGCTCGCCCAAATCCCAGCGGGACGGCTCCCCGGCTGGGACGCTGCTCTCCCCGCTCCGAGACCAGTCACTTCCTCCCGGGGACTTCTCCCTCTGGTGCGCCGCACCGCTCACGTGAACTGGGTGGGCGTCGCCCGCACGAATGGCTGGGCCTGCCCCCGGGGTCGCTTTAGGGAAATATAGCTGATCCCCACGCTCGCGCCACGCCCGCTTCCTGCCAAAGTCCCCACGGGACGGCTCCCCAGCTGGGACGCTGCTCTCCCCGCTCCAAGATCAGTCACTGCCTCCCGGGTGCTTCTCCCACCGGCTGCGCCGCTCCACCGCCCGCGCCAACCGGCTAGGCTCTCTCCCGGGATGAGTTCGGGGGTAGGGCTGGGCCCCTTGTCTGTGCCGTCTGCCCCCCTGGGCTCTGCCCCGGATCAGGCTCCGAAGGTCACCTGCCTGGTACGCTGGCTCCTGGTTCTGAAAATGATCGCTGTCTGCCCGTATTTGTTCGCTCTCCGTCTCTAAGTCTGTGTTTGTTGTTCAGAGTTCGTAGATTGTTATGTATGTGATCGATTCACTTGTTTTTCCGAGTCTTTGTTGCAAGAGGGATCCGCGGTAGCGTCCACCTAGTCCGCCATCTTGGCCCCGCCCCTCCTTCCATCTTCTTTTGATCCTTCCTGCGTTGTTTAATATTTTCCCCATAGAATTCTTCACTGTTGCAACTCGAGGCTTGAATTTTTTCTTCAGTTCTTTCAGCTTGAGGAACGCTGAGTGTTTTCTTCCTCTTTGGTTTTCTATCTTCGGCTCTTTGCACACGTCATAATAATATTTTACTCTGCCTTCTCGAGCCGCCCTTTGAAATCTTCTGTTTAGTTCTTTTACTTCATCATATCTTCCTTTTGCTTTAGCTACTTGACATTCAAAAGTAAGTTTCAGAGTCTCCTCTGGCATCCATCTTGGTCTTTTCTTTCTTTCCTGTCTTTTAAGCGACCTCTTGCTTTCTTCATGGATGATGTCCTTAATGTCATTCTGCAGCTCGTCTGGTCTTCGGTCATGAGTGTTCAGCGCATCAAATCTATTCTTGAGACGGTCTCCAAATTCAGGTGGGATATACTCAAGGTCATACTTTGGCTTTTGTGGACTTGCTCTGATTTTCTTCAGTTTCAGCTTGAACTTGCATATGAGCAATTGATGGTCTGTTCCACATTCGGCCCCTGGCCTTGTTCTGACTGATGATATTGAGCTTTTCCATTGACTCCAGAGACGTAGTGGATTTGATTCCTGTGTATTCCATGTGGTGAGGTCCATGTGTATAGTCACCGTTGATGTTGGTGAAAAAAAGTATTTGCAGTGAAGAAGTCAGTCTCGTAAAATTCTATCATTCGATCTCCAGCATTGTTTCTGTCAACAAGGCCATATTTTCCAACAACCTATCCTTCTTCTTTGCTTCAAACTTTTGCATTCCAATCACCAGTAATTATCAATGCATCCTGACTGCATGTCTGATCAATTTCAGACTGCAGAAGCTGATAAAAATCTTCAGTTTCTTCATCTTTGGTCTTAGTGGTTGATTTGTAAATTTGAATAATAGTCACATTAACTGGTGTTCCTTGTGGGCATATGGATATTATCCTATTACTGACAGCGTTGTACTTTAGAATAGATCTTGAAATGTTCTTTTTGACAATGAATGCAACACCCTTCCTCTTTAAGTTGTCATTCCCAGCATAGCAGACTATATGTTTGTCTGATCCAGAATGGCGAATACCAGTCCATTTCAGCTCACTCATGCCTAGGATATCGATGTTTATGGGTTCCATTTCATTTTTGACGATTTCCAATTTTCCTAGATTCATACTTCGTACATTCCAGGTTCCGATTATTAATGGATGTTTGCAGCTGTTTCTTCTCATTTTGAGTTGTGCCACATCAGCAAATGAGGGTCCCAAAAGCTTGACTCCATCCACGTCATTAAGGTCAACTCTACTTTGAGGAGACAGCTCTTCCCCAGTCTTCCTTTGAGTGCCTTCCAGCTTGGGAGGCTCATCTTCTGGCACTATATCAGTGTTCCGCTACTGTTCATAAGGTTTTCACTGGCTAATTCTTTTTTAGAAGTAGACTGCCAGGTCCTTCTTCCTAGTCTGTCTTTATCTGGAAGCTCAGCTGAAACCTGTCTTCTATGGGTGACCCTGCATACTGGTGGCATAGCTTCCAGCATCCGAGTAACACGCAAGCCACCACAGTATGATAAACTGACAGACACGTTGTAGTCAGTATAATTTGTAAACTTCTGCCCCACAGACAATTATAGTTTGTTAACTCCACAGCTCTTGGCTATACCTCATGAAGGTTGGGACTGTGTTTGACTTCTTAACTGCTGTATCTCACCACTAGAATATAAGCTTCCTGAGTATGGGTTTTCACAGTTGCCAAGCACAGTGCTTGCTTAAAGGTGATTTGTTGAATGTATAAAAGGTCTTTAAAGGTATAACTTATTTTATGCAACAGACATGATTCTGAGGATTTTTCTCAAAATCAAATGCTTATATATTTGTCTAAAAACAAATTATTAAAAGAACTCCTTTGTGAAAAGACATGCTTTTAAAAGATTGGGTTTTCCTAAATTGATACATCAAAACTTTCATGTGAAATGAACTTGGCACTAGTTAAGTAGTCAGATATAGAGCTTTTTTTTTATTATGTTACAGGATCTGGAAATGTTGCTTAGCTTTGGAATTTTCATTATTATTTCTGTTTTTAGAGATCCAGAGAGCCCTGTTGGGATCAAACTGGAAGCCAGGCCCTTGTTCTTTGCCCATGAGGAGCAACCCTTATTAACAGCAATACTGACAGAACCTGTGTTTTGGAAAAGCACTGATGGCTTTGAGCCTAAGTTGGAAAGTGTTTGCACTATTTCCCACGAACTGCTGCAGTCTTTTTCTGAGGGCTGTGAGGAGCAGTGGTCTTCCCTCATTTCCCTGGGGCCACTGTCCCTGGAGAGGAGCTGGGAGCATTTTGGACCCTGAGATGAAAGCTTTCCTGGAGGAGAACACTGAAGTCACCAGTAGTGGCAGCCTCACTCCTGAAATCCAGTTGCGGCTTCTGACTCCAAGATGCAAGTTCTGGTGGGAAAAAGCTGACCTGTGGCCCTACAGTGATCCTTACTGGGCTATCTACTGGCCGGGAGGCCAAGCCCTGTCTAGGTGCTGCCCTAATTGAAAACTGGAACTTGGAAATTTGCTACAGATCCTTTCATTTTTCAGCTCCTTCCAACTCCTCATTCTCCCCTCGCTGCCCCGAAAGAAAAAAACTAGAGCAAAAGACAAATTACTTCTTTTTTTTTTTTAATAATTTTTATTGTGCTTTAAGTGAAAGTTTACAAATCAAGTCAGTCTCTCACATGTAAACTTATATACACCTTACTACATACTCCCACTTACTCTCCCCCTAGTGAGTCAGCCGGCTCCCTCCTTCCAGTCTCTTCATTCATGACCATTTTGCCAGTTTCTAACCCCCTCTACCCTCCCATCTCCCCTCCAGACAGGAGATGCCAACATAGTCTCAAGTGTCCACCTGATGCAAATAGCTCAGTCCTCATCAGCATCTCTCTCCAACCCATTGTCCAGTCCAATCCATGTCTGATGAGTTGTCTTCGGGAATGGTTCCTGTCCTGGGCCAACAGAAGGTTTGGGGACCATGGCCACCGGGATTCTTCTAGTCTTAGTCAGACCATTAAGTCAGGTCTTTTTATGAGACTTTGGGGTCTGCATCCCACTGTTTTCCTGCTCCCTTAGGGGTTCTCTGTTGTGCTCCCTGTCAGGGCAGTCATCGGTTGTGGCTGTGCACCATCTAGTTTTTCTGGTCTCAGGATGATGTAGTCTCTAGTTCATGTAGCCCCTTCTGTCTCTTGGGCTCATAATTACCTTGTGACCTTGGTGTTCTTCATTCTCCTTTGATCCAGGTGGATTGAGACTCCTTGATGCATCTTAGATGGCCGCATGCTAGCGTTTAAGACCCCAGATGCCACACTTCAAAGTGGGATGCAGAATGTTTTCTTAATAGAATTTATTCTGCCGGTTCACTTAGATGTCCCCTGAAGCCATAGTCCCCAAACCCCCACCCCTGCTCCGCTGACCTTTGAAGCATTCAGTTTATTCAGGAAACTTCTTTGCTTTTGGTGTAGTCCAGTTGTGCTGACCTCCTCTGTATTGAGTGTTGTCCTTCCCTTCACCTAAAGTAGTTCTTATCTACTATCTAATCAGTAAATAACCCTCTCCCACCCTCCCTCCCTCCCCCGTCTTGTAACGACAAAAGAATGTTTTCTTCTCAGTTTAAACTATTTCTCAAGTTCTTAAAATAGTGGTCTTACACAATATTTGTCCTTTTGCATCTGACTAATTTCACTCAGTATAATGCCTTCCAGGTTCCTCCATGTTACGAAATGTTTCACAGATTCATCACTGTTCTTTATCAATGTGTAGTATTCCATTGTGTGAATATACCATAATTTATTTATCCATTCATCCGTCGATGGACACCTTGGTTGCTTCCAGCTTTTTGCTGTTGCAAACAGTGCTGCGATAAACATGGGTGTGCATATATCTGTTCATGTAAAGGCTCTTATTTCTCTAGGATATATTCCGAGGAGTGGGATTGCTGGGTTGTATGGTAGTTCTATTTCTAGCTTTTTAAGGAAATGCCAGATCGATTTCCAAAGTGGTTGTACCATTTAACATACCCACCAGCAGTGTATAAGTGTTCCAATCTCTCCACAGCCTCTCCAACATTTATTATTTTGTGTTTTTTGGATTAATGCCAGCCTTGTTGGAGTAAGATGGAATCTCATCGTAGTTTTAATTTGCATTTCTTTAATGGTTAATGATTGAGAGCATTTTCTCATGTATCTGTTAGCCACCTGAATATCTTCTGTAGTGAAGTGTGTGTTCATATCCTTTGCCCAATTTTTAATTCGGTTGTTTGTCTTTTTGTGGTTGAGTTCTAGCAGAATCATGTAGATTTTAGAGATCAGGCGCTAGTCAGAGATGTTATAGCTGAAAATTTTTTCCCACTCTGTAGGTGGTCTTTTTACTCTTTTGGTAAAGTCTTAAATGAGCATAGATGTTTGATTTTTAGGAGCTTCCAGTTATCTGGTTTCTCTTCGTCATTTTTAGTAATGTTTTGTATTCTGTTTATGCCTTGTATTAGGGCTTCTAACATTGTCCCTATTTTTTCTTCCATGATCTTTATCGTTTTAGACTTTATGTTTAGGTCTTTGATCCATTTGGAGTTAGTTTTTGTGCATAGTGTGAGGTATGGGTCCTGTTCCATTTTTTTGCAGATGGATATCCAGTTATGCCAGCACCATTTGTTAAAAAGACTATCTTTTCCCCAATTAAACTGACACTGGGCCTTTGTCAAATACCACCTGCTCATATGTGGATGGATTTATATCTGGGTTGTGAATTCTGTTCCATTGGTCTATGTGTCTGTTGTTGTACCAGTACCAGGCTGTTTTGACTACTGCGGCTGTATAATATTTCTAAAATCAGGTAGAGTGAGGCCTCCCAGTTTGTTCTTCTTTTTCAGTGATGCTTTATTTATCTGGGGCTTCTTTCCCTTCCATATGAAGGGAAATATCGTTGGAATTTGGATCGGAAGTGCATTGTATATATAGATGGCTTTTGGTAGAATAGACATTTTTACTATGTTAAATCTTCCTATCCATGAGCAAGGTATGTTTTTCCACTTACGTAGGTCCCTTTTAGTTTCTTGCAGTAGTACCTTGTAGTTTTCTTTGTATAGGTCTTTTACATCCTTGGTAAGATTTATTCCTAAGTATTTTATCTTCTTGGTGGCTACTGTGAATGGTATTGATTTGGTGATTTCCTCTTCGATGTTCTTTTTGTTGATGTAGAGGAATCCAAGTGATTTTTGTGTGTTTATCTTGTAACCTGAAACTCTGCTGAACTCTTCTATGAGTTTCAGTAGTTTTCTTGAGGATTCCTTAGGGTTTTCTGTGTATAAGATCATGTCATCTGCAAATAGAGATACTTTTACTTCTTCCTTACCGATCTGGATGCCCTTTATTTCTTTATCTAGCCTAATTGCTCCGGCTAGGACCTCATGAACATAGATGGAAAAATCCTCAACAAAATTATAGCCAGTAGAGTTCAACAACATATCAAAAAAATAGTCCACCATGACCAAGTGGGTATGAAAGGTATGCAAGGTTGGTTCAATATTAGAAAAACAATTAACGTAATCCACCATATAAATAAAACAAAAGACAAAAACCACATGATCTTATCAACTGATGCAGAAAAGGCATTTGACAAAGTCCAACACCCATTCATGATAAAAACTCTCAGCAAAATAGGAATAGGAGGAAAATTCCTCAATATAATAAAGGACAGTTATACAAAGCCAACAGCCAACATGATCCTAAGTGGAGACAGCCTGAAAGCATTTCCCTTGAGAACGGTAACCAAGGACTGGAAAGCTTTCCAGGTGCTGCCCAACAATTCCAGTTTTCTGGTTGCTGTGTTGCCAAACCTTCAAGCTTTAACTAGTTAAAAAAAAAAAAAAGTTACATCATATTTTTTAAAAGCTTACATTTTAAGTGATACCTATTAGTGTGGCTGTTTTGTCAAGTCCAAATATAAATAATCAACTTCCTTAAGAGACTGTTTGAATCAGAAAGCACAAACTGGTGACCCACAGATGTGTTTTGTTTGGCCTATACTTTGTTATTAATATTTTTTTAATTAGTTGCTATTATTTAAATACTGAAAAGGTGGAGAAATTTCCTATAAAAATCAACTTTGTTTTGAAAAACAGTAATATCTGGTAACGCTGGATTTTGGGGTGGCTGCAGCAAGTTGAAGATGGGTAGCAGCTGTCCCTGTAGACAGGGCATGTTTATCTATTCCTACTTCCTCATTGTCCCCACTACTCCCTATTCATCTCCACTACTGAGGTCGTGTCAGTTGACATTTATTATTTCAGTGTTATCCCATTCATTTTCACTTATTTGTTAACTATTCATCCCTGGTCCAAATTCTCTGGTTGAACTGGACTTAGTTGTACTTTACCAGAGAAGTCATAATACGATTCAAGCAGCAGGTAAAAATCATTCTGTGATGAACAAAGGGAGACCATGAATCTGGGATCTAGCTTGCTTAGTCCTGATAATGGTAGCATTTTGTCAGTCTGTATTCCTTGTGTTTGGGAGTTTCTGGATCATAGTAAGTACTCAATGCTTTTTTTTTTTGTCTTGAAGAGCATGGTTAGTAAGTTGTGTGGAACTGCTCTTCATACCTGCTGGAGAGAAAGACCAGCTGACTAGGTTTTCTCTCCTGCTGTCTCAGCCCAGTTCTGAAGATTGACATTTTGTCTCACTCTAGCCAAGCCAAACTTGCCAAGGTTGGACCAAGTGCTTCTAAGTTCCACTACTTCATTGGACAACCCAAAGACATTATTCTTTTTTACACCTCTTACTGACCTCCCATCTCTCTCTCTAATTCTGCCATCATTCTTTCTAATTTAGGTATCTTTTGGATAATCCTGACATTGTCAGAGGAAAATCTGTGTTAGACCTTGGGAGTGGATGTGGAGCTACAGCTATTGCTGCTAAAATGAGTGGGGCATCAAGGATCTTGGCCAACGACATAGACCCTAGTAAGGATTTCATATTTAAAAATATTTAAAACTCATCTTTCTCTTTTTTTTTTCCTGCAGGATAAATATGTACAGTTTGCATGGTAATAAGATACCATGTGTATTTTGTAATCTGAGATTGTAAGCTTATGTTCAGTGGGACATAACTGTGGGAATCCTATGAGGCCTGAGCTGAAGGTGCATTTTACCCAAGAGGATTCGTAGGTGTTTCTGCCAGGCATTCCAGAGTGATACCAGCTTGGGACCCCTTACTGTTAATTTCTGGGCTAGGGATTTTCTGAGATATGTAGGTAATAGTTATTTGACCCAAGACCCAAGTAAGGGTAGGCCTATGTCTTTGGGGGAGTTTTTTTTTTTTTCTTTTTTCTTGTGCTTTAGATGAAAGTTTACAGCTCAAGTTAGTTTCTCATACAAAAATGTTACGTGACCCGATTCGCTCTTTCTATAATGTGACAGCACACTCCTCCTTTCCACCCCAGATTTCCTGTGTCCATTCAACCAGCTTCTATCCACTTCTGCCTTCTCATCTCCCCTCAGGACAGTTGCTGCCCATTTAGTCTCGTGTATCCACTTGAACTAAAAAGCACACTCTTCAGGAGTATCGTTTTATGTCTTTGGCCAGTTTAATCTTTGTCTGAAGAGTTGGCTTTGGGAGTGGTTTTAGTTCTGGGTTTACAGAGAGTCCAGGGGCCATGTCTTCCAGGGTTCCTACAGTCTCAGTCAGACTATTAAGTCTGGTCTTTTTACTAGAATTTGGTTGTGTTCAGGAAACTTCTTAGCTTTTGGTTTAGTCCAGTTGTGCTGACTTCCTTTGGGGGAGATTTTTATTCCACTAGAGCTCAAGCTGAGACAGGTATTTTATTTTATTTTTATTTTCTTCTCATCCACCCTATCACTGAGGGCATAGCCCTTTGGAGATCCTTATTTTATACAGGGGCCTCAGTTCTAACTCACCACCTTGCTGAAGCCCAAAACTCGTTTCCATCTTTTGTACAACTGTAACAAACCAAACCTCTTTGATACTGGGATCAGCAAAGTTCCTAAGATTTTAATATTTCAAAGTATGTTATAATATTTGTTTTATTTTCAGGATATCCGGTTTGTCATATTTTTAGAAATGGTAGTAAGTAGCTTATAATGGCATAACCTTTAGGCTTCTTTATAAAAACAACTTTCAACAAAAAGGGAAAAAAAATTAGGAAATTTTCTAAATTGTTCAAGTTAATCAATAGGAAATTAAAATGGCCTATATACTGATTTATTATGTGCTTTTTTTGACAGTTGCAGGAATGGCCATTACACTAAACTGTGAATTGAACCAACTGAATCCTTTTCCCATTTTAACCAAAAACATTTTGGATTTGGAACAAGATAAATGGGACCTTGTCGTTCTTGGAGATATGTTTTATGATAAAGACCTTGCAGACAGTCTTCATCGATGGCTGAAGAAATGCTTTTGGACTCACACAACTCAAATACTGATTGGTGACCCTGGGCGCCCCCAGTTCAGTGGACACAGCATTCAGAATCAACTGCACAAAGTGGTAGAATATTCACTTCCGGAGCCTACCAGGCAGGAAAACAATGGATTGACAACAAGCACAGTGTGGGATTTTCAGCCTTGAGTTCTCAAAGTGCTCCCAAGTATGGATATAGCCATATTTGGGTTTAATCCTAAAAGTTTTCACCATAAGGGATACTCTCCAGTTAAAAAAAAAAATGTTAATTCCTATTATATGGCAAATCTTGTTTCCAAAATATGCAGGTTTAAGGTTTTGCTAGCCTTTGTTATGTAACTACATTTGCATTTCTGTTTATGCCAGTTATACAAATATGTATTTGCAATCATTTTTTTTCTTTTTTCTCTAGTTTTACTGCTATAGAAATATGATTATAGAAGGTAACACCTAAAAACACCTAAGTAGAGGAGAATTAGATAATTGTAGCAGGATCTGCTTCTGAAGGTGAAGACAACACTGATGTCTGAATTAAACAAAATTAAAAAATATAGATGAATTCTGTATTAAAAAAAATCTGTAAAGATCAAAGATGCAGTTAATATGATACAGAATACCTGAGCTTTGGAGTAAGGCAGCTTCATCACTTTCTTCGGAGATTTTGAAGGCTAAACTCTCCAAGCTTTAATTTCCTTATCTGTAAAATGGTAATAACATTCAATAAACCACCTCAAAGGGCTATTGCATTAAATGAAGGAGTATGTAAGGGGCCTAATACAGTATTTATTACCTAAACCAAAAAACCAAACCAAACCCGTTGTCCAGTCGATTCTGACTCAGAGCGACCCTATAGGACAGAGTAGAACTGCCCCATAGAGTTTCTAAGGAGCGGCTGGTAGATTTGAACTTCCGACCTTTTGGTTAGGCACCAAGCACTTTAACCACTGCATCCCTTGTACCTGTTGCCATTGAGCCGATTCCGACTCATAGTGAGAAAGATGTGGCAGTCGGCTTCCCTAAAGATTACAGCCTTGGAAACCCTACGGGGGCAGTTCTACTCTGTCCTGTAGGGTCACTATGAGTCGGACTGCACTCAAAGGCAACTTTTTTTTCTTTTAGAGGCTTCTTGAAAAAAGGCGTGGTGATTGACTTCTGACAAATCAGCACTGAAAATCCTGTGGAGCACAGTTCTACTCTGATGCATGTGGGGTCACCATGAGTCAGAATCACCTTGACAGCAACTAGTTAGAGCTTTAATTGATGATCACAGGAAAAAAAGATATTAGAATTTCTTACATACTCTATAAAGTGATACCTTATGATGCTTCTTTATGGTTTAACATGGTTAGCTAGCAGTTGGTTTGGTACAATTGCATGCCCCAGGTTGTCGGAATCTTATATATCAATAAAACACTGTAACAAGTGAAAAAAAGCAACGTGAAGAATGTATATAGTATGTCACCTGTTATGGATTGAACTGTATCACCCCAAAATATGTGTTGTAAATCCTAACCTGTATGTCTGTGGTTATAATTCTGGGAATGGGTTGTCTTTGTTATGTTAATCAGACAGGATTAGTGTAGGGTGTGTTTTGAGTCAATCTCTTGAGATATAAAAGAGATTAAATGAGCAAGGCAGAGAAGCAGAGATGGGGTAGGATAGATGCCAAGGCACATGGAGATCTCCAGGGAACCAGGAAGCAGAAGCTGAAGAGACAAGGACCTTCCTCCAGAGCCGAAAGAGAGCCTCCCCCTAGAGCCGGCTCTCTGAATTCTGACTTCCAGCCTCCTAAACTGTGAGAAAATAAATTTGTTTGTTAAAGCCACCCACTTGTGGTATTCCTGTTACAGCAGTGCTAGATAACTAAGACACCACCATTTATGTTTAAAAATATATATATATGTGTGTATCTGTATAAAATACGTATTTGTTTGTAGTATACATAGAATATCCCTGGAAGGATACATAAGGAACTGGTAACGATGGTTGCCTTCTGAGAGGGAACCAGATGACTGGTGGACTGGGGTGGGAAGGAGACCTAGTTTTTACTTTTGGGTCTTGGAATTTTATACTAATTATATGTACTGTTTTTCCTATTCTCTAATTTAAAACTAAACCGTATCACTATATATGTTACAAGTGAAATATAAAATGCAGCCACCATAGTGTACTGTCATGCTTGTACATACTGTTTAGGAATTGATTCTGAGACTTGCATCATATGCTTTGTAATAAGCACATGCCGCTGGGATTAAGATGCCAGGAAGATGTGCTCAGAGTTATATTCATACAGCAGAAGTGTGGAAAAGGCAATTAAGGGCAAACTGCTGGTTAAATAGGAAAATAGGATAATTAGGTAGGAGTTTTAGAGCTGGGGTCACAAAGGATCCTCAGATATCTTGTGATTCTTCAACTTTGGAAGCCAGAGTTTATTACAGCCCGAAGAATCAACTGTTGCTGTGTCCAATTTTCATTGGTGTCTGTAAATCCCAAATTTTGATTCAGCCTTGGTTAAAATTAATAGAAATTATAGGCCAAAATGGCATTGGAAGAGGATATTTGAGAGTAAATACTTCTGTTGATATATTCTTTGAATATTCAGGCACTGCTGGTTATTGCCCTTATACTAAGCAATATAAAACAGAAGATTAGAGAAAATAATACTCGGGAACAGTGTTAGAAACTTGCCTGGTGACGTAAAGGCTAGAATTAAATTTAAACTTCTACAAACCCAATGTTTGTTATACTCACTTAATTTATGAGAAGGGCACAAGAAGGTCTCTGAGGTATTTAACTGTTAAAAAATATTTTGTAATCTTCCATGTATATAACACTAAGCCTTGAAGTGACTTCACAGCTTAGCAAACAGGTGTGTTACAGGAAATTGTATTTGTTCACCTTAGTACTGAATAAGTTTGTTACAGGAAACAAAGCAGAGATGTCACTTTGATGACTCAGGTGCGTCTGATCCAAGCCATGTATCTTCAGTTGCCTCATATGCATGCGAAAGTTGGACTATGAATAAGGAAGACTGAAGAATTGACGCATTTGAATTGTGGTGTTGGCGAAGAATATTGAGTATACCATGAACTGCCAGGAGAATGAACAAATCTGTCTTGGAGAAGTACATTTAGAATGCTCCTTGGAAGTGAGGATGGTGAGACATCCTCTCACTTGCTTTGGACATGTCATTAAAAAAAAAATAAAACTTGCTTTGGACATGTCATTAGGAGGGACCAATCACTGAAGGACATCATGCTTGGTAGAATGCAGCGTGTCCAAAAAGGAGGGAGACTCCCAATGGGATAGATTGACACAGTGGGTGCAACAATGGGCTCAAAGATAGCAACAAATGTGAGGATGGTGCAGGACCTGGCAGTGTTTAGTTCATGTATGTAAGATCACCATGAGTCACCTAACAACAACAAGGAAATGGAATTTTATTATTTAAACTTTAAATTCACAAGCCTTGTGATTAGCCCACCACTCTATGTAGGTGTCTGGGTGTGAGTGTGGGTGTGGGTATGTGGGTGGAATAGCTTTTCTGGTAAAGTACTGGGTCTCACTTTCTCCTTGCTCAAATGGTGCCTCAGGCAGTCTGACTCGAACATAAAGCAATATTTGATTTCTTCCATGCTACTACTGATCCAGATAGTGCTATCCTGCAGTGTAGAAGTGATTTAATAATGAACAGTATAGATTAATAGGTAAACGTGTGCTTATCAGTTAACATGGAACATTGATTGAAGTCTCTTTTCCTTCTACTAAAAATCATGTATATATATACACTCACACACATACATAGACACATACACTTGACTGGGGTTAACCAAAACCAGGTCCAATGCCCTTGAGTTGATTTCAACTTAGGGAGAGCAAATGGTAAAAGGACCAGAGTTCAATGGGGGATGTTGTTGTTGCTAGATGCTGTTGATTCCCTTCCAACTTATAGTGACCCTGTCTACGTACAACAGAATGAAATGTTGCCCAGTCCTGCACCACCCTCACAATCGTTGCTATGTTTGAACCCATTACTGCAGCCACTGTGTCAGTCCATCTTGTTGAGGGTCTTCCTCTGTTTTGCTGACCCTCTAATTTAGCAAGCATGGTGTCCTTCTCCAGGGACTGGTCCCTGCTGATAACATGTCCAAAGTAAGTGAGATGAAGTCTCACCATCTTGGCTTCTAAAGAGCAATCTGGCTGTATTTCTTCCAAGACAGATTTGTGCATTCTTCTGGCAGTCCATGGTATATTCAATATTCTTTGCCAACAGCATAATTCAAAGGCATCAATTCTTTGGTCTTCCTTATTCATTGTCCAGCTTTCACATGCATATGAGGTGACTGAAAATACCATGGCTTGGGTCACACGCACTGTAGCCCTCAAAGTGACATCTTTGCTCTTTAACACTTTAAAGAGGTCTTTTGCAGTAGATTTGCCCAATGCAATATGTTGTTTGATTTCTTGACTGCTGCTTTCGTGGGCGTTGATTGTGGATCCAAGCAAATTAAATCCTTTACAACTTCAGCATTTTCTCCATTTATGATGTTGCTTACTGGTCCAGTTGTGAGGATTTTTATTTTCTTTATGTTGAGGTGCAATCCATACTGAAGGCTGTAGTCTTTGATCTTCATCAGTAAGTGCTTTAAGCCCTCTTCACTTTCAGCAAGCAAAGTTGTGTCATCTGCATATGGCAGGTTGTTAATGAGTCTTCCTCCAGTCCTAATGCCATGTTCTTCACATATAGTCTAGTTTCTCGGATTATTTGCACAGCATACAGATTCAATAAGTATGGTGAAAGAATACAACGCTGACACACATCTTTCTGATTTTAAACCATGCAGTATCTCCTTGTTCTGTTCAAACAACTACCTCTTGGTCTACGTATGGATTCCACATGAGCACAATTAAGGGTTCTGGTCCTATTCTTCACAAAGTTATCCATAATTATGATCTACACAGTTGAATGCCTTTGTGTAGTCAATAAAACGCAGGTAAACATCTTTCTGTTATTCTCTTTTTTCAGCCAAGATCCATGTGACATCAGCAATGATATCCCTTGTTCCACATCCTTTCTAAATCTGGCTTGAGTTTCCTACAGTCCCCTGTCAATGTATTGCTGCAACTGTTTTTGAATTATTTCCAGCAAAATTTTAATTGTGATATTAATGATATCATTAGATAATTTCTGCATTGTGTTGGATCATCTTTCTTTGGAATGGGCACAGATATGGATCTCTTCCAGTCAGATGACCAGTTAGCTGTCTTCCAAATTTCTTGGCATAGATGAGTGAGCACTTGCAGCGTTGCTTTCATTTGTTGAAACATCTCAGCTGGTATTCCGTCAATTCCTAGAGTTTTGTTTTTTTGCCAACGTCTTCAGTGAAGCTTGGTTAAGTGCTTCCAGCTGTTAACCAAAAGGTCAGTAGTTCAAATCTACCAGCTGTTCTTTGGAAGCCCTATGGGACAGCTCTACTTTGTCCTTTAGGGTCACTATGAGTCAGAATCAACTCAACAGCAATAAGTTTTGGGGTTCAGTGCAGCTTGGACTTCTTTTTTCAGTACCATTGGTTCTTGATCACATGCTACCTCCTGAGATGGTCGAATGTCGACCAATTCTTTTTAGTACGGTGACTCAGTGTATTTCTTCCATCTTCTTTTGATGCTTCCTGCATCATTTAATACTTTGTCTATAGAACCCTTCAATATTGCAACTTGAGATGGTAGAGAAACTCAATATCATCAGTCAGAACAAGGCCAGGGACCAATTGTGGAACAAACCATGATATGCGCATTCAAGTTGAAGCTGACGAAAATTAAAACAAGGCCACAAGAGCCAAAGTACAAACTTGAGTATCTCCCACCTGAATTTAGAGACCATCTCAAGAACAGATTTGACACACTGAACACTAATGACCGAAGACCAGATACATCAAGGACATCAAATATGAGGAAAGCAAAAGGTCGTTAAAAAGACAGGAAAGAAAGAAAAGACCAAAACGGATGTCAGAAGAGACTGAAACTTGCTCTTAAATGTAGAGTAGCTTAAAGCATATGGAACAAATGATGAAGTAAAAGATTTCAAAGGGCAGCTCAAGAAGACAAAGTGAAGTATTATAATGAAAGTGCAAAGACCTGGAGTTAGAAAACCAAAAGGGAAGAACGCACATATCTCAAGCTAAAAGAGCTGAAGAAAAATTTAAGCTCCAAGTTGCAATGTGGGATAGTTTTATTTAAGTGTCACATGATTTATCTTTTCTCCTGTAGAGCAAGGACATTTACTCTTATTTTCCAATACTTGGAATGTTTAGTGTGCTATAAAATTAATAAAAGTATATATATATATATAGTGTATGAAATTGCAGATGTGAAGCATCCATTAATTATTCCTGGAGACTCTCAGAGGGAATTATTTTTTATTCTTTGTTTCCTTATTCATTCAACAAATATTTGAGGGCTTCTTAAGTACCAGTACTCTTCTAGGCACTGGGATAGAGCAGTGAACAAAAGGGACAAAAAATTGTCTTCTTGGAATTTATATTTTAGGATGGGAAACAGAAAATGAACAAATGAAAAATAAAATAGGTTTCAGAGGGTAATAGATGGTAAGAGAAATAAAGCAGGTACAGGTAACAAGGAGTACTGGAGTGGGGATGAGGTACTGAAATTTTAAACAGAGTGGTGAGGAATAGTTAATAAAACCAGTAAGAAAAATGCAAGATCAAACCGGAAACTGCTTTAGGAAGATAAACCCTTTATAGACCCTAACAAGCTCAACCTTAGATCTTGAAACTTGTTTCACAAAAAGAAGTGGCGGGCGAGGTCGTAGCTACTGAGTTGGTTAGAAATTCCATATTAATTTTATTGAATTTGTCTTTAGAACAATTTCATAGATGGAACAGGCTTTACCCATTTAAATATATATACACACACCACCCATGCAGTGGCCATATATACATCTACACCATAACATGCCACATTTATGAAGTAACTAATAGTAAGGACAAGAATTAGATATGTAACCCCTCCCCCAAACGTGTACAATAAACTTACCATACCATATGCTTTGTTTTTTTACTGCATCAGAGGCAAAACAGGAAATATTTAAGTCTCAAAGGATAGGTTCATGGTACAGGGAATATGCTGAATTTAGGGGGGTAGTTTAAGCAAAATATCCATGGAAGAAAGATGTGGCGGTCAGCTACTGTAAAGATTTCAGCTTTGGCAACCCTATGGGGCAGTTTTACTCTGTACTATAGGGTCGCTATGAGTTGGAATCCACTCAATGGCAGTGCGTGGTTAAGCATGGTATACTTCCGACAATCTTGTGATTAAGGAAGAGTAATATATTTCATTTGAAAACAAAGACCTGTGCTGTTTATTTCATAATGGGAAACCAATACAGTGTCAGAATACAAATTCTGAAATGATAGTTTGCAGCTATTTTTAAACATTTCTAAACGCAATTTTGCTGAGGGAGAAAGTTCACAAACAACACACATTTGGGAAGATTAGCCATAAAGATCAATGAAAAAAGTGGGTGGACAAGAATCTCAGTGACATTCAGATGCTAAATGGCTAAGGTGTATGATATCATGGGTTATGACGTTAAACTATTACGTTTCTTTGTTTCATTGAAATGATAAATTCTATAAAGAATTTGCAAGCCTGATGTTCAGCTTTGCTTTTGGCAAATGGGCATTTAAATACTTGAAGAAGGTAGAAGCCGGAAAACAGCTAGGAAGGGTTTTATGCTTTTAGAAATACCCTCATTTAGAGTTCTCCTAAAGTTCATCTATATTGGTAAATTTCTCTTTTAACAGCTCAAATAGCTTGGAAGGAAAAGGATATCTTCAGGGAACACAGATAATTTAAAACTTTGTTATGTAAGAAACAAAACACAACCTCCCTCTTCAATAGATCAAAAGTCATGCTAGGATTACCATTTAAAAAACAATGTCTTATTAAATATAGAACAATAGCACTATTAAAAGGTTTAAGAGCCTGGTTAACATCAAAGCACAAACCATGTATATACTTGGATTTAGGTGGTTAGCTGAGAGTTATAACTTGAAATATGACAATAAAATAATAGGGTAGTGTTAAATGGAATGCCAATCTCTATAGAGTGTTGTTTCCTGTGAAAGCATTATGAAGGTCCAGTCTGATCAGCTTCAATAAGCATCAATAAACAGTCCACGTCACTTGCTTCAGTTTGTTTGGGCCTACTAACTGCTCCAAGACTTCTCTTGAATGATCTACAAAAGAAAACAATGACAATATATAATTCATAGTCATCGAAGATATTTAATGTTTCCTCATTTGTATTTGTAAACAGGAAATGATAATACCTATCATATCTCATAGGGTTCTCTTGAAAGATCAAACGAGATCCATAAAGCACAGTATACAACTGAATAAACCATTTAATTAATGGTAGTCCTCACTGTCATTAGGGGCAGTGGACATACTCTCAAAAACAGGCATTTATTGTTTTCTCTGTAATTTCAACAACCAGAGAATAATGGTGTAATTTCTCCATTAACCTGTGTATGACCTAACAAGAAAGAGATGACACACTAAGGAGGGGTGATTGAAGAGGGTTTAAGGTGGGGACTATTTACAAAGGTGTGCACAGGGTTAAGGAAAGCCAGCAGGGATGGCAAAACACCTTGGGAAGCTGCAATATACCTGAAGAGGTTAGGGGAGAGAATAGTTACCAGAACATGACAAGCTGAACATTTTTGCATGTTATACAGTGCTATCATAAAGCATGATTTTTAATAGATAACTACTATAGGTTTGCACTGTAATTTAACCAGTCCTTATTACTGGACACTTAGATGGTTTACATTTTTTCAAAGTAGTACAATAGTGATTTTGATATGATGTTCATCTTTTTTTTTTTGCAAAGTCAGTTTTACAAAAATATGAATCAAAGAAAGCAAAAATAGTGATAAAATTTTATTTAAAAAATTGCATAAGTTAATAAACTTATTCCACAGATATAGCTTATGTTGTATGTACCATATCTCTCCAACCCAGTCTTGGATATTCTGTAGTGGTTTCTAGATTTACAGATTCCATAGACCAGTTTTTAAAAAAAGAAAAGAAAAAAGTGCACCCAGCATATAGTTACTAAATTTTATTTTAAGCAAAACAAAAAATATGCAAAAATACCAGCTTACTTTCCCATACAATCACCATTGTTACATGAAACAAGGGGTATGTGAATATTAAAAAAAGTAGGAATGCCAATCTCAGAGTAAAGAATCATCTTTTCTAAGAAATAGGAACTGGTAAATAATATAGTGATATTTTTTTGGCCTCAGATTAGGGAAAATGTCACATATCAACTCTAGCCCTAGGATTCACATTTGAGAGCTACTGTTTATTCTTAGGTGATAAGAAGGACAAAGTGACAGTTATGGACAGATGAGGAAAAAATTCATACTCCATGCTCTAATGACTGGACCAACAGCCATAGCTTTATGTTCACAAAACAGCATAATACCACAGTTCTGGCTTAATGAGTTCAAGTGATAGATGTCCGTAAGAATATCATTTTTACGTCTGAATCAATGGGTTCTGCTGTTATGGCCCAGCAAGTTTTGAGCCCTCTGGAACTAAGTGCAACGTATAGAAAACAAAGCTCAATAGTAACAGGAAGAATACGATAAGCCCCCTGGTCAAAGGATCCAGAAAACCAGATATGGAGGTGATATCTCTGATCCTATCTTACACAGGTACTTTTTGGTTTCATAGTCCTCAGTGACTAAAATGCAAAACTGGATGACAGATTTGTTATCTATTGCTCTGATGGATAAGATTTCTATCTTATTTATCGGTACTTTCCTGGGAAAATAAGTGCCTTAGCTTCTAGATATTTTCTTATGCATCAAGTCTTTTCTGTGCCAGAAGTTTCTCTTCCTGTGCTCCACGCCTAATATCTTCATTTGCCCACAACAGATATGACATATTCTATCTGAAACAAATAAACACTATCTCCTCAGTGTAAAATTTCAATCACATTAGATGCTACTGGAAATCACACATCAGATTACAACTTCTGGTGATGACATAACACTGTAAAGTTTAATTTTAAAGTATTATTTTGAACAGTGGTAGAAATGAGAAAATGGTACATTACAGGCATGAATACAATAATAATTCAGGCATTTTTATACAAAGTTAATTTTTATAAATGAAGACTGAAATTTTTAGCAAATTGGAGGATAGCATGTAAGGGGGAGGGGAAGAGCTTGCACTCAGGAAGAGGAAGAGGCAGGGGGTGGTGACATTCCTCAATAAGACAGTCCCTACAAAGGAAGAGACAGGGGGTGGTGACATTCCTCAATAAGATGGTCCCTACATAATTAAACTTTAAGCCAAGGAAATGATCCTTACAGGAGTCCTTAATTTGATAAAGTCCTTAACTTGATAAAGTCCCTAACTTGATAAGGTCCCTAACTTGGAATTAAATCTTAAGCCAAGGAAATAGTCTTCATAGGGGTCCTGTTCTGGCTGTTAAATGTTAAGAGAGAGAGATAAGAGACAAGAGGGGCATAAAACTCTAAAAAAATGACTATCGGGGCACTCAGATTCTTTCTCTACCTGAGTAGCCCACTTGATGCTTCCTAGTCAAGTGTGCTTTTACTGCTAACCGTCTGCTTATTAATAAACCTCTGCTCACTTGGCACTATTTGTCTCAGTGTTTGAATTCTTTCCTACACCCAAGACAAGAACTGAGGCCATTCTCCGGTAACAAACGTATCAATCAATAACTGCATTTACCAACCAAATTAGAGCACCAAAGAAGAAAAGAGAGAGACGACTGCTACGGAAAGCCAGCACGAGTAGCTCCGCAAACCCTCTCCCCAGCAAAACAACCATAGCTGGTGAAAGTGATTAAAAAACAAACAAACAAAAAAACCCCAACCATTTAAAATCTCTATAAACTGTCCTAAGGGCACACAGCAAAAGAGGAAGCATTTATTCAAGAAAATCTACTAAATCTAGTAAGAAAATTATGAGTCTGTAGCACTTGCTACAACCTCCTCCCTCCCTCACAGCTCATTGTGACAGAAGTTCCACTCCAGGAAGGTGTAGCCAAGAACACAGGGCATCATCTCCCCTCAGATCTCAGTTGATGGTTATGGTATCCCCCCTAGAAGCAGCAGGCCACCAGCATTTCTTATCCCCCCGCCCTGCTAGCTCTGTGTTGCAGAAGCTTGATTCCAGGGAAAAACAGCTGAGAGGTCTGAGGCTTTCTTCCTCCAGCCCCCACTAGTAGGGCAAAAGCTCTGCACCACACATGGCAGGTCAAGAACACTGGGGCCCTGGTCATCTTCCTCACCCCAGCTTGCTCATGGGAAAGAGGTTCCATGCTGGGAGAAGCAATTCAAGAAAACCAGAGGCTACTGTCCTGAGCCAGTACCCTGCTTATGAAGCAGGGATATCCCTAGAGAGAAGTAGGCCACTGTCCCTGTCCACAGCTCCAGAGCAAGGACATAGAGGTTTTGCCCAGGGAAAGAAGGAGGCTGTAAGGACAGGGAGCTCCAGAGCTCCCTTCAAAGGAACTGATTTTATTTGTCCATTAACTGATAAATAGATAAACAAAATGTGGTATTATCTATATAATGGAATATTATTCAGCCATGAAAAATACTGATATACGCTACAGCATAAATGAACCTTGAGAAAAATATGCTATGTGAAAGACGTCATAAAAAAAGGACACATATTATATGACTCCATGTATACGAAATGTCCAGAAGGCAAATCCACAGAAACAGAAAGTAGATTAGTAGTTGCCAGGCGCTGGGAGAAGCAGGGAATGGGAAACAACTGCCAATGGGTGTCGGGTTTCTTTTGGGGGTGATGAAGAGTTCTAAAACTGATTGTGGTAAGAGTCTACAACTCTGAATCTATTAAAAACCACTGAATTGTATACTTAGAATAGATGAATTGTATGGCATGTGAATTATGTCATTAAAGTTGGGGGAAAAAAAGCCATGAAAGTATACGACGTTTTTCAAGGTTGCTATTAAGAGGCCTTAATTAATTAACTAGGAGCCCTGGTGACACCACTATTAAGTGTTTGGCTGCTAAATGAAAGGTTGGCAGTTCAAACCCATCAGCCACTCCAAGGGAGAAAAAACCTGGCGATCCGCTCCTATAAAGATTGTAGCCTAAAGGTCATGGAAGCTCCGTAGGCACATCCAAACTCCCTGAGGAACAAATTACTGGGCTGAGGGCGGTGGGGACCATGATCTCAGGGAACATCTAGCTTAATTGGCATAACATAGTCTATAAAGAAAATGTTCTACATTCTACTTTGGTGAGTAGCGTCTGGGGTCTTAAAAGCTTGTCAGCGGCCATCTAAGATATTCTACATGGAAAATGGAGCAAGGGAAAATGAAGAAAACTAAAGACACAAGGGAGAGATTAGTCCAAAGGACTAATGGACCACAAATACCACAGCCTTCACCAGACTGAGTCCAGCACAACTAGATGGTGCCCAGCTACCACCATCAACTGCTCTGACAGATCACAACACAGGGTCCTAGACAGAGCTGGAGAAAAATATAGGACAAAATTTCAACTCACATACACATACAAAAGGACCAGACTTACTGGCCTGACAGAGACTAGAGAAAACCCAAGAGTATGGCCTCCAAACACCCTTATAGCTCAGTAATGAAGTCAATCCTGAGGTTCACCCTTCAGCCCCAAATTAGACAGGCCCATAAAACAAAACAAGACTAAAGGGGCACACTAGCCCAGGGGCAAGGATAAGGAGGCAGGAGGGAACAGGAAAGCTGGTAATGGGGAACCCAAGGTAGAGAAGGGAGAGTGTTGATATATTGTGGGGTTGGCAACCAATGTCACAAGACAATATGTGTATTAATTGTTTAATGAGAAACTTGTTTGCTCTGTAAACCTTCATCTAAAGTATAATTAAAAAAAAAAGTATGTCTGCCCAGACCAATCATTAGTGCTAAATTTTCATTACTAAATAATTCTATATCATATAGAAATATTTTGACGCCAGAGTTACTTTAGTGAATCTACCTTGAGATTTCATATATGTTTCAACTAACCAAAAAAATCATTTATTCATTTTCATAATTGTGTAAATTATGGCATGTTTCTGCATGCTATTTTACACAAAAGCAACCTAGAGGCTCAACATGTGCATTATTCCTTTTACTTTTTTAGGTATCAGATATAAAAGCTTTCTTTGGGCTACTCATTAATAAATTTTTATTAAGGACTTGTATGTGAAAGAGAGAATGGAAGTTAACATCTACGTGTGACTAACTTATGGTCCTTGCTCCCTAAAGTTTTTAATTTAAAAGACATGTAGCCAATGGCTTTAGTTTCTTATGTGTAAAAATACACTTATAATGATTCATAAAAAAAAAAAATTCAGCCTAGGAAACCCTATGGGGCAGTTCTACTCTGTCACATGGGGCCGCTATAAGTCAGAATGGACTCTACAGCACACAACAACAATTGATTAACTAAAGACAAGACTGTTTGAGTGCCTACCATGTATTTTCTTAAAATGATTGTTGCTTTTGTTAGTTGCCACTGAGTCAATTCTAATTCATGGTGACCCTGTGTGTACAGAGCAGAGCTGCTCCAGAGGGTTTTCAAGGCTGTGTTCTTTCAGAAGCAGATTGCTAGGCCTGTCTTGCAAGGTCCCTCTGGGTGAGTTTGAACCATCAACCTTTCAGATCGTAGTACAGCGTAAACTGTGTGTGCCACTCAGGGACTCCTAGATGATTCTTAAAGTTAATTATGGTTCTTAAAATTAAGTTTAAAATTCTTATTTTAAGACAGTAAGCTTTAAAATTAATACAAATTTTACAGTTCTTATCTAAATCATAGTAATCTTTTTAATCATCTTGAATTGTTAATGAGTCTTTACATTTTTAGAGTTAAAATCTAATTAACATTATATTATGGAAATTATTCTTCGATTAAAAAACAAAAACATAATTACTATACATTCAAATTTATATACGGTAGGCACTCAATACTCTGTGTAACAAACAGATTTATAGATTCCACTGAAATTGTCTTTTTTTTTAAATCTACTACAAAATGTCTTCTTTAAAAATGAATAATCTTGTACCATAAATGCTTGATTGACTTGAAAAGGGAGAGGACAACTTTAGTTGTTGTGCAATTAGCTTTTCAATTTTATCTTCAAGCTATTTTTTTTTAATAATTTTTATTGTGCTTTAAGTGAAAGTTTACAAATCAAGTCAGTCTCTCACACAAAAACTTATATATACCTTGCTATATACTCCCAATTACTCTCTCCCTAATGATACAGTCCACTCCCTCCCTCCACTCTCTCTTTTCGTACCCATTTTGCCAGCTTCTAGCCCCCTCTACCCTCTCATCTCCCCTACAGGCAGGAGATACTAACATAGTTTCAAGTGTCCACCTGATCCAAGAACTTCACTCCTCACCAGCATCCCTCTCCAACCCATTGTCCAGTCCAATCCATGTCTGAAGAGTTGGCTTTGGGAATGGTTCCTGTCCTGAGCCAGCAGAAGGTCCGGGGGCCATGACCACCGGGGTCCTTCTAGTCTTAGTCAGACCATTAAGTCTGGTCTTTTTATGAGAATTTGGGGTCTGTATCCCACCGATCTTCTGCTCCCTCAGGGTTCTCTGTTGTGTTCCCTGACGGGCAGTCATCAGTTGTTGCTGGGCACCATCTAGTTCTTCTGGTCTCGGGATGATATAGTCTCTGGTTCACGTAGCTCTTTCTGTCACTTGGGCTTCAAGCTATTTTTGAAGCATCTCACGACTGAATAAGATGCATTTCAAAAAACAAAAGCACAGATGAAATGAAAAAGGACCTAAATAAATGGAAAGAAGTTCTGTGTTCATGGATTGGAAGACTTAATATTGTTAATATGTCAATGCTGACCAATGTTATACACAGATTCAATGCAAACTCTTGTCAAAATTTCAACAGCCTTTTTTGCAGAAAATAGAAAAGCTGATCCTCAAGAAGGCGTCCTTCTAACAAGGTGAGCTCTGACCTAATTCTGGGTGACTAAGGCTTAAAGATGATATCCATCTAACTTGTTAGCTCTGACCCAGCTCTAGGGGGTTGGAGCTGAGAGAGCGAATGCCTTGAATGCCTTGTGAGTGGAAGCAACAAGAATTAGAGAAGTGCGAAACTGTTTCTACACTTTGGGAACTGGATTCATGCCAAACCTTACCATGCAGTTAGCAATGAAAGTGAGAATTGCCCATTGTGCCCCTTGCTGAGTACAGTGGGGCCTGGAATTTATATAAATTTGGGGGCCTTCTCTAAGAAAGAAAATACAAAAATGAAATAAAGTATAAAAGTACACAATAACTTAGAATAAGGAAAATCATCACAACAAAATACTGCATAACTGGAGATTCAGGTCTCTTTCTTCTGAGATCTCTTTAGTCACTTTATCTGAAATCCTTATATAGAATTGCTTTCTGACTGCATCCTGGCTTTCCTGGCTTACCATAGAACACTCCAGAATTTCTAGCAATTCCCAGCCCTTACAGGAGCCCTGTGTAAGTGAAGGACCCTGAAGCTTAAGCTTATTAGCTTCATGGCAAATCTACCTCTGGTGGCATGATAGAAAAAAGGTTATAGTCTTTTAAAAGTCTTTTAGGTAGGCCTGAACTCTAATAGCTTTTCTTATCCCTTTTGATATCTCTGTATTGCACAGATTGCTTTCTGATTATAGACATTTTAGCTGGCGTTTCTAAGATTATTATGGCTTGTTTCTTAGTTGTGAATTTATTGATTATATCTTATATACAAATCTTTGTTTTCTGATTACATTTGTGTCAGTCCTCTACCCAAACCCAAAACCCAGTGCCGTTGAGTTGATTCTGACTCATAGCCGCCCTCCTGGACGTAGCAGAACTGCCCCATAGGGCTTCCTAGGAGTGGCTGGTGGATTTCAATTGCCCATCTTTTGGTTAGCAGCCAAATGCTTAACCACTGTGCCACCAGAGCTCTCACTCTCCTATAAAACCAAAACCAAACCCACTGCCATTGAGTCAATTCCAACTCGTAGTGACCCTAAAGGACAGAGTAGAACTGCCCCATAGAGTTTCCAAGGAGTGGCTAGTGGATTTGAACTGCCGATATTTTGGTTAGCAGCTGTAGCACTTAACCACTACACCACCTGGGTTTCCTCACTCCTGAATAGGAATAAATAAATTCTATAGGAATTTTTTTTTTTTAGGAATTTACTATTGGGCAAAAATAAGAAGACATTTTCCCTCTAATTAGTAAGTTGCAAGTGCTTTACCACTACGCCACCAGGTCTTCCTAGTAAGCATACAGCATATTTTTATGTAATTAAAATTTTTGCTGCTAGATGGCGGTATTACATTACTCAAAATCTTCTTAGGCACCTTCCCATGAGAATACAGTTAGGATATCTAGGACTGTGGATTTCAACAGCAGGAATATTCAATGCCTGTGGGTTTATTATGATGTAGGGAGAAACTGTGGGCTCTCTTAAGTACTTCATGATCCCTTGCCAGAATATTTTACAGAAATACAGACTTTCAGGACTGAAAAAGACCCTGAAGATCAATTAAATCAATTACACTTTTTTTTTTTTTTTTTGTATTTAGATGAAGGTTTACAGGACAAACTAGTTGCTAATTAAACAATTAGTATTCCCATTGTTTTGTGACACTGGTTACCAACCCCAGAACATGTCAACACTTTCCCCTTCTCCACCTTGGGTTCCCTATTACCAGCTTTCTGTCTCCTCCTGACTTCTACTCCTTGCCCCTGAGCTGGTGTGCCCATTTAGTCTCATTTTGTTTTACAGGCCTGTCTAACCTTTGAATGAACAGTGAACCTCAGGAGTGACTTCATTTACTGACCTAAAAGGGTGTCCAGGGGCCATACTCTCAGGGTTTCTCCAGTCTCTGTCGGGCCAGTAAGTCTGGTCTTTTTTTGCGAGTTATAATTTTGTTCTACATTTTTTCTCCGGCTCTGTCCAGGATCCTCTATTGTGATCTCTGTCAGAGCGGTCCGAGGTGGTAGCTGGGCACCATTTAGTTGTACTGGACTCAGTCTGGTGGAGGCTGTGGTAGATGTGGTCCATTAGTCCTTTGGACTAATCTTTCCCTTGTGTGTTTAGTTTTCTTCATTCTCCCTTCTCCAGACGGGGTGAGGCCAGTGGAGTATCTTAAATGGCTGCTCATAAGCTTCTAAAACCCCAGATACTACTCACCAAAGTAGAATGTAGAATATTTTCTTTATAAAGTATGTTATGCCAATTGAGCTAGGTGTTCTCTAAGACCATGGTTCCCACAGCCCTCAGCCCAGTAATTTTTTCCCTTGTTTGGATGTGACTGTGGAGCTCCCATGACCTTGCCTTGGACAAGTTATGCTGGCTTTCCCAGTATCGCGTACTGTCTTACCCTTCACCAAAGTTACCACTTATCTATTGTCTATTTGCAAAGTCTGGTGACATAGTGGTTATGAACAATGGTTGCTAACCAAAAGGTCAGCAGTTCGAATCCACCAGACACTCCTTGGAAACCATATGCGGCAGTTCTACTCTGTCCTATAGGGTTGCTATGAGTAGAGTTTATTGTCTATTTAGTGTTTTTCGATCTCTACCCCTTCCCTCCCTCATTAACTATCAAAGATTGTTTCTTTTTGTTTGTAAACCCTTTCATGAGTTTTTATAGTAGTAGTCTCATAATACAATATTTGTCCTTTAGTGTTTGACATCTTTCACTCAGTATAATGCCCTCCAGATTCATCCATGTTGTGAGATGCTTTGCAGATTCATCATTGTTCTTTATCGTTGTGTAGTACTCCCTTGTGTGTAGGTACCACAGTTTGTTTATCCATTCATCTGTTGATCGGCCTATAAGTTGTTTCCATCTTTTTGCTATTGTGAACAATGCTGCAATGAACATGGGTGTGCATATGTCTATTCATGTGATGGCTCTTATTTCTCTGGAGTATATTCCTATGAATGGGATTGCTGGATCACATGGTATTTCTATTTCTAGCTTTCTAAGGAAGAGCCATATCATTTTTCAAAATGATTATACCATTTCACATTCAACATTCATTATTTTCTGTTTTTTGGTTTGTGCCTGTAATGCCCGGGTCAGATGGTATCTCATTGTGGTTTTGTAAATCAATCACACTTTTGATGCCTCATGTCACCCTCCCATTTCCTTCCCTTTCCTAGTAACAGTTAAGCTACTTTACACCAAAGGCTCAAGAAGTTGTCTGATGGGAAAAGAATTACATGTGAATCAGGTGACTTAGGTTTTACTTCCAGTTCTATTATCAGTTATCTATAACATCTGGGGCAAGCCTTGTAAACCCACTGTGTCTCTGTTCCCTGATCTTTAAAATGAGGGAGTTGTGTAGATGACCCCTAAGAAGCCTTTCACCAAGTCCCTAAAAATGTTTGACTAATATAAATGGAGACCACTTTTTGAAAGAGATTCATGGCGGGGACTTTTGGAGCACCAAGGATAAAAGGAAACTATGGGAACTATAAACTTTTAACAAACCAAATTTTCAAACAATCAAGGAAAATATAACACGGGCATTTTTGGTAAAATATATGGTGAAAAAAAGTGAGGCTGGGCACATTGATCAAAGTTCCAATGCTTCATTACACTGTCTGACATAAAGAAGTTCTGCTATGCCAGTTTAGTAATAAATGAATGAAACAGAATGAGGAAGCAGAACAATATAGGGTTTAGAAAAAGAAAAATAGGAAATAAAAGAGTCAGCTTTTAAGTAAAGAATCAGCTTAAATTAAAGAGAAACTCTGACGCAAACCACTAGGGTTTTAAAATACTTTGTTTTTTTGGTGCTTTATGGTAAATATTGGAAGATTTATTATCTGGGAAGCTAAGTAAAGATCTTGCCTGTAAAGTAGTCTGACTCAAATAAATCCTAAAGTGCAAGTAAAATTCGACCCAACAATCAAAAGTGGCAGATTTCCTGTTGGATTTTCCTGCCTTTCAATGTAAAACATAAAGACTCTCTTGCTGTCTACTTGCTTTATTGCTCTTCTGTTAAAAATTTTTATACAGGCAAGAGTGAAAATGGCTTCTCTGGGTCAAGAGCCAAACAAAATTAGTCACTAGGCCATTTAAAAAAAAACAGCATTATGTAAAATCGAACTTGGGCAAGTTTTTCTTATCAGCATGAGTTAGCGTAAGTTGTTGTTAGGTACCACTGAGTCGCTTTGGAATTATAGTGACCCTATGTACAGCAGAATGAAACACTGCCCAGTTCTGCACCATAGTCATAATCATTGTTATGCTTCAGCCCATTGTTGCAGCCACTGTGTCAATCCATCTTGTTGAGGGTCTTCCTCTTTTTTACTGACTGTGTACTTTACCAAGCATGATGTCCTTCCCCAGGGACTAGTCCTTCCTGATAACGATGCCCAAAGTACATGAGACAAAGTCTCACCATCCTAGGGAGCATTCTGGCTGTACGTTTTCCAAGACAGATTTGTTCATTCTTCTGGCAGTCCACGGTACCCATGGCATATTTGATATTCTTCGCCAACACTATATTCAAAGGCGTCAATTTTTCTTCAGTCTTACTTATTCATTGTTCAGCTTTTGCATACTTATGAGGCAACTGAAAACACCACGGCTTGGGTTAGGCGTACCTTAGTCCTTATAGTGACATCTTTGCTTTTTAACACTTTAAAGAGGTATTTTGCAGTACATTTGCCCAATGCAATGTATCCTCTGATTTCCTGACTGCTGCTTCCATAGGCGTTTATAGTGTATCCAAGTAAAAGGAAATCCTTGACAACTTCAGTCTTTTCTCTGTTTATCATGATGTTGTTTATTGGCCCAGTTGTTTTATTTATATTGAAGTGTAATCCATACTGAAGGCTGTGGTCTGTGATCTTCATCAGGAAGCGCTTCAAGTTCTCTTCACTTTCAGCAAGCAAGATTGTGTCATTTGCATATCACAGGTTTTTAATGATTCTTCCTCCAAGCCTGATGGTGCATTCTTCTTCATGTAGTCTCCCTTCTTGGATTATTTGCTCAGTATATAGATTGAATAAGTATGGTGAAAGGATACAACCCTAACACACATCTTTCCTGACTTTAAACCACATAGTATCCCCTTCTTCTCTTTGAACGACTGCCTCTTGGTCTATGTACAGGTTCCTCATGAGCACAATTAAGTGTCCTGGAATTCCCATTCTTTGCAATGTTATAATTTGCTAGGATACACATAGTCAAATGCCTTTTTGTCATCAATAAAACACAGGTAAATATTTTTCTGGTATTCTCTGCTTTCAGCCAAGATCCATTTGACATCAGCAATGATATCCCTCATTCCACGTCCTCTTCTGAATCTGGCTTAAGTTAGCAATACTTATCAAAATGATTTAAGAACACTCATCCAATCAAGATAAGCCAGCTTAGCATTCAGTGACCAACTTTTCCAAAACAAAAGGAAAATTAAATATGATTAACTAATCTAAGCAAAGGGCAAGATACTTACTCATCTAAGCAAGCTTTAAAAAGGCATTATCACTGTGAGGAGCCCTGGTGGTTCAGTGGTTAAGGCTCTGCTGCTAACCAAAAGGTCGGCAGTTTGAATCCACCAGCCACTCCTTGGAAACCCTGTGAGGCAGTTCCACTCTGTCCTATAGGGTCACTATGAGTCGGACTTGACCACAGTGGGTTTTCTAGTTTTGTCACTATTTAAAAATCCGAACCCCCTCACTATTTTCAGTCTAAGGTGCTCCCTGTTTGAGACAGCTTCTCGCTCAACAAACCTTGTTAACTCATTAAGCAAATTTTTTCTTTGAGACTTTTAAAGTCTAAACTTCCATGCTCATGAATACTGAGATGCATGTTATTATAGGAGATTAACAATGGTGTATAAATTGAATTTATAGATAATCATTGCAAATATAATTGAATTAAAAAGAATTTAATGAGTTAAAAAATTTTTTTTCCATCCAAAATACTAACTTCCTTAAAAAGTACATCTTGATTTACAATATGTCAAGTACCAATTTAGTTTGTTGTTTTTTCTGCAGAAATCAAATCAAAGTGCTTCTAAAAATTTCAAGACCTAACTCATAATGTGAAGTTCTGTTTAAAGTCTGAATGTAAGGTTAAGAAATTCTACAAATACGTAAAAGTACAGTAGAGAAGACAGGTGAATTCAGGGAATTTGATGGGAAACTACAGTGGACACTGCCAATTTGAGGGTCAGGTTGCCTTGAAGATAACATATTATAACTGTACATTCTCACATATGAACAATCACAGGAGTAGATAAGCAACAGTAAACATATAGGATGTTATAAAAGAAGAAAGGACTGGTTACTAGGGGCTAAGGGGAGGAGGGAACGGGAGTTACTGCTGAAGGAATACTGAGTGTCTGATGTAAAACTTTTGGAAATGGACAGTGGTGATGGTAGCACAACACGGAAAATGTAATTAATAAAAACAACACTTCTTGCAACCCTTTCAGATTGGCACTGTGCTGAGGCACTTCTTCAGCACTTAGCTAGGCTTACCCTGGGCCTAGAGGTCTGCCTGATGTGAAAGTTTAAGGTTTTCTCGTGTCTCTGCTCAGCACATACACCTTGCCATGACCATTTATGTGGGTTTCTAAATTCCAAGGTATACATGGGCCCTTCAGAATGCTCCAACTTCCCAAAGAAACTCTCTTCCCAGATCCTTGACCCTAACCCTAAACTTTATATTGTATGTCTCAATTGCCCTCTCTTGCCCCAGGCAGCTATAGGCCTTTCAGTTTGCCATAAAGTGATGTGGGTTATGCCCTCCCCTCATGCACAAACTCTTTTGTATTGTCACATCTCTCATTTTTATGACTGATCATTATACCCAAGGGAAAATTAAGGTCCATAGAAGTTAAGTGACTTATTTGAAGTTTTAGAGAACTGTCAGGAGACAGGATCAGTTCTCATTTCACTATATCTTGAGATTTTAGTTTTGGTCTTGATGTTATTGTAAAAAACTGTGTTACATTGGGAAAATAACATTTCAGTATCTCCCTCTCTTATTCTGTGAAATCAGGGGTCAGAAAAATACTATATAACGAAATGAAGGAGTTAGCTATACCAACCAAAAAAAGTATTCTGTGCTACAAAAATTGGAAAATATTTGGATAAACAAAGTTAAACAGGTTTCTCAGCTATAGTACTTCTCAGAGCCTTTGATAAATTAATGTTCATTATAGTGGTGTGTTGCTTTCCAAACTTTTTGGACATGAAAACTCTTTGTGTTTTATGCTGTACCTATGGATGTCTTCATGTAACATAGTTGATAAATGCTGGACTAGATAATCTTTCAGGTCAACAGTGTTGTAATTCTATCCCAAATATTTTTAATTCCTGCCATTTCAATGTCTACTTACACCACTTCTAGCAGCCAGATGAAATTAAAAGAAGTGATTTGAAAGGGATACGGTATTCTTGTTCCAAACGTTGAAGTAGATTGATAGCTTTGCTTTATGATAAAGCAGTGGTTCTCAAAGCGTGGTCCACAGATCCTACAGTCTGAGGCCCTATCAGAGTTGTGAGCTGAACTAGTCGTCTTTTTCATGGAACACCATTTTTACCTCAAAGAACTACTGACAATATAAGGTTACTCAGACTTGGGTACTTTGGCAGACATTTCCTTGAAAAGGAATGAAATGAGCCTGTCAACTCAAAGAAAACAAAGGATGGTATTTGTTGCCAATGATAAAATTTTAGCTTTCAAATGAAAATTCAAAATTTTGAAAGCTGTCAGCTGCCACTGTGGTCTCCACAGCTTCCCAATAGTTTTCTGATGAGATGGTATCAACAAGTGTGATTTTTTGAAGTATAGAAATGTGACAACATTTGGAAGATCTGTATAATTCAGAGAACCAATATTTTCCAGATTACCAATACATGATATTACAAAATCATGCATGGGTAAAATATTAATTTTAAATGCAAGGCAGAGTAGTGGATATGGTTTCAGCTTCTATGCTGTGCTAGCCTTTAGGAAATTACCACCTGTTGAGTTTTGGGGTAATAACAAAGAAGACTATCTACAATAATCTGAAAAGGTAATGAATATATTTCTCTGTTTTCCATGAAATGGGTTCAATATTTTTTAAAAAATTAATGAATTTATTAAAATTTCTCATTTTAATTTCTAATACAGTAAATATGATAAATATAACCCACATAAACAAAAACTCTTTAGTATCCTCAACACTTTTTAAGAGTGTAAATGCTGTGAAATGCTGCCATAAAATACTGTCTCAATTACTGAATACCACAAATGGTTAAGTCTTACCTTATCACCAATATAAGAATACAAAGGAAAACCAATAGAATTTGTTCTGAAATACAACAGGGAAATATAGAATCTAAAACCCTCTTAATTGAGTTATATTTCTACCACATATCTTCTAGTGGGAAGGAGAAAAACATGATTTTAACATGAATACATAGGTCAACATCATCAGAACATTATTTCTTATAAAGAGTAACCCATGGGACACATTTTGCTTTCAAATTAACACAGCTACTTAACAATGTATATGGATCATTGCTCTCAAAGGGGGCTGATTTTGTTTTGGGACTCTCTATTCTCCAGTTAGCCATGCCCCATAAATTCATAAATTCCAGGTTTATTTACAATATGCAAACTGAACAGATCTTCTCTAGCTGGCAAATACCATTAGCACGTTTATAAGGAGGGCTCGTTTAGCTAATCATTCTCAAAGGTGATCCAGAACTAGGAGGCAGTGAGTTACATTCTTGATGGCTATGCTTTCCTTCCGAATACCAAAAGGACTGAACTATAGAGACAAAATCCCCTGGACCAGGGAAGAAATGGTCTATATTCAGTGCTAAAAGAGTAAACTATATATGCATAATTTACGGACTATAATTTATGAAGGATATTACAGAATGAACAATATAGCAATTCCATAAATACTCTAAAGATTACAAGTAAGTAGCTTTTCAAATAGTTTTCTAAGCATGTTAATTTGAAAGTCTACTGAATGAATAAGAATTTCTTGAAGTAGGAAATGGTTAGGCAAGGCTCTTAGTATTAAGAATCAGCTTAGGTTTTTGTAACACATTTTTCAGGTGTTACAGCCTCTGGATAAATCAGAGTATCTTTGAAGTATTTTTCCTCTTCCATAGGAAGGAAAAGCAGTAATCTTTAACTGATCACAGGCATGGGAATGGCTTTTCTGACTGAGGTATTTTTTTTGTAACTATAATTATCATTTCGTTTTGTGATTAAAAATGTTTCTAAATATATTGTGACATTTTTATATAACAGTATTTTTAACTAATATATTAAACAAGCATGACTCTTAAGGTACAACCTTAATAGCAACTCTATTTTTGCCTCCTTTTGTCCCTCTAAAGCTGTTCAGTGAGGGATAATCCTCTCTGCTCCTAAATAAAAATTTTGGTAATACAATGACTTTCCAGTCATTCCTACTATAGAATGCCCAACGATGTTTTAAGTTGCAGTATATAAACTCTCTCTATTGAGATTTCACCAACCCCTCCCTCTCCACCCATCTCTAGGATGGCTCTCCCTACCATCATGCCCTGTCCCAGTCTATGGAAAACACTTAGACATCTTCAAATTCTGGGAGTTCAGGCTGATTCTAATGAAGCAGCAGCAACCTATCCTTCATTCCTCCTGTCAAAGAGCTAGCCTATGCCCACCTCCCAACTGCAGAGGATGCATAACATGCCTGAGTAGTCCTGCTCCATTTTTTACTCTCTACATAAAGCATCATGTTTAATATCATGACCACAACCCCCACCACCACCAACACTACCATCATATCATCCTCATTATTGAGTACCTACCATCACCACCACTATCATCATCATCAGGACTAACATTTATTAAAAAAAATTAAGCCCTTAAAAAATTTTTTTTTTTTTTTTTATGTGCTAGCACTTTATAAAGAGTTATCATATAATCAGCATGACTAAGCAATGTCATAGGTACTATCACTATGTTCACTTTACAGATGAGGAAACTCAGTAATTTACTCAAGGTCACACAGTTTATAAAAAATGAAGCCAGGATTTGAATCCAAGCAGTCTATCAGACTAACCTGTTATCAGGGGACATCCATGGAAGAGCAAAATACATATCTGAGGGCAGCAAGTAAGGACAGCTTCCACAGCCTCATCAGTCAGATTCACACAGTATCCCATGTGAATCTGCTATTTTAAAAAAAGAAAGAAATAGGTCTATAATAACAGTATGAAAAAGTTTTGGAAATACTCTAATACAAAAGAACCAAATACCTACTTATAAGAAAAACTATGTAGAAAGGGCCAATGTAAGCCTCCAGTAATTTGGAAGGCATAGTAGCTTTAAAAGTTAAATGCTTAGCCATTTTAGAAAACAATTTGGTAATATCTTTATTAAAATTAAAGATGACTATATCCCAGAACCCAGTAATTCCAATTGTAGATGTCCACTATAGAGATATTTCTGTATATGTGCACAAGGAAACAATTTATAAATATGCTCATTGCAGTATTATTCGTAATAGTAAAAAGCAGTAGAGAATTGGTAAATAAATGATGGGCTATCAATATAACAGAATAAGATAAAACAGTTAAAATTAAAAGCATCTACTTGTATTAATGGATATAAATCTCAAACATGTTAGTTCAATCACTTTGGAAAACATTATGGTAATATCTTATAATGCTAACCATGCACTTACTATCCAACCCATCAATTTCACTTGTAGGTATTTACATAAGAAAAATGAAAATACATATTTATACAAAGACTTGTATGAAAATTTACATAGCTATATTCAAAAAAGTCCAAAATTGGAACAATCCAATGTCCTTCAAATGGTGAATGTATAAACAAAGTGTGACATATCCATACTAAGGAACACTACTCAGCAATAAAAAGGAATGAAATATTAACACATAAACAAAATGGATGAATCTCAAATGTATGAATCGCCAAAAAACAAATAAATAAAGCAAAACAAGCAAAAACATGAAGTTCCATTCCATATGATTCCATTTATATAAAATTCTAGAAAAGGCAAAACTATAACGATGGGACGCAAATCAACGATCGTGTGGGGTGAAGGTCAGGGAAGTGGATCTACTACAAAGGGACAGGAGAAAACTTTTTAGGGTGATCGAAACGTTCTATATCTTGATTGTGGTGGTGGTTACATGACTGCATAAAAATTACAAAAATTCATCAAACGGTACCTTTAAAATGGGTACATTTTATTCTATATAAATTATGCCTCAATAAAGCTTGACAATTTTTTTAAAACACAATTTTGAATAAAAAAAGCAAATTGCAAAAGGACACGTACGTTATGAAAGTATTGTATAAAATTTTTAAAAATGTAAAACAATACTGTATCTTATTTATGGATCTATGCATATATAGAAAAAGCATCCAAACATGCAAGGAAATATACATAGTCAACTTTAGGATAGCGGTTACCTCTGGAGGAAGAAAGGGGTGGGTGCAACTTTTAATTTTAAAAAAGGAACAGAAATAAGTGCAGAAAATGTTAAAATTCAAGTGTTGGGTCCACAGGTATCTGTTACATTACTTTCTATAATTTTCCATATGTTTGAAATAGTATATATGCTTTGTTTGATGAACTAATTTCGAAATTAGCTTAAAATTGAGGAAAACTATATTTTCCAGTTTAGTTAACTATAACAATATGAACACAAAACTAGCACCAATAAATAGATTCAAACAAGAAAGGAACGTGACCTTCATCCATTAATATTAAAACCTCAGCAACTGTATTTTCTTGAACTATTTGGAATCTCCCTTTTCTCATGAGGCTTTTCCAGGCTCCATTCACCCCAGCTAGAGTATCCTAGTTGGCCCCAAGTTAGACCTAAGTTACTAAGAAATTACTACCTGCTCCTTTCTCAAGAAAACTGCAGAGGAGCCCTTTTGTTCTTGCTCATACCAACAGAAATCCTGTTCACTGAAACTTACAAGTCAGAGTGCTTAACCCAAACTCTGCAGTCAGTGCCATCACTAGGGGGATGGGAGGGTGAGGGAGAGGTGTGCACCTCACCCCCTGACACTGTCAGAAGGGGAGACACCAAAATGACCCCAGGGTCTGCAGCTGTGGTAGGGGTGGGAAGCCAGTGATGCAGAGGCACGGCCACCAAGGCAGTGGTGTCACTATGTTTGTGTCACCCATCACCCAGTGTGCTAGGTCATCAACCCCCCATCTGCCAGTCAGGGTGCAGGCGGGTGGACCATGGTGCCCGCCATTGGGCAGAGAGTAGGATCTCCCCCTTGGCCAATGGGAGAGGGGAGGAGCTGCAGGGGGAGGGGCAGGGCCAGGCTGCTAAGCCCATGGCCCCACCCACAGAGGGGATGACACCATGTTACTGCACTGGGTGACATCAACCCTAGTGATGTCACTATCTGCAGTATCTATTCCCAGAACCTCTACTACTTTTTCACCGAGTAGCTTTATCTCCCAAAATTCTACAAACAAAAAACTCCTTTCCTGCTTAATCACTCAGAGCCTGCTGTGTATTAGCTAATAAAAAGAAGTCCTTCTTTCCTTCACATTTCAATAAAGCATTGAAAACAGCCCAACTTCCTTTTTACAGAGAAGATCTAATTTATTTCACTTCTGAGATCAAGCCATAGTAATGTTATCTGTACTTTAAGCTAGATGAAAATCATAGGAGATAATTATTAGCATTATTGCAGTTAACGTACGTATTTCCCTAAGCAACACATTTAGCTAACATGATAAAACTTTTTAATTTTTTTCTCTGCCAGTCTCTGTGCAAGATCAAGACAAGTGTAAGGTGCAGCTATAAGCATAAATTCTCTAATAAACATTACCAATAACGCTACCACTGAGAGATAATCACTTTAAAGTAATTCTTCCAAATCTTTTTTCTCTACATATATGTTCATTAATAATTTTAACAAAAGACAGTTAAACAAGTTTCCTGAGAATATAGACCTTTGCTGTTTTCCCTTATGATGAAGATAATGAGAATTATTTTAATTAATTAATGTATTAATAACTATTTTGTATAAGGCAAAAACCAAACTGTTGCCATCAAGTAGATTCTGACTCATAGTGACCCTATAGGACAGAGTAGAACTGCTCCAGAGGGTTTCCAAGGCTGTCATCTTTATGGAAGCAGACTGCCACATGTTTCTCCCATGGAGTGGCTGGTGGGTTCTAACTGCCAGCCTTCTGGTTAGCAGCCAAGCACTTAGGTTCTCTATATTTGTCACTGAGGGGAGCATAAAATATGTTCTCTCTGCTGAAATTCCCCATCTGTTTATGTATGTGGTCCAGCTTTCCCCTAAGATCTTTTAATATATTATCATGATTATGTTAAAGTTTCTGTCTGGATAATTTTAAAATCTGGTCATTTCTGGGTCTGGTTCTATTGGCTATTTTATCTCTTAATGATAAATCATAATTTTTTGCTTTTTTTCGTATATCTTGTAATTTTTTTTATTAAATGCTAACGTTACATGTAAAAGAATAGCAGAGGCTGAAGTAAATAATATTTACACCCAGAAATGGAGATATCTTTTCTGTCAGGCTGTAGTGTGTGGGTTAAATCAATCTAGTCTATAGTTGAGCTTCAGTTACATT
The DNA here is from genome assembly GCF_024166365.1 of Elephas maximus indicus. NCBI lineage: Eukaryota > Metazoa > Chordata > Mammalia > Proboscidea > Elephantidae > Elephas > Elephas maximus. The sequence goes on from NC_064822.1 coordinate 90,165,545, forward strand.
CAGTGCGTCCCGCTCTTCAAATTCCTCCACTGGTGGATTTCTACTTTCTTATATTCAGTGTCAGGCCTCAAGTGCCAGATGATTTCTCTCGTTTCTCCTGTTCTAAACCTCACATCTCAGCAGACTCTGAACACCTGTACCACAAAGAGGATCTCTAGTGTTTCTGCCGCTTCCCCAGTGGTAAACTGCTGTTGCTTAGTACTTGGAACAAGACCCAGAGTATTGGGGTAGTGAGCTGAGACACATTCTTAGCCCATATCTCAATTCTACTCCACCCTCAGACTTAGGCAAGCCCTAAGACTTAGGCAAGCTTATGTCTGGGATGGAGGAGGTGTCAGTCCTGCCCCTGGTAGAACATTATTGACTGGCAGTTGATGAAAGACCCCATATGCAGAAGAATTAGGCAGGAGGAGAAGAGATCATCCAGCTGTTCTGTGCAGGGGATGGACAGCAGGAGGATTTTCCATCCTCCCCAATGGCAGACAACTGTCACCTTGTACTCACGTAGGGTTCAGAGCTCAGAAAGGTGTTTCTCAACTCTCCTACTCTACCCTCAAACTTAGGCAGGCTCTATGTGCCTATGCCATCTACTATCCCTCTCAGGTTACTCTGATGATCAGCTATGTTTGTGAACTACTGGTTAAAGTTACATGCAAGAACACATTTCTTATGTAGATTCCAAGACCAAATACACACCTCTACTTGGATACTTATTGAAATATATTATAGTTCAAAAACTATAATTCTTTGTCTTCCTATATAGTCTGAGAGACACTTGAGGAAAGATAGTAGTTCTTATACATCTTTTTAGTCACGATGGCCACCAAAGTATCTGTTACATGTTAGATACTCAACAAATGTTTACTGAATTAAGTTGATCGTCTTTTGAAACAATATTTTTTATATACCATTTCAGGAATTAAAAAAACCCACTGTTATCGAGTCGATTCTGACTCATAGTGACCCCATAGGACAGAGTAGAACTCCTCCATAGGGTTTCCAAGGAGCTCCTTGTGGATTCAAACTGCTGACCTTTTGGTTAGCAGCTGTAGCTCTTAATCACTATGCCATCAGGGTAACTATAAGTCAGAATTCATTTGATTGGCAACAGGCTTGGTTTTGGGTGTATTTCAGGAACACTAGCCACATAGCTTGTTTCCTCCTACATATATAGTCTCATCATCAGTCTTTGATGCAATTTAATACAGGCAAATTAAAATTAGTCTTAAGATTCCAGAAGGAAAATTGATGTGTCCAATTCATTTGTGCTGTTACCCCTTCATCCTCCTAGTAATGTCCCGAGAATTATAGCCAAACACAGCAAAGATTAAAACCAATTTGGTTTGCAGACTTTTGAGTGTTTTTATTGACAATGTGACACACCCAGCATATCTGGATTAGGTAAAATGATGTCAGCTCAAAACTGAAATAACCCAAGGTTTCTGATTGACCATACCAAACCATAGTTATACTAACTGTAACAGAGTAATGGTAATAGAGTAGCCCCTCTGTACCAGAAATAGTGGTCAAATCAACATATGCTCTTTCTAAAATCCAGTGTCAATGTATAAAGATAAGTAGTGAAATTAGAGTCTACATAGCAATTATAAGAAAGGTAAAAGAATTCCAAATGTAAACATACCCTAATCACAAAGGGGACTGTAAAACATTCTTGAAGTTAACAAAGAAAAATAAACAAAGGATGGTCCAAAAAAGCCTTAACCATAAACTCAAACAATTCTAGCAATAAATGATTACCACCTAAACCCAAGAAGCATTATCCACAGGTAGGCCAAGCTGGAGTTTGGAATGTCTAGAGCAGATTTTTGTCTTTTGAGCCAATATTGGGCAAAGGGCAATTTTTTTTTTTTAATTTATTGTGCTTTAAGCGAAAGCTTACAAATTCAGTCTCGCATACAAAATCTTATACACAACTTGCTATGTACTCCTAGCTGCTCTCCACCTAAGGAGAGAGCATACTCCTCCTCTCCACCCTGTATTCCCCATGTCCATTCAGCCAGCTCCTGTCCCCCTCTGCTTTCTCATCTCACCTACAGACAGGAGGTGCCCACATAGTCTCATGTATCTACTTGAGATAAGAAGCTCACTCCTTACCAGTACCATTTTCTGTCTTATACTCCAGTCCGATCCCTGTCTGAAGAGTTGGCTTGGGAATGGTTCCAGTCTTAGGTTAACAGAGGGCCCTGGGGCCATGACCTCCAGGGTCCCTCCAGTCTCAGTCAAACCATTAAATCTGGTCTTTTTTTTGAGAATTTGAGATCCTCATCCCACTCTTCTCCTGCTCCATCAGGACACTATTGTGTCAGGGCAGTCATTGGTGGTAGCCAGACACCACCTAGTTCTGGTCTCAGTCTGATGTAGTCTCTGGTTTTTGTGGCCCTTTCTATCTCTTGGGCTCATCTTTACCTTATGTCTTTGGTGTTCCTCATTCTTGCAAAGGGCAATTTTTAAAGCCTTATCAACACATGGGGTTACCACAGTCAGAATCGACACCACAAAAACAGGTTTGGTCTGGGTTTATCAACATATGCTGTCAAGCTGAAGTTGATCTCCATTATCAGTCTTTAATGCAATTTTGAGATACTGCTTGTGATATTATTAAATCCACTAATGATAATAAACCAAAATAAGGTAAAGATGAATCTTTAGTACTTTTAATGTCATTGAAACAAATAAAAGATAGTTTCAATGAAATAAAACTATCTCACAACACTATAGATTAGTGGAATCTGAAAACTTTCTATAAAGTATGATAAACTGAAATTGTGTAATACCCATTATTTGTAATTTAAGAATTGCAAATATTATAGATATTTTTAATTATTATGTTTTTATACTTTTTATTTTGGTCAATATGAATATTAGTTATAAAGAATCACAGCTCCAAGAAACTTCAGAGCCCTTAACCCTATTTTTCCTACAGGGTATTTTCTCATCCATGATGGTAGTAATAATGGGGTAATATTGTCTCTGGAGAAGGCTATCACCCTTGGTAAAGTACCAGGTGAGAGAAAAAGAGGAAGACCCCAGTGAGATGGATTGACACAGTGGCTGCAAAAATGGGTTTAAACATAGCAACAATTGTAAGGATGGTGCAGGACTAGACAGTATTTTGTTCTGTTGTACATAGGGTTGCTATGAGTCAGAACCGAGTCAATGATACCTAACAACAACAATAACATTGTTGTAAGAATTAAATGACCTTGGAAGCTACATAGACACATACAAACTCCCTGAGGGACAGAATTGCTGGGCTGAGGGCTGTGGGGACCATGGTCTTGGGGAACATCTAGCTCAACTGAAATAACATAGTTTATAAAGAAAATGTTCTACATTCTACTTTGGTGAGCAGCATCTGGGGTCTTAAAAGCCTGTGAGTGGCCATCTAAGATACTCCATTGGTCTTACCCCTTTGGGAGCAAGGGAGAATGAAGAAAACTAAAGATACAAGGGAAAGGTTAGTCCAAAAGACTAATGGAGCACATCTCCCATGGGCTCCACCAGACTGAGTCCAGTACAATGAGATGGTGCCCAGCTACCACTGCCTGCTCTGACAGGGGTCACAGTACAGGGTCCTGGACAGAGCTGGAGAAAAATGTAGAACAAAATTCTAACTCACAAAAAAAGACGAGAGTTATTTGCCTGACAGAGACTGGAGAAACCCGAGAGTATGGCCCCTGAACACCCTTTTAGCTCAGTAATGAAGTTATTTCCAAGGTTCACACTTCATCCAAAGATTAGACAGGCCCATAAAACAAAATGAGACTAAAGGGGCACAACAGCCCTGGGACAAGGAGGAAAAGGCAGGAGGGGACAGGAAGCTGGTAATAGGCAACCCAAGGTCGAGAAGGGAGAGTGTTGACATGTCGTGGGTTGTTAACCAATGTCATAAAACAATATGTGTACCGTTTATTGAGAAACTAGTTTGTTCAGAAAACCTTCATCTAAAGTACAATGAAAAAAAGCTAAAAAACAAAAAAAGAAACAGTCATTCTTGTGTGTTGCCATCACTTATTTATAGAATTTATTAAAATATATATTGCATTTAGTTGGTTGCAAAAAAAAAAAAAGAACTAAATGACCTAATACATATAAACGTAGCACATCAGCAAAAAAGAGGAAGACCCTCGATGAGATGGATCGACACAGTAGCTACAACAATGGGCTCAAACATAGCAACAGTTGTGAGGGTGGCACAGGACTGGGCAGTGCTTCGTTCTGTTGTACATAGGGTCTCTGTAAGTAGGAACCAACTTGACAGCACCTAACAAACACAACAAAAATAAATACAAGGCAGCACAGAGGCTAACATATAGTAAGTGCTCAACAAATGTTAACACTGAAAACAGTAAGGATTATGGCAGAGTTTATTGCCCCTATATTTAGTATGCAATTTGAAATTTGGAACTTGGTATAAGAAAAATGTGGTATTTCTTAATAAAAAGAGTTTTAATAATATTATATACATGACAGTAATACGAGCAGGACTCAGATAAATAAATATCACAAAAGAGAATCTCTTTGGGCAATACTTCAAGAGGAAATATTCTGGCAAAAACATGGCACTGCCATTCTATTACAATAGTTAACAATACTAACATTTATAATTAATTTATAGCCTGCTTACTTTAAAATATAATTTGGTTGTGCTTTATTGTTAAAAAGCATGGCTATATTAAATAAGAGTTAAAAACAAACAGACAAAAAACACTGTTAACTAGGAAAGGAAGAAGCCAAAATCCTGAGATAAAAGGCTTCTTAATATATCTAGAAACAAGATACAGGTGACATACCAGTTATTGAAACTAAAAGCTGAAAAATAATTCAAAATCTTTTTAAATGGTTTTACAATGCACTGATAATTACTAGTGATTTTAATGTGAAAGTTGGAAACAAAGGAGGAGGATCAGTAGTTGGAAAATATGTCCTTGGTGACAGAAACAATGCTGGAGATCAAATGACAGAATTTTGCAAGACCAACCACTTCTTCATTGCAAATACTTTCTTTCACCAAAATAAATAGTGACTATACACATGGACCACGGCAGATGGAACACACAGAAATCAAATAGACTACATTTGTGGAAAGAGGTTATGGAAAAGCTCAATATCGTCAGTCAGAACAAGGCCAGGGGGCTGACTGTAGAACAGACCATCAAATGCTCATATGCAAGAAAATCAGAGCAAGTCCACGAGAGACAAAATACGACCTTCAGTATATCCCACCTGAATTTAGAGACCATCTGAAGAACAGATTTGACGCATTGAACACTAGTGACTGAAGACCAGACAAGTTGTGGAATGACATCAAGGACATCATCCATGAAGAAAGCAAAAGGTCACTGAAAAGACAGGAAAGAAAGAAAAGACCAAGATGGATGTCAGAGGAGACTCTGAAACTTGCTCTCGAATGTCAAGCAGCTGAAGCAAAAGGAAGAAATGATGAAGTAAAAGAACAGAAGATTTCAAAGGGCAGCTCGAGAAGACAAAGTACAGTATTATAACGACACGTGCAAAGCTGGAGATGGAAAACCAAAAGGGAAGAACATGCGTGGCGTTTCTCAAGCTGAAAGAACTGAAGAAAAAATTCAAGCCTCGAGTTGCAATAGTGAAGGATTCTATGGGGAAAATATTAAATGACGCAGGGAGCATCAAAAGAAGATGGAAGGAATATACAGAGTCATTATACCAGAAAGAATTAGTCGATGTTCAGCCATTTCAAGAAGAAGCGTATGATCAGGAACCAATGGTACTGAAGGAAGAGGTCCAAGCTGCTCTGAAGGCATTGGCCAAAAACAAGGCTTCAGAAATTGATGGAATATCAATTGAGATGTTTCAACAAACAGATGCAGCACTGGAGGTGCTCACTTGTCTAAGCCAAGAAATATGGAAGACAGCTTCCTGGCCAAGTGACTGGAAGAGATCCATATTTATGCCTATTCCCAAGAAAGGTGATCCAGCCGAATGTGGAAATTATAGAACAACATCATTAATACCACATGCAAGAAAAATTTTGCTAAAGATCATTCAAAAACGGCTGCCGCAGTATATCAACAGGGAACTGCCAGAAATTCAGGCCAGTTTCAGAAGAGAACATGGAACCAGGGATATCATTGTTGATGTCAGATGGATCCTGGCTGAAAGCAGAGAATACCAGAAGGATGTTTACCTGTGTTTTATTGACTATGCAAAGGCATTCAACTGTGTGGTTCATAACAAATTATTGATAACGTTGCAAAGAATGGGAATTCCAGAACACGTAATTGTGCTCATGAGGAACCTTTACATAGATCAAGAGGCGGTTGTTCGGACAGAACAAGGGGATACTGATTGGTTTAAAGTCAGGAAAGGTGTGCACCAGGGCTGTATTCTTTCACCATACCTATTCAATCTGTATGCTGAGCAAATAATCCGAGACTCTGGACTATATGAAGAAGAACGGGGCATCCGGATTGGAGGAAGACTCATTAACAACCTGTGTCACGCAGATGACACAACCTTACTTGCTGAAGTGAAGAGGACTTGAAGCACTTACTAATGAAAATCAAAGATCACAGCCTTCAGTATGGATTATACCTCAACATAAAGAAAACAAAAATCCTCACAACTGAACCAATGAGCAACATCATGATAAACGGAGAAAAGATTGAAGTTGTCAAGTGCTGGGAGCCAGGCTGCAAGGGCGGCCCCTCTGCACCCACTGCCCCCAGCATAAACATCGAAGAATTCCTGAAAAGTCAGGAGGAGCCAGGCTGCAAGGGCGGCCCCTCTGCACCCACTGCCCCCAGCATAAACATCGAAGAATTCCTGAAAAGTCAGGAATATCTCTGTCATCTGTGTTATGTTTCTGTTTCATTTTCAGCCTGTGTATAGCAGAATGTATAAGCATAAAATTCCATTATAGATTTAGGGACCTTTGGAGGGGGGCGTCCTACTCATAATCCCCTGGTAAAATCCCAGGTAGGGACAGCCCGTGTATTACCTGGGGATCAACATGAAGTTGTCTTAGGGGGAAAACGAATAGCTCAACTATGGAAAACAAAAACAGGATGGTGGAATCCTGGTATTTACCGAGGCCCTTTTGTGATTAAACCACCACCCACACATGATCCCATAAAAGTGGAAAAACAAAAGGCGGTGAGTTTTCTCAGCCAATTTCTCAGCCAATTACAGGTCGACCTTCTCGTCTACCCCGCTCACTGCTGCGCTTGACTGGTCTTTGGGTATAGAGATTGGGCTAATTGTCCTTGGCATAATCGTGGACAATATGATGTAACCCAAAGTGGCTGGACTTCAAGAATTTGGCCACCCTGGACAAAATGGACAAAGCCTATGTGGCAATGGTTTTTGCAAAAAGATTAATTATTATAAAAACTGTGGAAGGTATTGCAAGATTAAGCATAAGTGTAAAGCAGTATGAAGTCAATTGTTACTTTGTGTAAAAATAAATCAACAAAATATTCTCTTCAATTAAACAAAAACTCATTGTACTTGTGTGCATATGCGGAACTGTACTATGTGTCACTTGGAAAATTATGTCTCTGGGAAATGATGTTATCTATAATGATTATATCTTGTACTGCCCCTTTATTGATCATGCGATGTTATGCTTTTGTAAGCTTATGATATAAAAGACCATGTAAAAAATAAAGAGCAGGCTTCTTTTTCTGCAGAATGAAAATATAAGACACACTACGTCTCATTCTTTTTCGCCAAACTCTACCCCTCCTCTGGTGACCCTGTTCTTTGCTGAGGCTGGCCCCCGGCAGTCAAGGATTTCATTTTACTTGGATCCACAATCAACAGCCATGGAAGCAGCAGTCAAGAAATCAAAACACGCATTGCATGGGGTAAATCTGCTGCAAAGGACCTCTTTAAAGTGTTGAAGAGCAAAGGTGTCACCTTAAAGACTAAAGTGCGCCTGACCCAAGCCATGGTATTTTCAATCGCATCATATGCATGTGAAAGCTGGACAATGAATAAGGAAGACCGATGAAGAACTGATGCCTTTGATTTGTGGTGTTGGCGAAGAATATTGAATATACCATGGACTGCCAGAAGAACGAATAAATCTGTCTTGGAAGAAGTACAACCAGAATGCTCCTTAGAAGCAAGGATGGTGAGACTGCATCTTATATACTTGGACATGTTGTCAGGAGGGATCAGTCTCTGGAGAAGGACATCATGCTTGGCAAAGTACAGGGTCAGCAGAAAGGAGAAAGACCCTCAACTAGGTAGACTGACACAGTGGCTGCAACAATGGGCTCAAGCATAACAATGATTGTAAGGATGGCCCAGGACCAGGCAGTGTTTTGTTCTGTTGTGTATACGGTTGCTATGAGTCGGAGCCGACTCGAGGGCACCTAACAACAACAACAACAACAATGTGGCTATGAAGAAATACAGGATGCCAGAGAATTAGGAGCCCTGGTAGAAATATCAAACTTGAAAATTGCTAAAGAATGTCACTTTTCTTTTATAAATTTTCACAATCTTTATCCACAATAAGAGTGTCTTTAAATCTGTTAGAAGCTAAAACTTCTATAAGAACTTTAACTGGACGTAAAATGGATTTTTATTTTAAAACATACTTTATCCCCTAACTTTACCAGTTTTTCTTTAGAATAAAGAGGTAAAGGAAAAAAAAAAGTCCATGGAATACCTAATTAATAATAAGGCATTGGTTGCTACTTGTCTGGAGCAAAAGAGAAAGAAGGAAACGAAATACTCAAAGAAGAAACTAGTCTACAGGACTAACTGCCTACAAGAACCATGGCCTCATCTATCCAGAGACCAGAACTAAATGGTGCCAGACTACCACTACCTACTGTTTTGACCAGGGACATAATAGATGGTCCTAGATAGAAAGGGAGAAAATTGTAGGACAAAACTCTAATTCTTAAAAAAAAGAGTCCAGACTTACTGGACCCGAAGAGACTGGAATCTCCAAGACTATCACCCTGAGATACCCTTTAAACTCTAAACTGAAATTACTCCCAGAGCTCACCCTTTCAGCTAAATAACAGACTGACTCATAAAATAAACAATATCACCATGAGTACTGTGGGGCTGGACTATGCTCCTTTTACTAAAAAAATCATCTATACGAGACTAAATGGTCAACATTACCCTAAAGCAAAAATGAGAAGGTGGGGAGGGGGAGGGGGGAGGGGGGTGGGTGGGAGGCAGGGAAGCTGTATTAATGGAGGTGAAACAACCAGAACAGAAATAATGAGAATGTTGACACAATATAGAAAATGTAACCAATGTCACTGAACAATATGTATAAACCAAACCAAACCCACTGCCATCGAGTCAATTCCGACTCATAGCAACCCTATAAGAGAGTGCAGAACTACTCCATATAGCTTCCAAGGAGCACATGGTGGATTCGGACTGCCAACCTTTTGGTTAGCAGCTGTAGCTCTTAACCACTACACCATCAGGATTTCTGAACAATATGTATAGAAACTGTTAAATGGGAACCCAATTTGCTGTGTAAACTTTTTTCAAAAAAGAAACAAAAATAAGGCCTTGGTTGTCTGGTAGGTTTAAAGTGTTCTAAGGATAAATATAGTTAGCATCATATTTATAAATACTTTTTAATTACCTCCAATTTCTTGGAACAAGGCCCACTAACAAGTGCAATCACACCATTGTCAGATACCTAAGCAAAGAGAAAAGTAAACAAAGCACATAAATGGAGATAATAGAAGTAAAATTTTCTAAAAATTATTAATCATTTGAATAGTTTCATTGCCTCCCATTCAGCAAACACGTATTTTAACTATACATACCTTTCACCCTTGTTACTTAAACTAATTAAGGGGAATCTGCCAAACTATATTGCAATTATTTAACCACCAAAGCATGAAGTGGTTAACATTTTAATAACAACGAAAAGAATTTTGTCATGGAAAAACACTGGGCAAACACATAGTATATATGTTTCAAGTCTATATTTACATTTACCTGAGTAGCTGAAAAGTCAACACACTGCAAGAACAGGCAGTTTTTTCCTAATGCATGTAAGGACACGTCAGTAATACCAAAGCAGCCACCTAAATCAATGACCTTTAGCAGCCGGCAGTTGAGTGCAAGAGCAAGGACTCCGTCATCAGTGAGATTGCAGCATCTTTTCAAAAAAGCTTCATGCAGGTATAAACAAGATGAAGCTACAGCTTTTATTCCTGGGGGAAAACATAATTATATATTGATGAGATATGTGTGTACACATATGAGAAATGTTACTGCTTCTCATTTTAACAATCACCAGTACTAATTCATCTAACTGTATATATATATTAGCCTTTTCCAAAGTAGTCCAGCTGTGAGGATGGACTTATTTTCCCTTGATGCTGTCATTATTCAAAACTCTTCTGGGATGTTTCTGGAATTTTCTACACAACCTGTGGTATATTCTTCAGAAAATCTGCAATTGGTGGCAAGTCTATTTAAGGTTAGATTTGCTTTTGAGAAATAGCCAAAAGTCATTCAGAAACAGATATATAAATAGTAGATGATTCCCTTTTGGTGAAACAAAAGTTTTAAAGTAATAAAGTTAGTTTTCTTGAAGACTCTAAAGGGGAAAAAAATTTTAAGTTGCCCAAATGCTTTAAGCAACAGTCTTTACGCTTATCATTAGTAATGATACCTACACCTCTGCATTCTCCCTTCTGTTTTAGACTCTGTCTTCAAACTTGGATTTCTCTTCTGTCACTATGTTCCTTCTCTGTTGGCCTGGACCAATCTTACATTTTTACTGAGGGTCAAGAGAAGAGAAGTCCATGAATTCAACCAAACTCATGTAAACGCACATGGGAGACTTGTACATGACAGTGTCACGTAAATAAGAGTACTTCAGGGCTCCTGGGCCCTTCAGTCATGAACAAACATTGTAACACTGTTAAAAGATACCTTTATGGTCAAAATACACAAAGGGAGGATAGTAACATGGGTAGGTCATTTTATTGTTTTCTTTGTCTTAAGAAAGAATTGTTATTTTACCCATCAGAGTCCAGCCTGGAAGTTCTTTCTAGTGAGTCATTACTTTAGGCAAATATTTTAAAATTTATGCCTTTTTGCAATATTATGAACATACTAACTTGCTAAGCAAGATGACTGCAAAACTATAGCTAACTACCCACAAAATTTCCAAGAAACCTAGTTGGCCAGATAAATTCCTCTTTCTTAATTTAGCCAGAGGAACAGCCTATGTTCAAAAAAATGGTAAACATCCACTATTTCATTTAATAGTGACAATAAAAAATTTAATTGCATGGCCATGTAAAACTAAGCATTGCACAGACTGTTAAGAGAGTGCCTAGTAAGCTTAATTTGATAATTAACTCTCCATTATTTACTGCATCAAAAAAGCCTTAACTTTAAAGTGTGCACTGGTTATCCACTACACTAGGAAAAAACAACATTGATGGAGATCTCTATATTTTAAATATGTTTAAAATGAAAGGCAGTGAGTTACCCAATGTATTTTTTAACTTTCAGCACTGGTGATAAAAATTAAGTAAGAATTCTAATTTGGATGCTTTATCTTAGTCTAAATATTTTTATTGATAAATTTTTTGATAATTTCTATTTCTTTCACATCTTCATACTCCTTTTGACATATTTTCCCCCTTCTTAGCTCCAAAATTATACCGGATGGGCGAATAGGAATTTGTCAGTTCCTTCAGTGCTAATAAACATACTGTGATGATTAATGTTGCGTGTAAGCTCGGCTAGGCTATGATTCTCAGTGGTTTGGCAGAATCTGTTCTGGGTGCTCTTCCATAATGTAATACAATGTAATCATCTTCCACAATGTGACCTGATGTGATCAGCCAGTCAGTTGAAATGGAAGTTTCCTTGTGGGTGTGGCCTGCCTCCAGTATAAAAATGGATGCTCTGGCAAAGCTCTTTCTCTCTTTCTCTCTCTCTTGAACCTGCAGTCTTCTCACTGCCTGACCTCCGTTTCTTGAGACATAAGCCTGCAGAAGTCTCATATCTGCAGATTTTGGGTTTGCTAGGACTTGCAACCCTGTGAGCCAGCAGTTCTCTAGCCTACTGCCTGACTCATGGGATTTGGGACCTACCAGCCTCCACAATTGCGTGAGCTATTTCCGTGAAGTAAATCTCTATATATATTCATATATATGTCTCACTTGTTTTGCTCCTCTAGAGAACACAGACTAAGACACATACCTTCTGACGTTATAGAAATTCTGTCTTCTTTTGAGGAATTTAAATTTAGTTTCTTCAGTTTTCTGCAGTTACACAGGTGCAGGAGAGCAGTATCTGAAATATCACAGCTTTGTAGATCTAGAGTTTGAACTTCAGGATGTAAAATCTGTAGTAAACGCATGATTTGGAAAAATTAGGTTTTTCTATAAATACAAATGTTTATTCAAAATTCAATGTTTTGATGTTTCCTTTGATCACAGGCTTTGGGATAAGTGGTTGATGAAAAATATAGCAAAGAATACACAAATGTATTTATATGGAGACAGATACATAAAACAGGACAAAACCAAGCCTACCTCCAACTGGAGGTACAGCTTCCAGAGCCTCCAAAGTCCTAAATGGGACACACAGCATTGTGGAGACAGCTGGTGCCAGGTAAGGACCCACCAGACCTGAGGAGCATAACCAAGGCCAAAAAAAACCCCAAAAACCCATTGCTGTCGAGTTGATTTCGACTCATAGTGACCTTATAGGACTGAGTAGCACTGCCGCATAGGGATTCCAAGGAGCAGCTGGTGGATTGGAACTCAGATCTTCTGGTTAGCAGCCAAGCTCTTAACCACTGCACCACCAGGGCTATAACCAAGGCATTAGGTGCTTAATCTCTTCCTCTAGTTACTGTTAATATTTATGTGCCTCTTTGCTCAGCAGGTATGATTCTTTAATTACTTACATAATAGGGTAAGCATTATTATATTCTTCATTCTTATTTTTGGGAGCTAGTACAAACAACCTCACGCATCTGTCAGTCCGTTGTATTGTGGGAGCTTGCGTGTTGCTGTGATGCTGGAAGCTCTGCCAAAGGTATTCAAATACCAGCAAGGTAATCCACAGCGGAGAGGTTCAGCAGAGCTTCCAGACTAAGACAGACTAGGAAGAAGGACCTGGCAGTTTACTTCTAAAAAAGAATTAGCCAGTGAAAACCTTATGAATAGCTGTGGAACACTGCCTGATCTAGTGCTGGAAGATGAGCCCCTCAGGTTGGAAGGCACTCAAAGGTGACTAGGGAAGATCTGCCTCCTCAAAGTAGAGTCGACCTTAATGATGTGGATGGATTCAAGCTTTTGGGACCTTAATCTGCTGATGTGGCATGACTCAAAATGAGAAGAAACAGCTGTAAACATCCACTAATAATCGGAATGTGCAATGTAGGAAGTATGAAGCTAGGAAAACTGGAAATCGTCAAAAATGAAATGGAATGTGTAAACATCGATATCCTAGGCATTAGTGAACTGAAATGGACTGTACTGGCCATTTTGAATCAGACAATCATATAGCCTACTATGCTGGGAAGGACAACTTGAAGAGGAATAGCGTTGCATTCATCGTCAAAAAAGAACATTTCAAGATCTATCCTGAAGTACAACGCTGTCAGTGATAGGATAATATCCGTACACCTACAAGGAAGATCAGTTAATATGACTATTGTTCAAATTTACGCACCAACCACCAAGGCCAAAGTGAAGAAACTGAAGATTTTTACCCACTTCTCCAGTCTGAAATTGATCGAACATGCAGTCAGGATGCACTGATAATTACTAGTGATTGGAATGTGAAAGTTGGAAACAAAGAAGAAGGACTGGTAGCTGGTTTGGCCTTGGTGATAGAAATGATGCTGGAGATCACATGATAGAATTTTGCAAGACCAGTAACTTCTTCATTGCAAATACCTTTTTTTTCACCAACATAAACGGCAACTATACACGTGGACCTCGCCAGATGGAATACACAGGAATCAGTCGACTACATCTGTGGACAGAGACGATGGAACAAGGCCAGGGGCTGACTGTGGATCAGACCATCAATTGTTCATATGCAAGTTCAAGCTGAAACTGAAGAAAATTAGAGCAAGCCCACAAGACCCAAAGTACAACTTTAAGTATATACCACCTGAATTTAGAGACCATCTCATGAATAGATTTGATGCACTGAACACTAATGACCAAAGGCCAGATGAGTTGTGGAAGGACATCATACATGAAGAAAGCAAAAGGTCATTAATAAGACAGGAAAGAAAGAAAAGACCAAAATGGTTGCCACGAGAGACTCTGAAACTTACTCTTCAACATCAAGTAGCTAAAGCCAAAGGAAGAAATGATGAATTCAAAGAGCTGAACAGAAGATTTCGAAGGGTGGCTGAAGAAGACAAAGTATTAAAATGACATGTGCAAACACGTGGAGATAGAAAACCAAAAGGGAAGAACGCTCTCAGCATTTCTCAAGCTGAAAGAACTGAAGACACAATTCAAGCCTGGAGCTGCAAAACTGAAGGATTCTATGGGGAAAATATTAAACAACACAGGAAGCATCAAAAGAAGATCGAAGGAATACACAGTCACTATATCAAAAAGAATTGGTCAATGTTCAACCATTTCAGGAGGTAGCATATGATCAGGAACCAATGGTACTGAAGGAAGAGGTCCAAGCTGCACTGAAGGCATTGGCAAAAAAGAAGGCTCCAGGAACTGATGAAATACCAGTTGAGGAGTTTCAACAAACAGATGCAGCACTGAAGTGCTCACTCGTCTATGACAAGAAATTTGGAAGACAGCTACCTGGCCAACTGATTGGAAGAGATCAATATTTATGCCTATTCCCAAGAAAGCTGATCCAACCAAATGCAGAAATTATTGAACAATATCATTAACATCACATGTAAGTAAAATTTTGCTGAATATCATTCAAAAGTGGCTGCAGCAGTACATCAACAGGGAACTGCCAGAAATTCAAGCCGATTCAGAAGAGGATATGGAACCAGGGATTACATTGCTGATGTCAGATGGATCCTGGCTAAAAGCAGAGAATACCAGAAAGATGTTTACCTGTGTTTTACTGACTATGCAAAGGCATTTGACTGTGTGGATCATAACAAATTATGGAAAACATTGCAAAGAATGAGAATTCCAAAACACTTAATTGTGCTCATAAGGAACCTGTACACAGATCAAAAAGCAGTCACTCAAACACAGCAAGGGGATACTGCATGATTTAAAGTCAGGAAAGGTGTGCATCAGGGTTGTATCCTTTCACCATACCTACTCAATCTGTATACTGAGCAAATAATCCGAGAAACTGGACTATATGAAGAAGAATGCCACATCAGGATTGGGGGAAAACTCATTAACAACCTGCATTACGGAGATGACACAACTTTGTTTGCTGAAAGTGAAGAGGGCATGAAGCACTTACTGATGAAGATCAAAGACCACAGTCTTCAAAGACCACAGCCTTCAGTACGGATTATACCTCAATATAAAGAAAACAAAAATCCTCACAACTGGACCAATAAGCAACATTATGATCAACAGAGAAAAGACCGAAGTTGTCAAGGATTTCGTTTTATTTGGATCCACAATCAACAGCCATGGAAGGAGCAGTCAAGAAATCAAAATAGCATTCAGCATATTTGCTGCAAAAGACCTCTTTAAACTATTGGAAAGCAAAGATGTCACCTATGACTAAGGCGTGCCTGACCCAAGCCATGGTGTTTTCAATCACCTCACATGCATGTGAAAGCTGAACAATGAATAAAGAAGACCAAAGAAGAATCGATGCCTTTGAATTGTGGTGTTGTGAAGAATACTGACTGCCAAAAGAACGAACAAATCTGTCTTGGAAGAAGTACAACCAGAATGCTCTTTAGAATCAAGAATGGCGAGACTATGTCTCACATACTTTGGACACGTTATCAGGAGGGATCAGTCTCCAGAGAAGGACATCAAAGTAGAGGGTCAGCGAAAAAGAGGAAAACCCTCAACAAGACGGACTGACACGGTGGCATCAACAATGAGGTCAAGCGTAGCAAGGATTGTGAGGATGGTGCAGGATCAGGCAGTGTTTCTGTTGTACATAGGGTGCTATGAGTCGGAACTGACTCAATGGCACCTAACAAGGATAACAGTACAAACAAACCCAAAACCAAATGTACTGCCATAGATTCTGACTCACAGCATCCCCATGGGGTTTCCAAGGCTGTAAGTCTCTACAGAAGCAGACTGCCATATCTTTCTCCCACAGAGCCGCTGGTGGTTTCGAACTGTTGACCTCTGCTTAGTAGTCCATTCCTTTAAGCACCATATCACCAGGGCTCAGGACAAACAGACCCACAATTATTGAATGTTTACTTGAGACCAAGAAATAGCAGATTCATTTCCAAGCATTCTGAACTTTAGATCACTCTTGAGTTCTTTTCCTAGGGGTATTTTTCTTTGTTTTTTTTTTTTCCAAAATAGATGGGGCGAGTTTGGAACGGTGATTTTTAACTGGTGATCGTTATCCATTAATGGTTACAAAATCAGCTTTCATCAAGTATTGTGATCAACATTTTTTTTTAATTAAATAAGACATGTAGTAAAGTAACAGAGAAAATATCAAAGTGTGCAGCACACAGTACTGTTGCACGCATGTGTGGCTTGTGTATGGGACCGTGATGTAATATGTATTTCTTACTGTAGGTATTAAGCAAAAAGTTCTAATTTTTTTAAAGATGGGGTGTTGGTACCATGAAGACAAGGAAAATAATTCAAAGAATGGTGGGAGAAGCTTTTTTTTTTTTTTAGGAACTATTGCATATGGACTTTTTGGTTATCTGGAGGGAAAAATAAACTGATCCTTTACTACATTTAAAAATGATTACTAATCCTACTATATACCATGGCTTCAAAAATCTGAAACCATATCCAAACAGTAAAATCTAACATGTTTGGTTTAAAGTTATACATTCTCTTACCTCACTGATATTTGAATCTGTTATCCGCCCCTGCATGCTCATTATTTTGATCAGTCTGTCTTTTATGTTGGGAGGCAAAGGCTTAATGTCTGTGATATATCTGGAAATATTCTTCATGAAGCACCAAAGGCATCTGAAATAAAAATACAATAAAGTAGATTACATTGTACTGATTCCTAACACTTACTCCAATGCTTATTAACATTTAGCCCTTACATAAGACAAGGTGTATATTTTATATTAATATTTACAACTTCAGCTCTGCAAGATTCAAAAGCCTAGTCGGTACTCAGTAATCAAGATGCTCTTCCTCTAGGCTGGGTGCACGCATGTGTTAGAATCTCTCTCACCGTCTCCCTAGCTACTAATGGACACAAACTAATGTGTGTGCTTTAGTGGGAGATGATTGCCCCCTGAAGAAACTGAGAACTCTGTTAAGCTATCTCAGTGGGGTAAAGGGGGAAAGAATGCTCCTGATGCCAGTAAATTTAGAATAGCCATTGAGAGATGGTTGCCCACCCTCAACTGGGGCAATGAATAATGTCCATTACCAGAGGGGGCCTTCCTCTTTTATTACCCCCTTTTAACTTTTTATTACCCCTTTCATTGCCCCTTTCCCTTACTTGATCTCTCTACACGTTATTTGTCCTGTTAGTATATTAACGTGGGGAGAGAGGGGCACCAGCATTCCTCTTCCATGGTGCTAAGTGGGGCTTGTACGCTTGCGATCATAAGATCACACCCTGGGACTGGAGCTTAACTTCAGGGAATTTGGTTGTTGAGGATGTTTGCTGTTCAACTCATCTCTGTTCGATTTATTCGGTGAGTGATAAACACCTGTTGACCACGCCACTAGAACAGTGTTGGGTCTGTGCTCTGCTTCACAGTCTTCACTAAGAACTTATGAATACAGAGTGTTGCACTACACATTTTCCTCCAGCATACTTCATTTATTAAAATGAAATTTTAAATGACAACAAAAAAAAGTGTTTCTCCTAAGGCAATCTTTCTAAGAAACAGTTACCACTATGATTTCAGTCATATATTCCTAAATAAACATAAAAGTGTAGCTCACTAATTTAAAAGCTTCTCTCTAATCCTACCAATTTATTTTTACTATTTTCCTTAAAATTTATGTGAGTAATGAGATCATCAGAGAAAGCACTATAACCACAAGGATTACTCAAACAGTACAAATCATAGAGAGACCAAGCTAAGCAAGTGCCAGGATAGTATAGGCATAATGTAGAGTAGGCAGAGAAGGCAACAACCAAGAAGCAATTTAGGGATTGTTAAAACCCATCTGGAAACCTGGTGGCACAGTGGTTAAGTGCTTGCCTGCTAACCGAAAAGTCTGCAGTTCAAACCCACCAGCTGCTTTTCAGGAGAAAAATGTGGCAGTTTGCTTTCATAAAGATTACAGCCTTGGTAAGCCCATGGGCAGTTCTATTCTGTCCTATAGGGCTGCTATGAGTTGGAATTGACTTGAAGGCAATGCACATCTAGCCAACGTATCTCATATGGGACCTGAAATTCCAACTATC
The DNA here is from genome assembly GCF_024166365.1 of Elephas maximus indicus. Classification (NCBI taxonomy): domain Eukaryota; kingdom Metazoa; phylum Chordata; class Mammalia; order Proboscidea; family Elephantidae; genus Elephas; species Elephas maximus. The sequence continues at coordinate 90,184,079 of NC_064822.1, forward strand.
TGAGAAACTCATCCTTTAAACAACAACAACAAAAATTAATTTCTGTATATAAATACCCCCAATTATACAAGACTTTACATTCATGAATAAAACTCATCATATACTTATATTTTTTAGTGCAATCTTTATTTTTCCTTTTCCTTTTTTGGTTACCTCCATCTTTCCCTCTCTTATCCCCTCTTCCCATTAGTGTATATTCTAACCTGTTGTTGTGTGCCGTTGAATCAATTACAATGCATAGTGGCCCTATAGGACGGAATAGAGCTGCCCCATAGGGTCTCATAGGCTGTAACCTTTATGGGAGCAGATCGCCAGGACTATTCTCTTGTAGAGCCACTGGTGGGTTTGAACTGCACACTTTTCAGTTTGCAGCAGAGCACTTAACCATTGTGCCACCAGGAATCCCATACTAACCTAGCGTATATTATTTCTTATTTTTCTCTGTGTTTATAAATACACATATAAGTACATATATGTACAGGGTCACAGGGTCATTATTTTATAAAAAGTTACCATAGTATATTTTGGTATACTTTTCTGCCTCTTCTTTCATCCAATGGTACCTTATGGAAATCCATCAAAGGCAGTAATTTTCATTCTAATTCTCCTTTAATGGCTTCATAATATTTCACAGTGTGGATGATTTAGTCATTCTGTTGACGAGCATTACCACTGTTTCTAGGGTATATAACTGTATGCCGAAAGACTGTTTTCCGGAAAGTCTGTAATACTCCACATTTCAGCAAAGCTGAAGCATACCTCCTCTCATCCCTCCACATACCTCCAGCAATATTCCATGTAGTTAAGAGATTTTTGGCCACCATTTTATTATTTGTCTAATTTTATTGATAATTGTGAGAAAGTATAATCTCTTGAAAAATTGTTAAGGTTGTCTGGTGGCCAAGAACATGAATGATTTTGCATATGTTCTACAAATATTCAGAGACTATACATTCTCTATTTGAGAGATATAATGTTCTTTGTCTCCATATGCATGTGTGTACACAAATCTCTCCATGTAAGTTTATGTGTGTATACACAAATATATTTTATGTATAATTTTCTTATTGATTGTTGTTGTTAGGTGTTGTCGAGTTTGCTCCCACTCATGAGACATTATAGGACAGAGTATAACTGCCCCATAAGGTTTCCAAGGAGCAGCTGGTAGATTTGAACTGCTGACTTTTTCGTTAGCACCCAAGCTCTTAACCACTACACAACTAAAGCTCTGCTTGCTTATTGATAAAAAAATATTTATTTATTTATAATAGTATTACTTAATTCCTCTATGTTCTTTTTTTTCTAGTGAATCTGTAGAATTCATAGTTTACAATACTTGTACTGTTAAATTAAGTTTTCCTCTCCTTTTACTACTTTTTGCTAGTTTTCCTAAGAAAATATTTTTAAAAATACAGGGAAAAAAACCCATGTACTCACTACCTAGAGTTTTAAAAAGTTACTATTTTATCTTATTTTTGTCAGATATTCCTTCTTAAGACATAAAGCATTACAGATAGTTAAAATCTCCTTTGTATACCATCTCTCCCTCTGTAAAGGTAACTACTACCATGAAGTTTTTTAATACTTCCTGTCCATGATATTATTATACATTGAATACTAATGTATATATCTGCTGTAGATTGAATTATGTCCCTCAAAAATATGTGTTACAAATCCTAACCTTTTGCCTGAGGTTATAATCCCATTTTGAAACGGGTTGGCTTTCTCATGTCAATGAGGCAGGATTAGTGGAGGGTGTACATTGAGTCAATCTCTTTTGAGATATAAAAGAGATTAAATAAGCAAGCAGAGCAGAGATGGAGTTAGATGCCAAGACACATGGAAATCTCCAAGGAATCAGGAAGCAGAAGCAGAAGAGACAAAGGCCATTTTCCAGAGTCCACAGAGAAAGAGAGCCTTTCCCTTGAGCCGGCACTCTGAATTCGAACTTCTAGCCTCCTAAACTGTGAGAAAATAAATTTCTGTTTGTTAAAACCATCCAGTTGTGGTATTCCTGTTATAACAGTGCTAGATAACTAAAACAGAATTTGGTACTGGAAGAGTGGGGTACTGCTCTAACAGACGCCTAAAACATGGAAGCAGTTTTGGAATTGGGTAATGGGTAGAGGCTAGAAGAGTTTTAAGGTGCCTAATAGTGCACAATGGTTAAGAGCTATGCTGCTAACCAAAAGGTTGGCAGTTTGAATCCACCAGCTGCTCCTTGGAAACCCTATGGGGCCATTCTACTCTGTCCTATAAGGTTGCTATGAATCCAAATTGACTCAACAGCAACAAGTTTTGTTTTGTTTTGTTTTGTTTTAATAGTAAAAGCCTATGTTGCCTTGAAGAAACTGCTGGTCAAATTATGGATATCAAAGGCCATTCTGGTGAGGGCTCAGAAGGCAGTGAGGAGAGCTATGCAGAAAGTCTCTATTGTCTTAGAGAATATATATGGTGCCTGCGACAAAATGTTGCTGGAAATGTGGATGTTAAATGTGCTTCTGGTGAGGCTTTCAGAGAAAATGAAGAACATGTGATTGGACAATGGAAGAAAGGTGATCCTTTTTATGCAGTGGCAAAGAACTTATCTAAATTATGTTCAAATCTTTGGTGGAAGATAGAACTTATAAGTGATGAACCTGGATATCTCGCTGATGAGATTTCTAAGCAAGATCTTAAAGGGCTCATGTGGTTTCTCCTTGCCACTTATAGTAAAATTCGAGAGGATCGAGATGGGCTTAAAAATGAACTTGCAAAACGAAAACAGAACTTAAAGATTTGGAAAATTCTGTTGTACAAACTAAAGACCAAAAACCCATTGCTGGCGAGTCGATTCCGACTCACAGTGACCCTACAGGGCAGAGTAGAACTGCCCCATAGAGTTTCCAAGGAGTGCCAGGTGGATTCAAACTGCCGACCTTTTGGTTAGCAGCCATAGCACTTAACCACTACACCACCAGGGTTTCCAAACCAAGGACATGTGTCCTATAATGTTCATCAAAGATGTGGCTACACAATCTTTTATTAGAGATTAAGCCTGTGACTGATGGATCTAAGCAACTACCACAGCAGAAAAACTATCAGCTCAGACTGAAGAAGGCAGAGAAAGAAAAAAGGAAAGGATGCTGTCAACCTCTGGGAATTCTATAGGCAGGAAACAGTCCAAAGGAGCTACACCTCTTGTCCTCCAAGAAAAGAAAAGGACCATTCCTGGAGCAGCTCAGAGATCAGCAGAACTGTTGGAAGGAGCAGGTGGAGCAGCCTTTTTGTTTTCAAAGGGTGAGGCCATGGTCTCCTGGATCTCAAAGGATGGGGCCACAGCCTCCTAAGTATCAAAGAATCAGATCTTGGCCAACTCTGTTCTGGAGTGTGGGGCTGACGTTAAGGTGTGCCAGGGGGATGGGGCTGCCACCCAAAGCTGAGGGGTTAAAGATACCATGCCCAAGGGGCAGAAGAATGGGACAGAAGAATGGGGCTGAGGGGGTAGGGTTGCCACTCAGATGGACTAAGGAATGGGGCAGCCTAAAGCCGAGGGAGCAGAGTTGCCATCCCAAAGGGCCTGGATGACGGAGCTGAAGCCCAGGGCTGAGGGACCTCCACCCAGAATCCAGAGGGCATGGCCAATACCCAAAGTGTAGAGGGCAGGGTCACTGCCCAGATGGTCTCAGAGAAGAAGAGGTTATTTTCAAGCTTTGAGAACTAATACAATTTGTTCTGCTGGGTTTTGGACTTGCTATTTTCCCTCCAATTTCTCCTATTTGTAACAGAAGTGTCTACCATATGCCTGTTCCACTATTGTACTTTAGAAACATATTCTAGATTTCACAGGCTCACAGATGAAGAGGAATTTTGCCCCAGAATGGGAAAAAGCCTAAAATCTCACCTATATTTATTTAGGTGATTCAGAAGATGAGATTTTGGATTTGGACTGGATTTAAAACTTTTAGGATGATGTGATGGGGTGAATGTGTTTTGCAGCTGAGGACATGAATTTTGGGGGCCAAAGGGTGGAATATTATGGATTGAATTGTTTCCTCAAAATATGTGCTGTAAATCCTACCCCTATGCTTCAGGTTTGGAAACCCTAGTGACATAGTGGTTAAGTGCTATGGCTACTAACCAAAAGGTCAGCAGTTTGAATCCACCAGGCGCTCCTTGGAAACCATGGGACAGTTCTACTCTGTCCTACGGGGTCGTTATGAGTGGGAATCAACTCAAGGGCAAGGGGTTTGGTTTGGGTGTTCTATGCCTGTGGATATAATCCCATTTTGGAATGGGTTGTCTTTGTTATGTTAATGAAGCAGGGTTAGTGTAGAGTGTATCTTATTGATATGTGGGAGTTCCTTGCATATTCTAGATAGAAGCCATCTATTGGTTATACGTGTTCTCCCATTCTGTTGATTGCCTTTTTACTCCCTTAATCTTTTGCCAATGAGAAATACATTTTTATGTAGTCCAATTTATTGGTGTTTTTTGATATAGCAAGCAGTTTTTGCTCACTGTTTATGAACTCTCTCTGTCTGAAGTTCATGGGAGTATTTTGCTATGTTTTCTTAAGGAAAATTTGGTCTTTCACTTTTTGATTTAAAATAACCAGGAACTGATTTTTGTGTATGTGAAGTTGTGTGGGATTGTATAGCATCGAGGGAGTCTTACTCAATTTTAATAAAGTTCAATGTGCCAATTTTTTTGTCTGAAAATCTTTGCCTTTTGATTGCATTATTTATTTGAACATTTTATTGTACTTTAGGTGAAGGTTTACAGAGCAAATTAGTTTCCCATTTAATAATTTATGTATAAATTGTTCTGTAACATTGGTTGCAATCCCCGCAATGCATCAGCACTCTCCCCATTACCACCCTGAGTTCCCCGTTTCCGTTTGCCTGATTTCCTGCCCCTTCCTGCTTTCTCATCTTTGCCTTTGGGCAGATGTTGTCCTTTTGGTTTCATATAGATTGTTGTTCTAAGGAGCACTTTCCTCATGGGTGTTATTGTTTATATTATAGGCATGTCTATTATTTTGCATGGAGTCCTGGTTGCTCAGTGGTTAAGGGCTCAGCTGCTAACCAAAAGGTTGGCAGTTCAAATCCACCAGCTGCTTCTTGGAAAAGTTATGGGGCAGTTCTACTCTGTCGCATAGGGTCTCTGTGAGTCGGAATTGACTCAATGGCAATGGGTTTGGTTTTGGGTTTTGTCTCTTATTTAGGTGAGAGGTGATTTCCAGGAGTAGCTTCAGTTCCAGGTTAGAAGGGTATCTAAGGACCACAGTCTCAGAAGTTCCAAATCTGGTCTTTTTTTATGAATTCGAGTTTTGCTCTACATTGTTTTCCCACTCTGACCAGGACCTTCTATTGTGATCCTGGTCAGAGCAGTCAGTAGTGGTAGCCAGGCAACATTTAGTTCTTCTGGTCTCAGGCTTGTACAGATGATGGTTCTTGTGGTTCATTAGGCCTTTGGACTAATTGCTTCCTTGAATCTTTGGTTTTCCTTACTCTCCTTTGCTCTGGATGGAAAGAAACCAAGAGTTGCATCTTAGGTGGCTGCTCACAAGCTTTTAAGATCCCAGACACTACTCACCAAAGTAGGACGTAGAACATTGTCTTTATGAACTATGTATGGCAATTAGCCTAGATGTCCTCTGAGACTACAGTCCTTAGCCTCTGGTGATTGGATTACTTATTCCATTCACATTTAATTTTATTACTTACAGATAGATTTACATCTGTCATTTTATTTTTTGTTTTCTATGTCTTTTTTATTCCTCTATTTCTTCTTTGGCACCCTGGTGGTGCAGTGGTTAAGAGCTCGGCTGCTAACCAAAAGGTCGGCAGTTCGAATCTACCAGCTGCTCATTGGAAACCCTATGGGGGCAATTCTACTCTGTCCCATAGGGTCGTTATTATAAGTTGTAATCAACTTAACAGCAATGGGATTCCTCCTTTACTGCTTTCTTTTATGTTGAGTTTTTACTAATGTCACATCTTAATTCCTTTAATGATATTGTCACTATATATTTTGGATTGTCTTAATGGTTGCTTTAGGGCTTACTATATACATCTTTTTTTTTCAATTGTGGTAAATACATACATAACAAATTGCCGTTTCAACATTCTTCATGGGTACAATTCAGTGATACTAGTTACATTTATCATGTTATTCGAGCATTACCATTATCTGTTTCTAAATTTTCCCGTTACCCTTAAGAGCTCAGTCCCCTAAGCAGTAAAGTTCCCCTTTCCCACCTCCCTCCCACCCCACCATTTACATCTTACTTTATTAAAATCTACTTCAAATTTATATTAATTCCAGCGAATTATAGAAATGTTACTACTATATAGCTTGTAAAAATGGTGGGGTTGGGGTTTGACCTTCTCTAATTTCCAAAGGGGGAAAAAGAATAAAGATCAACAGCCCGAAGCTAATTTCTATGAAGGGGAGGTCAGACATGCCTCCTATCTCCACCATCTTTGCCATTCTGACACCAACTGTCCCTCTTCACAGCACTCTCTACTTATTTGTTGGGTTCAGTAATTCATTGCAATGGCCACACAGAACTCACAGACAGTACTCATGATTATGGGGTTTATCAAGGAAGTAACAGGTAACAATTCTGGTTGACGAACGCTCAGGATACAGCTCTTCCATCAGGACAGCCTCTTCCCAGTCGTGTTCACAGGTAGGCCTCTGCCTGGCTCTCAACCTCTGCCCTGCTCAGGCAAGTTTTCAAAGTTATTTTAGCTCTGCCCATAAATGCCTACAGGCATTCCACTTTACCAGCAAGCCTCCTGCCCAAAGGCACTCAGCTTTCTTACTCTGTGGGCCAGGAAACTCCTGCCGGTCTTCCGGCCAGCCTCTCTGTCCCTGCTTGTCGTCATCTTCAGTGTTGCTGCTTTCTTTCTCTCCTTTGGTCACCTGGTTCCAGGAGCTTCTCAATGCAGGGATCCTGGGTCCAAAGGCCATGCTCCACACTTGGCTCTCCTTCCTTGGAGGTGGTGGGATCCTCTCTTTTCCAACTCTGGGATGGTTCATTTTAAGCCCAGCGGGATGGCAAACCTGACCAATCCCCTTGGTGGGGCACGATAACCTTATATGTACACCCTCACCCAATCACTTGGGTGAGAGTTATAAGATCATGGTGAGAAAGGCCACACAAAAGTGATCCATGGCACTGCATAGCTCTATTCCTTTTTACCTGCTTTTGGTGACTTTTTTTTTTTTAATGACCGTACTTATTTGGGGGAAAAAAAAAATTTATTTTGGACTGGAGAAAATTTAACCCCCTCCCCCGTAACTTTTAGTTGAGTGGGTAATAAAACGAAATTTGCTCTCTCAAGTTTTACATTGTCTTGTTAATACATATTTTGTTTCAAAAGGACGACAGCCATTAAGCCTCCTGGGTATTTCTGAATTGTGCTGTGTACGTGTGTATAAGAGAGCTCAAACGGCTTGTCTTTTTACAGCATTTGGTTGTTTTTTGCTTTGTTAGACGAAATATTAGCAATGTATCCTTTCTGCATTCCCTGCCATCATATTAAGGTCCAAAATCTTCATCAAACATCTGGTTTTAAAACCCTTGAAAGAAGATGGTAGAAGAAGAAAAAGCTCTTGTACAAATCGTCCATTCCACACATGTGGGGCCTGTGCTATAACTTTTTCCCCATAACACTAAATATTCACTCTAAGTAGCTGACCTTTAAATTCTATTCGTATTAGAGGATCAAAACATGGAAAGGAGGCACATATATTTACCCTTTTCCTAAGGCAGGCCTCATTTTGAAATTTTAGTTGTCACCTAATAAAATTTCATTCTGTTCCCTATGTCCTTTCCAAATCTTGAGAAATAAAGCCCTGAAACTCTTGCCCTGGGATAATCTTTAAACCTAAAACCAAAAATATCCCTTGAAGTCTTCTTAAAACCAACAATAGTTTAACTAGTAAAAATGTCTGCCCTGAGCGTTATACTCTTTTAAGAACTACTTATATGGGTTCAAAGTGACATCAACTCAAAAAATTAGACAGGAACCTTAAGGGGCAGTGAGTTAATGTTAATGGGGGAGGAACAACTCAGAAAGGGAGGGTGAGAATGGTTGCACAACGAAGAATGTAATCAATGTCACTGAATTGTATATGTAGAAATAGTTGAATTGGTATATGTTTTGCCGTGTACATTCTCAACAACAACAAAATAAATTTAAAAGAAATCTTGACAAATACTAAAGTCCTCTTATTAGAGCCATCTGTGTTTCTCAGATCCGTTGTATGTGTTGAGTGGGCTTCCGTATAGAGTAGACTAGAGGGTATGAGCAGACAGGAGGATCTAGTGAGACTCTAAGGTACTTTCCTCTACATCCATTGGCAGGTTGTACCCCTGGTTCTCTCCAGGGCAGATGATCCAATGAATCCTGACTTCTTGTTCAAACAGCTTGTCAGTGAGGAGAAAGACACACCCATGCCTTCATTATTGAAAACTGGTCGGCTCTTGAGTATGACTAAATTGCATGGAAACATACCCCTCTTTGTCTAAATAAATATTGCGCTATTTCTTCTAAAAGTGTCTCTCCTCATTTCTTTCTAAGACACACCAATTTCTCCAGTTTCAAGGATGGAATGGGTCCTTCTAGTTACTGTTAGGGGCTACTTTAAGTGTAAAGTTAATCCTTATCCAGTAGTTTCACAGTACTTGTTACTTCAGACATCAGTTTGGGCAGCTTAAGTGCTTCCATCAGTGCTTCAATTCTTGACACAACAGGGTGGAACTATCAATGAGGTCATGTAAGCTGCTAAAATAACAAGTTTGTAAGACAAAGTTGTTATGTATTTCCCGTTTTTGGGGACCTGTGCAATGTTTTCTACTAAGTCTGAAATGCGGACTCTGAAGGAATAATGATATACAAGTTATCTGGGTACACAATAGTCTGAAAGACATTTCCCCTGGTAATACAAATACATATAACAAAGAGAAGGAGAGTGCTTCCCTTACACAGTCTAAATTGGATCTGAATATTCTGTTACAAAGGAAGGAGTACTTTCAATAGGATATCTACATACTAAGAGGTAGTGTGGCAGTTAATTCCAGTGCAAGACTGAATCCAGCTTTTTGTATTGTGGAAAAAAACTCATGCTTTTTCAGGGAAATTAGATACTCTTTACTGTTGTTGTTAGGTGCAGGCAAATTGATTTTGACTCACAGTGAGCCCATATGTGACAGGGTAGAACTGGCCCACAGGGTTTTCTTGGCTGTAATCCTTACCGAAACAGATCACCAAGTTTCTTCCCATAGAGCTGCTGAGTGGGTTCAAACCACCAACCTTTCTGTTAGCAGCACAGTGATTAACCTTTTGTGCCACTAGGGCTCCTGTATACTTTACTAGTTTACTGAATTAAAAAAAAATGGAAGATCACCTGTTTAAAAGTTTTTTTTGCAAAGAACTTCTAATTGACAGATTTTGAAATAAATCTGAATTGAACATACTGTGAATTCAACACCCAGATGAGATTTTGTCATACCATTACCTTGACATGGATTTGATACCCAACCTCAAAATAATCCTATAAAAAAATTGCTTCAAAGCCCCTTTGAAACCACAATAGTGCAGCAAAACCACAAGCAAACAATTGCCTGTTAACCTGTTATTTCAAAATAGACTGAGAAGCCAACAGAAATTTTTTTGTGCATTTTAAAAAAACAAACAGCAAATTGAAATAGCAAATCTGCACAGCACTGTCCCTTCACAGAGGGCAAGAACCTATCTGTGCATCATGCTGGAAACTGTGCTTCAGGATCTGGTGGATGTGGAAATAAAGGTCTTGGCAGAATTCAGGTGCCTGGAGGCAGACTGAGAGGTATTCAGGCTGGAGCCTGCCATGATCTGGTTTAAGCTGCCTTCTGGCCCACTTCCTCTGTCCAGGCTGTTGATACTGCTGCTGCTCCCACCACTATCACTGCTTGAAGACTCTTTGTCCCCGGAATCTTTTTTTTTTAAATAATATTTTATTTTGTTTTTGGTGAAAGTTTATACAGCAAGTTAGGTTCCCATATGACAATTTTCACACAAATTGTTCAGTGACATTAGTTACAATTTTCACAATGTGTCAACATTCTCTTTGTGCTCTGGTTGTTCCATTTCCAGTACTCTAGTTCCCCTGCCCCTTTATCTTCTCATCTTTGTTATAGGGTAAATGTCGACCTTTTGGTCTCATACAGATGGTTTTTTTTTTTTTTTTTTAGCACAGCACAGTTATTACGGGTAATATCCTTTATTTTACGTGCTACTCTGTTCTTTTGCTAAAAGGTGATCTCAGGGTATAATTTTGGTTCAAGGTTTAAAGAGTGTCTCAGGGTGACAGTCTCAGGGAGCCCTCTGGTGCGAATTGGTTAGTCCAGTTAGTCTGGACTTTTTTTGAAGAATTTGAGTTTTGTTCTATATTTTTCTGCCATTCTATTCAGGACCATCTATTGTGACCCTGGTCAGAACGGTCAGCAGTGGTAGCTGGGTACCATCTAGTTTTTTTTGGTTTCAGGGTAGATATCAGCCTTGCAGACGTATTTCTTCTCTGAGATTTTCATTACCTTCTTACTCTTTTGCTCCTGATGAGTAGAGGCCAATAACTGTATTGTACAGGGCTGCTCGCAAGCTTTGAAGGCCCCAGACACTACTCACTTCACTGCGATGCAGAACACAAACTTTGCAAACTATGTTATGCCAGCTGACTGAGTTGAAACACAAGACTATGGCCCTAAGCTTTCAGACCTAGAAAATCAATCTCAGAAGGTGTTTGGCTATCTCTGAGGAGTATCTGGAGTTGTGTCTTCAAGGAATACATATGTCTCCTGTCCCAGAAATCTTGAAAGAGTTTCTACTGTTCCATTTGGTCTAGGGAGGAGGGGGAGACACTGTTGTCCTCTTCATTGCTGTTACTTCTCCTTTTTCTAGGGCAGAGGCTCTCACTCATGGCAGCTGGTAGAGGGGAGCAATGGGGGCGCCACTCCCTTTTTGGTACTTTTCTGATATTCGTATTACATCTATTTATGTTACAAGCACAACTATCAAATTCAGAGAGTCTGGGTGGTGCAAAGACTTCCCAGGGTGAACTTTTTGTCAGTAGCCGAGTTCTTAGCCACTGTACCACCAGTCCTAGATTAGGGGTCAGCAAACTACGACCCATGGCCAAATCTGGACAGCTGCCTGTTTTTGTCGATGAAGTTTTATTGAAACACAGCTATGCCCATTTCTTTAAGTATTATCTATGGCTGCCTTTGCCCTAAAACGGCAAAGTTGAGTGATTGTGGCAGAGATTGTGTGGCCCACAAAATGAAAATATTTACTATCTGGCCCTTCACAAAAGTTTGCCAACCCTTATCCTAGATAATGAATATAAGGGCCAACTGGTTGAGTACATTGCTCACCAAGTTCCCATACAGTGGACCATGATAGTCAGGGTAGAAAATGGGATGCTTCTCTATAAATTTTGTTAAAATGCCCTTGCTTCTCTTACACTTGACCTCTGTAAGTAGGGAATGATTGGAGAAAAAGCAAAATTACAGGTAGTAGTATGGGACATAAGGAGCTCTGGTGGCAAAGTGGTTAAGTGCTCAGCTGCTAACTGAAAGGTCAGCGATTCAAACCCATCAGCTCCTCCATGGAAGAAACATGTGGCAATCTACTTCCGCAAAGATTACAGCCTTGGAAATACTATGGGGCAGTTCTACTCTGGCCTCTAGGGTTGCTGTGAGTCGGAACTGACTTGATGTCAATGGGGCAGTAAAGGGCCTACCGATAATGTGATCATGACGGATAGCAAGAACCCCAGAACTTGGGGAGAGAACATCTGGGGTTGGGAGGGCAATTAATGCTCCCTTTGTCCAGAACTGTAGCTTAGCAAAAATAATCATAATGGTTCACCTGAGGCAAGCAGAAGCTGCAGCTGGACATCTGACCCACTGTTGATTCTGTCATCCCTGTCCACGTGCTACAAAAATAGAAAAACTCATGTGCATATGACTGGCCTTGAATTATTCTGCCATGCCTGACACCATGAACAGCAGTTCCTGAACATGGACCTCATTTCATTCATGTATAAATACATGGACCAGCACAACCTTGTTTCAATCTAACATACAAATTTATGTTTCTCCTGACACCCAAGTGATCTTGGATTATTCTATGTATGGCAATTAAGGCTGCAACTACTCAGTGACACTGCCCATGTGGCTTAACAAAAACAATGTAATGGTGATCCAAATCAAGCTTAACAATAAATTCCAAAACTGGAGTGATCTGTGACCCTTTAGGTTACATGCTTGTATATAGAGAAGAATATTTCTCATTTGGGGATGAGTGTTGCTTTTTGTCCCATCTACTGTCGCTGTAATTACTGGCAATGATATCTTTTATTTATTTATTTCCTTTAATCTCCATATTCCACTCCCAAATCTTTCCTATTCCCATAGGCAACCATTCTAATGAGTTTAATGGTATCTATTTTTTTTTATAGGTGTATGAGGACTTGTAAAATGTACACGATAGTTTTGTATGCATATTTTTAATTCAACTAAATAGTACTATGTGTCAAAAATATACTTTGGAAAATATTAAAATAAAATAATAATGCTTAAAAACACAGTGAGCATGTGTCAAAGTTTTAACTCATTAATAACAGAAACAGTAAATTGACAAGGCTGGTTCAAAGGAGCACACGAGAAATTTATGTATCATCAGTGAAAGATTTTTTTATTATTAGCTTTTATTGAGCTTCAAGTGAACGTTTACAAATCAAGTCAGTCTGTCACATATAAGTTAATATACACCTTACTCCTTACTCTCACTTGCTCTCCCCCTAATGAGTCAGCCCTTCCAGTCTCTCCTTTCCTGAAAACTTTGCCAGCCTCCAACTCTCTCTATCCTCCCATCCCCCCTCCAGACAGGAAATGCCAACACAGTCTCAAGTGTCCACCTGATATAATTAGCTCACTCTTCATCAGCATCTCTCTCCTACCCACTGTCCAGTCCCTTTCATGTCTGATGAATTGTCTTCGGGGATGGTTCCCGTCCTGTGCCAACAGAAGGTTTGGGGACCATGACTGCCGGGATTCCTCTAGTCACAGCCAGACCATTAAGTATGGTCTTTTTGTGAGAATTTGGGGTCTGCATCCCACTGATCTCCTGCTCCCTCAGGGGTTCTCTGTTGTGCTCCCTGTCAGGGCAGTCATCGATTGTGGCCGGGCACCAACTAGTTCTTCTGGACTCAGGATAATGTAGGTCTCTGGTTCATGTGGCCCTTTCTGTCACTTGGGCTCTTAGTTGTCGTGTGACCTTGGTGTTCTTCATTCTCCTTTGATCCAGGTGGGTTGAGACCAATTGATGCATCTTAGATGGCTGCTTGTTAGCATTTAAGACCCCAGACACCACATTTCAGAGTGGGATGCAGAATGTTTTCATAATAGAATTATTTTGCCAATTGACTTAGAAGTCCCCTTAAACCATGGTTCCCAAACCCCCGCCCTTGCTCCGCTGACCTTTGAAGTATTCAGTTTATCCCAGAAACTTCTTTGCTTTTGATCCAGTCCAGCTGAGCCGACCTTCCGTGTATTGAGTGTTGTCCTTCCCTTCACCTAAAGCAGTTCTTATCTGCTAATTAATCAGTAAAAAACCCTCTCCCTCCCTCCCTCCATCCCCCTCCTCGTAACCACAAAAGTATGTGTTCTTCTCAGTTTATACTATTTCTCAAGATCTTATAATAGAGGTCTTATACAATATTTGTCCTTTTGCCTCTGACTGATTTCGCTCAGCATAATGCCTTCCAGGTTCCTCCATGTTATGAAATGTTTCAGAGATTCGTCACTGTTCTTTATCGATGCATAGTATTCCATTGTGTGAATATACCACAATTTATTTACCCATTCATCCGTTGATGGACACCTTGGTTGCTTCCAGCTTTTTGCTATTGTAAACAGAGCTGCAATAAACATGGGTGTGCATATATCTGTTTGTGTGAAGGCTCTTGTTTCTCTAGGGTATATTCCAAGGGGTGGGATTTCTGGGTTGTATGGTAGTTCTATTTCTAACTGTTTAAGATAACGTCAGATAGATTTCCAAAGTGGTTGTACCATTTTACATTCCCACCAGCAGTGTATAAGAGTTCCAATCTCTCCGCAGCCTCTCCAACATTTATTATTTTGTGTTTTTTGGATTAATGCCAGCCTTGTTGGAGTGAGATGGAATCTCATCGTGGTTTTAATTTGCATTTCTCTAATGGCTAATGATTGAGAGCATTTTCTCAAGTATCTGTTAGCTGCCTGAATACCTTCTTTAGTGAAGTGTGTGTTCATATCCTTTGCCCACTTCTTGATTGGGTTGTTTGTCTTTTTGTGGTTGAGTTTTGACAGAATCATGTAGATTTTAGAGATCAGGCGCTGGCTGGAGATGTCATAGCTGAAAATTCTTTCCCAGTCTGTAGGCGGTCTTTTTACTCTTTTGGTGAAGTCTTTAGATGAGCATAGGTGTTCGATTTTTAGGAGCTCCCAGTTATCAGGTTTCTCTTTGTCATTTTTGGTAATGTTTTGTATTCTGTTTATGCCTTGTATTAGGGCTCCTAGAAAGGGTTGTCCCTATTTTTTTTTCCATGATCTTTATCGTTTTAGTCTTTATGTTTAGGTCTTTGATCCACTTGGAGTTAGTTTTTGTGCATGGTGTGAGGTATGGGTCCTGTTTCATTTTTTTGCAAATGGATATCCAGTTATGCCAGCACCATTTGTTAAAAAGACTATCTTTTCCCCAATTAAACTGACACTGGGCCTTTGTCAAATATCAGCTGCTCATATGTGGATGGATTTATATCTGGGTTCTCAATTCTGTTCCATTGGTCTATGTGCCTGTTGTACCAGTACCAGGCTGTTTTGACTACCGTGGCTGTATAATAGCTTCTGAAATCAGGTAGAGTGAGGCCTCCCATTTTCTTCTTCTTTTTCAGTACTGCTTTGCTTATCCGAGGCTTCTTTCCCTTCCATATGAAATTGGTGATTTGTTTCTCTATCACCTTAAAAAATGACATTGGAATTTGGATCGGAAGTGCATTGTATGTATAGATGGCTTTTGGTAGAATAGACATTTTTACTATGTTAAGTCTTCCTATCCATGAGCAAGGTATGTTTTTCCTCAGTGAAAGATTTTTAAAAAAATGCTGGAGTAATATTGATAAATTAGATACAAAACTTCTTGCAAAAGCAGTCCTTACAGGGCAGAAAAATAATTTATATTGCAATGGGACAAAATCATTTATTTACTTTTCTACAAATTACAATTTCACTTTACCGAGGTGCAAAATATCTGGGTTGTAATAGACAGTAAATAATAAAGCAAAGTTACACGCCCGTATGTGGAGGAGCAACACCCTAATAAGAATGAGGGTCATCTGATCATCTTTTTGCTTTACTTCCAAGTTTTGGATAATTTTTCTTTTTTAATTTTATTTTGTTGTCGTTGAGAATACATACAGCAAAACATACATCAACCATTTCTACACGTACAATTCCGTGACACTGATTATATTCTTTGAGTTGTGCAACCATTCTCACCCTCCTTTACTGAGTTGTTCTTCCCCTATTAACATAAAGTCACTGCCCCCTAGGTTTCCTATCTAATCTTTTGTGTTGCTGTTGTCACTTTGATCCCATATAGATCTTAAAAGAGCATACTGCTTAAGGCAGACATTTTTTACTAGCTAAGCTAAACTATTGTTTGGTTTTAAGAAGACTTCAGGGGACATGTTTGGTTTAAGTTTTAAAGATTACCTCAGGGCAATAGTTTCAGGGTTCATCGAGCCCTGCTGGCTCCAGAAAGTCTGCAGTCTATGAGAATTTGAAATTCTGTTCTGCTTTTCCCCCTTTTGATCAGGGCTCTTTGGATAATTTTTTCTTAACATGAGTTATTCTGTTTCCTCTTTTTTCACTCAGTGCTATATTTTTAAGTTGTAGCCATGTGAATATGTGTACCTACTCTTTATTTTTCTAATAGCTATATAATACTCCAGAATACCTCTCTCAGTGATGGACACCCCCACTCTCTGACACCAGAAATAACTCTGCAATGAACTCCTTCACACATGTCTCCTAGTTTGGACTCTTTACTTCTTTCCAAGATTTTGCAAGGTTCTTAAGTGTTTCCTCACTCCCAACTTCTCCCTAATCCCTACACATTTCCAAAATCTTTGATAGCTCCCTACACTAAATTAAAACACACTCTCTTCATTTTGGACCCCAAAGCTCTCCAAATATGGCTCTACTCCAATTATCTGGCTTTATGTCTCACTCCTCCACTATTCATACTGTATGCTTCAGTCAAATTGGAATACTACTTTCTGGCTTTCTCAGGTATTTCTAACTTCCCTGCCTGTCAAGCTACCGTACTCATTATTCCACACCTCTTCTCCCCCACTCCACCTTCTTGGATGAATGTCCTCCCATCAGCAAGTGTCTGATTCTACCAATCTTTAAATATAGCCCCCTTCAAAAAGCCTTCTCCTAGTCTTACGTGTTCTTTTTCTTATCAGAAATTTCAAAGCATTTTGTTAATTTCTCTTCAGTGGTATTATTTACCTATATGTATAGTTATTTATATACTTGTCTTATATTAGTCCTATAAGACTGTACCGCCTTTATGCAGCTTTCTACATGCTGCAACCTTCAGATCTTGCACATGCCACATATGCTCTTTAACCACTAGTTAAACTGGATAACAAAGAAAATTGAGCAACTCCACAAATAAAGAAAGATACAAAGACACAAAAGAGTTGGTTCTGGCTGCAGCAGTTCAGAAGATCATTTGTATGGGAAGCTTCAGGAAAGAAACAGGATTTAAGTTGAGCTTTTTTTTTTAGAATAAGGTCAGAACTTAAGTAACATATTCCTTGTTACACTGCTGTTCATGGTAAAAACAAACCAAACCTGTTGCTGTGGAGTTGATTCCAACTCATAGCGACCCTATAGGGCACAGGAGAACTGTCCCATAGTGCTTCTGACCAGCGGGTGGTGAATTTGAACTGCCAGCCTTTTGGTTAGCAGCCGTAGCTCCTAACCACTGTGTCACCTGGACTCCCTGCCCATGGTAGGCATTCAATAATATTGATAACAATTAACATAAATGAATACTTATTATGTGCCAAAGCATTGTTCTATGGGATTTTCATGTAGTGGCTTTTAATCTTCACAACAGCTCAGAAAAGTAGGTAATATTATCATCAGCCCCCATTTACAGATGAGAAGACTGAAACCCAGACATGTTATATCATTTGCTCAAGGTTATATAACTAATAAATGTTAGATGTATAAACAGAACTCAACTAGTCTGTCTTCCTGGCTTGAGCTCTTTAACGATTAGTCTAAACTGCCTTTATTGATAGAAATAAAATCTCATTTGGATCAGGCGTAAAATTTATGACCAGAACTAAAGCAAAATCTTTTTCTCAGGACAATACAAAAGGCTTAGTCCCCACAAAGGGGAACCAACAGATGTCTTCTTTACAAAACTGACTGTGGACTGAGGACCAGAAATTCATGAGATATAATGTAAATGTCAAATCCCCACTGTCTGAGAAAGCCTTCAGTAGATTAAGGCCATTAAATCTTGGTGGCCTAGTGGTTAAGAGCTATGGCTGCTAACCAAAAAGTTGGCAGTTTGAATTCACCAGGCGCTCCTTGGAAACTCTATGGGGCAGTTCTACTCTGTCCTATAGGGTCGCTTTCAGTCGGAATCAACTAGATGGCAGTGGTTTTTTTTTTTTTTTTTTGTATTCTCTTTAAAGTATTTCCCACATGTTAATATTACTGGAAGACGCCCTCTGCAGAAGAAGATGTGGCAATCTGCTTCCATAAAGATTACAGCCTTGGGAACCCTATGGGGCCCTTCTACTCCATCCTATAGGGTTGCTATGAGTCGGAATCGACTCCGCGGCAACAGGTTTTTTTTTTTTTTTTGTCATTATTATTAATATTTATTTCACACTGGAAATGTGCTGGAAGTTGCCGTTACAATGCCAATCTCTTCTCTCCAGAAACGTTCAGTCCAATAATATTATAATATACCCATTACCATCGAGTGGATTCCAACTCATTGCGACCCTGTAGGACAGAGTAAAACTGCCTCATAGAGTTTCCAAGGAGCGGCTGGTGGATCTCAACTGCCAGCCTTTTGGTTAGCAGCCAAACGCTTAACCACTGCGCCACACTTAAATGGGGCTTATCACTTGCCAAGCATCCTTTTTAGGGCTTTACGTGTTAAATTATTTCTCGCTACAACCTCATGAGATAGGTACTATTATTATCCTAATTTTATAGATAAAGGACTCAGGCACTGAGAAAGATTAAGTAACTTATTCATGGTCACACAGCTGGTGAATGGGAGGGCTGGGAGCTGAACCAAGCAATCTCAATCAAGAATCCATATTTTTAGCCACTGTGCTAGATACTGCCTCCAAGAATGACTATTTATCCTAGTTACAGTAACAATAAAGACCAGGGTGGAATTTTGCTGAAGGCTTTTGACAGCCCCATCTAGTGTTTCCTTTTGTTCTGCCAGGGCTTTCAACTCCTGTCAGAAACAGGCCACTGCCAGGAACCAGCAGGGCTACGAGCTGTCAGGTCTGACAGGAGTTCGGACACCCATCTGGTAGCGTCCAGGGCACAGGACGAAGGAACAAGCCTGTCCAGCAGCCCACTTTGCTCAACCGTCCTCAGTGGGGAGACAACAAACCAGGAACCCAAGAATAGAAACACCAGCACGTTCCCGTTAGAGGCCGGGAGGTGGTAAGGGGGCGGGGAAGGAAAGGAGCGAAGGGCCGGGCTCCACGGAGGAGGTGCCGGGGAGGCGCGAAGGGGAGGCGGGGACAGGGTGGACTCACAGATCCAGGAGCTGACTGACCCGCCGCGGGCGAGGCATCGCGGCCACCCTCAGGAGCCTCTTCCGCGGTCCCGGGGCCGCCAGAACCCAGCCAGGGACCGTCCGCTAACTCCCTCCCCCGCGCGAAACGTAGGCTCTCATGACGTCACACGGGTTCTTCCGGTGACGGATGCGCGGCCACGTTCATGACTACCAAGGGAGAGAAGAGGGCCCACCCCCGAGGGGCGGAGCCAATGAGCGATGCGCGGAAGATAAAGTGTAGAGAATCCCTAAACTTGGGTGTAGCCTGACAGGAGTTGTAGTCCTGACCGGGGGGCGTCGGCCCTCGGCTCAGCCCGAGGCAGTTTCTCCGGGATTCCAGTTCTCTGCGGTTCAGTCCCGGACGCCGCGAGTTGGGAACTCCCTGTGCTGTGGGGAGTGCTGAGAGGTTGCTGCTTTACTAAAGGGATGCGATTGATGCTGGGTCATGCGATTGGTGATGAACACCCGAGACTTCCCTGGATGCCCACTCCATTAACATTAAACATCCATTATTTATCCTTAGTTTACAAATGAGGATGCTGCAACCCAACAAATAAGCTCAACATGGCGGGGGGGAGCTTATATTCAAATCGGAAAGGGTTCTAAAAAGCGAACACTTTTCCCAGGTAGAATTATCTCTCCTTGTTATGCTGCAGAATAGTTGCTACGTTTTGGTGCTGTCGAAAAGAAAAGTAACTCAAATTGGATTATGAGTGGATAGAGTTTACTGAAGAACAACTTGGGGAACAGAATCGTCTCACCAAATTACAACTTTAGCTGGTGGCGTTGTGGTTAAGTCATACAGCTGCTAACCAGAGGATCGGTTGTTCGAATCCGCCAGGCACTCCTTGGAAAATCTATGGGGCAGTTCTACTCTGTCCTATAGGGTCCTATGAGTCGGAATCTACTCAACGGCACTGGGTTTGGTTTTTGTTTTTTTTTATATACACAAACAGAGCATTGCCAAAGGGGAAGTTACAGAGATTGATGTTGACTCAGTTGGCAGATAGTAGGATCTCTAAAAACCAGGGCTTCCGTTCAGGTTCACACTCTGGCAACTAACAACAATCTACAGGTTAATCATTTGTGTTATATGTTTTCCAGCTTGGTTATATTAAAAAGTGCTTAGCTGACTTTTCCCAGAACCATTCTTACTGTTGAAGAACAAAATCCCAAATTCTGTTGGGAGTGAAAGAAAATGAGTTTTATTGAGGAATAGAAACAACTATAGCTGGGCTGCACCAGGTGAAAATACACAGCACACTGGTTAGCTGGAGCTCTCGGGAGGCTTATATACAGAAATATGAGGAACCAGTGAATATTTTTTCTGATTTGGATGACATTTACGTTGTTCTGCAAAACAGTTTCAAGATTACCATAGGACCATGAGGTCTTGGTCACAAAACCACAAGCATTTCAAAAATAACTTGTTTTTTAGTTATCACATACCAGTTTATCCACAGACTTCCTGGAATCTGTCCACACAAGTATTTTGCAAAGGTAGCTCAGCATAGTTTCTGAGCATAACGATGGGTTGCTCAGGACTTCTTGCATGAGAAACATTCAGTCACAAGCTTCCTGAAACATTCTTGTCATAAGCTTCTCAGAACGTTATGATTGCAATTTTAACCACACACTTTGCTAGAATAGCTGCATTTTGGTCCCTCCTCCCTAGCCCTGCAGACCCAGTGCAGGTTAACCCACTACTGTGAACCCAGCCTGAACTCCATTATTTTTGGGATGCGCTGACATTACTGTTTGGTTTGGTTTTTACTATAGGCTCCCAGCTTCTCAGAGGGGTTCAAATTAAGTTCAAGTAATGGGGCCCTTTTTCTTTTAACAGTGATCTTTCATTCTTCCTTGTAGATTTGTCATTTGTTGTCTTCCTTTTATATGCTCCTTGAAAGTTGCAACCCAGTCATGTTCAGCATGCTGTTCACTCAACACACATTTCAGGGCCTGGGATTATGCAGGGTCCTAAGAATTCAGTGGTGAGCACCTACAATTTAGCGGAAGATACAGGCAAGTAAGGTCCCTGGGTAGTGCAGACCATTTGTGCTGGGCTACTAACCTAAAGTTTGGCTGTTTGAACCCACAACTTCATGGCCCATGGAAGAAAGGCCTGGTAATCTGCTCCTATAAAGATCATAGCCAAGAAAATCCTGTGGAGCATTTCTACTCTGTAACACATGGGGTTGCCACAAGTTGGACTCCATAGCAATGAGTTTAAGGGTTTTTTTTTTTTTTTAACAGATAAGTAAAAGGACAATTAGAATTTGTTAAAAGAAAAACCTGGTCAAGCAGTCAATTAGAGTTAATAGGGTTTATTGAGTGAGAAGCTGTTGGAGAAGAGGTAGCACCCAAACTGAAAATGGTAAAGGACTCAGTTTACACAGTTACAGTGCAGCCTTTAAAGCTTAGATGAAGAAGCATGTTGCACTTTGCTTTGATTGGTTAATCATATTTCATTTTCCTTTTTGGGAAAAAGTAGGTCACTGAATGCTAAACTGGCTTATTTTATGGGTTGAGTATTACTGACTACACTGATAAGGAAAATTCATTGAAATTTAGATTCTGCGAAAAGTTGCTGTATTTTTAAATGGGCTTCTGGTTAATTTTTGTTTGTTTCTTGCCAGAGGGAAGCCATTTTAACTCTTGGCTCTATAAAAAAAAAAATTAACATTGTATGAGACCACTACTGTAAAAACCCATGAAAAGTTTTAGACACAAGAAGGAACAATCTTTGATGGTTATGAGGGAGGGGAGAGGTGGGGATGGAAAAACGTTAAATAGGCAATAGACAAGTGGTAACTTTGGTGAAGGGTAAGACAGTACTACACAATACTGGGGAAGCAGCACAACTTGTACAAGGCAAGGTCATGGAAGCTCCACAGACATATCAAAACTTCCTGAGGGACTGAACTGCTGGGCTGAGGGTTGTGGGGACCATGGTCTTAGGGAACATCTAGCTCAACTGGCATAACATAGTTTCTAAAGAAAATGTTCTACATTCTACTTTGGTGAGTAGCGTCTGGGGTCTTAAAAGCCCACAGGCATCCATCTAGGATATTCCACTGGTCTCACCCATTCAGAAGCAAGAAAGAATGAAGAAAACTAAAGATACAAGGGAAAGATTAGTCCAAAGGACTAATGGAACACATTTACCACAGCCTCCACCAGACTGAGTCCACTACAACTAGATGGTTCCTGGCTACCACCACTGACTACTCTGACAGAGATCACAATAGAAGGTCCTGGACAGAGCTGGAGAAAAATGTACAATGAAATTCAAACTCACGCACAAAAAAAAACAGACTTGCTGGCCTGACAGAGACTGGAAAAACCCCAAGAGTATGGCTCCCGGGCCCCCCTTCAGCTCAGTAACAAAGTCACTCCTGAGGTTCACCCTTCAGCCAAAGATTGGACAGACCCATAAAGCAAAACGAGACTGAAGGGGCACATCAGCCCTGGAGGAAGAACTAGAAGGCAGGAGGGGACAGGAAAGCTGGTAATGGGGAACCCAAGGTTGAGAAGGGAGAGTGTTGACATGTTGTGGGGTTGTTAACCAATGTCATAAAATACGTATACTGTTTAATGAGAAACTAGTTTGTTCTGTAAATTTTCATCTAAAGTACAATGAAAAGAAAAAAAATTAGCAACTAACAGAGCTATTAAATGCTGAAGTGGGGTTAGTTCTATAGGAGCACCCATAGGGAGCAAGGTGAGGAGAAGAGACCAAGAAAAAAGAGTGGTCTGTTAGGGACTGCAAATAATTCCAAATGGTTAGACTTCAGAGTGGTGAGAGATAAGTTCAGAGCAAGGGTTGGAAAACTTTTTCTGGAAAGGGCCATATAGTAAATGTTTTAGGTTTTGTGGACCATGTTGTCTGTATCACAACTGCTCAATTTGTAGCTCAAGAGCAGCCATAGACAATAAGAATGGGTGTGGCTATGCTCCAATAAAACTTTATTTATGGACAAGGGAATTTGAATTTTCAGTGTAACAAAATATTATTCATCTTTTGATTTATTTTCAACCATTTAAAAATATGAAAACCACTTTTTTTTACTTTACAAATGTTTTATGTTTATGTTGGTCTTCATGGTTGTCCATCAAGGTTCATCTTCTCTGTTGGAGGGCTTCCCCTCTTTAGGTTCTGGGATGGTGGACAGTAAGAAAACTGCCCACATGTTTATGAAATGCACAGTTTAATAGCACTTACAGGATAATGTAGCCAGGGATTCATGCAGGGTCAGGGCACTGGTGGCCTAGCAGCTTTCCCATCATCCAGGAAGATCCTCTGAGGAGCTCTTAAGGGTGATTTACCAAAGTTCATTCTGAGTTAACGATGTGTCTTTCACTTCCTCATCTAAGCAGCTGTTTTGGAGATGTTTACCACTTCCTTCGTGGTGGACACATGTTCTTAGTGAACTGTTAAAAACAACAAGACTTAAGCAACTTAAAGGATCAACTATTTACCGAGAAAAACAGGTTGCAAAGTGGGCAGTCATTTCCAAAGAAATGCCACAGATACAGTGAAGTGGTTTTGAGCTTATGTATTGAAATGGATTGAACTGGGTCCCCCCAAAATATGTGTTCTAAATCCTAATGTCTATGCCTATAGTTATTATCCTGTTTGGGAATGGGTTGCCTTTGTTATGTTAATGAGACAGAAACAGTGTAGGGTTTGTCTTGAGTACATCTCTTTTGAGATATAAAAGAGATTAAACAAGTGACGGAGAGAGAAGCAGAGATGGGGGAAGAGAGATGCCAAGACACATGAAGATAGCCCAGGAGCAGAAGTTCAGAAGAGACAAGGATCTTCCTCCAGAGTGGACAGAGAGAAAAAGCCTTCCCCTAGAGCTGGCAGCCTCAATTCAGATTTTCTGACAATCACACATTAATTTTAAGTATGTGCAAAAGCAAGTCATATAGAATGTATATATAAATCTTAGAGATACAGGCCTTGGAAAGAGAAAGGCTTTTAGGTTAAACATCTACCACTTGTTATTTTAAAGTGAGTGTGATCATTGGGAAAATTTAAGACAGT
Organism: Elephas maximus indicus; assembly: GCF_024166365.1. Classification (NCBI taxonomy): domain Eukaryota; kingdom Metazoa; phylum Chordata; class Mammalia; order Proboscidea; family Elephantidae; genus Elephas; species Elephas maximus. Next base: position 90,208,043 of record NC_064822.1, read on the forward strand.
AAGAAGCATTCTTAGGAGATTAATGAGATTGGTGTGCTGGTTGTTGTTGTTGCTAAGTGCTGTCGAGTTGGTTCCGACTCATAGTGACCCTATGCACAACAGAACGAAACATGGCCCGGTCCTGTGCTCCTTACAATCGTTGTTATGCTTGAGCTCATTGTTGCAGCCACTTTGTCAATCCACCTAGTGAGGGTCTTCCTCTTTTCCGCTGACCCTGTATTCTGCCAAGCATGATGTCCTTCTCCAGGGACTGATCGATCCCTCCTGACAACATGTCCAAAGTATGTAAGACGCAGTCTCGCCATCCTTGCCTCAAAGGAGCATTCTGGCTGCACTTCTTCCAAGACAGATTTGTTCGTTCTTTTGGCACTCCTTGGTATGTTCAATATTCTTCGCCAACACCACAATTCAAAGGCATCAATTCTTCTTCGGTCTTCCTTATTCATTGTCCAGCTTTCACATGCATATGATATGATTGAAAATACCATGCCTTGGGTCAGGCGCACTTTAGTCTTCAGGGTGACATCTTTGCTCTTCAACACTTTGAAGTGGTCCTTTGCAGTAGATTTGCCCAATGCAATGCGTCTTTTGAGTTCTTGGCTGTTGCTTCCACGGCTGTTGATTGTGGATCCAAGTACAATGAAATCCTTGACAACTTCAGTCTTTTCTCCGTTTATCATGATGTTGCTCATTGGTCCAGTTGTGAGGATTTTTGTTTTCTTTTTGTTGAGGTGTAATCCATACTGAAGGCTGTGGTCTTTGATCTTCATTAGTAAGTGCTTCAAGTCCTCTTCACTTTCAGCAAGCAAGGTTCTGTCCTCTGCATAACGCAGGTTGTTAATGAATCTTCCTCCAATCCTGATGCCCCGTTCTTCTTCATATAGTCCAGCTTCTCGAATTATTTGCTCAGCATACAGATTAAATAGGTATGGTGAAAGAATACAGCCCTGGTGCACACCTTTCCTGACTTTAAACCAATCGGTATCCCCTTGTTCTGTCCGAACAACTGCCTCTTGATCTATGTAAAGGTTCCTCATGAGCACAATTAAGTGTTCTGGAATTCCCATTCTTTGCAACGTTATCCATAATTTGTTATGATCCACACAGTTGAATGCCTTTGCATAGTCAATAAAACACAGGTAAACATCCTTCTAGTATTCTCTGCTTTCAGCCAGGATCCATCAGACATCAGCAATGATATCCCTGGTTCCACGTTCTCTTCTGAAACTGGCCTAAATTTCTGGCAGTTCCCTGTTGATATACTGCGGCAGCCATTTTTGAATGATCTTTAGCAAAATTTTGCTTGCATGTGGTATTAATGATATTGTTCTATAATTTCCACGTTCGGCTGGATCACCTTTCTTGGGAATAGGCATAAATATGGATCTCTTCCAGTCAGTTGGCCAGGAAGCTGTCTTCCATATTTCTTGGCTTAGACAAGTGAGCACCTCCAGTGCTGCATCTGTTTGTTGAGACATCTCAACTGATATTCCATCAATACCTGGAGCCTTGTTTTTCACCAATGCCTTCAGAGCAGCTTGGACTTCTTCCTTCAGTGCCATCGGTTTCTGATCATATGCCACCTCTTGAAATGGTTGAATATCAACTAATTCTTTTTGGTATAATGACTCTGTGTATTCCTTCCATCTTCTTTTGATGCTCCCTGCGTCATTTAATATCTTCCCCATGGAATCTTTCACTATTGCAACTTGAGGCTTGAATTTTTTCTTCAGTTCTTTCAGCTTGAGAAACGCCGAGCATGTTCTTTCCTTTTGGTTTTCCATCTCCAGCTTTGCACATGTCATTATAATACTTTACTTTGTCTTCTAGAGAGGCCCTTTGAAATCTTCTGTTCAGTCCTTTTACTTCATGAATTCTTCCTTTTGCTTTAGCTGCTCGATGCTCAAGAGCAAGTTTCAGAGTCTCCTCTGACATCCATCTTGGTCTTTTCTTTCTTTTCTGTCTTTTCAGTGACCTCTTGCTTTCTTCACGGATGATGTCATTCCATAACTCATCTGGGCTTTGGTCACTAGTGTTCAATGCGTCAAATCTATTCTTGAAATGGTCTCTAAATTCAGGTGGGATATACTGAAGGTCATATTTTGGCCCTCATGGACTTGCTTTGATTTTCTTCAGTTTCAGCTTGAACTTGCATATGAGCAATTGATGGTCTGTTCCACAGTCGGCCCCTGGCCTTGTTGTGACTGATAATATGGAGCTTTTCCATTGTCTCTTTCCACAGATGTAGTCAATTTGATTTCTGTGTGTTCCATCTGGCAAGGTCCATGTGTATAGTTGCCATTTATGTTGGTGAAAGAAGGTATTTGCAATGAAGTATTTGGTCTTGCAAAATTCTATCATTCGATCTCCAGCATTTTTTCTGTCACCAAGGCCATATTTTCCAACTATTGATCCTTCTTCTTTGTTTCCAACTTTCGCATTCCAATCGTCAGTAATTATCAATGCATCTTGATTGCATGTTCGATCAATTTCAGACTGCAGCAGCTGATAAAAATCTTCTATTTCTTCATCTTTGGCCTTAGTGGTTGGTGCGTAAATTTGAATAGTAGTTGTATTAACTGGTCTTCCTTGTAGACATATGGATATTATCCTATCACTAACAGCGTTGTACTTCAGCATAGACCTTGAAACGTTCTTTTGACGATGAATGCAACACCATTCCTCTTCAAGTTGTCATTCCCAGCATAGTAGACTATATGATTGTCCAATTCAAAATGGCCAATACCAGTCCATTTCAGCTCACTAATGGCTAGGATATCAATGTTTATGTGTTTCATTTCATTTTTGATGATTTCCAATTTTCCTAGATTCATACTTCATACATTCCAGATTCCAATTATTAATGGATGTTTGCAGCTGTTTCTTCTCATTTTGAGTTGTGCCACATCAGCAAATTAAGGTCCTGAAAGCTTTACTCAATCCACATCATTAAGGTAGACTCTACTTTGAGGAGGTAGCTCTTCTCCAGTCATCTTTTGAGTGCCTTCCAACCTGGGGGGCTCATCTTCCAGCACTATATCAGACAATGTTCTGCTGCTATTCATAAGGTTTTCACTGGCTAATGCTTTTCAGAATTAGACTTCCTAGTCTGTCTTACTCTGGAAGCTGAGCTGAAACCTGTCCTACATGGGTGACCCTACTGGTATCTGAATACTGGTGGCATAGCTTCCAGCGTCACAGCGACACACAAGCCCCTACAGTACGACAAACTGACAGGCACGTCAGTGTGCTGGAGTATATTTAATCGTATGGAGCCCAGAAGTCTAGGAGCATTATCCAGGCTTTTGGAAAGTTGTTTAATTTTAACAGTACTAGGTATCCACTGGAGAAAGTAGTAAATCTTCCGTAAAAGATGTACAGCCTTGGAAAGCCTATGGGGCAGTTCTAGTCTGTCCTATAGGGTCCTGTGAGTCGGAATTGACTCAATGGCAATGGATTTCGTTTTGTCTTTTTTTTAGGTATCCTAATCACTATACTTTTTTTTAGGTATCCTAATTATAAATAAGCCTGTGAAAGCTTATTTTTGTACTGATTGATACATGTCACTCCAAGATGCTGTGGGGATGCTTCTTGAGCTGTAGTGCCACATCATGCCACACTCACCTGTATCGTTTAACCATTTGATATGGAGACCCTAAAAATTATTATGGGGTGTCTGATCTGAGTAAGAAAAGCTAAAGTGGGGTCTAGTTTTGATATTCATTCTGTGTAGAAAACCTGTAGAACCGAAAAGCTAAACTGGTTAGTGCAGTTCTGTCTGTTACCTGATATCTGAAAGAATGTGATTTTTCCTTATAACAAAGCCAAGGAGCTTTTATGTAACTTCTACATTTCCAGAGAAGACTGTCCTGTGACTGCTGTGTGAAACCCTGTATTTGTTAAGTGGTAACTAACCAAAAAACACTCATGTCACCAGGTAGTGACTATCGTACCTCACCATGCAACAATCAGAATTTTGTTAACTTGTTTCCAAAGCAGCCTTAACACAAACAGCTCACCTCTACCATTTGTTCCCAAGGAACATTAAAATAAAACTGTAAGCCACCAGTCAAGGTAATTAGTCAACAAAGGTATGTAAACCAGTCATTATAAAGGTTCCACTTTGTTATCCTACCTCTGACAGTGATGTATCTTTACTTTCCTCTGAAACGGTATATTAGCTCCTCCTCGACTATAATTCAGTGGATTCTGGCTATTCTCTTGTGTTTGGCGCACACTAGCAGATCCCTCATTGCAATGATTGTCTTTGTTTTGGCTAATAAAAACTTATTTTGATTAAATTTAAATCTGAGGTCTTTTCCCCCATGACATATTTAATAATCACATTACTTCTTTTTTAAAAATTTATTGTGCTAAAATCTATGTAACAAAAAAATTTGACATTTTAGCCAGTACAGTTCAGTAGCATTAATTATATTCACTATGCTGTGCAACTATCACAACTATTTCCAAAAGTTTTTCCATCACCCAAAACAAAAACTCAGTATGCATGAGCAATAACTCCCTATTATCCCTTAACCCCAGCCTCAGGTAACCACTAATAAATTTTGTCTCTATACATTTGCCTATTCCAGATATTTCATGCAAGTTAGATCATGCAATATTTGTTCTTTCGTGTCTGACTTGTTTCACTCAGCCTAATGTTTTCAAGATTCATTGATGTGGTGAAATCTATCAGAACTTCATTTCTTTTTATAGCTGAATAATTTCCAATTGTATGTATCGACTACATTTTGTTTATCCATTCCTCTGTTGATGGACACATTTTGTTTTCACCTTTTGGCTATTGTGAATAGGGCTACAATGAACATTGGTGTACAAGTATCTGAGTCCCTGATTTCAATTTAGTGGAGTCACTGTGTCATATGGTAATTAAATGTATAACTTTTTGAGGAACTGCCAAATTGTTTTCCATGGTGACTACACCATTTTACATTTCCACTAATAGTGGATGAGGGCTCCAATTCCTCTACATTCTCGCCAACACTTGTTATTTTCCTTTTTTTCTCATAATAGTTATCCTAGTGGGTGTGAAGTGGGTAAAAAACATTTTTAAGTTGCAGACTTATAAAAACTGGCAGTAGGCTGGAGGGCCATGTTTGCCCTTCTCGAATCTAGAGTGCTAAGATGGGGCTTGATAGTTGGTTTATGTTCAATAAATTTAGGCTTTACTGGAGGATTCTGGGCAGAGTAATTAATGGATTTTAAGCAAGGACAGGATAGGCATAGGAAATATGACATTTAGAAAGATAACTAGCTGTTATGTGGTAAATGGATTCAAGAGAGGATAGCTGTAAGTTGGGAGGCCAAATAGGAACTTTTTGATGGTAGCCTAAACTAACGTAATAGCAGTAGAATGGATAGATTCAAAGGTAATAGAGGTAGAATTGACAGAATTTAGAGATTGGTTAAGGAACCCTGGTGGTGCAATGGTTATGTGCTTGGCTGTCAACCAAAAGGCTGGTGGTACGAACCCATCAGCTGTTCCGTGGAAGAAAAGACCTAGCAATCTGCTCCCACAAAGATTATAGCCTAGGAAATCTTATGGGGCAGTTCTACTCTGTCATATAGGTCACTATGAGTTGAAATCAACTTGATGGCACACAACAACAGAGACTGAGATGGGAAGAGTGAAGGAAAATGAAGAGTCAAGGTGAATTTCTAGACTTTGGGTTTGGGGAAATGAGTGGGAATATGGTGGTGTCATTTACTGAAATGAGAGGCTTACTAAGGGTGTTTTTTTTTTTTTTTTTGAGGAAGGAGATTATTAAATTTTGGACATGTGGATTTTAGATCTAGAAATTGAGCTGACTTGCTTTTATAAAAAGATTGAATAGCAGTGACAAGGCTGTTCATTTATTTACGTATGAATACAGTAAATAGTTGGAAGAATATTCAGCTACTGTTGGAGTCAATAGGATGGAAGACCTTGACAGGACAGATAAAGCCAGGACCCTGTGGCCCTTTCTATGCACTGAGTACTGTATAGCTCTTCATCTAGGTCTTCTCATTGATTTTCTGATTCCCCAAGACCAGGAAGATGCAGGTCACTGTCCTAATCTTATGAGGCATTCATCTTTTCTGTTCCTGGATGCTTCCAGATAGTCAAAAGAAGCTGTTACAGCTCTTTTCCATTTTGTTTTTCTAGACAAATATCAATTGCATGACAACATAACAAAATCCTAGTTATTTCTAGCCAATTATCTTAAAGGTCAAAGATATGTAAGCCCTCATGACATCACAATTCTTAGAACTGTTTTTACAATTTTTTTCTCTAGATTTTAGGGCCTGTAATACCTATAAGCCTGCCTCTCAGGTACTTAGCATAATAAAATCAAGAATTCCTTATCTTGGGTCTCTCACTACTGAATAGATAGTTCTGATGAACTTTGTGGTTGTCTTGACACACTATGGTACAGTGAATTACTTAATACAGCCCTTCTAGCCACAGTCTTTGTAACTCATGCACAATGATTGACTGGGACTATGCAAATAAGGTATATGGAACCTGTGATGGTTTGGGCTATGTGTCAACTTGGCTAGGTCACGGTTTCCAGTATTGTTATGGTTGTCCTCCATTTTGTGATCTGATGCAATTATCCTCCTTTTTTGGTGAATCCCAGCCTCTATGCCTGTGGTTGTGTTAATGAGGAAGAATTAGGGGTATGTCTTGATTTACGACCTTACTAGAAGGTGTGACTCAAGTCACCACCCTTACCCCAGTCACTACCCTTACTAAAGGGCTGAGTCAAATCACCACCTTTTCAAGCAGGAAGTGTTTCCTTGACGGTGTGGCCTGCATCAATATATAGCAATGCTCTGGGAAAGTTCTCTCTCTGCATCTGGGTCATTATCATCTGACCTCCAGTTCTTGGAGCTTGAGCCAACAGCCTACCATCTGATCTAATATACTAGCTTCCACAGCCTTGTGAGCCAGCATCCTGTCATCTGACATGCCAATTTGGGTTCATCAGTCCCTGCAGCCATGTGAGTCAGAAGAAGCCTCCAGCCTGACACCTGACCCACAGATTTGGAATTTGGCAGCCTCCACAACTACATGAGCAATTTCCTTGTGATATGGTTCATGAGTTCTGTGAGACATAGCAGCGAATTACAGAATCCAAAGACAGGAGAGAGAGTACTGAGGGGAGGAGGAGTAGTTGATGTTAAAGATGACGGAGTGGGATAGCAGTTTGGGAAAGCTGGACATTTGAGGCATCTGAAAACTTCACCTCATGGGAACCAGCTTTGTGCTGAGCCTTATAAAAGAAATTATTAATTTGCCCACTCATTTGATCTCTCTTTTATAGCAGACATGTGAGGTGTGTCCAGATTAAGGCTAATCAGTGATTGATTCAGGGATTGGCAGGCCTAAACCAATCAATAAATCATGATATTCTTTCAGCCCCAGGGATTGGGCGTGTGGACATGAGACCCATTAGAAGCCATTAAGACTTAAGAAGAGTTTTGCTGGAGGCTTCCATGAAAGAAGCTTCTTTAAGCTTGGGAAGCAACACTCTCTTTTCTCAACAGCATAATGTTGAATGAAGTTATCGAACAGATGAAGGTGTAGTAAGAGAATCACAGAAAAACACCCTGATTGAACCATGCACGGGTACCACCCCACTTCTCTACTTTCTGTTACGTAATTCAACATATCCCCCTTGTTGTTGATAAAATAAGTTTAGTTGAAAATTCTGTTTCTTGCTGCCAAAATCATCCTAACAGTCACATATTTGTAGCAGGAGTCATCATCACCAGCATATAGGTGGCAATTGAAGCTATAGAAATGGATGAGTTCCTCCAACAGGAAGGTGCAGGTAGAGAGAGAACAACAAAAAGCCTTCAGAGAGACAGCTGAGAAACGGCAATTTTTAAACAGAAGAGCTGAGGTTTCAAGCTATTTTATAGATGAAAGTGAGAACTTGCCCAAGTAAAAAGGTCTATCAGACTCTAAAAAACCATCCTCTTTCTACTCTTCTCTGCTACTGATCTAAAAGAAGGAGTATGGGCCGGGGGGCGGGGTGGGGGGGGACTTGTTTGTTCATCATAGTGAATTGAAATAGGCTCTTCCTTAGTTGGCTGTACATTAAAGTGTGGAACAACTGAGATCAGATTTGAGTGCCCAGGAGAGAGGTTTGTGATGCATCCAGGACAAGCAATGTAAATTTCAGGACTCCTTTGTCAAAAATTATTGAGAATTTCAAGATGATGACAGCAGAGCCTTAAACCAAGAGCTGGATGCTGTGCAACTTCACATATCACCCACCCATGAAACCAGCCCTGGGTGCATCCAACCTCAGGACTTTCCAAGAAAATCAGTTCGAACTAGTAACTATTTAAGAACCCTTGGTAAAAAAAAAATTCAAAGACAAATATAAGCACAAAGAAACATTTTTCCTAGCAATGCAAGGGGACTAGGCTTTCAAAAATAGTGGTTCAACAAACAGAAGAGGAATTTATAGCTCAGACTATTATATGACAGTTAGCAATTCAGATTGGATAAGTACATGGTGTTTCTGTCTTTTGGCAAAAAACAAACAAAACAGGATGTTCTTGTTTTTGTAGCTTATCTCAGGAGGCAAAGCCTTTGGGATTTCCTAATTCAAAGGTTTTAGGAAGTTCCTGCTATTCATCCTTTATCTTGGAATGCAAGGCTTTTAGGAACAGAAAAGTCATTTGTGGACAGGGCTAGGTTAAGGCCAAGATATCATTTTTTCATTCCCCCTCTTTGCTTGTTGTCATACTTTACAGTGGTTTCCTCTAGCTCAGAACTGTCTCCATTTCCTACCCTAAGTGCCATATAAACTTTATTATGTTTTATTGCTCTGGGTAGGTGTCATGGATTGAATTATGTCCCCCTAAAAATGTGTGTATCAGTTTTGCTGGGCCATGATTCCCAATAGTGTGTGGTTGTCCACCATTCTGTGATTGTAATTTTATGTTAAAGAGGATTAGGTTGGCATTGTAACACCCTTATTAAGATCACATCCCTGATCCAATGTAAAGGGAGTTTCCCTGGTATGTGGTCTGCACCACCTTTTTTCTTACAAGAGATAAAAGGAAAGGGAAGCAAGCAGAAGAGTGGGAGACCTCATACCACCAAGAAAGCAGTGCTGGGAGCAGAGTGCATACTTTAGACCTGAGGTTCCTGCGCTGAGATGCTCCCAGACCAAGGGAAGACTGATGACAAGGACTTTCTTCCAGAGCCAACAGAGACAGAAAGCCTTCCCCAGGACCAAGCGCCCTGAATTTGGACTTGTAGTATACTAGACTGTGACAGAATAAATTTCTCTCCGTTAAAGCCATCCACTTGTGGTATTTCTGTTATAGCAGCACTAGATGACTAAGACAGTAGGTTATATACAAATTATAAGAAGTATTACTATCCTAAATCATATTATTAATTCTTAATTCATGACTATAAAAATAGATAACAAATGTATACATAAATATAAATATAAAAACAAACAAACAAACTTGGTGCCATGGACTCAATTCCTACTCCTAGTGACCTATAGGTCAGAGTAGAACTGCCCCATAGGGTTCCCAAGGAGAGGCTAGTGGATTTGAACTGTTGACCTTTTGATGAGCAGCCTGAGCTCTTAACCACTGCATCACCAGGGCCCCATATGCAAATATATATACATATAAAATTAATGATAAAGTGATTACAGATAAATAAATAGGTAATCTTGGTTGGATAATAAGAATCTGTGCACACAGTAGATGGTAGTAAATTGTTCAAATCATTCTTACATATTTCTGGAATATTAGAGTAGCCTGTGAATTGTGTCTTTTACTTTTAAGCTATACTGCTTATTTGGATTCTGTCTTGGACTGGGTTCTCTAGAGAAACAAAACCAGTGAAGCGTACGTGTGTGTGTGTGTGTGTGTGTGTGTGTATAAAGAGAGAGAGAGATTTATCTCAAGGAAATGGCTCATGTGGTTGTAGAGGCTGGCAAGTTCCAAGTCCATGGGTCAGGCATTAGGCATCAGGCTGAAGGCTTCTCTTGACTCACATAGCTGCAGGGACTGATAAACCCAAGATTGGCGGGTAAGATGGCAAGCTGCTGGCTCACAAGCCATGGAGGCCAATGAATTCCAAGATTGGCAGGTAAGCTGCTAGCTCAAGTCCCAAAAACCAGGGGCCATGTGAACGGGAGCCAGATGCAGGATCCAGAGCAAGCAAAAACAGTGAGCTTTGCCAGAAAATCCACATATATTGGATGCAGGCCACACCCCCAAGATAATTCCCTTTCAACTGTCTGCTCATAGCAGATCTCATAATGGAGGAAAGTACATTATATCAGATCTCATCATGTAGGGGATTACGTCATTACATAACTGCCAAACCACTAAGAATCACGGCCCAAACATGACACACAACCTTAACCATAACAGTCCACCCCTTGTCAACTTGGCACCTGTACACATGGCCTTAAACCATACATAATCTCTAAATAAAGACAGTTATAAAGTCATACTTGCCTCTAACGTGACACAACTGACACGTGTACAACTGAAAACACACTAGCCCTGTTTACATCTTATATTTTATAAGTGAAGAAAACAAAAATATTTGAGGCACACATACAAGGAAGAAATAGTCATAACAGTTACAGTCCTCATTTCTGCAACTGGTCATGTAGTTGTAGCTAATATTTACACTACCTTCTTCCACCACTCATTCCATGTTCCCTTTACCCTCAACAGGCACCTCAGCTGATCGTGGTTCTTTGCCTGGTGGGGCAACTCAAACCTTCATTCCTGAAGGGTCAGGGTCATTAGTAGTCATGTTGGAATTGGGTTGCTGTAGTTTTCCATTGACTTTAATCACAGGGCATGGTAGTACTAAGTTATGTCCTAAGGGATCTCCTGTATTATAGGCATACTCTTCTTTATCTCCATTATTGTAAAAATGGCATGGAGGCGGTGTCTGGCCTCCTCTAATTTCACAAGGGGGAAGGAGAATCAAGATCAACAGCCCAAGGGTGATTCCTGTGAGGTGGAGGTCAGACAGGCCTCCTCTCTCTTTACCAATTCTGATACCAATCATCCCTCCCATGGCACTCTTTACTTCCCTGTTGGGTTTGATAATTCATTGCAGTGGCCACACAGAACTCACAGACAATACTTATGATTATGGGGTTTATTAGGGAAATAACAGGTTACAATTCAGGTTCAGGAATGCTCAGGATACAATTCTTATATCAGGACACCTTTCCCAGCCTTGTTGTTCCTGGCCCTAAGGCACTCAGTTTTCTTGCTCCATGGGCCAGGAAGCCCACTGCACCATTTCTCCTGCTGGTCTCTCCTGCCACCATTTCTCTGACACTACTTCTCACCATCTTAAGGGTTATAGCTCCCTCTCGCGCGGTCTCCTGGGTCTGGGAGATTCTCGGTACGGGGAGTTACTCCTGGCTGTTCTTCCTTGATGGTGGTGGGACCCTCTCTTTCCCACCTCTGGGGTGGTCCATTTCAATCCCAGCAGGATGGTAAAACTGACCAACCCCTTTGGTGGGCCACAATTACCCTAACACACAGTCCTGTCCAATCACTTGGGTGGGAGTTACATGATCGTGGCTAGAAGGCCACACAAAAGTGATCCATCACCTGACAATTATATAATGTCCATCCAATTTCCTCTTGGTAATCAGGCTTAATCATACCAGCCAATATGGTAACTCCCTTCTTTGCCTGTTGATCCAGAAGCATGAGGAGCCCAAAGTGGGTGGGTGGCATTCTTAACTTCCAGTTCAATGGAATCAGTTTTGTTCCTCCTGGTGGGAACATTCCTCCCTTTGGAACTAAGACCTCTAGACTTGCAGAGCATAGGGTCCCGGGGACAGGAAGCAAAAATTTTGCAAGTGGGTTACTGGGAATAATAGTGGTGCCACTTCCATTTCCACCAATTGATTCCTTGACTCATGCTGGGATAAACAGCATCATATATTGGATGCTGGTTTAGAGCATATACAGCTTTCTGGAGACATTGCCCCAACCCTGCAAAGTATTGCCACCTAGCTGGCACTGTAATTGTGTCATTAGAAAGCCATTCTATCATTCTATCAAGCCAGCTGCTTCAGGATGATGAGGAACGTGATAAGACCAATGAATTCCATGGGCATGGGCCCATTGCATACTTCATTTTCTGTGAAGTGAGTCCCTTGATCCGAGGCAATGCCGTGTGGGATACCAGGATGGTGTATAGTGCATTCTGTAAGTCAACGGATAGTAGTTTTGGCAGAAGCATTGAGTGCAGGAAAGGCAAAACTGCATCCAGAATGTCTATTTCAACAAGAACAAAATGCTGCCCTTTCCATGATGGAAGCATTCCAATGTAATGAATCTGTCTCCAGGTTGCTGACTGATCACCTTGAGGAATGGTGCCATTTTGGGAACTCAGTTTTGGTCTCTATTGCTGGCAGATTGGACACTCAGCAGTGGCCGTAGCCAAGTTGGCCTTGGTGAGTGGAAATCTGTGTTGCTGAGCCCATGCATAACCTCCACCCCTGCCACCATGGCCACTTTGTTCATTAGCCCATCCGGCAATGATGGGAGTGGCTGGGGAAAGAGGATGACTTGTTTCCACAGAACGTGCCATCTTATCCACTTGATTGTTAAAATCCTCTTCTGCTGAGGTCACCCTTTGGTGAGCATTCACATGAGACACAAGTATCTTCACTTCTTTGACTCATGCAGAAAGGCCTGTTCATATACCTCTTCATACCTTCTTGTCTCCAATTTTCCAATCATGTTCCCTCCAAGACCTGACCATCCAGCCATCTCATTGGCCACAGCCCATGAATTAGTATACAAACCCACATCTGGCCATGTCTCCTTCCAAGAAAACTGAACAACCAGATGCACTGCTCGAAGTTCTGCCCATTGGGAGGCTCTCCCTTCATCACTGTCACTCAGGGAGGTCCCAGAAAGGGGCTGAGTGTTGCTGCTGTCCACTTTGGAGTTGAGCCTGCATATTAAACAAAATGAGGCTGTGGAGGCTGATGAATCCGAAGATCAACAGGCAATACGGCAGGCACCAGCTCAAGTTCCAAGAACCAGACGATGACAATTCTGATGCAAGATCCAGAGCAAGCAAGTGAGGTTTGCCAGAATGTCTATATATATTTATATTTACATATTGGATGCAGGCCACACCTTCAGGTAACCCCCCTTACAACTGATTGGCTGGTCACATCATAGAGGATGACTACATCATTACATAATTGCCAAATTATATAACTGCCAAGCTACATGATTAAATAACTGCCAAACTACTGAGAATCAAGGCCCAGCCAAGTTGACCCACAGTATTAAACATCACAGCCCTTAACTCATGACAGTGATGAAATAATATGTACTTTTAAAATTTAGTTTTTTTTATGTCTCTTATTTGTCATAATTTAAACTAGAAAAAATAATGCACACGTTCGTGGATCACTGTGCATTGTTAAAATTTTCCATTGGCTAGTATCCCTTGATTGAATTTGTTTCTAGTTTATAAACCAGTGTCTTCCAAATTCTCAGGAGTGTGACACATAGGCTGAATGACTCAGGATCCAAGCAGGAAACAGACGGTCAGTTTCAAACAGGTTAAGCAAAGAAAGACAAATAAACGGGCTGTTTACAAAGGTGTGGTCAGAGTTAAGGGAAAGCAGGAGCAAGGGTGGTTCAGTACCCTAGGGCTAGCAATAACAGAATAGCAGGAAGCTCTTACTTCTTCTAGTCCTGAAAGAGCAAGGAAAGTGTTACCAAAAAAAAAAACAAAAAACCTTGTCCAGTTCCAGTTACCGAAACCTGGATAGAGTGACCTCCATAATCCCTATCTCCTGGTGTTTGTAGCTTGTGTGATCCTTTCTCCTTGACTGTGGGCAGGACCTATGGTTTAGAATAAAGTAAAGATGAAGGGATTTATGTGATTATGTATCTATGATTTTCTGATTATATTATGTAAGTCTGTAGTAACCATCTTGCTGGGCTCTCTCTTCCCCTTGCTGACTTCAAAGAAGCTGACGACAGTGTTAGGAGACCCCACATGCCAAGGAATGCGGACTCCCTGTAGGGGCTAAGGGCAGCTCCATCTAACTGTCAGCAAGAAACTGAGGCCTTCAGACCTACAACCTCAAGGAACTGAATTCTGCCAACAACCTGAGTGAGCTTGGAAGCAGATCCTTCCCCACTTGAACCATAGATGAGACTGCAGGCCCAGCTGACATGTTGACTAAAACCTTGTGCAACCCAAAACAGAGGATCCAGCTAAGCCATACCCCCAGACTGCTGACACACAGAAACTGAAAGGTAATAAATATGCTTTGTTTTAAGCGACTGTTTGGTGATACTGTTACACAGCAATAGAAAACTAATGAAGATTTAGTTATTAATATTGAGTGATTAAAAAAATTTATAAATAAAAAACTATTTTTAAAAATTACGAATAACCTCACAGCTGTTCAAGACAAATTTTTTGTCTTGAAGAGTTTGGGCAACAAATGTAGGAAAAGTCTTTCGGTTTTCAGAATTTTTTTGCTTGTGAAGTTAGAAGGGTCAGAAGCCTCTGCCACACCATTTTTACAGTTCGTATCAGGAGTGGGATTTGCTGCAATGGTTCCTGACTCATGGAAGCACTTGACTTAGGAAGAGAAAGAAAGAAGAGGCATAGGAAGTAAAACTTTTGATTCTTAGATGGTTACTTTGGTTGTTGTTACCTGTAATGCCTGAAAGAAAAGTAAGAAATGTAATGCTGCAGCTGAGGGGAGAAAAGCTGCATCTGGAGTGCTTTGGAGCAAAAGCTAGGCTAGTTAAACAAGATGATTTATAAGGGGCAGGTTTTCTGGTTCCACCCAGCCAGACACCCAAGGTCACATATGTATGAATGGGAAGATAGTCAAGTTGTGGAAAACAGAAGATGAAACCAGAATGTTTTTAAAACAAGTTATGTGTTTATTTGAATGGACTATGGATCTTGAATGTTTCTCCTACCTAGTGTTGTAAGACAGACCAACATGTATGACAGAAATGAATGCCGGGTATTATAGAAAACAGAGAGCATGTAACTCCACCTTAGATATGCTAAAAGGAGAACTACGGTTTGCCTGAAAGCAGTAGCCCTATGTATAGAGTATGGGGGCTTAGGTAAAAAATCTGAGCCCCACCCAAATTTTTATAGTCAGGAAGTTTGTATTTGAAAAAACATGCAGACCAACCCAGAACTGCTAAGAGAACAACACATTTGGAATTGAAGGAAGGGCTTCCAAAAAAAAAAAAAAAAGACTTTTGCTCTTTGAATTTGGGCAGGTGGTTTGCTTTTGGGTGCATTGAGGCAGGAGGTCAGTGCCCATTTTAAGAACCGCCTTCTAGGACTGGAAGTTAAAGGGAGCCAGCGAGTAGACAGCCTGGTATGCTCGCTTGTGGTGACCAACTGGCTTCACTCAATGAGTGAAAGTGAGGGAGGTGCAGCAACGAGGAGATGGGCTGCGTTTGGACATGTTCCACTGGTACTCTTTGACCTAGCCCACAGGGGAAAGGGATGAGCTGACCAGAACCCTACTGAATGAAGAGAAAGATGTTTGATGCCATGAGCTGTAGGTTGCTGCAATTTGATAGCTTGCTCTGGATTGGACTTTGCTTATGGATACAGATGCTCAAAGGTCCAACCAGAACAGAAGAGTCTTCAAGCTAAGGTATATGATTGTCTCTAAGAGTACTGGTTTGGTAGGGACAGGCAATTTAAACATTGGTTGTCTAAAACAGGGAGAGATAAAGGCATGAAGTAGATACCTTATAAATTTTCAGGGGTGTGCTTACACTCAAAATGAGAGAGACAAGTGAGAATCCTTACTGAATAGTTTTCTCTTTTCCCTATAGGTCAGGGGAAGAGAGAGTGGTGGAAGATGCTGATAGGATTATATGATCCAATTAACAGGGTTAACTGTGATTGTAGAGGGTGTAATTGTGAAACAGTGGCTAAGGAGGAGGCACTGCTGGATTGGAGTACAGTGGCTGAACCTAAAGTCCCTTAAAGGTTTTGCTATGCTGGTACTTTGTGAGACTTTTGCCCCAAGCCACCCCAGATGTGGCTCATCTCCCTTCAGCTGCAGCATAATATTTCTTACTTTCAGGCATTTTAGGTAAGAACAACCAAAGTAAGCATCTAAGAATCAAAAGTTTCACTTTCCACTCCCCTTCATTCTTTCTCTTCTTAAGCCCCATGCTTTCAAGAGTCTGGAGCCATTGCAGTGAATCCCACTCCTGACACCATTTGTAAAAATGGCTCACTGACACACAGAGGAAAAGAGCTGAGCACCTTCAGGCCAAGACTTACTGGTGGAGTGAAGTGCTTCTGGGAACTTATCAGTAGAGCTAAGTGTTACAAATAACACTTACCCAAGCAGATCAGGGACCTGACCAACCCAAGAGGCCCAAGGGGCTGAGGGCCAGAGAGTGGCCTGCCTGTGGGCATGGCTGAGAAGAAGCTGTCCTGATTGAAGAACTCTATTCTAAGTTGTTTCTGATCCTGAATTGCAACCCGTTACTTTCCTAGTAAACCCCACAATCATGAATATTGTCTGTGAGTTCTGTGCACATTTCAACAAATTATCAATCCAGCAGAGAAGTAGAGTGTGCTGTGGGAGGGACTGCTGTTGTCAGAATAGGCAAAAACGTTGGAGACTGGAAGTGTGTCTGATCTCTGCCTCATAAGAATCAGTCTTGGGATGTTGATCTTGATTCTCCTTCCCCCCTTGTGAAGTTAAAGGTCAGATGCCTTCACCACGTGGTTTTTACACCTGTGAAATCTGGGGACTAGCATTCCAGGCTTCAAGATAAATAACTGTGCTGCTAACGGTACAAGATTACTCTTGGGATGATGAAAATATTCTAAATATGATGGTGCTGATGGTTGCTGTGCAGTGTGAAATCACCTTGCAGAAAGAAATAGGTAGTTTTGGTCTTGGTTCCTGAGACCTGTGAGAGTTTGTTCCTTTTGCCTGGTTTGGCTGGAAAGCCCTGTCTAGTAACTGACCTTTGCCTGGATTGGCTGGGGAGTACTGCCAAGTAACTGACATTTGCCCAGATTGGCTGGAGAGACCACCCAGTAATTAACAACAAGCATGAGGACTGACTTATATAAAAGGCTGAAACAAAGAGGGTTTTTTAGGCTTCTTGGCTGAGAGCTGAGAGGGATGGCCCATCCACTAGGACACAGAAGCCTTGTGCTAGAAACCCTCCTAAATCTAAGTTAAAGAGCTGTAACGTGCTTGGAGCTGTGGACTGTGAACTGTGGCAGCAGCTGTGATGGCACCAGAAGCTCCAGAGACAATGAGCAGACCTGGGTGGTGGCAGCACAGTGTAAATGCAGAACCATGGCTGAAAGCTGTAACATTCTGATAGTGGTGGGCACTGGAGTGGGTAAGCAGAGTAGAGCTCCTGTCCAGACCTGTCCAGTGGCTGGGGGAAGGGGGGAGTCAGAATTGACTCAATGGCAACGGGTTAGAGAAGAAAGTGTTAAAAAAAAAAAAAAAGGGAATAGTCAAATACTGCTAAGAGATCAACTATGATTTGGACAGAACTCTTCATTGGGTTTGGCAAGATGAAGATGGTTGGCAGCTTTAATAAGATGTTAGTGGAGGAGGCGGATAAAAGACTGGATTAAAAGATGAGTCGTTACATAACACACTGGGGGGTTGAACACTCAGGGGCCACCAGTTATTTTATTCACATTTTTTCATGGTTTCCTTCAACACTGAATTAGATTAGGAGGAATATTATTGATCACTCACTCTTCTTTATGAATAAATCAATGCATAGATTGACATTAAAGTACACCATTTATTGTTACACAGAGCTAGCTGGTGTACCATCAGATCTAAATCAAGTACGACTTTTCTAGTCTATGTTATGGCTCACGAAATAGTGATTATCCAAAAAAATATTTTCCCTGGAAGCATTGGATTTTAGTAATGAGCAGAGCAAAAAGTCCTCTAGCACTCCTCCTTCATATATGTACCAAACATTTGCCAAGAGTTGATTGATTTTCTGCACATTAGTGATTAGTAGCTTCATTCACTTTTAAATAAAATATTTGGAGCATCCACAGAGGACAGTTATGCCTCTTTCACAAAGAATACCATTGATAAGACACAAAGTCAGATATATTATTTGACAACAAAACTTTCTCAGTTGCTTGTTTTGCTTTCTTTCTGAGCATATTTTCGATAATTTTGCAGCTGGTTTTTACAAACTTTTGATAATAGTTAGAACTGTATCTATTTTAGTATATAAAAAGTGCAACCCTGAATAAAATATCTTTAGTTCTGGCCTCTTTATGACTTTAGCAAAAGAATGATTTAATTTTATTCTGTACTGTTTTGTAATAGTAATGAAAATTTTAATTGGTTCACTGGAAGTAACAGTGTTTTGTGAGAAATTGAAATGAACACATTATTAACTTCATGCCAAAATCTGATAAAGTTTTTTTTAATAAAATAACACTGTGTGAAAAAAGAATAGTGAGATTGTCAATTTTCAGATATCCACTCTGACACTATCTATTTATATTTTTCTCTTTTTACTTGTTTCCATGAAATTATCACATTTGGCTATTATCTAAAAATGAGGTGATGTTCATTTTTATAATTATGACATTCCTGAATTTTAATATTTTATTTTCATCACTATGTTTTCGTTTATTGAAACACTTTTAAAGTAATTGAGGCCACATAATAGTAAGTGCAGAACAAATTAAAGTGTTGTGAAAATATTTTAACCAAGATGAATTGCACCTGATAACTGACAAACTGACCAACACAAGTTTTAAAGCACTTGTGGTATCTTTATAAATGAAATGATCACTAAGAGTGTAGTGGGATTTATGATTTGAACATGGTAGTGTAAAGTTAACATTTTTATGCTTTGAAAGTCACCCCAAAATAACAAGCAGAATGAGAAAAAGAGACTAAGGAACAAAAAAAAAAATCCCTAAATTACAAAGTAAATTGAAGGGTTGGGCATGCTATGGGTGAAGATTTTAGAAAAATCTTATTAAATTTAGGGCTGGGGATTGGATTTGAACTAGCATTAGGGTTAAGTATCAAAATATACTTCCTGAAAGTTAAGGACCTAACTTAAATCTCTTGGGTAGGCCCTTAATCTCTTGTTTCAAAGGCAGAAATGAGATCTACAGGCTGGTTGCAGGAGTTTCTCTGAACCCCTATTGTTCCAAGAACCAGAGAAATTGCATCAAAATATGCACCACATAAAAAAGTTGTATTTGCAGAAAGTAGTCTGCATCTGCGACAGTGGGGGAGAAGGGAGACTTTGCACTGTGAACATCCCACAGCAGCCTATTTACATTGGGAAAAAGTAAAGGCCAAACAAACTCACACACAAAATAATGAGTCATATGTGAAATTCTTGCTGGCTTAGAAAATAATAGAGAGCCAGAGTGGCAGGAAGCTGACTGGATGGGCAGGGAGCCATGAAGAGCAATGTTGGCCTGAGGAAGTATTCCTGTAGCAACGTAATTGTTGTGGATAACAAATCTTGAAATGGCAGCTGTGTGGACAAGCTGAGCCTTGAACACTCTAAGCCAAAAAGCCTAAGGAGGGCTGATGTGGTACTGGTTACTAATAGAAATAAAAACAAACCTTGTCTGGAAGAGAGCTCTAAAAGTTTGATTCAGAGGGCTCCCATGGAACTCACAAACAAGATTACGAGATTACCAAACATACAAAAAGACAGTTACCATGGGTGAGAGTCAGCAGAAATAAGAAACATCGGATATAGATTCTTCAAAGATTTCAAATATTGGAATTAAGTTAAAACAAACAAACCAGTGGCTGTCAAGATGATTCCAACTCATAGTGAACCTATAGGACTAAGTAGAACTGCCCCATAGGATTTCCAAGGAGTAGCTGGGGGATTTGAACTGCCGACCTTTAGGTTAGCAGCCAAGCTCTTAACTACTGTACCACCCAGGCTCCAAGAACTACATATATATATAAAAAAATGTACAACATAAAATAACTATATATGAAATGTTTAACAAAATTAAAAAGTTGAGCATTCAACTAAAAACACTCAAATGAATAGAAATATTTTAGAAGCAATCCAAAAGGTACTAGATATAAAAAATATAATTGATGTTAAAAAAAAAAAAGAGCTCAATAGAGGAGTTAACTAGCAGATTAGATAGCTCAAGTGAGAATTTGTGTACCAGAAGATATATCTGAAGAATCAATACAGAATGCAGTAAAGAGAAATAAGGAAATGGAAAATATGAAAAAGTTAAAAGACATGGAGGGTAGAATGAGAAAGTCTAACATACATTTAAACAGAGTGAAAATAATGAGAAAGGAGGAGATGTAACACATAAAGAAATAAAGCCTGTTCCATTAAAAAAAAAGTTAAATGTGTTCAGCAAGATTGCAAAATACACAATCAATACACAAAAATCAGTTGTATTTCTATACATTAGCAATGAACAATCCAAAAATAAAACTAAGAAAATAATTCCTTTTATAACAGCAAAATAAATAAATAAAATACTTAGGAATAAATTTAACCAAAGAAGTGTAAGATTTATATATTGAAAATTACAAAATATAATTGAAAGAAGTTAAAGAAGACCTAAATAAATAAAAAGTCATCTGTGATGGTTAAGATTGTGTGTTGACTTGGCTGGGCTATGATTCTCAGTGTTTATATGTGATCACCCCATGATGGGATCTGCTGTGAGTAGCCAATCAGTTAAAAGGAAGTTTCCTTGGGTATGTGGCCTGTATCCAAATATAAGTGGATGTCTGTCTTCTGCCCTCTCTGGATTCTGTAGCTGCCTTCTGTTCATCTGACCTCTGGTTCTTGGGACTTGAGTTAGCAGTTAATCTGTTGATCTTGGGATTTGTCAATCTTCACAACTTGTGAGCAAGAGCCCTGCTCACTAACCTGCTGATCTTGGGTTCACCAGCCCCTGCAGCTACGTCGTGAATCAGGAGAAGCCTTGCAGTCTTCCCGACGGTCTTGGGATTAGTGGATCTTCACAGTCTGTGAACAAAAGCCCTGCTCTCCAATCTACCAATCTTGGATTTGCCAGCCCCTGTGACTACGTAAATCAGAAGTCTCTATTCTGATCCATGGGCTTGGGACATTCTAGCCTCTACAATCAACGTGGTCCATTTCCTTGATATAAACCTCTCTCTCTGCATATATATATATATATATATATATTTTATTAACTTTTATTGAGCTTCAAGTGAATGTTTACAAATCAAGTCAGACTGTCACATATAAGTTTATATACACCTTACTCCGTACTCCCACTTGCTCTCCCCCTAATGAGTCAGCCCTTCCAGTCTCTCCTTTCGTGACAATTTTGCCAGCTTCCAACTCTCTCTATCCTCCCATCCCCCCCTCCAGACAGGAGATGCCAACACAGTCTCAAGTGTCCACCTGATATAATTAGCTCACTCTTCATCAGCATCTCTCTCCTACCCACTGTCCAGTCGCTTTCATGTCTGATGAGTTGACTTCAGGAATGGTTCCTGTCCTGTGCCAACAGAAGGTTTGGGGACCATGACCACCAGGATTCCTCTAGTCTCAGTCAGACCATTAAGTATGGTCTTTTTATGAGAATTTGGGGTCTGCATCCCACTGATCTCCTGCTCCCTCAGGGGTTCTCTGTTGTGCTCCCTGTGAAGGCAGTCATCGGTTGTGGCCGCGCACCAACTAGTTCTTCTGGTCTCAGGATGATGTAAGTCTCTGGTTCATGTGGCCCTTTCTGTCTCTTGGGCTCATAGTTATTGTGTGACCTTAGTGTTCTTCATTCTCCTTTGCTTGAGGTGGGTTGAGACCAATTGATGCATCTTAGATGGCCGCTTGTTAGCATTTAAGACCCCAGATGCCACATTTCAAAGTGGGATGCAGAATGTTTTCATAATAGAATTATTTTGCCAATTGACTTAGAAGTCCCCTTAAATCATGGTCCCCAAACCCCCGCCATTGCTCTGCTGATCTTTGAAGCATTCGGTTTATCCCAGAAACTTCTTTGCTTTTGGTCCAGTCCCAGTTGAGCTGACCTTCCATGTATTGAGTATTGTCCTTCCCTTCACCTAAAGCAGTTCTTAGCTACTAATTAATCAGTAAAAAACCTCTCCCACCCTGCCTCCCTCCCCCCCTCGTACCCACAAAAGTATGTGTTCTTCTCAGTTTATACTATTTCTCAAGATCTTATAATAGTGGTCTTATACAATATTTGTCCTTTTGCCTCTGACTAATTTCGCTCAGCATAATGCCTTCCAGGTTCCTCCATGTTATGAAATGTTTCACAGATTCGTCACTGTTCTTAATCGATTCTCTGCATGTATTTATATAATTTACTGGTTTTGCTTTTCTAGAGAACCCACCCTAAGACAACATCCCATTGTCATGGATTAGAAGACAATATTTTCAAGAAGGCAATGCTCCCCAAATTGATCTATTAATGCAATCCCAGCTGGATTTTTGTTGTTGTTGCAAAAAGTAACAGGATGATCCTAAAATTCGTATGAAAATATAGTGGATCCAGAATGATCAAAACAATCTTGAAAAAGAACAAAGTTGGAGGATGCATACTTTTCTATTTAAAAGCTTACTACAAAGTTACAGTGATTAAAAACTGTATGGTATGGACATAATGACAGACATATAAATGAATGGAATAAATTGAGACTTCAGAAGTAAACCTGGAAACTTACAGGCAATTGACTTTTGACAAGGGTGTCAAGACAATTCAATGGGGGAAAGAATAGTCTTTTCAACAACTGTGCTAAATATCTATATACAAAAACTGAATTTGGACTCCAATACTTCACATTATACACAAAAATGAACTCAAAATAAAGAGGGAAGCTAAACGTTAGAACTAAAACTATAAAACACTTAGAGGAAAACATAGATATAAATCTTCGTGAACTTGGATTGGGCAGTGGTTTTAGATACAACACCAAAAGCACAAGCAACATAAGAACATAATAAATTGGACTTCATGAAAATTAAAAACTTCTGTGTTTCAAAAGGCACCGTAAAGAAAGTGAAAAGACAACCCAAAGAATGGGAGAAAATATTTGCAGATCATATGATAAAGGACTAGCAATTCAACGATGAAAAGATCACCCAAGTTAAAAATGGGCATTTCTGCAAAGCAGATATCTAAATGGTCAGTAAGCATATGAAAAGATGCTCAACATCATTAGCCAGCAGGGAAATGCAAATCATAACTATGATGAAACACCACTTCATATGCTCTAGGATAGTAATAATAATAATAGCAACAACAATAATAGTAAGTGTTGTCAAGAGTGTAGAGAAAAAAAACCAAAGCCAACCCACTACTGTTAAGTCCATTCTGACTCATAGCGACTCCATAGGAAAGAGTAGAACTGCCTCATAGCATTTCCAAGACGCTAATCTTTATGGAAGCAGACTGCCACATCTTTCTTCTGAGGAGTAGCTGGTGGGTTCGAATTGCTGACCTTTTGGTTAGCAGCTGAGTGCTTTAACCACACCACCACCAGGGTGGTGAGAGAGATCGGAATCCTCAGAAATTGCTGGTGGGAATGTAAAATGGTACAGCTGCTCTGGAAAATAGTCTAGCAATTAATTCCTCTAAAGGCTAAACATAGAGTTATCATATGACCTAGCCATTATATTCCTAGGTATATACCCAAGATACTTGAAACCGTATGTTCACAGAAATACTTGTACATAAATGTTCACACCATATTTATTCATAAGAGCTGAGAAGTGGAAACAACTCTAATATCAACTGATGAATGGATAAACAAAATGTAATGTGCCTATACATTAGAATATTATTTAGCCATAAAAAGGATGAAGCACTATGTATGCTGCAATATGGATAAACCCTAAGAACATTATATTAAGTGAAAGAATCCAGATACAAAAGGCCACATATTGTATGATTCCACTTTTATTAAATATCCAGAGTAGGGAGATCCAGAGGGCAGAAAGTAGATTAGTGGTTGCCCGGATAGGAGACAAATGGAGAATAACTGCTGAAACTGGTGCAGGGTTTCTTTTTGGGGTGATGAAAATGTTCTGGAAAAAGATAGTCATGATGGTTGTATAAAATTTTGAATATGCTAAAAGCCACTGAAATGTATACTTCAAAATGGTGAATTTTATGGTATGTGAATTATATCAATAAAAATATTGCTATGCTTTAACATTAATATCACATACAGAATAAGCTTTTGAAAAAGGAAAAAAATTAAAATTTTAGAAAGGAAGTAATAAAGTTGTAAATTATTTGAAAATGACATGATTATATACCTGGAAAACCTGAGAGAAAAACACAAAATTTTATAGATCATAGGAGAATTCAGTGAGGTGGTGTTATGGATTGAACTGTGTCCCCCCAAAATGTATGTCAACTTGGCTAGTCCATGATTCCCTGTATTGTGTGATTGTCCACCATTTTGTCATCTGATGTGATTTTTCTATGTGTTGTAAATTCTGCTTCTATGGTGTTAATGTGGCAGGATTAGAGGCAGTTATATTAATACGGCAGGACTCAATCTACAAGATTAGGTTGTATCTTGAGTCAATCTCTTTTGAGATATAAAAGAGAGAAGTGAGTAGAGAGGCAGGGGGACCTCATATCACCAAGAAGGTAGTGCCAGGAGCAGAGCAAATCCTTTGGACTCGGGGCCCCTGCACTGAGAAGCTCTTAGACCAGGAGAAGACTGATGACAAGGGCCTTCCTCCAGAGCTGACAATGATAGAAGGCCTCCCCTGGTGATGACACCCTGAATTTAGACTTCTAGCCTAGCAGAGTGTGAGAGAATAAACTTCCATTTGCTGAAGTCACCCACTTGTGGTATTTCTGTTATAGCAGCACTAGATAACTAAGACAGGTGGATTGGTTTGCAATTAATATTCAGAAACGAATCACTTTCATACATACAAATGACAGGCAGTTAGAAAATATCTATTAACAATAGTAAGAAAAAAGAAAAAAATTACGTGTGGAGGGAATAATCTAAAAAGAAATGTGCAAAATCTATGTAAAGAAAACTATAAGTCATAACGAAGGGAAACAAAAGAAGCTTGAACATAACTTGACTAACATCATAAAACTTAAAATTCTTCCTAAATTAATCTATAACACTACCTCAAACAAACAAACAAAAATAGTAAGGATTTTTTTTGAGGGAGGGGGCGACAAGCTAATTCTAAAGTTCAGAAAAAGAAAAGCCAGAATATATCTGATAAAGAAGAAAAATGACAGAGAACTAGTCCAACCAAAGAGTAAAGCCTGTTTTAAAGCTGTAATTGTAGCAGTGTGGAACTGTGCATAGACAGATCACTAGAGCAGAATGGAATCCAAACAGAGACTCAACTACATATAAAAAAATATAGGAATTAGTATATGATAAAGTGATATTTTAAAGCACTAGGGTGAAAATGGACTATTACTCAAACTACATGTTTGAAGATAACTGGATAGTCATTGTAACAAAAAATGACAGTAAATCTCAGATAGTCAAAGTTTGCAATGAAAAGAAAAATCAAAATAGTTGAAGAAATCATTGGTGAGATTTAAACATCATTTCCTAGAAGCTCAAAAGTCACTAAAGAAAAATTGATGAATCCAATTTCATATAAAAGCTATAAAAAAGCTCTTTGTGTATTTATATGGAAGGCTGTCCTAGATATACTGTTAAATGTAAAAATAAAGGTACAGAACTCTTTGTGTAAAAAGAGAAGAAATGTGCGTGTGTGGTATAGTTGTATACTGCAAAATATTTCTGGAAAGATACACAACAAACTGATTAGAATTATTAACTCTTGGAGAACTGAGTGGCTAGGGAATGTGGTTGGAGAGAGACTTTATAGTGTTTATCCTTCAACTTTGTTCAATTTTGAATCATGTAAAAGTCATACATATTCTAAAAAAAATAAATAATGCACTAAGAATATAATTCAGTTTCTGTAAAAACAGTGACTAATCTTATATTTCAAATTTATGAAATCTGTGTAAAAATGTCTTTTTTTGCATTATTCTCTAAAATGACAAAACTCCCTTGACTACTTGACAGACCACCAATTGGCCACCATTTGAACAATACTATCCTAGAACTTTAAACTTTCAGAAACCACAGTTGAACATTATCCATATTCCCTTATTATTAAATACTATATTCTTGTACCAGAGGTTGAATGGGATCATATTAGAAAAACTCCTAGTCTTCAATTCAATATTTATTGAATACTTATTATATACCAATCTGTTATGCAGAGATAAATCATAGCTACTATCCTGAATAAACTCACAATAATGCTAAAAAACTACTAAACTATATCTAATTACATAAAATATGTTCTTAAGATCTCACCAACAAGTTGGCAATTGGTTAAGCGGGCTTATTATGACACCTCAATGCTTAAGTATAATTCTGAAAGGATGCATATAAAATTGATAATAATGATTACCTCTGTTGGGTGGGACTAGTGGCAAGAAGATCAGGGAAGACTTTTACTTCTATAAATATTAAAAACTGAAAATGGTGAAATAATGAGTTTTTAAAATTTATTTTTAGCTTTTTAATGTTTTTCAAATAAAAACACACACACACAAACAAGAGCTCTAAACAAACACATAAAGTTGGCTGTTTGCATAATTAAAGCAAATTATCATATACATATTTTCTACTTGCCTTCATTGAATTATTAGTACCAAAACTTTTCCCCGGTTTTCATTCCTAGATATTCTGTGTTATGCTTGACCCTTGTTGAATTAGGAAATGTAACTCTACCTTTTCTTAAGAAAAAGTATACAACATATCAAAGGATGAGAGCACTACTCAAAATCTGAAACCTAGAAACTAAATCTACTGCTTATTTAAGTCAGGGAAAGCTATACTGATCAGACATAGTCCAGCTGAGCGTCATGGATGGAATTGTGGCCCCCACGTCCGCCCTGCAAAGATATCCTAACCCCTATACCTATGCAAGTGATCCTTTTTGGAAATAAGGTCTTTGAAGATGTTATCGGTCAAATCAACATGAGGTCATACTGGAATAGGGTGAGTCCTAATCCCATCCGAGACGAAGGATACTATGTGATGCTGCAGATGCAAGCTAGGAGAGAGACATGGAACAGTTTTTCTCTCAGAGACCTCAGAAGGCATCAACACAGCTAATACCTTGATTTGGACTCTCAGTCTCTAGATCTGTGAGACAATAAATTTCTGTTCTTATAAGCCAACTTGTGGCATTTTGCTATGGCAGCCCTAGGAAACTAATACGTTGAGCAAAGCAAATATAAGGTCAGTGGGAAGAATTTGTTTTGGATAGTTGTCTTAGTTATCTAGTGCTGCTGTAACAGAAATACCGCAAGTGGATGGCTTTAACAAAGAGAAGTTTATTTTCTCACAGTAAAGTAGGCTAAAAGTCCAAATTCATAGTGTCAGCTCCAGGTGAGGGCTTTCTCTCTCTTTTGGCCTTCTTATCAATCTTCCCCCAGACTAGGAGCTTCTCTGCACAGAGACCCTGGATCCAGAGGATGTGCTCTGCTTCTGGCACTGCTTTCTTGGCGGTATGAAGTCCCCTGTCTCTTTGCTAGCTTCTTTCTTTATTTCTCAAGAGATTGCCTCAAGACACAATCCAATCTTGTAGATTGAGTCCTGCCTCACTAACACAATGGCCACCCATCCTCCCTCATTAACATCATAGAGGCAGGATTTACGACATATAGGAAAATCATACAATACTGGGATTCATGGCCCAGACAAATTGACACACACATTTTTTGGGGGACATAATTCAATCCATGGAAACCCTGGTGCTGTAGTGGTTAAGTGCTACAGCTGTTAACCAACGGGTTGACAGTAAGAATCTGCCAGGCGCTCCTTGGAAAATCTATGGGGCAGTTCTACTCTGTCCTATAGGGTCCTATGAGTCAGAATCGACTCGACGGCACTGGGTTTGGTTTGGTTTTTTGGTAATTCAATCCATGACAATAGGGTTGGTTACTGAGGCAAAAGTGAGTTGAAAGGCAGTCTTAGAAGCACGATTTCTTGGTTATGTTGTTGTTGTTAGATGCCATCGAGTCAGTTCAGACTCATAGTGACCCTATGTACAACAGAACGAAATGCTGCCAGATCCTGTGCCATGCCCACAATCGTTATGCTTAAGCCCATTGTTGCAGCCTCTGTGTCAATCCACCTCATTGAGGGTCCTTGTCTTTTTCTTTGACCCTGTACTTTACTAAGCATGATGTCCTTCTCCAGGGACTGATCTTTCCTGACAATGTGTCCAAAGTATGTAAGATGTAGTCTCTCCATCCTTGCTTCTAAAGAGCATTCCGGTTGTACTTCTCCCAAGGCAGGTTTGTTTGTTCTTTAGGCATCCATGGTATATTCAATATTCTTCACCAACACCACAATTCAAAGGCAGCATTTCTTCCTCTGTCTTCCTTATTCATTGTCCAGCTTTCATATGCATATGAGGTGATTGAAAATATCATGGCTTGGGTCAGGCACACCTTAGTCTGCAAAGTGACATCTTTGCTTTTTAACGCTTTAAAGAAGTCTTTTGCAACAGATATGCCCAATGCAATGCGTCTTTTGATTTCTTGACTGCTGCTTCCATGGGTGTTGATTCTTGATCCAAGCAAAATGAAATCCTTGACAACCTCAATCTTTTCTCCATTTATCATGATGTTGCTTATTGGTTCAGTTGTGAGGATGTTTGTTTTCTTTATGTTGAGATGTAATCCATACTGAAGGCTATAGTCTGAGTCATTGCCTGGGGCATCACATGAGGGAGATGCCTTATAAGACATTGCTGAATGTTCTTGGAATATATCCCCACCACCCATTTTTCTTCTAGACCTATAACTAGACTTAAGTCCCAGTGAGCCCCAAAAAGTGAAGTACAAAGCGTGACCAAGGAGGAGGTATGTTACCCTCCAAAAGAACAGCTTGACTTTTCTAATATGTACAAACAGAAACCTGGGGAATATGTGTGGGAATGGCTACTAAGGATGTGGGATAATGGTGCAAGGAACATAAAGTTGGATCAGTCTGATTTTATTGATGTGGGCCCACTAAGCACAGATTCTTCATTCAGTGTTTCAGCTCAAGAGGTTAGGAAAGGATCTAATAGTTTATTTGGTTGGTTTACTGAAACATGAATTATGCAGTGGCCCACACTAAATCAAGTTGGAGTGCCAGACCTGCCTTGATATACTGTAGAAGAAGGAATCCAAAAGATTAGGGAAATTGGCATGTTGGAGTGGATTTATCAGGTTAGACCCACAGACCCACACATGGAGTGACCAGAAGACACATCTTTTACCACAATGGTGAAGAACAAATTTGTGAAGGGAACTGAGAGACCTAACTGCAATGGGGCTGATTGGACCCTATAAAGGTAGGGGCCAATTGGTGACTCTCAGTGCAGAACGACAAGGTGGGTGTGGTTACCGTAATGGACAGTAGAGCCAAAGCAGTGATCAGAATATTCTGACTTGTATGGACTTATTGTAATGGCTATTTAGTCATGGGGTCCTGTCATGGATTGAATTGTGTCCCTCAATTCAGAGACAGGGGAACCTCATACCACGAAGAAAGCAGCGCTGGGAGCAGGGCTCATCCTTTGGACCTGAAGTCCCTGAGCTAAGATGCTCCCAGACCAAGGGAAGACTGATGACACGGACTGTCCTCCAGAGCTGACGGAGAAAGAAAGCCTTCCCCTGGAGCTGGCGCCTTGAATTCGGACTTCTAGCCTACTGAACTGTGAGAGAATAAACCTCTGTTTGTTAAATCCATTCACTTGTGGTATTTCTGTTATAGTAGCTCTAGATTACTAAGACAGGTCCCTAGGAGTGAAATAAATCAGAAATCTCCTAAATGTTTACTTGATCTGTACAAACAGAGGAGTTCTATGTCAAGTGAATGGTGGTCTAAAATTGCCAGAGTCTCGGCTCCTCAACCAATTCCCAGACTTAAACCAGTTTACAGACCCACAACTCCTTGAATGAAGGGAAGATCATGTCCTGTTGAGGAATGACCCCATTACACTGCCAAAAATTTTTACTGTTAATCTTTTGCCCAACTTTCTCTAGAGGGACCTATGGCCTTTTATGAGAGTGATTGTTTGTTGGGGAAAAGGAAATAATCAGACTTTTCAGGGATTAGTAGATACTGGCACTGAACAGACAGTAATTCCAGGAGACCCAAAATGTCACTGTGGGCCACCAGTCAGAGTGGGGTGTATGGAGGTCAGGTTATTAACAGAGTCTTAGCTTAAGGTTCAGCTCACGGTGGGTCCAGTGGGTTCCCGAAACCATACTGTAGTGATTTCCCAAGTTCCAGAATGTGTAATTAGAATAGATATACTCAGCAACTGGTAGCATCCAGTTTTGGACTGGATCCCTGACAAGTGGAGTAAGGGCTATTATGGTAGGAAAAGCCAAGTAGAAGCCATTAGAAGTATTACCACATTCCTTGAGGTATTACAGAGATTGCTGCCACCATCAAGGACTTGAAGGATGCAGGGGTGGTGATTCCCACCACATCCCCATTCAACTCACCTATTTGGCCTGTGCAAAAAACAGATGGATCTTGGAGAATGACAGTGGATTATCAAAAACTTAACCAGGTGGTGACTCCAATTGCAGCTGCTGTTCCAGATGTGGTTTCATTGTTTGAGCAAATTAATACCTCTCCTGATACCTGGTATGCAGCTATTGGTCTGGCTAATGCCTTTTTCTCCACACCTGTTTTAAAGGACCACCAGAAAAGCAGTTCGTCTTCAGCTGGCAAGGCCACCAACACACATTTACTGTCCTACCTTGCAGGTTTATCAACTCTCCAGCCCTATATCATAATTTAGTCTGAAGGGTTCTTGATTGCCTTTCCCTTCTGCAAGACGTCACACTGGTCCATTACATTACTGACATAATGCTGACTACATCTAGTAAGGAAGAAGTGTCAATGACTCTGGGCTTAATGGTAAAACATCTGTGTTCTAGAAGGTAGGAAATTAATTTGACAAAAATTCAGGCACCTTCCACCTCAGTGAAATTTCTAGGGGTCCAGTGATGTGGCAAATGTCAAGTTTCTTCTTTTAAAGTGAAAGATGTTATTGCATCTGCACCCTCTCATAACTAAAAAGAAGGCACACCCCCAGGTGGGACTCTTTGGATTTTGGAGGCAGCATATCTCTCATTTGGGTGTGCTACTCCAGCCTATTTATCAAGTGACTCGAAAAGCTGCTAGTTTTGATTGGGGCCCAGACCAAGAGAAGACTCTGCAACAGGTTCAGGCTGATGTGCAAGCCTCTCTGCCACCCATACGATCCACCGGATCCAATGGTGCCTGAAGTGTCAGTGGCAGATAGAGATGTTGTTTGGAGTCTCTGGCAGGTGCCTATGTATGAACCACTGCACAGACCTTTAGGATTTTGGAGCAAAGCCCTGCTATCCTCTGCAAATAACTATTGTCCTTTTTGAGAAACAGCTTTTGGCTTGTTACAGGGCCTTAGTAAAGACTGAACACTTAACCGTGGGCCACCAAGTCACCATGCAGCCCGAACTGCCCATCATGAACTGGGTGTTGTCTAACCCACAGAGTCATAAAGTCGGATGTGCATGACAGCACTCCATCATTAAATGGAAGTGGTGTATACAAGATCTGGCCTCAGCAGGACCTGAAGGCAAAAGTAAGTTGCATGAGAAAGTGACTCAAATGCCAATGGTCTACACGCCTATCACATTATCTGCCTTCTCCCAGTTTGCACCTATGACCTCACGGGGAGTTCCTTATGATCAGAAAACTGAGAAACAGAAAACTCATTCCTTCTTTACAGATGGTTTGTGTGATATGCAGGCAACATTCAGAAGTGGACAGCAGCAGGACTATAGTCCCTTTCTGGGACCTCCCTGAAGGACAGTGGTGAAGGTAAATCCTCCCAATGGGCAGAACTTTGAACAGCGTACCTGGTTGTTAACTTTGCTTGGAAGGAGAAATGGCCAGATGTATGACTGTATATTGATTAATGGGCTGTGGCCAGTGGTTTGGCTGGATGGTCAGGGACTTGGAAGGAACATGATTGGAAAATTGGTGACAAGGAGGTATGGGGAAGAGGTATGTGGATAGACCTCTCTGAATGGGCCAAAGAAATGAAGATATTGGTGGGTCATGGAGTGCACTGGTCTTACAATGTTTCCCATCATCCTGAAGCACCTGGCTTGATAAAACGATGAAATGGCCTTCTACATAAATACAATGCCAGCTATGTGGCAATAACTTGCAGTGTTGGGACAATGTTCTCCAGGAAGCCAGCTCTAAACCAGCGCCCAATTATGCTCTAAACCAGTATCCAATTTATGGTGCTGTTTCTCCCGTAGCCAGGATTCAGGGATCTTGGAATCAAGGGGTAGAAATGAGAGTGGCGCCACTCACAATTACCCCTAGTGTCCTAATTGCAAAATTTTTCCTTCCTATCCCTGCGACTCTATGGTATGCGGGTCTAGAGGTCTTAGTTACAAAGTGAGAAATGCTGCCTCCAGGAGACATAACACTGATTCCATTGAACTGGAAGTTAAGAATGCCTTCTGGCCACTTTGGGCTCCTCATGCATCTGGATTAACAGGTGAAGAAGGGAGTTACTGTATTGGCTGGTGTGGCTGATACTGATTATCAAGAGGAAATCAGATTGCTATTGCCTAATGGAAGTAAAGAAGAGTAGGTCTGGAATACAGGGGATTACTCAGGACGTCTCTTAGTACTACCATGTCCTGTCATTAAAGTCAATGGAAAACTAAAGCAACCCAATTCTCACATGAGTACTATTGGCTCAGATACTTCATGAATGAAGGTTTGGGTCACCCCACCAGGCAAAGAACCACAACCAGCTGAGGTGCTTGCTGAGGGTAAAGGGAATACAGATGAGTGGTGGAAGAAGTCAGTTCTAAATACCAGCTACAACCACATGACCATTTGCAGAAATGAAGTCTGTAATTGTCAGGAGTATTTCTTCCTTGTATGTGTGCATCAAATATTTTTGTTTTCTTTTTATAAAATATGAATTGTAAACAGGGCTAGTGCATTTTCGGTTGTACATGTGTTAATTGTATCATGTTAGGTGCAAGTAATACTTTACAATTGCCTTTATTTAGAGCTGGTGCCTGGTTTAGGGAGATGTATATGGGTGCCAAGTTGACAAGGAATGGACTATGATGGTTAAGGTTGTGTGTCAAATTGTCTGGGCCATGATTCCCAGTGATTTGGCAGTTATGATGTAGTTTGACAGCTATGTAATAATGTAATCACCTCCATGATGAGATCTGCTATGAGCAGCCAATAAGTTGAAAGGGAGAGTGGCATGCATCCAATATATATGGACTTTCTAGCAAAGCTCGATGGCTTTTTTCTTGCTCTGGATCCTCATCTGACCTCTGGTTCTTGGGACTTGAGGTAGTAGCTTACCTGCTGATTTTGTGATTTATCAGCCTCTGCAGCCTTTGACCCAGAGGCCTGCTGTCTGACCTGCCAATCTTGGGTTTTCCAGCCCTGCAGCTATGTGAGTCAGGAGAAGCCTCCAGCCTGACCCATAGACTTGGGACTTTCCAGCCTCTGCAACCACACGAGTCATATCTGTGATATAAATCTTTCTCTTTCTCGCTCTCTCTCTACACACACACACACATACATACATATACATGCTTCACTGGTTTTGCATCGTTAGAGAACCTAGCCTAAGACAGTAAGCAATGCACATGGCGAAAAAATATAGGCCTTCTGAGGTCTGGCAACATGTTAGGTGCTGCTTCCTGCCCCTTTACAAGGCATGCTCACTTACAAGAGGTGACGTTGAACCTCATGCAGACTACTTCAACTCAGGGCAGACACCCCTTCCATTCCATTCCTATGTGTGTACTATGCTTGTTGCATAGTCTCTCTGGGAGTAAGTGCCAAGACACACACCTCCCACAGCTGCTGCAACTCATCAGTCAGAGGTTTCACGGTGAATGTTTCTGTAAACTAGGCACAATATAACCAGCTAATATTCCACATTTATCTTAATTTGCTACGTTCTAGAGAGCAAAGAGGAAAGAAGGTGAATCTAAGTTCATATTACCAGGGTCCCTAGGTCTGGGGTAATAGTTCAGACCAGCTGAAAACCCTTCACATGCAGAGGCTAATAAACATTGCCCCTTTCTTCCTCTTGAATTCAGAATCAGTTGAGAGATAGAGGAGTTAAATAAATGGAGACCTAAATATCTCCTTAATAAAGTTCAGCAAGATGTGACCAAGTGGGCATGCTAACACTATTCACTGGTCACTGGCACCGCTGAACAATGTGAGTTTCCTGGCTGATGTAGGCCCATGAGGGGAGAGCAGGGTAGAGGAAGGGCTGAACTTATTCTTCCCATCTCGCCTGTCATATTAGTCACTTTTTTTATTCCCCTGGGGAGGAGTGAGGAGAGGCTCAGGGGTTCCTAACCTTCCAGGCAATTTATAGTTACCCAGGGAACTAATATGCGGCTAGGGAAGTCAGGGTGGAAAACAATGGGTCTAGTAGAATTACCCTATAGAGAAACATAAGGAATGGAGATACTGTCGCTCCCTATAGCAAGGGAAGGTTCTCTCTCTCTTTTTTTTTATTGTGGTGAAAATATACACACTAAAATATTTGCCAACACAGCTTCCACATTTACAATTCAATGACATTGATTACATTTTTTACGTTGTGCCACAATTGTTGCTATCCTTTTCTAAAAGTTTATTTTGACTATGCTGTTATTTTAGTAAGTGGCAGCTTTTCTCTAGTGTACTTCCTCTTAATACAAAGCAAATAAAGACACCTGTTCTCAATTTCTTTTACTGATAAGACTGTCTTTAAAAACTCAGACTCAGTGCCATCGAGTTGATTACGACTCATAGCGACTCTATAGGACAGGGTAGAACTGCCCCATAGAGTTTCCAAGGAGCACCTGGCGGATTTGAACTGCCGACCTCTTGGTTAGCAGCCGTAGCACTTAACCACTACGCCACCAGGGTTTCCAAGACTGTCCTATAGGGTTGCTATGAGTTGGAATCGACTCGATGGCACTGGGTTAAGACTGTCTTTAAAGCACCTGAAATATTACCTGTTGCCTCTAGGCTTATGTTAACTCCCTTGTTTGAGATAACTACAGGAAGTTCTTTCTTTGGTGGGTGGGTGGGTGGGGGTGGTGGTAAGGAAATGAGTAGAAAAATAGTGTTAGTTCATAAAATATTTTTCAGACATTCCTAATTTGGTTTGTAAATACCATAATCAATACAGTTTTCATTTTCCGTTTGTTCAACAAGAAGCTATACAAGCCTCGAAGCAGCTTTTATTTTTTAAGATGGCTATTATAATTAATTGTCTCCCTGTTGCTTAGGTTTTCAATAAGCCAAATAATGCGCTTTTGACTGTATTAGAAAGTAAAACACAATTGGAACTTTATTTGTTCTCTGATGTCCCTTGACCACATACTTCAACATCTCATGACATGTCTATCACTTGGTTTATATCGTAGTTTCTGGCATCAGCCTCAGAAGATTCTCAGAAATGTTCTTACCTCACATATGTGAAAGAAAGTAAAAGACCACTGGGGTCGATTATGGATCTGAGGCTTACTGAGTGAGGGCTGATTAAAACCAGGGAGCATTGAAGCTGAAAGTGGAGAGGAACTTGTTTAGGCAGCGCAAGTAAAGGGTTTTCAAAAAGCAGGGGATTTCCAGAAGGGAAGTTATAATGATTGGGTCTTAGGTATTTCTTTATTTGAAGGGAGGGTTTTACAAAGCGAAGGTTTTGTCATTGGTTTTATAGGTATACTTGTACGTTGGGGATTGGTTGTGTCTGGTATGGTGAGTCAGAAACATCCCTTTATGTCAAGTTGTTTTTCCTGGAAAGTCCCTGAAGTTAGAACATTTCGAAAACACCCTATTGTTCTTGGAAAAGTCCACAACTGGTACAAATTGTCATTTTGTTTCTTAACTGTGTCTCGCTATCTTGTCCCTCCAGTTCTCCTAGTTTCCAAGTCCTTTTCTGGTCTTATTCTCTAGCTCAGAGTCCTCATCATCCATTACTACTCCAGCACTCTCAACTCCCTCACATTCTTACTCTTCTGTTTCACCTGTGCTATCACCACCCAAAGGAGCCCTGGTCGAGGACTGGTTAAAGCCCTTGGCTGCTAAGAGGTCGTTGGGTCGAAGCTACCAGCAACTCCGTGACAGAAAGATGTGGCAGTTTGCTTCCATAAATATTACAGCTTTGGAAACCCTTCGGGGCAGTTCTACTCTGTCATATAGGGTTGCTTTGAGTGAGAATCAACTTGACAGTAGCGGGTTTGTTTGTTTTTGAATTTATTATCACCCAAACTACAACCTACCTTCTCCATTCCTATTAGACGGTAACTTTGTAAAAACCAAACAACACTCGGTTTTACATCTGACAAATTTAGCTTCAGAACTTAATTCTGCTATTTTATCTATAGCAGATATTTGCAAATTTTTGCTGACCTCTCTTCTTTGGGTAATTACATCTCAGTTCTCTTTTGGTGCAGCACATCTACCTCATTGTACTTCAATTCAGCCCTCCCTAACTAAGCATATGACCCTTGCTAGGTCAAGTAATTTCTCTGTCTTTGGAACTGAACTCTGAAGTGAAGTGATACAAAAACATTAAGCTGTTGGGGATGATTTCCACAGGCCAGTATGTCCTAAAGAATCAGTTTATCCATTTCTACTACTGAGATCTATGAATATGCTTTGTTTTATGCCCTTTACATGTTGGTTCATCAGTTTTTTGTGCTTCCACATAGCCTTCCAATGAAATTTCTTTTATCTTTAAAATTTCTCTTATCTTAGCCAATATCTTTTATTAGCTAGAGTAATATCTGTTGTTTGCAACCAGAAAAACCCTAACTATGTCCAACAATGGATGATACATAAACAAAGTATGGTATATACATACAATTAATTTCAGCCATAAAGATAAATGAAGTCCCGAAACATGCTACGACATGGATGTACCTTGAAAACATTATGCTGACAGAAATCAAGTCAATCACAAAAGGAAAAGTATTGTATGATCCCACTTATATGAAATAACAAGAATAGGCAAATGTATAGAAACCAAAGTTTATTAGTTGTTATCAGGGGTAGGAGGTAGGGGAAAAGGGAAGTCATTGTTTGGAAAGCAGTGAGTTTTGTTTATGGTGATGGGAAAGTTGTCAATGAGAGATGATAGTTGCACATGATTAGTGTAACTGACGTCACTAAACTGATTTCTAGGCATTTAAGGAAATATGTATCTAATCAGGGTTGTATCCTTTCACCATACCGATTCAATCTGTATGCTGAACAAATAATCAGAGAAGCCGGACTATATGAAGAAGAATGTGGCATCAGGATTGGAGGAAGATTCATTAACAACCTGCATTATGCAGATGACACAACCTTGCTTGCTGAAAATGAAAACGACTTGAAGCTCTTACTAATGAAGATCAAAGATCACAGCCTTCAGTATGGATTGCACCTCAACATAAAGAAAACAAAAATTCTCACAACTGAACCAATGAGCAACATCATGATAAACAGAGAAAAGATTGAAGTTGTCAAGGCTTTCATTGTACTTGGATCCACAATCAACAGCCATGGAAGCAGCAGTCAAGAAATCAAAAGACGCGTTGCATTGGGTAAATCTGCCGCAAAGGACTTCTTTAAAGTGTTGAAAAGCAAAGATATCACCTTGCAGACTAAGGTGCACCTGGCCCAAGCCATGGTATTTTCAATTGCATCATATGCACGTGAAAGATGGACAATGAAAAAGGAAAACCAAAGAAGAATTGACACCTTTGTGTTGTGGTGTTGGTGAAGAATATTGAATATACCATGGAGTGCGAAAAGAAAGAACAAATATATCTTGGAAGAAGTACAACTAGGATGCTCCTAGAAACAAGGATGGTGAGACTGCATCTTACATAATTTGGACATGTTGTAAGGAGGGATCAGTGCCTGGAGAAGGACATCATGCGTGGCAAAGTACAGGGTCAGCGGAAAAACAGAAGACCCTCAATGAGGTGGATTGGCAGAGTGGCTGCTAACAACGAGCTCAAGCATAACAACGATTGTAAGGATGGCGCAGGACAGGACAGTAGTTCTGTTGTGCATAGGGTTGATATGAGTTGGAACCAACTTGCTGGCACCTAACAACAACAACAAATTGTACACCTGAAAAATACTGAATTGGCAAATGTTGTGTTATATATATTTGAATGTCATGAGAATTAAATGAGAAAACCAGCATCACACATGCAATAGCCGTGATGAATCCATGACCTCCAAACTCATTGAACTTCCAGCAGAGTTTGGCAATCTTTTTATTTGTTCTGGGCCATCTGCTTTGCAATATCCACTCAGCAGATGTCACAAACATTCACAACTTTCTTTAGGCTGCCTACTTTCCAGCCTGAGTCTCAAGAACCTGATTCAAAAGTTACAGTAGAATGTCAAGGAGGGAGGCACTGGGTTTGTAGAATCTTGGAAGGCTTTATTGATCTTGTGATTAGTGCCAGCATGTCTCAAACCCAGTCCACAAGAATAAACTTTTGAAAAAAAATATATAATAAAAAGTCAGCCCAAATTTTCAACATTGATCAGAGTCACCTTGTTACTACCTGCACTCTATACTAAGTGTTTGTAATACTCAGAAAAACTCAGCAGTTTCTTCTGCACATACATATCACTCTAATATGCAGTGCTATATTAGGTAGACTGATGGAATGGGGTTATAATTGGCTCAGCTGCTGAAATTCTTCCTCATAATTTAAAGTTGTTAGACCTGAAGGCCATATCTGGTTGCTTATCTTTTTGCTGTAGACTTCTGGTATGCTGAGAAAGGCAGCATTATGCAATCTTTGTTTGAAGGACTGTTGACTGTCAGGATCAGAGTGTTCCTGGTTTGTCCTGGTACCAGACATAATACTTGAAATTTTTTGTACCTTCTTCCCAGGTGACCATCAGAACATCAATATTACATGTGACTACAAATCAGCTTGGCTAGTATTGCTTTATTCTGGTATGTTTGTATTTTTCTTATACAATCCAAATAATAAATAAAAAACAGCACTACAAGATGAAGGAATGTAGGCTAATTTGAAAAATAGTTTCAGGGTATCTAAAACCAAGCCTGTACCTTTCTCATTGATTTCTGGGTAAGAAGACTCCCTTAAAAAGAAGTCCTGCCTCCCTTGCTCCCTCTTTCCTTTCTTTTCTTCCTCTCTGTCTTTTGAAAGCTCAACAAATTACCTAGCATTAAGTTTGTTAGACATGGCACAGACTCAGTATACATTGTTCAAATTTCCCTTTTATTTAATATTCATTTTTGCTTTGCATTTTTTAAAACTGTACTAAAGTTTTTCAATGTTCAGATTTTTTCTTGAGTGAACTATAAGTTTATTGTTTTGATCTCTGATAAGCTTTAAATAGGACAGCAATGGCACTGCTTAATAGTCTCCGGACAGCCTTTTGACTAGATGGACTTGAAGTTCAGAGACGGTTTCATCAGTCTTAGAATGGAGGCTCTAGAGATTCAAGCATGTAGAGAAGGTCTGGGTGCTCAATCTCAATCCCAGTGGTTTCACTGGCAAAAATAAGGCTTAAATAAGAGGAAACATCTGTATTCCTGACACCTGGTTTTACTTTTGAGAGGCAGCACATGCCAACATGGAAGCATCATAAGTTTCTGATATTGTATATATATGAACTGCTGGCTGCTGCATAGTAGTCTGTGGTTCAGCATTACAGTATTGTTGAGCGTCATGAACAGGTGCTCACAGCACATTTATGTGGTAGAAATATGGGGACCACGGGAGTACCTATAGTAGCAACAGAAGCAGGATATGGATCCAGCGTCTACGTTAGCAACACCCTGTGGGACATGGCTCAGAACTTGACCTCATAAAAGTGATTTAGGAGTGGTTGAGGAAAGGTTTAACCTTGGAACCCCGATAATTCCAAAGAGTTGGTCTTAGTTGAACAGTTTGTCTAGGAGGATAGAATGTGATAGGAGCTGATTATGAGGCTGGGTGCAACTCTTACTTTCACCATTTCTGTGTAAACTGCTTATTAGGACAAACCTTCTGTTCTTCTTTATGTTGAGCTGAGACTACAAATAATGGCTTAGTAGACATATTGGTGGCTTCTTCTGGGGGAGAGGAACCCTTTGCTCTGTCCATTTTCCTTCATGCCTTTGTACTAGTAATTTTACCAAGTGGATAAGACTCTTTTTGGAGATAAGGTTCCCTTTAGAATACTTAAAAAAAAAAAAGTTTCTCCTCCCAATCAGAAGTAACAGACCCTCTCAAGTTGAGCCAACACTTCTATCAATTGAGAAACCTGTGGGACTTTCACAAGGAGCTTGTTACAATGATGTGGAACTCTAAAAAGGGAACTAATCTGGATATTTAGATTTGGCAGCCATCAGCATAAAGATGGTAGCTAAAGTCATTGTTATAGAAGAGGTTATAAGGAGACAGTGTTTAGAATATATTAAGAAAAGAGAGGTGAGGATTGAATTGAACAGATATCAATATTTATAGAGATGTAAGGGAAGGAGATCCACAATGGAGGCTAAGAAACAGTAACCATAAGGTTAGGACAGAAGCCAGAGAAGAATGGTGTCACTGCAGCCAAGGGAAAAGAAGTTCAAGGAAAACAAATGCTACAGGGATAAAGTGAGAGCTAAAAATGTATTAGAATTTTCAACCTAGAAGTCCTTGCAGTGTCCTAGTGACCTGGGGACTGCAGTTTCAGTAGAGAGGCTGGGGTGTAGCTTGAATGGCTGTGGACAAGAAAATATATGGGAAGTGAGAAAGCGAACTTGTCTTTCAGGAGACTCGGCCACGGAGATAGAGCAGTGTCTTAGTTACTTAGTGTGGCTGTAACGTAAATACCACAATTCCTGTTAAGGAACAGGAATTTATGATCTTACAGTTTTGGAAGTTAAAACTCTAAATCAGGGCATCGGCTCTAGGTAAAGATCCTTCCTTGTTGGTAGCCCCAGGAATTTCTTGGCCTTGCTTGTGTCTGTCTTCTCCCTGTGTATCCTCTTTATTTGCTTTTTTGATAAAATACCACTTGGAAGTGATTAGGTTTAGGACCCACCCTACTCCTGCATGAACTCATTAACATAACAAAAGAAAGCTCCTATTTCCAAATAGGATCTTATTTACAGGTGCAAGTATTAGGAGTTCAACGCATATTTTGGGGGGGGACAAAATTTAATCTATAACAAGTAGCAACTAGAATGGACCTAAATTCCAGGGAGAGTTTTTTTTTTTTTTTTTCTTTTTCCCCAGGAAGGCATAAAGTGAAACCTCAGGTCATAGTTTCTATGTATCTAGATCGAACATAGGTGAAGAGCTAGTAAAGAGGAAACAACCAATGCTGTAAGAGTGAGGGGGTGATTAGTGGAGTAAGGTCCCTGAAAAGGGAGGAAAAGAACATTAAAGGAGAAAAGGAAAGTGTGGTAGCAACCTACAAGTCAGCCCCCAATAATCATTGCCTCCTGGTATTTACACCCTTGTGTTGTCCCTTTGTATAGCAATGGTCTGAGTGACCAACAGAATATGGCAGAAGTGGTGGTATGTCACTTACGAGGTTAGGTTATAAAACTCACTATAGCTTCCATCCTGGTGTTGATCCCTCTGTCTTTCTTTCTCATCATTTTGTCTGGGAAAAACTAGCTGCCTTGTCATAAACAACCCTATGGAGAGCCATATGTGGTGAGAAATTGAGGTTTCTTGCCAACAACTGTGTGAGAGTGAGCTTGGAAGTGGATCCTCCAGCCCACTCATCTTGAGATAACTGCAGCCCTGGCTACATCTTAGCTGTAACCTCATGAGACACTATGAGCCAGAACCACTCAGCTAAGCTGCTCCTAGATCCTTTCCCTCAGAAACTGTATGGGATAATAAATATTTCTTATTTTAAGCTGATAAGTCTTGGGAAATTTGTTACACAGAAATAGATAAATAATACAGGAAGGATTGGCTTTGGGCAGGAGGATGGACTCTGCTTCCTCTGAGAAGCTACTATGCCTCGTCATTTTTACAGGTTTTTTTGAAGTTTACCCTTTATTGCTTAGGCTGGGTATTGTAAAATATCTCAAATTGCAAATTATAATTAGACTTAAACCATTTTCATCACTCATTAAAAAATATTTAAAAAATTAGAATCTTCTACTTTTTTAACATCCTGCCCAAAGTTGGCTATAAAACCTCTTTTATTAGCTGATTTCCACTTAATCTTTCATTTGGTAAACCTTTATTGTGTGTGACATTATTATAAACTGCAGAGAAAGCAATGCTGCTTTTAAAGCTATTAGTAGGATGATCACAACACATCACCAGTAGGGTAAAGTTAACCTGGCACATAATGGTCTAATCCCAGCTCATGTTCCCTATTAGTTCCTGTCTTAGTTATCTAGTGCTGCTATAACAGAAGTAACACAAGTGGATAGCTTCAACAAACAGAAGTTTATTCTCTCACAGCCTAGTAGGCTAGAAGTCCAATTTAGGACATCGGTTCCAGGGGAAGGCTTTCTCTTCTGTTGGCTCTGCAGGAAGGTCCTTGTCATCAATCTTCCCTGGTTGAGGAGATTCTCAGCAGAGGGTCCCTGGGTCCAAAGGACATGCCACTTTCCTGGCTCTTGTTTCTTGGTGGTATGAGATCTGCATGTCTCTCTGCTCACATCTCTCTTTTATATCTCAAAAGAGATTGGCTCAAGACATAACCCTGCCTCAATGAGTCCTGCCTCATTGACGTAACTGAC
Organism: Elephas maximus indicus; assembly: GCF_024166365.1. NCBI lineage: Eukaryota > Metazoa > Chordata > Mammalia > Proboscidea > Elephantidae > Elephas > Elephas maximus. The sequence goes on from NC_064822.1 coordinate 90,250,940, forward strand.
GCTAATCCCGTCTCATCAGCATCATAGAGATAGGATTTACAACACATAGGGTAAATTTTGTCAGATGACAAAAATGGTGGACAATTACACAATACTGGGAATCATGGCCCAGCTAAGTAGATAGATATTTTTGGGGGACACAATTCAATCCATGACAGTTCCCTATTAGTAGGATGATAAATGAGCTATTTGCTAGTATATCCAATTTATCTAGCAGTAAGGATTTACTGAACAGAGAATTCAAGATATTAGAATAAACATATAAACAAATACCCAGATGGTAGGCGTGAGAAGTTAATAATCCTGGCAGAAGAATATGTTACATACAAAAATATCATGAGTGCATGAAGAACAATCTGAGCATTTGTCAAATCAAAAATGTGTTCAAAGCAAAAATCATGTTTGTATGACGAACAGTAGAGCACCACTTAAGAGAAACGAGTACCCTGGATCTGAGTAATGAGAAATTCCTGTCACAAGCCAATATAACAGCTCAAGAGATGATATAAAAGATGAATCAAGGAATTTTGAGGCTATTACCAGGTAGATTTGAAGCTCATTATTGAAGTCCTGTCTCAGGTTATCTAAGAGAGTTTTTTCCTCTAATTTAACCACTTAGTGTAAGAAGCACATATAAAAAAGTATTCTGCTAGTCAGGAGCAGGTTAACCAGTAAGCAAGGTAGCACAGGCTTCCTAAGTAAGAACAAGTAATCCCATGCATACCTTGCTTATTGGGCAATCTGTCCCTGCTGCTAGTGGATGTGGACTTATCACAATAATACACTTGTAAAATTTTTACTCATTTCTGTCCTTTATCTCAGACCTTTACCCTTCCATTCTTTTTAGGAAGCACTTACGTGCAAACCATTGTGCAAAGTTTAAAATACCAAATATGCCTTAAAGAAATTAGAGTTTTAAACCACTTTATGTTCTCCTTAATTTTTGGGTTTCACTAGGTTGGAGCAGACTGTACCACAGCAAGAGCCTATTGGCCAAGTCATGGGGCTGGCCAAAGGTGGCAAGGATATTAACAGGCCTAGCTGTCAGTATAGAGAGAAGCTCTAACCTTTGGTTAGCAGTGGATCTCTTTAACCACTGTGCCACGAGAGCTCCTTCTAAAACTTTATAGTACTATAAATATATATATATTTTTATCATTGATACAATTTTTTTTTCTTTCTTTGGATATTCTTGGCAAAAGCTCAGATAGGCCTTGCATTAAGTTCCTAGGGATGCCATAACAAAATACCACAACAGGGTGGCTTTTAAAAACAGAAATTTATTGTCTCACAATAAACTGGAGGCTCAAAGTCCAAATGAATATGTTGTCTGGATCAAGCTCCCTCTGACATCTCTATGGAAAGATCCTTTCTTGTCACTCCCAGCTTTTGGTAGCCCCAGGCATTCCCTGGCTTGTAATGCATTGCAATGCATTTTCACATGGCTGTCCCTCCTATAGAAACCCTGGTGGCATGGTGGTTAAGAGCTATGGTGCCTAACTAAAAGGTCAGCTGTTTGAATCCACCAGTTGCTCCTTGGAAACTCCATGGGGCAGTTCTATTCTGTCCTATAGGGTCACTATGACTCAATGGCAAAGGTTTTTGTTCCCTCTTTTGGAACCCTAGTGGCTAAGTATTAAGAGCTCAGCTGCTAACCAAAAGGTTGGCAGTTTGAATAGCAGCTGCTCCTTGGAAACCCAATGAGGCAGTTCTACTCTGTCCTATAGGGTCGCTATGAGTTGGAATCCACGGCAAAGAGTTAGATTTGGTTTTTGGAGTCCTTCCTTGGGAGCCCTGGTGGTCCAGTGGTTAAGAACTTGGTTGCTAACCAATAGGCAGGCAGTTTGAATCTACCAGCCATTCCCTGGAAACCCTATGGGGCAGATCTACTCTGTCCTATGAGGTCTACTATGAGTTGGAATTGACTTGGCAGCAACAGGTTGGCTTACAGGGTCTCTCTTTGTCTATCTTTATGTGGCTTTTGTCCTCTTTTATAAGGACACCATTTAGATTAGATTAGGACTCACCCGACTCCATGGGCAACAAGTCGGTTGGTTTGGTTCTATGTCAGTATGACCTCATATTAACTGATAACTTCTTCAAAGACCCTATTTCTAAACAAGGTTATAGTCACAGGTACCAGAGGTTAAGATTTCAACATATCTTTTTGGGGGACATTTCAATCCATAACAGTCCTTAAGGCTTGAACACAACTTGAAAAGCATTAACAATTAAGGCTAAACAAACACATATGTCTTTAAGAAAATCATTAACACATTCAAAATTAATTTTTTAGTCAGAAAATAATGTCTAAAACATATATATATCACTGAAAAGCATTACATCTTTATATCCTTAATATTTCATGAACTTTGTGTCTAGTACCCCCAAACAGGACCTATTTTTCCACACCAAAAAAGCCAAGCCTATTAGCATTGATGATTGCAAATGGTTGCACTAAAACAACTGACTTTATGGATTATGTGAAAGCACGTTCCTAAGGCTTTTTAAAAATATCTTTCTATTATAAACATAACACATTCACTGTAGAACTTTTGGAAACTCTGTAGAAGTGTAAAGAACATTATTATAACCCATAATCACATTGCTCATAGCTCACCACCATTAACATTTTTGTATTTTTACTTTTTCCAATTTCTTTCTCCCTCTTGCCTACTTTTTTCCCACTTACTTTTTATTATGAGCAGACTATGGCATTACATAATCTTTCAAATCATGCTTTTTACTATCATATTCTAAAAAGACTTTTTAAAAAATAAGTATGAATTTGCTTCAACGTCAGGTAACTATTTTTCCTCCAGGTATTTTCCTAAGGACCCAAGCTCAAAACTTGGATCACTCGTACTTCTTTTTTTTTCTTATGGAAAGTCACTGAATTCTATCAATTTTTTCCTTTCTATTCCTATTACCACGGCCCTGGGTCAGGCCCTTGTTTCCTCAACTCTATTATATTTAAATCGTTTTCTGACTAGTCTCCTTCTTTCTAGTCTCTTTCCTCTATAATCTGTTTTATATACCACAGTGCTTTATTACCATGCTCAAAAACGCTGACTGGGCCTACATTCTACAGCCAAGGTCCCAACCTGGAGCTCTGAGGCTGGATATATAGTCTGCAAATGTTTTATTAGAGGTCCGCAGTGTTCTGAAGACAGCTTTTAATTAGCTGGACTCTTTTAGATGGGGCATGTGCTTCACAGATTTGTGTTATATGCTTAGAATCTAGACTTCCAAGTATTCATGAGCAAATTTTGCATTGTACAACTCCAGGACACACGGTGCACATAACACCTCCCCTTGGGTTGTGTAGTGTCCAACCTATACACAACTCTACCCGGAGGACTTGCTGAAGCCTACTGCATTTGAGGTTTTATATTCTGGTCTACACAATATGAGAAAGAAAACTGATATCTATTAGTCACCATAATGACTAATGAAGCTCATCCTACATCATGGTCTTGAAAAGGCTGACATTCCTAAAAGCTTTGCACTTTAAGATAAGCCTTAAAGAACAGAAAGATTCAAAAAGCCTTGAATTCCAAGATAAGCCATAAAGTTAATTTTTAGTCAAAGGACAGAAACATCATGTTTTTCTTTTAAACAAAATGGTTCTTTTAATCATAAGCTATCCAATTAGAATCGTCAACTACCATATCTGACCTTGTAATTTTATATTTCAGGTATTTCTTATTTTTGTTTTTGATTAGGTAAACCAGTTCTGTACTAATGTTCTTCTTGCAAATGCAAGTTAAAACCGTAATCAGTTCTCAAATTTGTCTCTGATTCCTTGAATCATAATTCTACGCTCTTTACAATATTCACTCTATATCCTGAAAGTTTTCTCCTCTGCATAAATATTGCCCTGAGACATCCTGCCTTATTTCTCCCTTAACATCAATTTCACAATTCTTTGCTTCATTTTTCCTCCCAGTGATCCCTCTGCTCTCTTCTTAACCCACATCATATCCATTCCTCAAGGCCTATTTCAATCCTGCTTCCCTCAAGAATGATTCTTTAACCCCCTTAGTTTTCATCCTTTCTTCTCTGAACTCTTTCTGTTCTTACAGTCTGTCTACCTTATCATTTACTTGACACTAGGCAAATTCTACATGTCATGTATTTTTCTTTTATTTTTAGTAATTACATTTTTTATTATAAAAGCAATACTTGTTCTATTTATAACAAAGAATATAGAGGAGCAAAATGAAATGTTGAATCACTTGTAATAAAACGATAAACATGAAAGAAAAAAATTAGATGAATATTTATATAATCTTGATTTAGAAAATAATATTGGAATTGTAATTCCCTGTCCTTGAGCATAGGGAATGTGACCCAGATGGAGCTGGGCTCACGTGGGCTAAAAAGGACTCACAAGGTCACATCAACTGGGCCCTGAGGTATGAAGACAATAGCTAGGATAATCTTGGTAAATATCTTTTTGGGAACCCCTCACATAAAGCCAATCAAACAGAACGCAAAAGACTTTCCACTCTTATCTTTTTCTATTAGCATTTAGTGAATAGAAATTTGTTGGACCAATGAAGACTCTCCTGACTCTTGTTTACTGAAACCTGTACCAGTGATTGTTAAGAAAGATGATTCAAAATGTAAGATCCATGGTTTCTACCTAATTCTGTGAAAAGGTGAAGCTTCCAATGGTTTTGCCAATTTTGTAATATTAATATATACTGATGACTCTGAAATGTTCCTTGGACTTGGACAGCCATGTCTCTAGCAGCATGCTGGTCTGTTTTCCCGTGCTTGCTTATTCTGTAATATTTCCTTGGACTTGGACAGACATGGCCCTAGCAGCATGCTTGTCTGCTTTCCTACTTTTGGCTCTTTAAATATATGCTGAATAAAACTTTCTTTTTGGTTTACTAAACTTTATGATGTTTTAACCCTACAGCAATCTAGAGGTGGGAAGGACCATCTATCTACCTGTTGGACTTTAAGTATTAAAGTCTTCAATACTTTCAATATCTGAAGAAATCTACCTTGTTTTCAAAAAGTTTAAAAAGGAAGATTTTTTTCCCCCAGGGAAAATATGGTAAAATCTCTTGAGTAATGCATAATAAATAAAACACCTTCAAACAACCATAAATTGCCACTCCATACGTTCCAGTCCATGGAGTTGGTATGGTCAAAATAAGACTTGTGAGGTTCCCCTCCCTTGTAATTTCTATGCACATCCTCTACCCTAGCCCCAGATGTCATCCCTTGGAGTTATCTTTATTATCAACAATGGATATTTTCTCAAGGTTGTGTTATACTTATGAATCTATAATATGTAATCTAAGCAAAAAACAGTGAATTTACTGTGCAAACACAAGACAGTTTCCAGGAAATCTTTCAGCTTTCCCTTCCAGATCCACAATATTGGAGCTTAGGTAGGGCAACTTCGTTGGGAATGTGCAAAGGATACAGGGCTAGGAGACTTGTTTTGGCCTAATTCTTCAGGAAAGATTGAAAAAAAAGTCATTTGTCCACATCAAAGTATACATGTGAAAGAGCTAATAGTAATTATGGAGATGCTAAAGCCAACCCAAACCCTCTCTTGTCACTGTCCCCCTTCCAAACAGATTGCCACTCCAAAGCCCAAATACGTAGAAATTCTGATGATACCACTGCTGTCTGGCAAATATATCCTACTCTCAAATCCATGCCACCCTCCTTCAGAAGGCAGAAGTGAAGAAAGAAAATAATAGTAATTGATATTTATTAAGCATTTACTGTATGCCAGATGCTATTTTACATGCTTCATATTTAATAACATTTCATCTTCTCAACAATTTAGGAGGTATTATTGGCCCCATTTTACAGATGAGGAAACTGAAGCACAGAGACACTAAGTAACCTGCTCAAGCTCACAAAGCTAATAAATAGTAGAGCCAGGATTTTTAACCCAGCAGTCAGGCTTCAATAGCCATACCCTTAGCAACTACGACTATATTGCTTGAAAAAGGACAAGGACTGGGGAGGATGGGGGTATTGGAGGAATGAATTACAAAGGGTCATGTGCTAACTTTTGGGGTTACTGGCTATATATGTACATTATCTTGATTGTGGTTATGGTTTCATGGGTATATACATATGTAAAATCTCTTTAAATCATACACTTTAAGTATGGTATGTAGTTTATTGTATATCAGTTATACCCCAATAAAGCTATTTATAAAAAATAAAAGGGGGAACAAGGGTAAGCGGGTGAAGGGAGAGACTCAAAGGACTCAAAGGAATAGCTACTGTATTTTACACTTAAGGAGCCTGGGTAGTACAAGTGGTTTGAGATTAGCTGCTAACCAAAAGGTTGGTGGTTTGAACTCGCCTAGTGGCTCTTCTTCAGAGCCCTGGTAGTGTTGTGGTTAAGAACTTGGCTGTTAACTAAAAGGTTGGCAGTTTGAATCCACCAGTAGCTCCTTGGAAACCCTATGGGGCAGTTCTACCATGTTCTATACGGTCGGTATAAATTGGAATTGATTCAACGGCAACAGGGTTTTTTTTTGGGGGGGGGTTAGTGTTTTTTTTTTTTTTTTTTTCCAGAAGAAAAGATTACAGCCAAGAAAACCCTATAGAACACATGCGGTCCCCGTGAGTTGGGGACAGACTCCACAGCAGCTAACAGCAACAACAACAACATTGAACACTTATGTACTGAGTACATTCAGCCCTGAGAACCAACTTATAAACTATTACCACCCTTATTTTACAGCTGAGGGAGCCGAGGCTTGCAGAGGTTAATTATCGTAGGAGACCCTGAAGGCCTGAGAATTTTCTGTGGTGACCCCTGCATGTTCTCGCTGCCTGCAGGTGTTGGTATTCCACTCCTTACCCAGAATCTTAACCCCTTACTGTTCCTCCCCAGGCATCTTGATAAGTCCAGACTGACCAGACAATGACTGCTAATCCCCAAGAACAATTCCTTCCTCTTCCAAGAAGCTTTTCTAGCCAACTATTCCAGAAACTAGCTGAACTTTGGTGGCCATCCACCCCCCACCCCGCCGCTTGCTCGAGTTCTATAAAATTCTTGTCCATTCCTTCCCCAAGATAGCTCTTTCCCTCCTTCAAGAGCATTCTGCATGCCCAGCATTTTGGAATAAAGTTTTATGCTAAGGGTGCTCTGATTGATTTTTCCCCCCACGTTAATTTTGCCAAAACCGCACAGCTAGGAAAAAGTAGAAACCCTGATGGCGTAGTGGTTAAGAGCTACGGCTGCTAACCAAAAGGCTGGCAGTTCGAATGTACCAGGTGCTCCCTGGAAACCGTATGGGGCAGTTCTACTCTGTCCTATAGGGTCTCTATGAGTTGGAATCAACTTGACGGCGATGGGTTTGGTTTTTGTTTTTTGGTGTAAGTAAAAGTACAGCCAGGATTCAGACCCTGATCTGTTAACTGCTATCCGATGCTTTAAAAGTCACTGGTTGAGTTGTTTGTTTGTAACTGGAAAGGACTTTTCTCATAGAAGTGATTCCATGGTCTGAAGCGAGCCCTTTTGGCCGTTATAGCCATCCTGAACTGCCCTAAGTGGAGGAAACAAAGCAACAATGAAATAAAAGATTGGACTGGAGTGAATGAAAAGGTAGGTTTTGATAGAGTGACCATATAATTTATTATCCAAAACAGGCTCTGGAGAGTGAAAGGAGTGCTATTAATAATTACAAGGGGATGACAGGCATAGACAGGGACTGTCCTGTACACAACAGGACATATGGCCACCCTAGGTGTAGGTCACAACTGAAAGACTTTGAGCAAGTCCCCTAACCTCCTTGAGCTCCAATTTCTTCATTGTAAAATGGGGATATCCATACCTAGCTCAAGGGTGGTTGTGAGAATGACATAAGGTGAGTGTATGGTGCACACTTCAGTTTGTAAAAAAAAAAAAGAGTTGATGTTGAGTCGATTTCAACTCATGCCAACCTCATGTGTGTCAGAGTAGAACTGTGCTCCATAGGGTTTTTGATAATTGATTTTTCAGAAGTTGATTGCCAGGCCTTTCTTCAGAGGTGCCTCTGAACCTCCAATCTTTTGGTTAACAGTTGAGCATGTTAACCATCTTTATTACCTAGGGACTCCTGAATTTGTAACCAAAACCCAAATCAAACTCGTTGTCGTCGAGTTGATTCCAACTCATAGAGACCCTACAGGACAGAGTAGAACTGCCTCATAGAGTTTCCAAAGAGCACCTAATTGATTTGAACTGCTGACCTTTTGGTTAGCAGCCATAGCTTTTAACCACTAAGCCACCAGGGTTTCCTGAATTTGTGAAGCACCATATAAATATAACTTTTTCTAATAACTAATATTACTGACTTGAGGTCTTTGTTATATTAGAACACTTACCACACTAGACATTAATCATTGATTTATGTTGATCTCCTGCTTGGTACTATGCCTATCTTGGCAGTCCATTCATAGCCACAGTAAAGCAGAGAAAGCAAACCAGGTTGTAGGAGGTCGTAGTTATTCATTCTATTCTCTTACAAAAGCGCACAAACCGCCTAGGGAATAAGTTCTACTTCCTTCCTTCTTTCTATTGAAGTAAAAAAATAAGTCAGTGTTGGTGATTCTTACCAAAAGAAGTCCTGATCATCAACCCAGTTGGAAAAGTTCACTTTGTAAGCGGGAAAGTCTCAAACTGGAGGCACTCGTGTCAGATGTAAGAATGATGGGGCCAACGTGCATTTCCAGGAAACAAAAGGTCAGGATGTAAACCATTTGTTCGTGGGAAGAATGTGTCAAGATGTAGGTAATTTGTTCTCCTCCAAAAATATGTTCATGGCTGCAATCATGTTTAACCTAACTGGTTGGCAGCACTCACCCTCGTGGTAACTCACTCCCGCCCAGCCAAGTGGCTGACTTTTACATTTCTACTCTATAACAGGACTTAAAGCCGAAGCTGATCTCATCTATAATCAATCATTAACTTCCTACCTTTCCTTTGTTCTCTATGTATATAGACCCCTCTCTCAGCTGGAATGGCGGAGTGCTTTGTATTTTTACTTAGGACTGCCCAGCTTGAACTGTATTATTCCTTAATAAAACTCTTTTTTTTTTTTAACGCCTAACAGAGAGTACGAGATTTTCTTCTTTGACATTTCCTGGTCAGTACCCAAGAAGTCCTTGAGCACAAATCTCAATTTACCTTTTATTTACAATCCAAAACTAGGTTATCTCATCCTTTGTTTACTACTCAAACTCCCCCCTTCACTGCCGCCCCCCCCCGCCTCCACTTTCTTCTAAAAAAAAAGATGGTACTAATTAGACCAGGAACTCTTTAGCCTTCCTTGACTATATACTTCATTTTTCATTATACTAGTATTACCTTGAGGAGGTAGCTCATTTCTACGGTAACTAGTACCTGCCTCAAAAGTTCCATTTTGTGGAGCCCTTTGACCCACCCTCTTGGTCAGCCTCCAATGTGTCCTTGGCTTACTTGAGACTTGGCTGTCTTATGTCTGAAACGTAATTTGATCTTTATTACTTTATCTCATGTTTGCTAGGCAACTATCCAGCTTCCTTCTTCTATATTGCTGACCATGGCAATTTTTCCATGGAAATGAAAATACTTCAGGTATCCAGGTCTACATGTCCTTGTTCTTTATTTTCCAATACTTTTAACCAAATACAATTATTCTTTACAATTCTATGTAAATTTCCTATATACTGTTATGATTCATTTAGTCATGCATTCAACAAATATTTATTGAGTACCTATTATATGGAGTCCCTGGGTGGTGCAAACAGTTAAGGTGCTCAGCTGCTAACCAAAAGGTTGGAGGTTTGAGAGCACCCAGAAGCACATTGGAAGAAAGGCCTGGCAATTTGCTTCTGAAGAATCAGTCACTGAAACCCCTAAGGAGCACAGCTCTGCTCTGACACACATGGGGTCACCATGAGATGGAATTGACTCTATGGGAATTGGAGACTGGAGACCTAGTGTATGACAAGCATCAGTCTAGGCAGAAGGATACAACAGTGAACAAAACAAAGTACTTGTTCTCATGGAGTTTACCTTTAGCTGGGGAAGACCAAAAAAAAAAAAAAAAAAAATCACAAATAAAATAATATATCAGTTAGATGCTATGTAGAAAAATGAGGAAGAGTAAAGGGGTTAGATTGTCCTGGGGTAGGAGGCATATTATTTTATAGACAGTGATCAGGGAAGGTCTCACCATAAAGGTAAGGGAGCAAGCTATTTGGCTATGTCATGAAACTGTTCCAAGCAGAGGGAAGAGTAAGTGCAAAGGCCCTGGGTGGAAGCATGCTTAAACGTGTTCAAAGAACAGAGAACACACCAGTGTAGCTGAAGCCAAGTGACCAAAAGGAAGAATGTAAGGGGATGAGACAAGGAGGACTGAGGATAAATTGTAAAATCATAGTCCATTGAATAAACTTTTGGCTTTTAGTCTAAGATTCATTGGAGGTTTTGAGTCAAAGTGTGACATGTTCTGCCTTGACTTTTAACAGAATTACTCAGGATACTTATGAAGAATAGACACATAGAAGTATGGAGATCAAGTAGGAAGCTATTGCAATGATCAGGGCAAGAAATGATGATGGTTTCGACCAGAGTTAGTAGCAGTGATCCGATATTCTCTGCTTTTAGCCATGATCCATTTGACATCAGCAATGATATCCCTTGTTCCACATCCTCTTTGGGTCCGGCTTGAATTTCTGGCAGCTCCCTGTTGATGCTGCAACCGTTTTTGCATGATCTTCAGCAAAATTTTACTTGTGTGTGATATTAATGATATTCTTTGATAATTTCCACATTTTGTTGGATCACTTTTCTTGGGAATAGGTACAAACACAAATCTCTTCCAGTTGGCTGGCCAGGTAGCTGCCTCTCAAATTTCTTTACATAGACAAGTGAGCACCTCTAGTGCTGCGCCTATTTGTTGAAACTCATGAGGAACCTGTACATAGACCAAGAGGCAGTTGTTCAAACAGAACCAGGGGATAGTGACAGGTTTAAAAAAATCAGGAAAGGTGTGCTTCAGAGTTGTATCCTTTTACCATACTTATTCAATCAGTATGCTGAGCAAATAATCTGAGAAACTGACTATATGAAGAAGAATGGGACATCAGAATTGGAAGAAGACTCATTAACAACTTGCAATATACCGTTGACACAACCTTGCTTTCTGAAAATGTAAGCACTTACTGATGAAGATCAAAGACCACAGCCTTCAGTATGGATTACACTTTAACACAAAGAAAACAAAAATCCTCACAACTACCAATAAGCAACATCATGATAAATGGAGAAAATATTGAAGTTGTCAAGGATTTCATTTTACTTGGATCCACAATCAATGCCTATGGAAGCAGCAGTCAAGAAATCTCTTTGGTGAAGGGTAAGGCAGTACACAATGGTTGGAGGAAAAAAAAAAAAATCAAATGATGCATTGCATTGGGCAAATCTGCTGCAAAAGATCTCTTTAAAGTGTTAAAAAGCAAAGATGTCACTTTAAGGACTAAGGTGCACCTGACCCAACCCATGATAGTTACAATCGCCTCATACTTGTGTGAAAGCTGAACAATGAATAAAGAAGACCAATGAAAAATTGATGCCTTTGAATTGCAGTGTTGGTGCAGAATATTGGATATACCATGGATTGCCAGAAAAACAAACAAGTCTGTCTTGGAAGAAGTATAGCCAGAATATTTATTAGAAGCAAGGATGATGAGGCTTTGTCTCACATGCTTTGGACGTGTCATTGGGAGGGATCAGTCTCCTGGAGAAGGACATTATGCTTAGTAAAGCAGAGGGTCAGGGAAAAAGAGGAAGACCCTCAAAGAGATGGATTGACACAGTGAATGCAACAATGGGCTCAAGCATTATAATGATTACAAGGATGGTACAAGTTTGGACAGTGTTACGTTCTGTTGTACATAGGGTTGCCATGAATCAGAACTGACTCAACGGCACCTAACAACAGCAATAGCAGTGAAGTAGTAAGAAATGGCCCAATTATGGATATATTATGTTTTGAATTTAATGCCACTAAGATTTTTTTTTTTTTTTAAGATTTGCTAGAGGAGCCCTGGTGGCTCAGTGGTTAAGTGCTTGGCTCCCAACCAAAAGGTTGGCAATTTGAACCCACCAGCCACTCTGAGGGAGAAAGATGTAACGGTTTGCTTTTTTAAAGATTTACAGCCTTGGAGACTGTATGGGCCAGTCCTGCTCTGTCCTATAAAGTCTGTCCTCGAGGATTTTATCTTAAGAATAAATAAATAAATGTTCAGGTTTGTCATGCATAAACTCGTTTAGTTTATTGCAAGGTAGTCATGGTAAAGCATGCAAGTAAGACCTCAAGACATTTATTTAGCTTTGTAGAATCAGAATTAACAATTACAAGTTAGTTTATATGTTAGAGTCCAGATCTTTAGACTTTAGTCTTTTATCTTTAACAAGTAGTCTCCCAGAGGAGACTTGACTGCCTCTCGAACTCAGAGGAGGTCCCCCGTAGGTAGAACCTGAGGTCAATTGTGTGACAAGTATCTCAGAGGGCTTCTCAGTCTTCAGACAGCCAGAAAGACCTTTTGTTTCTGTCTTCTTCTTTGAAAATGAGCAGAAATCCATGGGTTTACTATATACCATATGTGTTGTCAGGTTCAGCTATAATTGGTTTGTTTTACTGCCAATTAAAGATTTGTTGTATGACATATTTATGTTTTGTTAATTTATATTATGTTTTATTGCCAATTAGGGAATTGTTGTATGATATATTTATATTCTTGTTTACTACATGTTGCCAAGCCCAAATAAATTAATTAAGAATTATGGGAATTAGGTTTTTTTCCCAATTTATAGAGATTTAATTAATGTTACACACTGTTATCACAGAATGCAGGCACATAGCCCAATTTAGGAAAGTTATTTATGACCTACTTCACATAGTTCTATTATCTTATTTTCAAGGTTAGAACAGCTTTCTAATGACTTAAAATTAATGATTAGACAGTGTCATAGAAGTATATATATATATATGTTTTTATTTTTAAGTTCAGAAATTCCCTATTTCTAGCTTCACATTATAAATGACTTATGTATAGGTTTTTGAAAGTGTTATAAAACACCATAATGTAAAAACATTAATAGAAGCATATTTAATAATGACTTACACATACATGTTTTAAGACATTACAAAATCAGATGTGATTTGAGAGCATACAGAAAGCCTACATAACAGGGTTGCTATGAGTTGGAATTGACTTCATGGTAACAAGTTTGGTTTTTGGTTTTGGCAGATTTGTTAAGAAGGAACCCTGTGGTACAATGGTTAAGCGCTTGGCTACTAACCAAAAGGTTGTTAGTTTGAACCCATCTGTTGCTCTGTGGGTGAGAAGACCTGGTGATCTGCTCCTGTCAAGGTTATAGTCTAAAAAACCCCATGGAGCAATTTTCAGTACTATAGGGTCACTGTGAGTCAAAATTGACTCATTGGCACCTAACAAGGACAATAACAAAGATTTGCTAAAGGATTTATGTAGGGTGTGAGAGAAAGAGAGAAGTCAAAGATGACTCCAAGGTTTTTACTCTAAACATATGAAAGAAAGTTGTTCTTTACTGAGATACCCATTGCCGTTGAGTCGATTCTGATTCATACCAACACTATAGGACAGAGTTTCCAAGGAGCAACTGATGGATTCAAACTGCTGACATTTTGGCTAGCACCCAAGCTCTTAACCACTGCGCCATCAGGGCTTCAATAGAAATAGGGAAACCTATATATCTCAAGGAAGAAATCAGGGGTTTGCTTTTTGACAAGTTGAATTTGAGATGTCGTAATGGTTAAGAGCTATAGCTGCTAACCAAAAGATCGGCAGTTTGAATCCACCAGGCACTACTTGGAAACTATATAGGGCAGTTCTACTCTGTCCTATGGGGTTGCTATGAGTTGGAATTGACTCGACAGCAATGGGTTCTTTTCTTTTTTTGGTTTTATCTGACATCCAAATGGAGATGTTGAACAGGTTCAGAAGAGAGGTCCAGGCTGGAGATATAAATTTGGGAATTACCAGCTTGTAGATGCTATTCAGAGCCAAACCTGGAGATGGTATTCAAAGCCATGCAACTAGTTAGGTGTACCTAAGGAGAAAGGGTAGACAGAGAAGACAAGACATCTAAGGAGTAAGCGCAAGGGCGCACCAAAGCTTAGAGTTTGGGAAACGTAGAGGAATTAGTAAAGGATACTGAGAAACAGCAGCTAATGAGGTAGGAGGTGAATCAAGAGTCATCAAGAGTCCCAGAAGACAAGTGAAAAAATGTTCATAATCATAGTCTAATGTAATAATCTTTCTTTTTCACTTTATCAAATGATATCAATTTATTTGTTTGTCTCCTCTACTAGACTGTGAAGTTTTTGAAACCTGGGTATGTACCATGTCCATCACTCTATCTCTAGGACCTATAGTTAGCTTGGTGCCTGACTCATATTTGACTTTTTAAAAATAAAAATTTTCTTAAAAAAAAACAGTTTGTTTTGAAAAAAATTTAAACTAGGGGAAAGTTTCAGGAATAGTACAATGGACTCCAGGACCCCCTTCACCAAGATCGTCAATTGTCTGTAAACATTTTGCCACATTTACTTTTTTCCCCTGTATTTCTTTCCCTTTGAAATTAAGTTGCAGACATCATAGCCCACCATGCCTAAATAATTTAGTGTCAATCTGCTAAGAAAAAGGATATTATCTTCCAAAACCACAATAAAATTACCAAAGCCAGGAAATTTCACATATATAGGTAATTATCTATACACAGTCCATATGCAAATTTTGCCAGTTGTTCCAGTAATATCCTCTGTACCAATCCTCCCTCCTTTTGCATGTTTCATTTAGTTTCTAGTCTTTTTAGTCTCTTTTCATCTGGAATAGTTCCTCAGACTTTTCATCTTCTATGACCTTGACATTTTTGAATGCACAGACGGACAAGTTTTTAGGGTGTTTCTCAATTTGGGTTTCCACATTATTTAGTTTCCAGAATTTTTGGCAGGTAAATACATAATTGATATTGTATGCATATTAGAAACTCAATGTTGGTTGAAACACTATGACAGTAACTCCCAATTTCTTAAAGGAGACCTATATCAAGTCAGAAACTAATGAGTCTGAGCTATTATCCTACTTGTACAATTCAGATAGATATATAGATGGATGGATATGTACATAGATAGATAGATACATAGATACATACTGTTACCAAGTGCCAATCTGACACAAAGTGTCCTTGTCTTTTCCTGAGTAAGAATACACACGAAAGGCAAACTTTATATTCAGCAAGCTTTATTTTGCTTGAGTCAAGAAAAAGGAGTCAGTGAGGACCTGAGCCTGTCCAAAAGACTGACTCAAAAAGGGAAGCAAGGCTAAGGCTTATATGGGTTTGATGGAGACAATAGAGTAATGAATATTTAGTGGGCTTCTTTCAAGGGGTGGGTACCTCTCAGAATGGTGGTGTATACTAATTAGGTTGCATGCATCTGGAATCTAAGATTGAACATGCTGATATTCAAGATGGAGTCCTCTGTGCAGCCCTTGACATCACTTATTACGGGATATAGCTCAAACACAGCTGATCTTCGGCACTATATCACCATCTTTGGAGGGCTAAGGAAGGTTAAACAGTGATCACACTTTGTTCTGCAAATGCCGAGCCTGTAAAGGGGGAGGGGACTAGAAAAACACTAAGAAGGAGATAGTAATTCATGGGTTGTTTCAATCTTATCTCACGTTAACAGGGTGGGTTCCTGTTTACCCAACTTCTAGGTGGTAATCTTTTAACAGCTCTTTTGTTCAGCTGCAGGCACAGTTAACCCTATCTGTCTCAATACTAACAGAAACACCAGGTCTCTGGATTAGAGACTAGAGTTTTATTTACTCACAGTAATTAAAGCACCAGAGTACCTTTGCAGTGTTTGTCCCCCATGCCTGGAACCCTGCAGGTGACGTGTTGTCAGCTAGATGGATAAGCCTACATGTATGACAGGATCACACTGTACAAGAGGGACCATGAAAACATGGGTCCGGGAGTTCATATAAAAAACCAAAAAGCCAAACCCATTGCGGTTGAGTCAATTCTGACTCATAGTGACCTGTGGGACAGAGTAGAACTGCTTCTTAGGGTTTCCAAGGAGCAGCTGGTAGATTCAAACCGCTGACCTTTTGGTTAGCAGTCGTAACTCTTAATCACTTTGCCACCAGGCCTCCAGAAACTTATATAGGAAAGGGATAACCATCCTTCTCTGCAGGGCCCTGGGGGCACAGAGCTGAGGTTGCTAACGAAAATGTTGGTAGTTCAAATCTACCAGCAGCTCCAGAGACCCTATGGGGCTGTTCTGCTCTGTCCTAAGGGTCAAATTGCAATGCTTTGGTTTTATTTTTTGGTTCCCCTCCCAAATGGAAGGTGAAAAATCTTTGCTCCTTAATGTAAACAAGTTCTCCCTGGGAGCAGAAGGGGAAGGATCCTGAATTCTTCTCTTTAGGGTCTAAATATATGTTTCCAGGGAAAAATAAGACCAACTTCTCTGAGTTCCTAGTGCAAGGTTTTCTCCACTTTTGAAATGTAAACATACAGGGAGATAATTCTCTAAATCACTCTGGAGGTCACTCTAGGGAGGAGGGGGAAGTTTCTATCCTGGAATATAAGGATTTGGCTCCAGGTAAGATAAACAAACAAAAAATCAAATTGAACCCATTGCACTGAGTTGATTCTGACTCAGAGAGAGTAGAACTGCCCCATAGGGTTTTCAAGGAGAGGCTGGTGGGTTTAAACTGCCAACCTTTTGGTTAGCAGCTGAGATCTTAACCACTGGGCCACCAGGGCTCAAGATAAGATAAGACAGAAGATTTATTAACCTCTGTTGATGTTGTTGTATGCCGTGGAGTCAGTTCGGACTCATAGTGGCTCTCCAGATGAAAGCAAATGTCTCCACAACCACTGCCGTGAACAGCAAATGTTTCTGGGGGAAGTAAAAGCAAACGTTCTCATATCTCTAGTTTCCATGGCTCAAGAGGCTGTGACTTTGCTAGAACATTAACAAATTCAGGGAAAATGTATTTTCCCACAGACTATAGTGCAAAATTTTGGAAGGGGTAAGATTTGTTTTTGGTAACACAAGGGCATCCTTTCTGCAAGTTTTTCCTCCTGTTTGGTGCATCTTTCCTTCACCTCTGGTGTTCTTAAGACACTCTACTCTATATCACTTCTATTTTGGGCTATGGACCCACTTCCCAAATGCTCTCTATTACAAGATTACTTTGTGCCCTGTCCCTAAATTTAAAAGTTTGATACTTTTAAGGTAGAACATCTCTGCTAGTTGTTAGAAGAAAAGCAAATAAATCAAAAAAATTTCCATAAGTGAATTATGTGCTTTTAATCTTGCAGGACATTTTTTCAAGAATACCAATACCTATCTCATGGACTGGGGGGGAGTTGTTGAAAAAGTGAAACGAAGCTTGTCAAAGCATATTTGTAATTTGTAAATCACCATTGTCAAAGCAAAAATTCTCATATTCTGTTGAAGTAGAAAAGAAGTTTTACTGAGGGACAGTACAGCTTGAGTTGGGTAGCACTTAGTGAAAGTACAAAGTGCTCCACTGTTCTGAAGAAAAGGTGGAGTTTTTATACGTTAGAGCTCAGCATGACTAAAACCACAAGTATTTCACAAACAATTCCTTCTTTATAACGGTTGATCTGTTTTCTAATACACATTTCCTGAGAACAGTTTGTGCCAGCAATTTTCAAGAACATTTTGTCACAAACTTCCTGGAACGTTCTTGGCCTCATATTTTCCAAGAACAATCACTTCTCTTCATTTACCCAAGAGTGGTGTGCATTAACCCCTTATTGAGAGTTTGTTCTGTATGCCTCTACATTTTGAATTCTTGCTAGCACACCATATAAATGTAGATTAGTACAATAATTATTACTAATACTGCTGTACTGAGGCCTGGACATGGTAAGACACCACACTGTATCTTAATACCTGATTTATGTTGACTACCCCCATTTTAGTACATGTTGTTTTTGTTAGTTGCCTTTGAGTTGATTCTGACTCATGGTGACCCCATGTGTGCAGAGTAGAACTGATCCATAGGGCTTTCAATGTCGTGACCTTTTGGAAGCAGATCACCAGACCTGTCTTCCGAGGCACCTCTGGGTGGGTATGAACTGCCAAACTTTCGGCTAGTAATCAAGCGCTTAACTGTTTACACCACCCAGAGACTGGTTATAGTACACAAGCCTTCACTTTCCTGCTTTCCTTTTAATGGTCACAAGATAGCTGCTGCACCTACAGACTCACGTTTACGTTCTCAACAGAAAAAAAGGATGTCAGATCAAGTGTGAAGAAGGCAAAAAAGCTTTGTCCTTTAATTCAGAAAGGGACACCATCCCCATACTTATACCATTGTCTCATTAGGCAGAACTGTGTCATATGACTAGCCGCCGATGCAAGGGAAGCTAGTTTTTAAAAGTGGGAGTGCACACTGCTACTTCAAATAATATCAGTGTAGTATTAAGAAATATTGGGGTGAGGGAGGTTAGTACTGTTTGATGAGACAACTAGCAGCATTAGCCCCAGTCATCAATTTTACTTCTAAGGCTGTTTCCTACAGCTATACTCATGGTCACAGAAACTGTTGGTGCTACACCTAGAGCACTGGATTCCTTGCTACCATTTTGGTGTGCCCATCCCGCCAGCAGCTATGGGTACTGTTCATAACGGATCACACCTACAGCCTTCTTCAGAGATTGCCCTTGGAAGATTGGTGCCACCTAAGCCTGAAGTGCCTGGGAGTTATGTGCTGATCCCCCATACATCCGGGGGAAGACAGTGACTATCTATGCGGGGGTATGACTTCCTTGTCTAAAGACAGACAAACTCTGCTTGCAGCTTATATTTAAGAGCTCCATGTAGGCTGGGAGCCCTGGTGGCACAGTGGTTAAGAGCTTGGCTGCTGTTATAGATTGCATTGTGTCCCCCCAAAATGTGTGTCAACTTGGCTATGCCATGATTTCCAATATTGTGTGATTGTCCACCGTTTCGTCATGTTGCAATTTCCCTATGTATTATAAATCCTGCTTCTATGATGTTAATAAGGCAGGATTAGATGCAAATATGTTAATAAGGCAGAACCCAATCTACAAGATTAGGTTATATCTTAAGTCAATCTCTACTGAGATATAAAAGAGAGAAACTAACAGAGAGATAGGGGGACCTCATGCCACCAAGAAAGTAGTGCCAGGAGCACACATCCTTTGGACCTGGGGTCCCTGCACTGAGAAAAGCTTCTAGACCAGGGAAAGACTTATGACAAGAGCCTTCCTCCAGAACTGTCAGAGAGAGAAAGGCTTTCCCTGGAGCTGACGCCCTGAATTCGAACTTCTATCTTGCTAGATTGTGAGAGAATAAATATCTCTTTGTTAAAGACATCCACTTGTGGTATTTGTTATAGCAGCACTAGGTAGCTAAGACAGCTGTTAACCAAAACGTTGGCAGTTTGAATCCACCAGCTGCTTCTTGGGAACTCTATGGGGGCAGTTCTATTCTGTCCTAGAGGGTCTATGCTATAGGGTAGCTATGAGTCACAACCGACTCGAAGGCAAAGGGTTTGATTTTTTGGTATGTAGGCTGAGTCTTGATTTCACCTGAGACCACTTTCTTAGTTTACTTCTTCCCTTTCCGTGTTCTGCTTCTTGCTCTCCTGAGTATCCCTGGAGTGCTCTTCAACTAAATCGTTTGCACAAGAATCTCCACCACAGACTCTGCTTCTAGGGAAACTGACCTAAGACACCCACACATGTGCTAAATGACACCCACAAGATTATTTATTGATTGCTTCATTTTTTGTAACAGGAAAAGGTTGTTAACAAGCTAAATGTCCATTGCAAGGAACTCCTGGGTGGCACAAACAGTTAAGCGCTCAACTAGTAACAAAAAGGTGGGTGGTTCAAACCCACTTAGAGGCACCTCAGAAGAAAGGTCTGGTGACCTACTTTCAAAAAATTAGCTCTTGAAAACCCTATGGAGCACAATTCCACTCTGATGCGCATGGGATTACCATGAGTCAGAATTAACTCGATGGGAACTGGTTCAGGGTACTGATTAAATAAAGCATGGCAAGACACAATGGGGTACTTACCACATTAGTTCTTAAGAAGAATGAAGTAGCTAAGCTTAGAAAATTGGTTCATCTGGAGGCCGAAGGACAGGATAGGAAGCAGACATTTCATTTACCTTTTTTTTTTTTTTTTGAGTTTTGAGCCATCTGAATGCATTGGAATTATACTTATTTGTTGGCCTGTTTCTCTCTTGACCAGGATTTGGCAAACTACAGCCCATAGCCAAGTCCAGCCCACAAATCTCCTCTGTAAATAAAGTTTTATTGGAACACAGCAATACGTATTTATTTATGCATTGCCTATGGCTGCTTTTGCAATACAATGACAGAGTTGAGTAACCTTTATAGAGTAATTGTTTGGCTCCTAAAGTATTTACTATCTGGCTCTTTACAGAAAAATTTGCTGACATCTGCTCTAGACTAGGTTATACTGTCCATTAGGGTAAGGATGGCTGTTTTGCTTACACCTTCCAAGTATAGTGCTGAAAATTAAAGGATTCCAGTAAAAACTAATTAAGTAAATGAATGCTACGCACCCTACTAAGTAGTTTACATTATGATTTTAATCTTCACAACAACTTTGTGAGGTAAGTATTATTATCTACAGTTTACAGACAAGGAAATTGAAGCTCAGAGACATCTAGTGAGTTGCCTTATGCTCACACTACTGACAAGTAGCAAGCTGATACCTGACCCTAAGTTTTCCAAAATTTCTTCTTTGAATTTTATTTAGAAACAATTCGTTGATGCTAAAACTAGTGGGTGAAAGTCTGTTAAGGAACAGCACATAAAAATATTATCACACAAATTAATAATTACAAAAGATAGTAACTTTACAATGAAAAAAATCGATTGATCACAGATAACATCACCAATAATGGGCAAAATGACATTATTGCATCCTAATGTAATGAAATCAACAGCCATGGAAGCAACAGTCAGGAAATCAAAGGACACATTGCATTGGGCAAATCTGATGCAAAAGACCTCTTTAAAGTGTTGAATAGCAAAGATGTCACCTTGAAGACTAAGGTGTGCCTGACCCAAGCCATGGTGTTTTTAATCACCTCATATGCATGCAAAAAAAGCTAGATGATGAACAAGGAAGACTGAAGAAGAATTGATGCCTTTCAATTGTGGTGTTGGTGAAGAATTTTGAACATACCATGGGCTGCCAGAAGAACGAACAAATCTGTCTTGGAAGAAGTAGAGCTAGAATGCTCCTTAGAAACAAGGATGGCGGCACTACGTCTCACATACTTTAGGCATGTTATCTGGAGCGATCAGTCCCTGGAGAAGGACATCATGCTTGGTAAAGCAGAAGGTCATCAAAAAAAGAGGAAGACCCTTAATGAGATGGATTGACACAGTGGCTGCAACAATGGGCTTAAACACAACAGTTGTGAGGTTGGCGCAGGACCAGGCAGTGTTTCGTTCTGTTGTACTTAGGGTGGCTATGAGTCAGAACAGGCTGGACAGCACGTACCAACAACAACAATGTGATGGAATGAGAAAGATGTAACATCTCCTGTATACAGTTGTCCCTCTGTATCCATGGGGGATTGGTTCCAGGAACCCCATGGACACCAAAATCCGAGTATGCTCAAGTCCCTTATATAATACACATAATTTGTATATAACCTACACACATCCTTCTGCATACTTTAAATCATCCCTGGATTACGTATAATACCTAATAATATGTAAATGTTATGTAAATAGTTGTTAATATTTATACCTAGCACTTAATGCTTTATCAGTCTTCGCAAGCTCAAACAATAAGTGCTTGAGAGAGACTGAGGCTCTGTGAAATGGAGGGAAGCGAAAACGGGGTATGTCTACACATCACTACATTCACTGGATTCAGTGCAGTGCTCGGCATGTGGCAAATTCAAGATTTGTTTTTTGGAACGTTTTTTCCTGAATATTTTCGATCCATGGTTGGTTGAATCCGTGGATGTGGACCCTGTGGATACTCAGGGCTGACTGTAGTGTTTATGCCAAAAATGCACAATCTGAATCTAGTCACAAGGAAAAAGCAGAAAACCTCAAACCAAGGGACTTTCTACAAAATAACCCTTCAAAAATAGCAACGTCGTGAAAGACAAAGAAAAGCTGAGGAAGCTACAAAAAATTTTGAGATTAAAACAGTCTAAAGAGACATGAAGGAGCCTTGGAAGCACAATGGTTAAGAGCTTGGCTGCTAACCAAAAGGTCAGTGGTTTGAACCCACCAGTCACTAGGTGGGAGAAAAGACCTGTTGATCTGCTTCCAGAAAAATTACGGTCTAGGAAACCTGTATGGAGCAGTTCTACTCTATCATATAGGGTATCTTTCAGTTGAAATCCACTTTACAGCACATAACAACAACAACTAGACATAACAACTAAAAGCGATGTGTGATATTAGATTGGATTCTAGACCAGGTGATTTTTTTTTTTTTTCTAAAACAGACATTATTGGAACAATTGGTGAAATTTGTGCTAGAAATTATGGGGGATTAAATATGGCTACAAGTTATTTGTAGCTCCTCTTGAAGAGAGGTGGAGTCTATTTCCCCATGTCTTGATTCTTGGGTTGGTCTTGTGATTCTCTTTAACCAACAAAATGCGAAAATGATGTTATGTGACTTCTGGATTTCAACCTCAAGAGGTGGTGTAGCTTCTGCTCCTGCTCTCTTAGCATGCTACCCTGAGACTATCATGTAAAGAAGCTCAGTCTAGCCTCCTGGAAGATAAGAGGCCACGAATTTTGAGGCACTCCAGTTGACAGCCAGCACCAAGTGCCAACTATGTGAATGAAACTATCTTAAAGAGATAATTGTATCCACATGAGTGATTCCAGGCAAGACCAGCAGAGAGCCACTCAGCTGATTCCAGACTACACTGTAATCCACAGAAACCTGACATGCTAATGATATTTCCTTTATTGTGTGTTTATAAATATGTGATCATAACAGTATGGAAAAGTAATGCTATATGCACCTTATTTCACTGTTATTATAAGAATTTATTCATTCTTATTCCATTTATGCCAGTAAAATTAATCTCTACAGATGTGGTTTTTGCTTACTGCAAAAGTCAGAAACTGTAAGGCAGAAACTGATCAGAGAGGGAAAACTCAAACATTTTCCACTAAACAGATGCTGACAGAAAGTGGTGACTATGCCCTGTCAAAGGCAGAAAACTTATAAGACCAGGAAAAACAAGGCAGTCCCAGTGAGTTCCGGCTCTCACAGGTTTCACTGTAAAGCTAACTAATGAAAATCTATGGCAACACTTGGACATTGCTGGTGGGAATGTAAAATGGATCTGTGGAAAATGGCAGTTGCTAAAAATTTAAACATAGAAACATCATGTGACCCAGCAATTCCACTCCTAGGTATATACCCAAAAGAATTGAAAGCAGAGACTCAAAAAGACATGTGTACACCAGTGTTCGTTGCAACATTTTTCACAATAGCTCAAAGGTGGAAACAAGCGAAGTGTCCATCAGCAGATAAATGGATAAACAAATTGTGGTATAGACACATGGAGTGTTATTCAGTCATAAAAAGAAATGAAGTTCTGACCATACTACCACACAGATGAATCTTGAAAACATGCTAAGTGAAATAAGCCAGACACAAAAGGACAAATATTGTATGACCCCACTTAATATGAAATACCTGCAGTAGGTAAATTCACCAAAAAGACTGGTGGTTACCTGAGGATGGAGGAAGGAAAAAATGGTGGAAAAATCATCACGGTGCCCCTTTAAAACTGGTAAATTGTATTTTATGGGAATTATTATTATTATTTTTTATTTGTTAATAAAGACTAAAAAAAAAAGAATCCAGAGCTTGACTTTATCAAAGCAAGCCTTTGCAATTAACAGAAGTTTCAGGAAAAAAAAAGAATATACCCATTTGCCCTTATAGCACAGAGGGAGAGATATCCTTCTGTGAAATAAAACTTATTCAAAGTATCTGATTTGGTAAAGTGTTAAATGGCAGATATTTAGAAAACTTTCACTCTTTTTTTTCTCTTGTGCAATATGGAGACTGGTGAGAATATTCCTGTTTCCAACTTGTCCTGTTTCTTCTTATTATAAATCTGTCCTTGGAAGTGTGATTTGAAAAAAGAGTCCATGTGAAACTATGAAGCCTTAGAAACTGTTGCTACGTCCTTGAAAATAGCCTTCAGAGAAACGTCTGTGCTTTGAGTTCCAAGAACACTTGCCGGCTTGGTGATTAGTTTGGTGATTGCTAGAAGGTATCACTTGACTTAGTAACAGGTTATACCAACAGCTAAAGTTTATTACAGCAAAGGGTACAGTATAGGATCAACGGAAAAAAAAAAAAAAAAGATACGCCTTGGTGAAGTCCAGAAAGATCAGGTGGAGGGTTCCAGGTCCTTCCTCTGCAGTGAAGTGCTTTCTGTCCAACAGTGAACTACAGGAATATACATGCCTCTGTCCAGGGAAGCCCACTCAATTCTCAGAGCTCAGAGTTTTTATAGGAATCTGATCACATAGGCACATTCCTCCTATGTGAGCAGGCATAGGGTAGACTCCAAACCAGGCAGCAGATGTCCATCATAAATCTTGACATTGCTCTTAAGCAACGCTAAAAATTGGATACATCATGCCTCTGCCCCCAGAGCACAAACCAATCCCATGAGATAGTACATGAACATTCCAAGGGTTTAGCTCCCAGAGTTTGACAAAGTTTGGTACCATGACTTCAGGTATTCCTGAAGATAAGCAGAAATTGAGTAAACCAGAACACATTAACTCCTTCCTCACAGCTTCTAATTCTGATTGATTACTGCCTTAGTTATCTAGTGCTACTATAACAGAAATACCACAAGTGGGTGGCTTTAACAAACAGAAATTTATTTTCTCCGTTTGGTAGGCTAGAAGTCCAAAATTCAAGGTGCTGGCTTTAGGGGAAGATTTTCTCTTTCTGTCAGCTCTGGGAAAATGTCCTTGTCTCTTTTCAGGTTCTTTTCCTTGGCCCCTTGGTGATCTTCATGTGACATGGCATCTATCTGCTGCCATCTCTGCTTGCTTAATCTGCTCCTTTGTATCTCGAAAGAGATTGAATCAAGACATACTCTACACTAATGCTACCTCATTAACGTAACAAAGAAAACCCATTCCCAAATGGGATTATGACCACAGGTATAGGGGTTATGATTTACAACATGTGGTTTTGGGGGACACAATTCAAACAATGACAGTTGCTTTACTTGAAAATCTGTTGCTCTGTTACTAATGCTGTAGTTGATATCTCTGCTTGTGTTAAGTTGTATAAATTCTTGTAAGACAGCTCTGCAAATCAGAAGAGGATCACTGGCACATTCCTCTTCTCTTTCACACATGACAGGGGAAAAGGCCTGTGACTTTGCTAGATGTCTTAGGTTTACAAAGAGGTTGAGACTCGTAAAAAAAAAAAACAACTAGGAAAGGATTCTAATGCTTATAAAAAATTCATAAAATGTAGTACAGTATAATATTAATGTGTATGTTTTTGTTAGTCTGAAAATAATAAATTGAAGGCTCCCCTGGTTGTTTTTTTAAAAACAACTTTTTACTGAGATATAATTCACATTCCATAAAATTTACTCATTTAAAGTGTACAATTCAATGGTTTTTATTATATTCACAGATAAGTGCTATTACTGCTAAAATTAATTTTAGAATTTTTCATCACCCCCAAAAGAAACCCTGTACCCATTAGTGGTTGTCATAGATTGAATTGTGTCCCCCCAAAAATAAGTGTCAAATTGTTTAAGCTTCCCAGTATTGTGATTGTGTGGTTGTCCTCCATTTTGTGTTTGTGATTTTATGTTAAGAGGATTAGGGTGGGATTGTAATACCACCCTTATTCAGGTCGCCTCCCTGATCCAGTGTTAATGGAGTTTCCCTGGGATGTGGCCTGCACCACCTTTTATCTGTCAAGTGAGAAACGGAAAGGGAAGCAAGCAGAGAGTTGGGAACCTCATACCACCAAGAAAGCAGCACTGGGAGCTGAGTCCATCCTTTGGACCCCGGGTGCCTGTGCCTGAGAAGCTCCTTGGCCAGGGGAACTTTGAGGACAAGGAATCTTCCTCCAGAGCAGACAGAGAGAGAAATCCGTCCCTTGGAGCTGACACCCTGAATTTGGATTTTTAGCCTACTTTACTGTGAGGAAATAAATTTCTCTTTGCTAAAGCCATCCACTTGTGGTATTTCTGTTATAGCAGCACTAGACAACTATGACAGTAGTCACTTCCCATTTTCCCCCCAAACTCTGCAGCCCTGGACAGCGACCAATCTACTTTCTGCTTCTACAGATTTGCCTGTTCTGGACATTTCATATAAATGGAATCATATAATATGCAGTCTTTTGTGACTGGCTTCTTTCACTTAGCATAATGCTTTCAAGGTTCATCCATGTTGTAGCATATATCAATACTTTATTCCTTTTTATTGCCAAATACTATTTCATTGTATGGATATACCACATTTTATTTATCCATCCATCAGTTTATGGACATTTGGGTTGTTTCCCCTTTTGGGCTATTATAAATAACACTGCTATGAACACTTGTGTATGTTTTTATATGAACATATATTTTCAGTTCTTTTGAGTATATACCTGGGAGTGGAATTATTGGGTCATATGGTAACTCTACACTTAACTCTTTGAGGAAACTGCCAAACTGTTAACCATTTCACATTTCCACCAGCAGTGTATGGTGTTTCCAATTTCTCCACATCCTCACCAACACTTATTATTATCTGTTTTTCCTGGTTATGTTTTTGAGGTGGGTTTTTCTTTCATACTTCTGAATAATCCCTGATGAAAACAGTAACTGCCCACTTGAGGGTCTTCTAAAAGACGAATGTAAGTGATGTCACTAAGAAGTGCACAAGAGGAAAGGATGTTTGTTCTAAAGAATTTAACATATGTAATCTGGCAACAACACCAACAATAATCAAATAGTGAGTGTATGGTCACATATGTAGGTGTATAGGCATATATGTATATGGGTAGGTACAGGTGAGTACATATGTGTGCACAGATAGAAGTTAATTATATGTACATGTATGTACAGATATGTGTGTGTATGCATATACATTCACAGAGGGCACAGTAACAGATACTTCTCAGACATAACCAAACACCTTGTGAGATTGGTTTTCTGGGTTTGAAGGCTTAGGACCTTAGTCTCATGGGACAACTCTGTCAATTGGCGTAATATAGTTCACAAAGTTCAGGTTCTGCATCCTAGTGAGGTAAGTAGCATCTGGGGTGTTAAAACCCTGTGGGCAGTCATCTAAATACACCTACTGGTCTCTACTCATCAAGATCAAAACAGAAAGAAGGAAATCAAAGTCTCAGAGAAGAAACTAGTCTACAAGGATTTCTTAGCCATCTAGTGCTGCAATAACAGAAATAGCACAAGTGATTGGCACTAACAAAGGGAAATTTATTCTCTCACAGTCTGGTAGGTTAAAAGTCTAAACTCAGGGTGTCAGCTCCAGGGGAAAGCTTTCTATCTCTGTCAGCTCTGGAGCAAGATTCGTTGTCATCAATCTTCCCCTGGTTGAGGAGCTTCTCAGGTGCAGGGACCCCAATTCCAAAGGACTTGCTCTGCTCCCAGTGCTGCTTTCCTGGTGATATGAGGCCCCCTACTCTCTGCTTGCTTCCCTTTCCTTTTATCTCTTGTAAGATAAAAGGTGGTGCAGGCCACACCCCAGAGAAACTCCCTTTACATTAGATCAGGGATATGACCTTAGTAAGGGTGTTACAGTCCCACCCTAATCCTCTTTAACATAAAATTAGAATCACAAAATGGAGGACAACCACACAATACTAGGAATCATGGCCCAACCAAATTGATACACATATTTTTGGGGGGATATAATTCAATTCATGACAAAGGCTAATACCCTACATGAGCCATGGCCTCATCTATCCTGAGACCAGAAGAAATAGATGGTGCCCAGCTAATACTACTGACAAGTCTGATCAGAGCCACAATATATGGACCCTGATAGAATAGGAGAAAAATGCAGAACAGAACACAAGTTCTTAAAATGTCCAGACTTGCTGGACCAATTGAGACTAGAGTACTCTTTGAGACTATCACCCTGAGATATTCTTTAAACCTTGCCCTGAAACTATACTCTGAGGTCACCTTTTAGTGAAATGACAGACTGGCTTACAAAATAAAGGATATTACCTGTGAATACAGTGCTCCATTAAAAAAAAAACTCTACATAAAACCAAAAGGTCAACCATTACTCTAAAGCAAAGATGAGAAGATAAGGGACCAGGGAAATTAGAATAGTGGAAATGGAACAACCAGAACACAATTAAGAGAATGTTGATGCACTGTGAAAATGTAACTAATGTCACTGAGCAATTTGCGTAGAAATTGTCAAATAGGGGCCTAATTTCCTGGGTAAACTTTCACTGAAAACACAATAAAATATTATTAAAAAAAGAAATTGTGGGGACTGGCAGGTCCAAAACCCATAAATCAGGCAGCAGGCAAGAGACTTCTCCTGGCTTGTGTCCCAAGACATAGGTCAGGCAATGAGAAGAGTGCAGGGTCAAAAGGGAGAGAGAGCTGTGCCAGAATATCCATTTATATTCTGGAGACAGACCACACGTTCCAAGGAAACTTGCCTTTTCAATTGATTTGTTGATCACATTAGATCACATTATAGAAGGCGATTACATTACATTACACTACAGAACAGCAACAAGTCCAGTGTCTGGCCAAACCACTAGGAATCACAGCCTAGCTAAGCTGACACATAAAATTAACCATCACTGTTGGGAATATTGCATATTATAGCCGATAAAAATTAAGTGATTCCTAAATTCACATGCTACTACGAAGTAATGAGTTCGCCATTACTGGGCATATTTAAATAGAGATACGATGACTACTTAGCTGTGACATTAGAAAGGCAACATATGTATGTGAGTTAGAACAGATGGTGTTTTAGGGGTTCCAACCTTGGTGATTTGTGAGAGGACTCAGACTCAAAAGCAGGTTAAACTCACAGCTAAGGATTACTACAGCAAAGAATACAGAGCAAAAACAGTAGAAAAAAATATATGTATCAGATGGAGTCCAAAGAGGTACACGTCATATCTCTGAGTCCTTCCTCAAACGAGACCATGCGAAGACCCACTTTCTCTCTAGCAGCAAGCTACAAGGATATATGTGGAATTTCTTTGTCCAGGGAAACCTGCTCAAGATTTAGAGTTTGAGGCTTTTAGAGGACCCTGGTGGCACAGTGGTTAAGTGTTAGGCTGCTAACCAAATGTTGGCAGTTTGAATTTACCAGCCACTCCTTGGAAACCCTACGGGGTAGTTCTACCCTGTCCTATAGGGTCACTATGAGTTGGAAATGACTCATGGCAATGGGTTTGGTTTCTTTTGGTTTGGTCATGTAGTCATATCCTGGTTTGCTACCAGCCACAGCACTTGAAACTCAAGATGCCAGTGATGAAACCAAGTGAATGTCATCAATCTTGATATTAGTCCAAAGCAAGTTGACAAGCGGGTAGGACATGGTTCATTGTTCCAGGTATACACAACAAAATCATCAGTCAATCAAGTGACATAAAGAGCAATAAGAGGACCACACTCCCACTGGTTGGGAATTCCAAGCTCTTTTAAAGATGTGAGGACTGAGCAACTAGACCTGCTGTGTTAACTTTCCTCAGAGATGGTCTTTCGAAAAGAGTTTTCATCACTCTAGAATCTTATTTGTCTGCAGGATTCACACATTAAAATGCAATCTGCCCAATGAATTGAGAACAAATTTATTTGGAGAAAATTCAGATTGCAAATAAAATTGGAAAGAAGCCAATGGAATCAGTCATGGAAAGGTCCATGTGACTGTTAAAGGTTACAAAATGTTTTTAGCTCACTGTCTTAGGAAAAAGAATGGTAGGTAGAACTTAGATATTAATATCGTGGTGCTATTTTTAATTTGTGATGAGATAGCAAGTCTATTCTATCTTCTAGAAGAGGAAGTCTAATTTCTATCTTGGGATGACCTGAGAGGATAACCTAATAGAAGCCAGCACAAAGGCATCCAAAAATAAGAGAAATGAGCATGTAATGAGTTTCAGAAAAGGGAAACAGACTATAGATATTAAGTGGTGAAATTTGGACTGGACATTAAGGTCATACTGACCCTTCGCGGAAAGGGAAGTTTAAACAGCTGAGAGTGGAACAACAATGTAGAAGAGGAAGTACACAAATGCTTAGTAGAGGGAAAGGGCAGAGGCAGAAGGGAAACGGGGCCCACAGGGATTAATTTTTTTTTTCTTCCTTCTGTTTCACTCTGGCTGTCTTGCACTTTCAATGAATATTTATCGAATATATAAAATGTGTCATGAACTATAATTAGTACTAGGTGCACTTAATATGTGTCATGAAAGGGGAATCTCCAGTAAACATGAGTCATATGTGTCCAGATGTTTTCCTAATCTGTGCAAAACTCATCAGTTCATTATATTTTGTACCAAAGATCCTTCAAGGAAAGGCCATTTATTGGGAACGTGTGGACAATAGAGGTGATTTACGGCTGGACTGGAAAAGCTCTTTGTTTCTGGGGATGGCTGGGTGTTTGGTTCTTGACTCTTGACAAAGAAAATGGCAGTGGTATTTTTGATGTGCTCTTTAAAGTTGAGGAAACCTTGGTGGTGTAGTAGTTAAGAGCTATGGCTGCTAATCAAAAGGTCAGCAGTTTGAATCCACCAGGTGCTCCTTGAAAACCCTATGGGGCAGTTCTACTCTGTCCTATAAAAAAAAACAAAACTTTGTCCTATAGGGTCACTGAATGCAATGAGTTCAGTTTTAAAGTTGAATTTCCTCTGGTGAACCCAGGGGTCAGTTTCTTTATGAATGATTTTCAACTGGTCCAACCAGTTAGATCACCTGACTTGATTTTGTGACCAGAGGGACATGAATACCCGGTTGGAAACTTCTGCTTTAGCCTCTCCTGAACCAAAATATCTTTGTGATTCAAACTGGTGATAAAGCCCCATCTATTGATATGCAAATAAGAATCCTGGGGAACTTGTACTTGGGTTGTTTCTTGGCAGGCACAGGACTGGAGAGAGG
The DNA here is from genome assembly GCF_024166365.1 of Elephas maximus indicus. NCBI lineage: Eukaryota > Metazoa > Chordata > Mammalia > Proboscidea > Elephantidae > Elephas > Elephas maximus. The sequence goes on from NC_064822.1 coordinate 90,282,208, forward strand.
CGAGTAAGGCATTCAGGTCATGTACTACAGTTAAAAAAAAAAAAAAATTTTTTTTTTTTTACAGTTAAAGCAGACTAAAAAACTCAGCAATCAAGAGAAATCATATTTAAATTCAGTATTTTAAAAAATCAAGCAAGCAAACTATGATTTGCAGGCTGGATGCTTGTTTTCATAAATAAAGTTTTATTGGAAGCAGGGCTGCGGTTAGCGTCAGGTGAGGCAGGGTTGTGCAAGTATAGAGTCAAGTCCTGTCTTTATTTAAAAACTTGATATTTTGTTTATTAAAGAATTTTTTGTGTTAATTTTGCTTTTTAAAATATTGTTTTTCTTGATTACAGAGTTTTTTTGACACCCCTTAAATATTGAGAGGTCAAATGAAAGCCAGATCTCATGTCAGTGGGGTTGAGGATATAACAAAGCAGACTATATCCAATTTCTACTGCCACCACTTTTGGTTCCTCAAGGCATGACTCTAGCAATAAATAAAGGATAGGAAAGTTTTGAATTAGCTATGTGATTGCAGTTTTCAACGGGACTGGACTATGTTTTCATAACTGAAGGTGACGAACTCAAAAAATCACAAAATCTGCTCATGATGCCATCAAGAGACAGGAAAAGGGATTCAACAGAGCATGGTGGAAAGCACTATTTGACGACTTGCACTCAACTGAGTTGCAACTTGTAAAATTTGATTATTGGTTGATGACTCCAGAATTTACATCTCTAGCTCCAGATCCGTATTCTGAACAGCTTCCTGGGCATCATGGTTAAAATAGAACACTTTTCATTATATGGATTTTACCACAATAAAATTTAAGTATATAGATATACGTATGTATAGAAAACAATTTGTCACCAATACCTCAAAAAAAAAAAAAAAAAAGATAAAGATTCAGTACGTGAATATTCTCACGCAATCATTTTTCATCTCACTGGGATCTAGAGTCTGCTAACAGTCATATTTTCTCCCTATTCATCAGCCCTCTACTAACTGTACTCATTCCTATATTAGAGCCTATAAGCAATCACCTCTACGGTTTATTGCAAGTAACTTAAACTCATTTCTCTGTCCTGTTATTGTAATTTGCCGGCAAAACTCCAACCCAGTGCTCTGCTTTGTCTTTTCTTACACTTTAGCCTGTAACCAAACCCTGGTACAGAAAACAATACAAAGGCATGTTGGTGCCATTTTAATTTCATACTACCCAAACTCCACTGGGCCTTCCCTATGCCTGGCAATTCAACTGTATTTTAATGTAGAATTTCTGTTCCACTCTTTTTTGTTTTAATTTTGTTATTGTGAAATATACCATTCATACAAAACTGTGACTATAACCAGTTTAAATAATAATACATCCAGTTTAATAGTAATTAGCACCACTCTGATTAAGAAATAGAACAGTACCAGTACCTTCACAGTGGTTAAGTGCTCGCTGCTAACTGAAATGTCAGCAGCTCGAACCTACCAGCCGCTCGATGGGAGAAAGATGTGGTTGGTAGTCTGCTTCCGTAAAGAATACCAAAAAAACTCAAACCCAGTGCCATTGAGTCGGCTCCGACTCACAGCCACACTATAGGACAGAGAAGAACTGCCCCAGAGTTTCCAAGGAGCACCTGGTGGTTTCAAACTGTGACTCTTTGGTTTGCAGCCGTAGCACTTACCCACTACGCCGCCAGGGTTTCCACTAAAGTGTACAGCCTCGGAAATCCTATGGGGCAGTTCTACTCTTGTCTTATAGGGTCGCTATAAGTTGGAATCAACTCGACAGCAACAGGTTTGGTTTTGACTATATCAATTTTTTATTGTTGTTTAAAACAAGATACTTTTATTATTATTATTGTACTTTGGATGAAGGTTTACAGAGCAAGCTAGTTTCTCATTAAACAATTAATACACATACTGTTTTGTGATGTTGATTGCCAACCCCATGACATGTCAACACTCTCCCCTTCTAGAAATTGGGTTCCCCATTACCAGCTTTCCTGTCCCCTCCTGCTGTCTTGTTCTTGCCCCTGGCCTGGTGTGCCCATTTAGTCTCATTTTGTTTTATGGGCCTGTCTAATCTTTGAACCTCAGGAGTGACTTCAGGACTGAGCTATAAGGATGTCCCAGGGCCATACTCTCAGGGTTTCTCCAGTCTTTGTCAGATCAGTAAGTCTGGTCTTTTGTGAGTGTGAGTTAGAATTTTGTTCTACATTTTTCTCCAGCTCTGTCTGGAACCCTCTATTGCTATCCCTGTCAGAGCAATCGGTGGTAGTAGCTGAGCACCATCTGTTTGTGTTGGACTTAATTGGTGGAGGCTGTGGTACTTGTGGTTCATTAGTCTTTTGGACTAGTCTTTCCCTTGTGCATTTGTATAGTTCTAATCTCACTTGCGGGCCCTAGTGGTGCAGTGGTTAAGAGCTCAGCTGCTAACCAAAAGGTTGGCAGTTTGAATCCATCAGCCACTCCTTGGAAACACTATGGGGCAGTCCTACTCTGTCCTATAGGGTAGCTATGAATCGGAATGCACTCATCTACAATGGGTTTCTTTTTTTTTAGCTGTGTATGGAAGTTCTCATTACCACACATTTTCACCAACATTTGGTGAAATCTGTCTCTTGCCTTTGGAGTCCTGATGTTCGGGTGAGAGAAGGATGAGTTTGCCGGTGGCCCTGGAAAAGTCCACTGCAGTGAGAGAGAACACGGCCAATTTACAGAGAAAAGCAGATTAGAAAGGTGGGAAAAAAAGAGAAAGAAAAAGTGCAGGAGCAGCTGCACACCGCAATACTATTTGAGTTCTCGGATGATGAGATATCTGAAACTAGATTTACTCCTGGAATTTCCAGTGTAGCAAATCAATAAATTTCCCTTGTAATTAAGCATGTTGGGTTAAATTTCTGTCATTTGCAACTGACAGAACCTTAATACAGACTCATCCTCCACATGAGAAGGTCTTTAAAGTGAGTGTGAATTTTTTTTTTAGCAATGTACAAGTTAAATGAGACATTTATATCCAGAAAAAGGTTTTCAAAGTACAGAGCAAAACATAAGGCTGTCTACCAATGAGAGCAATGGGGATGATCTTGCAGAAGAATGAAGTGTTTTACTGACTCAGTGTTTTGGAATAAAAATCCTCTTGTCTTATCACCCAGATGTTCAAGGAGAAAAAACTTAAATTATCTCTGGCATGCAGAAGGCTTGAACAGCTTCAGAGGATGGCCTTATCTATTCGTGGATGTTAGTAAAAGTGTCTACAATACTTTTTAAATTCCATGTTTTATTTTTTTTAACATACAGAACACATAGTACTCTCTGAGTACCTAAATAAATGTGAAATTAAGTTTTTTAAATATTAAAATTCATTTTAAAATACTGAAAATTTGATGTGGGTCCTACTAACACCTATCTTCTCATTCTCTGGAGCACTTACTAAAGATTAATTTTATTATCCAAATTATGTAAACCACTTAACTCCTTTTAGCAAGTAATTGTCTAACTAGCAGGACCTGACTCCTTCCCAACCAAAAATCATTGAAACACAATATATTTCTGTGAGAAGAAATATTCTGAATGTGAAAGCCTGTTTTTCCTGAAACCATAATGACTTCTTTGTCTCTGAAAAGTATGTTAGCTAATTCAATTGTAAAGCGAACAGCCATCAGCGTGTCTCAGAAAAAGGTTCACCATTCACCTTTTTGTTGTTGTTAGGTGCTGTCGAGTGGGCTCTGGCTCATAGCGACCCCATGTACAACAGAATGAAATACTGCCCAGTTTGCGCTATCCTCACAATCATTACTATGTTTGAGCTCGTTGTTGCAGCCACTGTGTCAATCCATCTTGTTGAGGGTCTTCCTCTTTTTCACTGACCCTTTACTTTATCAAGCATGATGTTTTTCTCCAGGGACTGGTCCCTCCTGATAACATGCCCAAAGTATGTGAGATGAAGTCTCACCATCCTCACTTCTAAGGAGCATTTTTCCAGGTTGTACTTCTTCCAAGACAGATATATATGTTCTTCTGGCAGTCCATGGTATATTCAATATTCTTTGCCAACACCATAATTCAAAATCATCAATTCTTCTTCAGTCTTCCTTATTATTTTCCAGCTTCGCATGCGTATGAAGCCATTCAAAATACCATGGCTTGGGTCAGACACAACTTGGTTTTCAGAAGGACATCTGTGCCTTTTAACACTTTAAAGAGGTCTTTTGCAGCATATTTCTCCAGTAGAATACATCATCTGATTTCTTGGCTGCTGCTTCCATGAGTGTTGACTGTGGATCCAAGTAAAATGAAGTCCTTGACAACTTCAATACATTCTTTGCTTATCAAGATGTTGGTCCAGTTGTGAGGGTTTTTGTTTTCTTTATGTTGAAGTGTAATCCGTAATGAAGACTGTAATCCATGATGAAATCTTTGATCTTTATCAGTAACTGCTTCAAGTCCTCTTCACTTTCAGCAAGCAAGGTTGTGTCATCTGCATATCACAGGTTGTTAATAAAGTCTTCTTCCAATCCTGATGCCGCATCTTTGTTCACGTAGTCCAGCTTCTCTTGGTATTTGCTCAGCATACTTGTCGGTCAGTTTGTTGTACTGTGGTGGCTTGCATGTTGCCGTAATGCTGGAAGCTGTGCCACTAGTATTTCAAATATCAGCAGGGTCATCTACGGAGGACAGGTTTCAGTGAAGCTTCCAGACTAAGACAAACTAGGAAGAAGGACCCGGCAGTCTACTTCTGAAAAAATCAGCCATTAAAAACCTTATGAATAGCAGCGAAACATTGTCTGATATGGGGCAGAAGATGAGCCCCTCAGGTTGGAAGACACGCAAAATACAACTGGAGAAGAGCTGCCTCCTCAAAGTAGAGACAACCTTAATGATGTGGATGGAGTAAAGCTTTTGGAACCTTCACTTGCTGAGCTGGCATGATTCAACATCAGAAGAAACAGCTGCAAACATCCATTAACAGTCGGAACTTGGAATGTAGGAAGTATGAATCTAGGAAAATTGGAAATCGTCAAAAATGAAATGGAGCTCATAAACATAAATATCCTAGGAATTAGTGAGCTAAAATGGACTGGTATTGGCCACTTTGAATCAATCATATGGTCTACTATGCCAGGAAAGACAAATTGAAGAGGAATGGTGTTGCATTCACTGTCAAAAAGAACATTTCAAGATCTGTCCTGAAGTACAATGCTGTCAGTGACAGGATAAAATCCATATGCCTGCAAGGAAGACCCGTTAATACCACTATTATTCAAATTTATGCACCAACCGCTAATGCCAAAGATGAAAAAATTGAAAATTTTTACCAACTTCTGCAGTCTAAAATTGATCAAACATGCAATCAAGATACATTCATAATTGTTGGTGATTGAAAAATTAAAGTTGGAAACAAAGAAAAAGGATTCGTAGTAGGAAAATAAGACCTTGATGATAAAAATGACGCTGGGAGATCACATGATAGAATTTTGCAAGACCAACGGCTTCTTCATTGCAAATACCTTTTCTCAACAATATAAATGGCAACTACATACTTGGACCTCACCAGATGGAATACACAGGAATCAAAATGACTACATCTGTGGAAAGAGACAATAGAGAAGCTCAATATCATCATCCAGAACAAGGCCAGAGGCCAACTACAGAACACACCATCCATTGCTCACATACAAGTTCAAGTTGAAGCTGAAGAAAATTAAAACAAGAACTAAAGCATGACTTTGAGTGTATCCCACCTGAATTTAAAGAGCATATCAAGAATAGATTTGACCCATTTAACACTAATGACCAAAGACCAGTTGAGTTGTAAGATGAAATCAAGGAGATCATACATAAAGAAAGCAAAAGATCATTAAAAAAACAAGAAAGAAAGAAAAGACCAAAGTGAATGTCAGAAGAGACTCTGAAATGTGCTCTTGAACTTATAGTAACTAAAGTAAATGGAAGAAAAATTGCTGAACAGAAGACTTCAAGGGGCAGCTCGAGAAGGCAAAGTAAAATATTGTAATGAAATGTGCGAAGACTTACCTTTAGAAAAACAAAAGTGAAGAACATGCTCAGCATTTCTCAAGCTGAAAGAACTGAAGAAAAAATTAAGCCTGAAGTTGCAATATCAAAGGATTCTACAGGAAAAATATTGAATAATGCAGGAAGCATCAAAAGAAGATTGAAGAAATACACAGAGGAACTATACCAAAAAAATTGGTCAATGTTCAAACATTTCAGGAGGTAGCATATGCTCAAGAACCGATGGTATTTAAAGAAGTCCAAGCTTCGCTGACGGCAGTGGTGAAAAACAAGGCTCCGGGAATTGACAGAATACCAACTGATATGTTTCAACAAACGGATGCAGTGTTGGAGGAGTTCACTCGTCTATGGCAAGAAATTTGGAAGACAGCTACCTGGCCAACTGACTAGAAGAGATCTATATTTGTGCCCATTCCAAGGAAAGGTGATCCAACAGAATGAGGAAATTATCCAACAATATCATTAATAACACAAGCAAGAAAAATTTTGCTGAAGATCATTCAAAAGCGGTTGCAGTAGTACATATACAGGGAACTGCTGGAGATTCAGGCTGCATTCAGAACAGGATGTGGAACCAGGGATATGGTTGTTGATGTCAGATGGATCTCAGCTGAATACAGAAAATACCAGAAAGATGTTTACCTCTGTTTTATTGGCTATGCAATGGCATTCAACTGTGTGCATCATAACAAATTATGGATAACATTTGGAAGAATGGAAATTCCAGAACACTTAACTGTGCTCATGTAAAACCTGTACATAGACCAAGAGGCAGTCGTTCGAACAGAGCAAGGGGATACCGCATGGTTTAAAATCAGGACAGGTGTGTGTTGTATACTTTCACCATACTTATTCAATCTGTATCCTGATTGAATAATTACTGTAAATATAATCCTCAAAAACAATTCCAAATATATTAAAATCACCTTGGATGCTCGCTGTTGAATTGGGAAACATTAAGATAGCTCTTCAGCGAAGAAGCCTTAAAGAAGAGAGTTTAACTATTGGAGCCATCCAATAGAAATTTGACATCTAAGACAATCCAATAATGTACCTAGAGCTCTTTATGGCATGGAGAAGGAAATGGATGCCATCTTTTGGATATCACATTTTAGGATGTGATGAGGAATGGGTTAAAAGCAGTATGCAATGTGAAACTTATACAACCATATGATCCATGTTAAAAATCTCTTAACCACCTAGCACTTCTCATGTGCCTGGCACATAGCTGAATATTTTTCAAATTAAAAAATGAAAGAATAAATATTTCCAGCCACCTGAAAACCATGAATCTCTTTCTCCCTTTCCCTATGTCTTATTTAGTGCTGCTATAACAGAAATATCACAAGTGGATGACTTTAACAGAAATTTGTTTTCTTGGTTTAGGAGGCTAGAGGTCTGAATTCAGGGTGCCAGCTCTAGAGGAAGTCTTTCTTTCTCTCTGTCAGCTCTGGAGAAAAATTCTTGTCTCCTTCAGCTTCTGCTACTGGGCAATCTTTACGTGGCTTGTCATCTTTCTTCCCTAATCCTGCCTCTTTTACATAAATAATACAACCTATTGCCAAAGAGGTTATAAACACAGGCATAGAGGCTAGGATTTACAACACATATTTTGGGGGGACACGATTCAATCCATAACACCCTACCTCTCTACATTCCTTGTCCCTTAGTTCTTATTATCACCACCACTCCCAGGAAAGATTTGTGTTCGAGGGTCTCTGTCAAGCCTCCTTACCCTTCAGATTTACTATAGGTCTCTTTTCTGATGAGTCTCTTTTAAATGAATTTATGAGGTTGCTGCCTTTCCAAGCACTCCAGGATACCCACTGTGATAGCTAAAGTTGTGTGTCAACTTGGTTGGGCCATGATTCCGAGTGGTTTGGCAGTTATGATGTAGTTTGGCAGCTGTGTAATGATATAATCACTTCCATAATGAGATCTGATATGATGCAATCACTTCCAGGATGAGATCTTCTATGAGCAGCCAGTCAGTTGAAAGGGAGTTTCCCTGGGGGTATGGCCTACAACATATATACCTGGACTGTCATGGATTGAATTATGACCCCCCAAAAATGTGTGTATCAATTTGGCTGGGCCATGATTCCCTGTATTTTGTGATTTTCCTATACATTGTAAATCCTCCCTCTATGATGTTAATGAGGGAGGATGGGCATTAGTTGTGTTAATGAGGCAGGACTCAGTCACAAGGTTGGATTGTGTCTTGAGACAATCTCTTGAGATATAAAAGAGAGAAGAGAGCAGAGAGGCAGGGGTGGGGTGGTGGGGTTAGGGGGGAACCTCACACCGCAAAGAAAACAGAGCCAGGAGCAGAGCACATCCTTTGGACTGGGGTCCCTGTGTGGAGAAACTCCTAGTCCGGGGGAAGATTGATGAGAAGGCCGACAGGAAGAAAGAAGCCTTGCCCTGGAGATGATGCCCTGAATTTGGCCTTGTAGCCTATTTTACTGCGAGGAAATAAACTTCTCTTTGTTAGAACCATCCACTTATAGTATTTCTGTTATAGGACCACTAGGTAACTAAGCCAGAATTAGGAAAGATTTATGCTCCAGGGTCTCTGCCAAGCCTCTTCACCTTTCAGATTTAATATAGGTCTCTCTTCTGAACAGTGCCTGTTAAATGAATTTATGAGGTTCCTGCCTTTCCAAGCATTCCAGGACAGTCACTGTGATAGCTAAGGTTGTGTGTCATGTTGGCTGGGTCATGATTCCCAGTGGTTTAGCAGTTATGATGTAGTTTAGCAGCTATGTAATGATGTAAAATGTGAGATCTGATTTAATGTATTAGATTATATAATGATGAGATCTGCTATTAGCAGCTAGTCAGTTGAAAGGGAGTTTCCTTGGGGGTGTGGCCTGCATCTAATATATGTGGACTTCCTGGCAAAACTCACTAGCTTTTCCTTGCTCTGTGTCCAGCAGCTAGCTGCCTCTTGTTCATCTGACCTCCAGTTCTTGGGACCTGAGCCAGCAGCTTACCTGCTGATCTTAGGATTCATCTGCATCCATAGCCTGTGAGCCACCATCTTGCCGTCTGACCTGCCGATCTTGGGTTCACCAGCCCCTGCAGCTATGTGAGTCAGGGGAAGCCTCCAGCCTGACCCACGCACTTGGGACTTTCCAGCCTCTACAACTGCGTGAGCCATTTCCTTGATATAAATCTCTCTCTCTTTATCTATACATGTGGTCACTGGTTTTGCTTCTCTAGAGAGCCTAGCCTAAGATACCTGTGATCCTTTTCCATAAAGAGAAAGATCTGTGTGCAGGATTCTCCTTAGGGCACCTGAATCAGACAAACTACATTGTGTGAGGTGAATACCTCCAATCTTCACCTGTTCTTCTAGTCTCAACATCCACAGCTGCAAATTCATGTACCTATTGAAACAAACATCAAAAGCAGCCTTGGAAAAGGAAAAAAGGTGAATGTAGGAGTGGTTCTGTGGACTGATTACATGTGTTTGTGCCTCAGTGTGTTCATGGTGCCAGCTGGCTGCCATCTATTCTTTTCTCATCCCAGCGCTAGCTTGGCACTCTAATAATAACTAATAACAATAACTAATTATCTCTTTGGGTGTGTCTTAGTCATCTAGTACTGCCATAACAGAAATACCACAAGTGGATGGCTTTAACAAAGAGAAATTTTTTTTCTCACAGTCTAGTAGGTTACAAGTTCAAATTCAGGGCGTCAGCTCCAGGGAAATGCTTTCTCTCTCTGTCAGCTCTGAAGGAAGGTCCTTGTCTCCAATCTTCCCCTGGTTGATGCGCTCTGCTCTTGGTGCTGCTGTCTTGGTGGTATGAGGTCCCCAACTCTCTGCTGGTTTTCCTTTCCTTTTATCTCTTGAGAGATAAAAGGCAGTAGTGCAGGCCACAGCCCAGGAAAACTCCTTTTACCTTGGATCAGGGAGGTGACCTGAGTAAGGGTGGTGTTACAATCCCACCCTAATCCCCTCAACATAAAATTACAATCACAAAATGGAGGATAACCACACAATATTGGGAATCATGGCGAAACAAAGTGGACACATATTTTTTGGGGGGCACAATTCAATCTATGACAGCATGTTTCAAAAAGCCCATTTTCCTTCTATAACTGTTGTCATGGTGAAAAACACTAGACTTATGCTTCACTAGAAATAAAAACAGAGTTTTACTGAAGGATAAAAAAACATTTCGCGACATGGGGAAACACAAATATTTAGGGGCTTCTAGAGTGCATTCCAAATCGCAGAGAGAACAGTGAGCGATTTAACAGTTGAAGTAAACAAAGGAATGTACTTTACAGGCACGCAAGGGGGAAGGAAGCATGACAAAAATTACAAGGGGTGTGTTAAACTATAATATTAAGAATTTGACAACACTTATTACAACCTGGAGAAGGACATCATGCTTGGCAGAGTACAGGGTCAGCAGAAAAGAGGAAGACCCTCAAAGAGGTGGATTGACACAGTGGCTGCAACAAGGAGCTCAAGCATAACAACGATTGTAAGGATGGTGCAGGACCGGGCAGTGTTTTGTTCTATTGTGCATAGGGTCGCTGTGAATTGGCACTGACTCGGAGACTATGAAAGGTGTCAGATTTTAACCTACTTACAAGCTAATGAGTTACCCGGCCATTAACTGACTTGGCGGCACCTAACAACAACATTACATCCTGAGGGTTCTTTAACAAAGCATTCTGTCAGGAATGAATTGAATCAATTCTCTGTTACAGGTGCATGGCTGTCTTCCTCTATCTTTAGGTAATAAGCCTATACCTTTAATTTAGTTACAGGTTTATAATAAGTTAACAGAAATGCAGTGGGAAATCCCAGTGAGTGAAAATTAGATTTGGGAGCCAGGATGTTAGAAAAGAGACTTGACGTTTACCTTATTTTGGTTACAGTTATGAGGCAGTTACAGGCTCCATCTTAGCATTATCAATTCTAATCCTATTTCCTAGCCTTCCTATTTCCTCTAATCCTATTTTCTAACATGCTTGAGCAAAGCATTCTTTTAGACCAAGCTGAGTAAAAATTCTGGGTTTTTTTGGTTGTTTTTCTTTTCCATCTTTTTAAATGGTACTTTAGATGAAGGTTTATAGAACAAACTAGTTTCTTATCAAACAGTTAGTACACACATTGTTCTATGACATTGGTTAACAACCCCACGACATGTCAACACTCTCCCTTCTCATCCCTGGGTTCCCTATTACCAGCTTTCCTATTCCTTCCTGCCTTCCAGTCCAAGCTCCAGTGCTGGTGCGCCCCCCTTAGTCTTGTTCCATTCGCAAGTTCATTCTTTGGCTGAACATCAGGAGTGACCTCATTACTGAGCTGAAAGGGTGCCCGGGTGCCATACTCTCAGAGTTTCTCCAATCTCTGTCAGGCCAGCAAGTCTGATCTTTTTTTTTTTTTTAATAATTTTTATTGAGCTTTAAGTGAATGTTTACAAATCAAGTCAGTCTGTCACATATGAGCTTATATACACCTTACTCCATACTCCCACTTAATCTCCCCCTAATGAGTCAGCCCTTCCAGTCTCTCCTTTCGTGACAATTTGCCAGTTTCTAACCCTCTCTACCCTCCTATCTCCCCTCCAGACAGGCGATGCCAACACAGTCTCAAGTGTCCACCTGATACAAGGAGCTCACTCTTCATCAGCATCTCTCTCCAACCCATTGTCCAGTCGCTTCCATGTCTGATGAGTTGTCTTCGGGAATGGTTCCTGTCCTGGGCCAACAGAAGGATTGGGGACCATGACCGCTGGGATTCCTCTAGTCTCAGTCAGACCATTAAGTCTGGTCTTTTTATGAGAATTTGGGGTCTGCATCCCACTGATCTCCTGCTCCCTCAGGGCTTCTTTGTTGTGCTCCCTGTCAGGGCAGTCATCAGTTGTGGCCGGGCACCATCTAGTTCTTCTGGTCTCAGGATGATGTAAGTCTCTGGTTCATGTGGCCCTTTCTGTCTCTTGGGCTCATAGTTATTGTGTGACCTTAGTGTTCTTCATTCTCCTTTGATCCAAGTGGGTTGAGACCAATTGATGCATCTTATGCATCTTAGATGGCTGCTTGTTAGCATTTAAGACCCCAGATGCCTCATTTCAAAGTGGGATGCAGAATGTTTTCATAATAGAATTATTTTGCCAATTGACTTAGAAGTCCCCTTAAGCCATAGTCCCCAAATCCCTGCCCTTGCTCTGCTGACCTTTGAAGCATTCAGTTTATCCCGGAAACTTCTTTGCTTTTGGTCCAGTCCAGTTGAGCTGACCTTCCGTGTATTTAGTATCGTCCTTCCCTTCACCTAAAGTAGTTCTTATCTACTAATTAATCAGTAAAAAACCCTCTCCCTCCCTTCTTCCCTCCCCCCCTCGTACCCACAAAAGTATGTGTTCTTCTCAGTTTATACTATTTCTCAAGATCTTATAATAGCGGTCTTATACAATATTTGTCCTTTTGCCTCTGACTAATTTCGCTCAGCATAATGCCTTCCAGTTTCCTCCAGGTTATGAAATGTTTCACACATACGTCACTGTTCTTTATCGATGTGTAGTATTCCATTGTGTGAATAAAAATACCACAATTTATTTAACCATACATCTGTTGATGGACACCTTGGTTGCTTCCAGCTTTTTGCTATTGTAAACAGAGCTGCAATAAACATGGGTGTGAATATATCTGTTCCTGTGAAGGCTCTTATTTCTCTAGGGTATATTCTGAGGAGTGGGATTTCTGGGTTGTATGGTAGTTCTATTTCTAACTTTTTAATAAAACACCAGATAGATTTCCAAAGTGGTTGTACCATTTTACATTCCCACCAGTAGTGTATAAGAGTTCCAATCTCTCCGCAGCCTCTCCAACATTTATTATTCTGTGCTTTTTGGATTAATGCCAGCCTTGTTGGAGTGAGACGGAATCTCATTGTAGTTTTAATTTGCATTTCTCTAATGGCTAATGATCGAGAGCATTTTCTCAGGTATCTGTTAGCTGTCTGAATATCTTCTTTAGTGAAGTGCGTGTTCAAATCCTTTGCCCACTTCTTGATTGGGTTGTTTGTCTTTTTTGGTTGAGTTTTAACAGAATCACATAGATTTTAGAGATCAGGCGCTGGTCGGAGATGTCATAGCTGAAAATTTTTTCCCAATCTGTAGGTGGTCTTTTTACTCTTTTGGTGAAGTCTTTAGAAGAGCATAGGTGTTTGATTTTTAGGAGCTACCAGTTATCCATTCGGTTTCTCTTCGTCATTTTTGGTAATGTTTTGTATTCTGTTTATGCCTTGTATTAGGGCTCCTAAGGTTGTCCCTATTTTTTCTTCCATGATCTTTATTGTTTTAGTCTTTATGTTTAGGTCTTTGATCCACTTGGAGTTAGTTTTTGTGCATGGTGTGAGGTATGGTTCCTGTTTCATTTTTTTGCAAATGGATATCCAGTTATGCCAGCACCATTTGTTAAAAAGACTATGTTTTCCCCAATTAACTGACACTGGGCCTTTGTCAAATATCGGCTGCTCAAAGGTGGATGGATTTATATCTGGGTTCTGAATTCTGTTCCATTGGTCTATGTGTCTGTTGTTGTACCAGTACCAGGCTGTTTTGACTACTGTGGCCGTATAATAGCTTCTGAAATCAGGTAGAGTGAGGCCTCCCACTTTCTTCTTCTTTTTCAGTAATGCTTTACTTATCCGAGGCTTCTCTCCCTTCCATATGAAGTTGGTGATTTGTTTCTCCATCACATTAAAAAATGTCATTGGAATTTGGATCGGAAGTGCATTGTATGTATAGATGGCTTTTGGCAGAATAGACATTTTTACTATGTTAAGTCTTCTTATCCGTGACCAAGGTATGTTTTTCCACTAAAGTAGGTCCTTTTTAGTTTCTTGCAGCAGTACTTTGTAGTTTTCTTTGTATAGATCTTTTACATCTTTGGTAAGATTTATTCCTAAGTGTGTTATCTTCTTGGGAGCTACTGTGAATGGTATTGATTTGGTGATTTCCTCTTCGATGTTCTTTTTGTTGATGTAGAGGAATCCAAGTGCTTTTTGTATGTTTATCTTATAACCTGAGACTCTGCCAAACTCTTCTATTAGTTTCAGGAGTTTTCTGGAGGATTTCTTAGGGTTTTCTGTGTATAAAATCATGTGATCTGCAAATAGAGATAATTTTACTTCCTCCTTGCCAATCCGGATGCCCTTTATTTGTCTCACCTAATTGTTCTGGCTAGGACCTCTAGCACAATGTTGAATAAGAGCGGTGATAAAGGGCATCCTTGTCTGGTTCCCGTTCTCAAGGGAAATGTTTTCAGGCTCTCTCCATTTAGAATGATGTTGGCTGTTGGCTTTGTATAAATGCCCTTTATTATGTTGAGGAATTTTCCTTCAATTCCTATTTTGGTGAGAGTTTTTATCATAAATGGGTGTTGGACTTTGTGAAATGCCTTTTCTGCATCAATTGATAAGATCATGTGGTTTTTGTCTTTTGTTTTATTTATATGGTGGGTTACATTAATGGTTTTTCTAATATTAAACCAGCCTTGCATACCTAATATAAATCCCACTTGGTCGTGGTGGATTATTTTTTTTGATGTGTTGTTGAATTCTATTGGCTAGAATTTTGTTGAGGATTTTTGCATCTATGTTCATGAGGGATATAGGTCTGTAATTTTCTTTTTTGTGATGTGTTTACCTGGTTTTGGTATCAGGGAGATGGTGGCTTCATAGAATGAGTTAGGTAGTATTCCGTCATTTTCTATGCTTTGAAATACCTTTAGTAGTAGTGGTATTAACTCTTCTCTGAAAGTTTGGTAGAACTCTGCAGTAAAGCCGTCCGGGCCAGGGCTTTTTTTGTTGGGAGTTTTTTGATTACGTTTTCAATCTCTTTTTTTGTTATGGATCTATTTAGTTGTTCTACTTCTGATTGTGTTTGTTTAGGTAGGTAGTGTTTTTCTAGGAATTCATCCATTTCTTCTAGGTTTGCAAATTTGTTAGAGTACAATTTTTTGTAATAATCTGATATGATTCTTTTAATTTCAGTTGGGTCTGTTGTGATGTGGCTCATCTCGTTTCTTATTTGGGTTATTTGTTTCCTTTCCTGTATTTCTTTAGTCAGTCTGGCCAATGGTTTATCAATTTTGTTAATTTTTTTCAAAGAACCAGCTTTTGGCTTTGTTAATTCTTCCAATTGTTTTTCTGTTCTCTAATTCATTTAGTTCAGCTCTAATTTTTATTATTTGTTTTCTTCTGGTGCCTGATGAGTTCTCTTGTTGCTCGCTTTCTATTTGTTCAAGTAGTAGGGACAGTTCTCTGATTTTGGCTCTTTCTTCTTTTTGTATGTGTGCATTTATCGATATAAATTGGCCTCTGAGTACTGCTTTTGCTGTGTCCCAGAGGTTTTGATAGGAAGTGTTTTCATTCTCGTTGCATTCTATGAATTTCCTTATTCCCTCCTTAATGTCTTCTATAACCCAGTCTTTTTTCAGGAGGGTATTGTTCAGTTTCCAAGTATTTGATTTCTTTTCCCTAATTTTTCTGTTATTGATTTCCACTTTTATGGTGTATGGTCTGAGAAGATGCTTGGTAATATTTCGATGTTTTGGATTCTGCAAAGATTTGCTTTATGACCTAATATGTGGTCTATTCTAGAGAATGTTCCATGTGCACTAGAAAAAAAAGTATACTTTGCAGCAGTTTGGTGGAGTGTTCTGTATAAGTCAGTGAGGTCAAGTTGGTTGATTGTAGCAATTAGGTCTTCTGTGTCTCTATTGAGCTTCTTAGTGGATGTCCTGTCCTTCTCCGAAAGTGGTGTGTTGAAGTCTCCTACTATAATTGTGGAGGTGTCTATCTCGCTTTTCAGTTCTGTTAAAGTTCGTTTTATGTATCTTGCAGCCCTGTCATTGGGTGCATAAATATTTAATATGGTTATATCTTCCTGGTCAATTGTCCCTTTAATCATTATGTAGTGTCCTTCTTTATCCTTTGTGGTGGATTTAAGTCTAAAGTCTATTTTGTCAGAAATTAATATTGCTACTCCTCTTCTTTTTTGCTTATTGTTTGCTTGATATATTTTTTCCATCCTTTGAGTTTTAGTTTGTTTGTGTCTCTAAGCCTAAGGTGTGTCTCTTGTAGGCAGCATATAGATGGATCGTGTTTCTTTATCCAGTCTGAGACTCTCTGTCTCTTTATTGGTGCATTTAGTCCATTTACATTCAGCGTAATTATAGATAAGTATGTGTTTAGTGCTGTCATTTTGATGCCTTTTTGTGTGTGTTGTTGACAATTTCGTTTTTCCACTTACTTTTTTGTTCTGAGATGTTTTTCTTTGTAAATTGTGTGTTCCTCATTTTCATAGTGTTTGACTTTGTTTGCTGAGTCGTTATGTTTTTCTTGGTTTTTATTTTGAGTTATGGAGTTGTTATACCTCTTTGTGGTTACCTTAATATTTACCCCTATTTTTCTAAGTAAAAACCTAACTTGTATTGTCCTATATCGCCTTGTATTACTCTCCATATGGCAGTTCTATGCCACCTGTATTCCTGTTTTTGATTATTGTGATCTTTTACCTATTGATTTCAATGATTCCCTGTTTTGAGCATTTTTTTCTTTTTAAAATTAATCTTATTTTGTTTTTGTGATTTCCCTATTTGAGTTGATATCAGGATGTTCTGTTCTGTGACCTTGTGTTGTGCTGGTATCTGATATTTTTGGTTTTCTGACGAAACACTTTCCTTTAGTATTTCTTGTAGCTTTGGTTTGGTTTTTTGCAAATTCTCTAAGCTTGTGTTTATCTGCAAATGTTTTAATTTCACCTTCATATTTGAGAGAGAGTTTTGCTGGGTATATGATCCTTGGCTGGCAGTTTTTCTCCTTCAGTGCTCTGTATATGTCATCCCATTGCCTTCTTGACTGCATGGTTTCTGCTGAGTAGTCTGAACTTATTGTTATTGATTTTCCTTTGTAGGAGACCTTTCTTTTATCCCTGGCTGCTTTTAAAATTTTCTCTTTATCTTTGGTTTTGGCAAGTTCAATGGTAATATGTCTTGGTGATTTTCTTTTTGGATAAATCTTAAATGGGGTTCGATGAGCATCTTGGATAGATATCCTTTCGTCTTTCATGATATCAGGGAAGTTTTCTGCCAACAGATCTTCAACTATTCTCTCTGTGTTTTCTGTTATCCCTCCCTGTTCTGGGGCCCCAGTCACATGCAAGTTATTCATCTTGATAGAGTCCCACATGATTCTTAGGGTTTCTTCATTTTTTTTAATTCTTTTATCTGATTTTTTTTCAGCTGTATTGGTGTCAATTCCCTGGTCCTCCAGATCTCCCACTCTGCATTCCAATTGCTTGAGTCTGCTCCTCTGACTTCCTATTGTGTTGTCTAATTCTGTAATTTTATTGTTAATCTTTTGGATTTCTGAATGCTGTCTCGCTATGGATTCTTGCAACTTATTAATTTTTCCTCTATGTTCTTGAATAATCTTTTTGAGTTCTTCAACTTCTTTATCAGTGTGTTCCTTGGCTTTTTCTGTAGATTGCCTTATTTCATTTCTGAGGTCATTCCTGATGTCTTGAAGCATTCTGTAAATTAGTTTTTTATATTCTGCATCTGGCAATTCCAGGATTGTATCTTCATTTGGGAAAGATTTTGATTCTTTAGTTTGGGGAGTTGTAGAAGCAACCACGTTCTGCTTCTTTATGTGGTTTGGTATCGACTGCTGTCTCTGAGTCATCACTAAGATATTGTAGTGATTTATTCTATGTTTGCTCACTAAGTCTTATCTTGTTTTGTTTTCTTTCAATATACGTAGATGGGCTACTAGATTGCGCTGTCTTGATTGTTGTAGCCCTTGAATCACTTATGTCCTACTGCCAGCTGGTTTGGGCTGTTACCAGATATATAAGCCTAAGAGTCCATTCACTATTCTTGAGTAGAATCTGATTTTGGGTCTTCAAGTGTGTGGTGCAGACTGTCACCTATCCACCTAGAGAAATAGTGGTTATAGTTGTGTGCACTAGATTCTAGTAGCAGCAGGGGTTCACACTCCAGGGGGGTCTGTATGCTGACAGGCTTCCCCCAAGTGTCAGTGAGGTAGGTGTGTCTCTATTCCTAAAGCACTTTGGTGGGTGGGCTCTGCAGCTGTACCTTAGGTCCCCAATGCAAGTACCTCTACAGATTGGTAGGTGTCACCCTCCTTAGACCCCTAAGGCAGGAGGCTAGGTGGTCTGGGGGGAGCTTCAGCCCTCAGTTCCCTGTTATGGGTCAGTGAGGGCTTTGTTGAATACCCAGAGATACCAGACCTGGGAAACTTGTCTTTCCAGTAATCCACTAAAACAATTACAGTCAGATCCCTATCAGAAATGCCTTTGCATTATAATAGCCACCTTGTTCCCTGTAAGGATGAAAGCCCAAGACTGTGGATCACATATGCTTGGCTGGAGCTGGTTCTGTGTTTTTAGTCAAATTAGGGAAGGATTTTTGGTCCCTGCATTTTTTGTAGCTGCTTCTCTCAGGCCAGGAGAATGGGTTAGGAAAAGACCAAAAAAAAAGAAAGAAAGACCGCAGCGCAGTTCACTCTCTGGCTCAGGAAATTCCAACGTTAATGAAGCCGCCTGGGAAGGGGAGGGGAGGGTTCAGATAAATAGGAGAGAGTAGCACCCCAGAATATAGAAAAGTTACTTATCTTGCTTGGGATGACTGTTTTACCTGAGATTCCCGAGGGGCACATCCACTGTGTGCACTGGCTGGGTAGAGATTGCCCCCGAGAGTCAGGCCCGTGTCCCGTGCTTGCGCTGTCTCAGAAGCCGTGGTTAGTTCCTCTGCTCCCAATCCAAAGCCCAGCACCAAGGTTCCGCGGCAGGGACGCCACACTCCTGGCTCCAAAACTAGTCGCTGCCTCTCGGTGACTTCTCCTACTGTCAGCCGCATCACTGCGCTGTCTGCGTGCACTGGCTGGGCTTCCCCCGAGGTCACTTCTAGGGGCTAGGGCTGCGTCTCGTGTTTGCGCTGTCTCGGGATGCCGTGCTCAGCTCCCCTGCACCCAGTCCGAAGCCCAGCGCCAAGGTTTCCTGACTGGGACGCTGGCTCCAGGCTCCGAAAACAGTCGCTGCTTCCCCGTGGTTGTTTGTTCTCAGTCTCTGTCACTCAGGTCAACTCTTTAGATCTGTGTTTGATGGTCAGGGTTCATAGATTGTCATGTATGTGATCGATTCACTTGTTTTTCTGAGTCTTTGTTGCAAGAGGGATCCGAGGTAGCTTCTACCTAGTCAGCCATCTTGGCCCCGCCCTCTGATCTTTCTTTTTGAGTTAGAATTTTCTTCTACATTTTTCTCCAGCTCTGTCTAAGACCCTCTATCGTGATCCCTGTCAGTATTCAGTGGTGTTAGCCAGGCACCATCTAGTTTTACTGGACTCAGTCTGGTGGACTCTGTGGTGGATGTGGTCCATTAGTCCGTTGGACTAATCTTTTCCTTGTATGCTTAGTTTTCTTCAATCTTTCTTGCTCCCGAAAGGGTGAGACCAGTGGAGTATCCTAGATGGCCACTCACAGGGTTTTAAGACCCCAGACGCTACTCACCAAAGTAGAAAGTAGAACACATTCTTTATAAACTATTTTATGCCAGTTGAGCTAGATGTTCCCTGAGACCATGGTCCCCAAAGCCCTCAGCCCAGCAATTTGGTCCCTCAGGGAGTTTGGTTGTGTCTACAGAGCTTCCATGATCTTACCTTGTACAGGTTGTGCTGCCTTCCCCAGTATTTTGTACTGTCTTACCCTTCACCAAAGTTTCCACTTATCTATTTTCTATGAAGTGTTTTCCCATCCTCACCTTTCCCCTCCCTCTCAACAATCAAAGATTGTTTCCTTTTGTATGTAAACCTTTTCATGAGTTTTTACAGTAGTAGTCTCATATAATATTTGTCCTTTTGTGATTGGCTTATTTCACTCAGGATAATGCCCTCCAGAGTTATCCATGTTATGAGATGCTTCACAGATTCATCTTTGTTCTTTATCATTGCATAATACTCCATTGTGTGTATGTGCCACAGTTTGTTTATCCACTCATCTGTGGATGGGCATGTAGGTTGTTTCTATCTTTTTGCTATTGTGAACAATGCTGCAATGAACATGGGTATGAATATTGAGTAAACATTCTTAACAGACACCTTTAACAAACAATTCCTTATCCAAGACAGAAAACCTGACTCTTGCTCTCTTTGTGCTACAGAACAATTAAATTTTAACAAAAATGCTGAATTGTCTTTTCAGTAAAAGCAGGCGTTTTTGGGTCAGGCTGCATTTAATTTACGCATGAGGTCACGCATTTGAGTTATGCCAGCACCTCCTTGTTAAGATTTGCATATACAGAGTTTACCTTTTATATTAATCAAATAAAGACACCTTTTGGGTGGGGACCAATCTTATTACTTATCTTATATCACCTTATGAGTATATTATAGAATATCCTTCTCCTCCCACATTTCTACTTCACTTCCATGAATCCTATCATTCTTAAACCAAGAGAGTCATCCTGTCACAATAAAAAAAAAAAAAAAAAATAGGAGGGAAAAAACACTCCAGTTTATTCAAATGACATTCAGATAGTCTTTTTTGTTTTTTCTTCTGACTCTTCTTTTACTAACCTCTTGTTAAATTAGGGGGCCAAACCCTATTGGCATAGTGGTTAAGAGCTACATTTGCTAACCGAGAGGTCAACAGTTCGAATCCAGCAGGCGCTCCTTGGAAACTCTATGGGGCAGTTCTACTCTGTCCTATAGGGTCACTATGAGTCAAAATCAACTCAACAGCAGCAAGTTTGGTTTTTTGGTTGGCGGTGTAGTGGTTAACAGCTTGCTGGCTAACTGAAAGGTCGGCAGTTTAAATCCCCTAGCTGCTCCCTGGAGACCCTATGGGGTACTTCTACTCTGTCCTATAGGATCTCTATGAGTCAGAATCAACTCAAGGGCAATGGGTGTGGTTTGGATGGGTTTGTTAGAGACTATGAAAGGTGTCAGATTTTAACCTACTTACAAGCTAATGAGTTACCCTGCCACAGTTTTTCACATGCATACCGGCAGAAAACAGGAGACCTCTGTGTCAGAAACACAGACAGCATACTCACAGCAAGAGCAGCAGCCAGAGTAACATCATAGCTCCAGTTCCCTTAGCCCCAATTCTCACGGGCAACGCAACGAGGGACAGATGGTACCTAGACATGCTGTTGTAGTACAATATAGGACAGGAAGCCTGAGTGTTAACATAGATCTGCTAACAAATCTACCCATTTTGCTTCTGTGAAGAAAAAGACATTGTTCTATTATCCTGTTGTGTTACGTTGTTAGGTGCTGTTGAGTGATAAGCCAGCGGTGGCTGCATAGCTAATAGACCAAAGAAAGACTCCAGAACCAGTGAACATATGGTTTATTCAGGGAACTTCCTTACAGGACAGCCCAGAGAGGCAGCTGACCAGAGTTGTGCTCCGTTACTGTCTAGCAAGGGACACAAGCTTATATACAGTTCTAGTTGGGGCTAAGGCTTATTTGTTTTTCTTTCAAGTCCCTGGGCATCCAGCACTTCCAGGGACTACACGTCCAGGCCCAGATGTTTTCCTTTCTGTTGATAAGGGGTTCCTCAGCCTTGGCCACCGGCCCAGTCGTGCCACTCCCAGCTTTGTACCTTAGCCCGAGTTCATCCCCAGCATGCTTTGGGGAAAAACAAAGCTGCCTCCATCAGTAGGGGATGCATATAGCTGAATACCATTACCCTATATACCAGAAAACCAAACCCAGTGCCATCGAGTTGATTCTGACTCATAGCGACCCTATAGGACAGAGTAGAACTGCCCCATAGAGTTTCCAAGGAGCGCCTGGCGGATTCGAACTGCCGACCCTTTGGTTAGCAGCGGTGGCACTTAACCAGTACGCCACCAGGGTTATCCTACATAGGTGCCTCCAAATCAATTCTGACTCTCAGAGACCCTAAGTACAATAGAACAAAACACTGCCCAGTCCTGCACTATCCTCACAATTATTGCTATGTTTGAGCCCATTGTTGCAGCCACTGTGTCAATCCATCTCTTTGAGGGTCTTCCTCCTTTTTGCTGACCCTGTACTTTACCAGCCATGATGTCCTTATCCAGGGACTGGTCCTTCCTGATAACATGTCCAAAGTACCCAAGACGAAGTCTCACCATCCTCTCTTCCAAGGAGCATTCTGGCTATATTTCTTCCAAGACAGACTTGTTCATTCTTCTGGCAATCCATGGTATATTGAATATTCTTTGTCAACACCATAATTCAAAGGCATCGATTCTTTGGTCTTCCTTATTCATTGTTCAGCTTTTACATGCATATGAGGTGATTGAAAATATCATGGCTTGGGTCAGGTGCACCTTAGTCCTCAAAGTGATGACTTTGCTTTTTAACACTTTAAAGAGGTCTTTTGCAACAGACTTGCCTAAAGCAATGCATCTTTTGATTTCTTGACTGCTGCTTCCAGGAGTCTTGATTGTGGATCCAAGTAAAATGAAATCCTTGACAACTTCAGTCTTTTCTCCATTTATCATGATGTTGCTTATTGGCCAGTTGTGAGGATGTTTGTTTTCTTTACATTGAAGTGTAATCCATACTGAAGGCTCTGGTTTTTGATATCAGTAAGTGCTTCAAGTTCTCTTTGCTTTCAGCAAGCAAGGTTGTGTCATCTGCATATTTCAGATTGTTAATGAGTTTTCCACCAATCCTGATGTCACATTCTTCTTCATATTGTCCAGTTTCTTGGATTATTTGCCCAGCATACAGTTTGAATAAATATGGTGTAATGGATTGAATTGTGCTCCCCCAAAATATGTGTCAACTTGGTTAGGTCATATGTGGTTGCTCTCCTTTTTGTGATTTTCTTATGTGTTATAAATCATAATCTCTGCCTGTGGTTAAAGAGGATTAGGGTGGGATGTAAAACACATCCCTGATCCAATGTAAAGGGAGTTTCCCTGGGGTGTAGCCTGTACCACTTTTTATCCTACAAGAGATAAAACAAAAGCGAAGCAAGCAGAGAGTTGGGGGTCTTCATAACACCAAGAAAGCAGCATCGGGAGCAGAGCGTGTCATTTGGACCTGAGGTTCCTGTGCTGAGATGCTCCCAGACCAAGGGAAGACTGATGCATCACAAGGACTTTCCTCCAGAGCTGACAGAGAGAAAGCCTTCCCCTGGGGCCTATGCCCTAAATTTGGACTTCTAGCCTACTGGACTGTGAGAAAATAAACTTCTCTTTATTAAAGCCATCCACTTGTGATATTTCTGTTATAGCAGCACTAGATGACCAAGACAGAACGTGAAAGGATACAACCCTGACACACACCTTTTCTGATTTTAAACCACGCAGTATTCCCTCGCTCTGTTCGAATGATTGCCTCTTGATCTATTACAGGTTCTACATAAACACAATTAAGTGTTCTAGAATTCCTATTCTTCAAAATGCTATCCATAATTTGTTATGATGCACACAGTCGAATGCCTTTGCATAGTCAATAAAACACAGGTAAACATCTTCCTGGTATTCTCTGCTTCCAGCCAAGATCCATCTGATATCAGTAATGATATCCCTCCATCCAAGTCCTCTTCTGAATCCCATTTGAATTTCTCGCAGTTACCTGTCAATGTACTGCTGCAACTGTTTTTGAATTATCTTCAGCAAAATTTTACAGGCATGTGATATTAATGATATTGTTCAATAATTTCCTCATTCTGTTGGATCACCTTTTTTTGGAACGGGCACAAATATGGATCTCTTCCAGTTGGTTGGCCAGGTAGCTGTCTTCCAAATTTCTTGGCATAGACAAGTGAGCTTCTCCAGTGCCACATCTTTTTTTTTTTTTTTTTTATAATAACTTTTATTAAGCTTCAAGTGAACGTTTACAAATCCAATCAGTCTGTCACATATAAGTTTACATACATCTCACTCCCTACTCCCACTTACTCTCCCCGTCTTGAGTCAGCCCTTTCAGTCTCTCCTTTCTTGACAATTTTGCCGGCTTCCCTCTCTCTCTATCCTCCCATCCCCCCTCCAGACAAGAGTTGCCAACACAATCTCAAGTGTACACCTGATATAATTAGCTCACTCTTCATCAGCGTCTCTCTCCCACCCGCTGACCAGTCCCTTTCATGTCTGATGAGTTGTCTTCAGGGATGGTTCCTGTCCTGTGTCAACAGAAGGTCTGGAGAGCATGACCGCCGGGATTCCTCCAGTCTCAGTCAGACCATTAAGTTTGGTCTTCTTATGAGAATTTGGGGTCTGCATCCCACTGCTCTCCTGCTCCCTCAGGGGTCCTCTGCTGAGCTCCCTGTCAGGGCAGTCATCGATTGTGGCCGGGCACCAACTAGTTCTTCTGGTCTCAGGATGATGTAGGTCTCTGGTTCATGTGGCCCTTTCTGTCTCTTGGGCTCTTAGTTGTCATGTGGGCTTGGTGTTCTTCATTTTCCTTTGCTCCAGGTGGGTTGAGACCAATTGCTGCATCTTAGATGGCTGCTTGTTAGCATTTAAGACCCCAGACACCACATTTCAAAGTGGGATGCAGAATGATTTCATAATAGAATTATTTTGCCAATTGACTTAGAAGTCCCCGCAAACCATGTTCCCCAGACCCCCGCGCTTGCTCCGCTGAGCTTTGAAGCATTCATTTTATCCCGGAAACTTCTTTGCTTTTGGTCCAGTCCAATTGAGCTGACCTTCCATGTATTGAGTGTTGTCTTTCCCTTCACCTAAAGCAGTTCTTATCTACTGATTAATCAATAAAAAAACCCTCTCCCACCCTCCCTCCCTCCCCCCCTCGTAACCACAAAAGTATGTGTTCTTCTCAGGTTTACTATTTCTCAAGATCTTATAATAGTGGTCTTATACAGTATTTGTCCTTTTGCCTCTGACTCATTTCGCTCAGCATAATGCCTTCCAGGTTCCTCCATGTTATGAAATGTTTCAGAGATTCGTCACTGTTCTTTATCGATGCGTAGTATTCCATTGTGTGAATATACCACAATTTATTTACCCATTCATCCGTTGATGGACACCTTGGTTGTTTCCAACTTTTTGCTATTGTAAACAGAGCTGCAATAAACATGGGTGTGCATATATCTGTTTGTATGAAGGCTCTTGTATCTCTAGGGTATATTCCGAGGAGTGGGATTTCTGGGTTGTATGGTAGTTCTATTTCTAACTGTTTAAGATAACGCCAGATAGATTTCCAAAGTGGTTGTACCATTTTACATTCCCACCAGCAGTGTATGAGAGTTCCAATCTCTCCGCAGCCTCTCCAACATTTATTATTTTGTGTTTTTTGGATTAATGCCAGCCTTGCTGGTGTGAGATGGAATCTCATCGTAGTTTTAATTTGCATTTCTCTAATGGCTAATGATCGAGAGCATTTTCTCATGTATCTGTTGGCTGCCTGAATATCTTCTTTAGAGAAATGTGTGTTCATATCCTTTGCCCACTTCTTGATTGGGTTGTTTGTCTTTTTGTGGTTGAGTTTTGACAGAATCATGTAGATTTTAGAGATCAGGCGCTGGTCGGAGATGTCATAGCTGAAAATTCTTTCCCAATCTGTAGGTGGTCTTTTTACTCTTTTGGTGAAGTCTTTAGATGAGCATAGGTGTTTGATTTTTAGGAGCTCCCAGTTATCGGGTTTCTCTTCATCATTTTTGGTAATGTTTTGTATTCTGTTTATACCTTGTATTAGGGCTCCTAGGGTTGTCCCAATTTTTTCTTCCATGATCTTTATCGTTTTAGTCTTTATGTTTAGGTCTTTGATCCACTTGGAGTTAGTTTTTGTGCATGGTGTGAGGTATGGGTCCTGTTTCATTTTTTTGCAAATGGATATCCAGTTATGCCAGCACCATTTGTTAAAAAGGCTGTCTTTTCCCCAGTTAATTGACACTGGTCCTTTGTCAAATATCAGCTGCTCATACGTGGATGGATCTATGTCTGGGTTCTCAATTCTGTTCCATTGGTCTATGTGTCTGTTGTTGTACCAATACCAGGCTGTTTTGACTACTGTGGCTGTATAATAGGTTCTGAAGTCAGGTAAGGTGAGGCCTCCCACTTTCTTCTTCTTTTTCAGTAGTGCTTTGCTTATCCGGGGCTTTTTTCCCTTCCATATGAAATTGGTGATTTGTTTCTCTATCCCCTTAAAATATGACATTGGAATTTGGATCGGAAGTGCGTTAAATGTATAGATGGCTTTTGGTAGAATAGACATTTTTACTATGTTAAGTCTTCCTATCCATGAGCAGGGTATGTTTTTCCACTTAAGTATGTCCTTTTGAATTTCTTGTAGTAGAGCTTTGTAGTTTTCTTTGTATAGGTCTTTTACATCCTTGGTAAGATTTATTCCTAAGTATCTTATCTTCTTGGGGGCTACCGTGAATGGTATTGATTTGGTTATTTCCTCTTCGGTGTTCTTTTTGTTGATGTAGAGGAATCCAAGTGATTTTTGTATGTTTATTTTATAACCTGAGACTCTGCCAAACTCTTCTATTAGTTTCAGTAGTTTTCTGGAGGATTCCTTAGGGTTTTCTGTGTATATAATCATGTCATCTGCAAATAGTGATAACTTTACTTCTTCCTTGCCAATCCGGATACCTTTTATTTCTTTGTCTAGCCTGATTGCCCTGGCTAAGACTTCCAACACGATGTTGAATAAGAGCGGTGATAAAGGGCATCCTTGTCTGGTTCCCGTTCTCAAGGGAAATGCTTTCAGGTTCTCTCCATTTAGAGTGATATTGGCTGTTGGCTTTGCGTAGATGCCCTTTATTATGTTGAGGAATTTTCCTTCAATTCCTATTTTGGTAAGAGTTTTTATCATAAATGGGTGTTGGACTTTGTCAAATGCCTTTTCTGCATCAATTGATAAGATCATGTGGTTTTTGTCTTTTGTTTTATTTATGTGATGGATTACATTAATGGTTTTTCTGATATTAAACCAGCCTTGCATACCTGGTATAAATCCCACTTGATCAGGGTGAATTATTTTTTTGATGTGTTGTTGGATTCTATTGGCTAGAATTTTGTTGAGGATTTTTGCATCAATGTTCATGAGGGATATAGGTCTATAATTTTCTTTTTTTGTAATGTCTTTACCTGGTTTTGGTATCAGGGAGATGGTGGCTTCATAGAATGAGTTGGGTAGTATTCCGTCATTTTCTATGCTTTGGAATACCTTTAGTAGTAGTGGTGTTAACTCTTCTCTGAAAATTTGGTAGAACTCTGCAGTGAAGCCGTCCGGGCCAGGACTTTTTTTTGTTGGGAGTTTTTTGATTACCGTTTCAATCTCTTTTTTTGTTATGGGTCTATTTAGTTGTTCTGCTTCTGAATGTGTTAGTTTAGGTAGGTAGTGTTTTTCAAGGAATTCATCCATTTCTTCTAGGTTTTCAAATTTGTTAGAGTACAATTTTTCATAATAATCTGAAATGATTCTTTTAATTTCATTTGGTTCTGTTGTGATGTGGTCCTTCTCATTTCTTATTCGGGTTATTTGTTTCCTTTCCTGTATTTCTTTAGTCAGTCTAGCCAATGGTTTATCAATTTTGTTAATTTTTTCAAAGAACCAGCTTTTGGCTTTGTTAATTCTTTCAATTGTTTTTCTGTTCTCTAATTCATTTAGTTCAGCTCTAGTTTTTATTATTTGTTTTCTTCTGGTGCCTGATGGATTCTTTTGTTGCTCACTTTCTATTTGTTCAAGTTGTAGGGACAGTTCTCTGATTTTGGCTCTTTCTTCTTTTTGTATGTGTGCATTTATTGATATAAATTGACCTCTGAGCACTGCTTTTGCTGTGTCCCAGAGGTTTTGATAGGAAGTATTTTCATTCTCGTTGCTGTCTATGAATTTCCTTATTCCCTCCTTGATGTCTTCTATAACCCAGTCTTTTTTCAGGAGGGTATTGTTCATTTTCCAAGTATTTGATTTCTTTTCCCTCGTTCTTCTGTTATTGATCTCTAGTTTTATTGCCTTGTGGTCTGAGAAGATGCTTTGTAATATTTCGATGTTTTGGACTCTGCAAAGGTTTGTTTTATGACCTAATATGTGGTCTATTCTAGAGAATGTTCCATGTGCGCTAGAAAAAAAAGTATATTTTGCAGCAGTTGGGTGGAGAGTTCTGTATAAGTCAATGAGGTCAAGTTGGTTGATTGTTGTAATTAGATCTTCCGTGTCTCTGTTGAGCTTCTTACTGGATGTCCTGTCCTTCTCCGAAAGGGGTGTGTTGAAGTCTCCTACTATAATTGTGGAGGTATCTATCTCGCTTTTCAGTTCTGTTAAAATTTGATTTATATATCTTGCAGCCCTGTCATTGGGTGCGTAAATATTTAATATGGTTATGTCTTCCTGGTCAATTGTCCCTTTTATCATTATATAGTGTCCTTCTTTATCCTTTGTGGTGGATTTAAGTCTAAAGTCTATTTTGTCAGAAATTAATATTGCTACTCCTCTTCTTTTTTGCTTATTGTTTGCTTGATATACTTTTTTCCATCCTTTGAGTTTTAGTTTGTTTGTGTCTCTAAGTCTAAGGTGTGTCTCTTGTAGGCAGCATATAGATGGATCGTGTTTCTTTATCCAGTCTGTGACTCTCTGTCTCTTTATTGGTGCATTTAGTCCATTTACATTCAGGGTAATTATAGATAAATAAGTTTTTAGTGCTGTCATTTTGATGCCTTTTTATGTGTGTTGTTGACAATTTCATTTTTCCACATACTTTTTTGTGCTGAGGCGTTTTTCTTAGTAAATTGTGAGATCCTCACTTTCATAGTGTTTGACTTTATGTTAGTTGAGTCGTTACGTTTTTCTTGGTTTTTGTCTTGAGTTATAGAGTTGTTATACCTTTTTGTGGTTACCTCATTATATACCCCTATTTTTCTAAGTAAAAACCTAACTTGTATTGTTCTATATCGCCTTGTATCACTCTCCATATGGCAGTTCAATGCCTCCTGTATTTAGTCCCTCTTTTTGATTATTGTGATCTTTTACCTATTGACTTCCATGATTCCCTGTTATGTGTATTTTTTTTTAATTAATCTTAATTTGTTTGTTTTTGTGATTTCCCTATTTGAGTTGATATCAGGACGTTCTGTTTTGTGACCTTGTGTTGTGCTGATATCTGATATTATTGGTTCTCTGACCAAACAATATCCTTTAGTATTTCTTGTAGCTTTGGTTTGGTTTTTGCAAATTCTCTAAACTTGTGTTTGTCTGTAAATATCTTAATTTCGCCTTCATATTTCAGAGAGAGTTTTGCTGGATATATGATCCTTGGTTGGCAGTTCTTCTCCTTCAGTGTTCTGTATATGTCGTCCCATTCCCTTCTTGCCTGCATGGTTTCTGCTGAGTAGTCAGAACATATTCTTATTGATTCTCCCTTGAAGGAAACCTTTCTTTTCTCCCTGGCTGCTTTTAAAATTTTCTGTTTATCTTTGGTTTTGGTGAGTTTGATGATAATATGTCTTGGTGTTTTTCTTTTTGGATCGATCTTAAATGGGGTTCGATGAGCATCTTGGATAGATATCCTTTCGTCTTTCATGATGTCAGGGAAGTTTTCTGTCAGAAGTTCTTCAACTATTTTCTCTGTGTTTTCTGTCCCCCCTCCCTGTTCTGGGACTCCAATCACCCGCAGGTTATCCTTCTTGATAGAGTCCCACATAATTCTTAGGGTTTCTTCATTTTTTTAAATTCTTTTATCTGATTTTTTTTCAGCTATGTTGGTGTTGATTCCCTGGTCCTCCAGATGTCCCAGTCTGCATTCTAATTGCTCGAGTCTGCTCCTCTGACTTCCTAGTGTGTTGTCTAATTCTGTTATTTTATTGTTAATCTTTTGGATTTCTACATGTTGTCTCTCTATGGATTCTTGCAACTTATTAATTTTTCCAGTATGTTCTTGAATAATCTTTTTGAGTTCTTCAACAGTTTTATCAGTGTGTTCCTTGGCTTTTTCTGCAGATATCCTAATTTCATTTGTGATATCATTAAGCATTCTGTAAATTAGTTTTTTATATTCTGTATCTGATAATTCCAAAATTGTATCTTCATTTGGGAAAGATTTTGATTCTTTTGTTTGGGGAGTTGGAGAAGCTGTCACGGTCTGCTTCTTTAAGTGGTTTGATATGGATTGTTGTCTCCGAGCCATCACTGGGAAACTAGTTTTTCCAGGAAATCCGCTAAAAAAAAACTGCAGTCAGATCCCTATCAGAGTTCTCCCTCTGGCTCAGGCTATTCAGATGTTAATGAAGCCGCCTGGGGAGGGTGGGGGAGGGAACAGAGAGATAGGAGAGTAGCACCTCAGAATATAGCCAGAGTTGCTTGTCTTGCTTGGAAAGACTATTATATCTGAGATTCCCGCGGGCGCGTCGCCTATGTGTGCTGTCTGTGTGGAGATTGCCCCCGGGGGGTCTGGCCCGCTGGAGTCACGGTCAGATCCTCCGCTTCCAGCCCCACGCCCAGCGTCAAGGCTCCCCTACTGGGACGGTGCACTCTTGACTCCAAAATCAGTCGCTGCCTCCCGGGGACTTCTCGTCCCTCCAGCCGCGTGGCCGTGCCGCCCCCGTGAACCAGGTGGGCCCCCTCCCGGGGTTAGTTCAGATGGGTGGAGTAGCTCCCCGTGCTTGTGCCACGACCGAGTGTCCCGGCTGGAACGCTGTTCTCCCCGCTCCAATACCAGTCGCTGCCTCCCGGGGACTTCTCCTACCGGCTGTGTCCCACGCCGCCCGCGCGACCCGGATGGTCACCTTCCCGGGGTTAGTTCAGGGGGTGGAGCAACTCTCCGTGTTTATGGCGTACCTGCGTGCAGTCCAAATCCCTGTGGGACGGTTCCCCGGCTCGGGTGCTGCTCTTTCTGCTCCAAGATCAGTCACTGCCTCCCGGGGACTTCTCCTAACGGCTGCGTCCCACACCGCCCGTGGAACCGGCTAGTCCCCCTCCCGGGGTTAGTTCAGGGGGGTGGAGCAGGTCTCTGTGCTTGTGCCGTACCTGACTGGTATGCTGGCTCCAGGCTCTGGAAACAATCGCTGCTTCCCCGTATTAGTTCGTTCTCCGTCTCTAAATCTGTGTTTGTTGTTCAGGGTTCGTAGATTGTTATGTATGTGATCGATTCACTTGTTTTTCCGTGTCTTTGTTGTAAGAGGGATCCGAGGTAGCGTCTGCCTAGTCCGCCATCTAGTGCCACATCTTTTTGTTGAAACATCTCAATTGGTATTCCATCAGTTCCTGGAGCCTTGTTTTTCACCAAAGCCTTCAGTGCAGCTTGGACTTCCTCCTTTAGTATCACTGGTTCTTGATCATATGCTACCTCCTGAAATGGTTGAAATGGCTATTACTCTAGAATTTAAGAAATGTTTTTGGTGAGACAAAACCTGTTGCCACTGAGTAGATTCCATTCACAGCGACCCTATAGGATAGAGTAGAACTGCCTCATAGGGTTTTCAAGGCTGTAATCTTTATAGAAGCAGACTGCCACATCTTTCTCCTGTGCAGCAGCTGGTGGGTTCCAACTGCTGACCTTTCAGTTAGCATCCGAACACTTAACCACTATGCCACTAGGGCTCCTTTTGTCTCAGCACAGAAAACAATATTTACAGAGTTAAATGCAAACATTGGATAAAAATGGAACTAAAAAATTCCAAGTCCTCTAAAAGGAGATAAAAATATTTATTTTATTAGTGTTTGCTTATAAGCATTAATTTAGGCATGAAGTAAGTCATATGAGCAGCTATAATAGTGAGGTTAAACTCAGAGATAGGTTC
The DNA here is from genome assembly GCF_024166365.1 of Elephas maximus indicus. Lineage (NCBI taxonomy): Eukaryota > Metazoa > Chordata > Mammalia > Proboscidea > Elephantidae > Elephas > Elephas maximus. Next base: position 90,313,981 of record NC_064822.1, read on the forward strand.
AAGGCAATGGTCAAAAACATCCTTCTGGGTCCAGCATAGTTTACCCATTGCCCCAATTAATGCTGCAGGATGAGTTTAAGACTTTTTTTCCCCCTGATTCCAAAGGATAATCACTGCTATATCTCAACAATAAAAAGACAACAACCTAATTTAAAAAAGACTTGAATATACATTTCACCAAAGAAGATGTACAAAAAGCTGATAAGCACATGACTTAAAAAAAAAAAATTTTTTTTTTCTTCATGACTTAGGGAAATGTAAATCAAAACCAAAATGAAATACCACTCACTCCTACTGTTGTTAGTTGCCATGGAGTCAATTCTGACTCATGGTAACCCCGTGTGTACTGAGTTGAACTGCTTCATAGGGTTTTTAATGACTGTGACCTTTCAGAAGCAGATAACCAGGCCTGTCTTCTGAGGCATCTCTGGGTAGGTTCTAATCCCCAACCTTTTGGCTAGTAGCTTAGCAATTAACTGTTTGTGCCACCCAGGGACTCCTTCACCCTGACTAGGATGGATATTATCAGAAGAACGGAAAATAAGTGTTGGCAAGGATGTGGAGAAATTGGGACCCTGAACCAGTATTGGTGGGATTATAAAATGGCGCAGCCGCTACAGAAAACAGTTTGGCAGTTCCTCAAAAAGTTAAACATTAAATTATCATATGATTCAACAATTCCGCTCCTAGATATAGGCCCAAAAGACTTGAAGGCAGGGATACAAACAGACACTAATATTCATTGCAGCACTATTCATAATAGCCAAAAGATGGAAACACTCAAATGTCTGTCAACAGATAATTCTATAGAATAGAATATTTTTCAGCTATAAAGAGAAATGAAGTTCTGATATGTGCTACAATGTGGATGAACCTCGAAAACATTATGCTGAGTGAAATAAGTTAGACATAAAAGGACAAATGTTGTATGATCCTATTTATACGAACTATAGGGTCTGGGTTGATAGATAAAAAACTAAAGAAAAAAATTTTTTTTTTAGTTTTTTATCTAGAATAGGTAAATACAGAGACCAAAGTTTATTAATGGTTACTGGTGGTGGGTGAAAGGGAGAATGGGAGCGTTATTGCTTAAGGGGCTCTGAGTTTCTGTTAAGGGTGGTGAAAAAAAATGGAAGTGAATAGTGGTGTTGGTTGTACAACACGGTGAACATTGCTTTCCAACACTTGCCATGGAACAGGCTGGTTGGCTAACTTCCTAGAACTTGGAACTTTATCAGTACCAAGGTACCTTAATATTCTAGGGAACATTTCTAGGATTGTATTGGCCTCTGCATGATGAGTAATTGCAAAAGTGTTAGAGAGGAAAGCCTGGGTTCTGGAGTTATCCTTTCACATTTAATCGTATTTATCTCTTCTATTCCAATATTGTTGTTCATAGCGTGATCTTTAAGGCTGCATGTCAGCTTGGCTGGGCCATGATTCTCAGTGGTTTAGCAGTTGTGATATAGTTTGGCAGTCATATAATGATGTGATTGCCTCCATGATGAGATTTGATATGATATGATTACCTCCATGGTGGGATTTTCTGTGAGTAGTAGCTGTTATGGATTGAATTGTATCCCCCTAAAATATCTGTCATCTTGGCTAGGCCATGATTCCCAGTATTGTGTGATTGTCCACCATTTTGTCATCTGATGTGACTTTCCTATATAAATCCTGCCTCTATAATGTTAAGAAGACAGGATTAGAGGCAGTTATGTTAATGAGGCAGGACTCAATCTACAAGATTAGATTGTATCTTGAGTCAATCTCTTTTGAGATATAAAAGAGAGAAACGAGCAGAGAGATGGGGACCTCGTACCACTGAGAAAGCAGTGCTGGGAGCGAAGTGCGTCCTTTGGACCCTGGGTTCTTGCGCTGAAACGCTCCTAGACCAGGGGAAGATTGATGACAAGGATCTTCCCCCAGAGCCTACAGAGAGAGAAAGCCTATTCCTGGAGCTGGCACCCTGAATTCTGACTTACAGCCTTCTAGACTACGAGAGAATAAATTTCTGTTTGTTAAAGATATCCACTTGTGGTATTTATGTTATAGCAGCACTAGAGAACTAAGACAGTAACCAATCAGTTGAAAGGAAGTTTCCCTGGGGTGTGGCCAGCATCCAGTATAGGTGGACTATCTGGCAAGGCTTGTGGGCTTTTGCTTGCTTTGGATCCTGCAGCTGGCTCCTGTTTGTCTGACTTCTGGTTCTTGGGACTTGAGCTAGCAGCTTACTTGCCATCTTGCCTGCCAATTTTGGGATTCATCAGTCTTCACAGGCTGTGGGCCAGAGTTCTGCTATCTGACTTGCCAATCTTGGGTTCACCAGCCCCTGCAGCTACCTGAATTAGGAGAAGCTCCCAGCTTGACCCATGGCCTTGGGACGTTACAGTCTCTACAACTGCGTGAGCCATTTCCTTTACATAAATCTCTCTCTCTCTGTATATATATTTATATGCTTTAACTGGTTTTGCTTCTCTAGAGAGCTCAGCCCAAGACACATCAGCTGTAACTGTTCTATACTTCACCTTCCTTCTGCAAGGTGTACCTTTATTTACATTCCAGGCCTGAGCCTGAGGTCTGGCCACCGTTTCTTGATTCATATTGTTAGTAAACCTGAAGCAGAGGCACTTCAAACTTGGCCATGTGGCAACAGCAAAATGGCTGCTTTGGTGAAGACAAAACAGGAGGCAGTTGACTGAGTTCGTTTTAAGAAAATGGATTTCCAGATCTTCAACTTGTATACAGGCAGTCCTCAGGTTACAAATGTGTTTCTAACTCTGTCTTTAAGTCAAATTTGTAGGTAAATTGGAACAGCTGCATGTGGTTCTTATTTAGCCTCACTTTGGTGCAAGAAAAGGCTCGAAGACTTTTCAAATATTTAAAAGCTGCACGTGCAGCAAATGAAGGTGGTTTTGATGAAGAATTTGTTGTGAGTAGGGGTTGGTTCAATCATTTCAAAGTGAGGGCAAATTTACAGAACATTAAAGGGCTAGTAAGAGTTGTCCTTAATTTGGATGTTTGTAACTCGGGGACTGCCTGTGTATATTTTTGGTAAAATAGATTTGCCTTAGAACTTGTTTGTAGTCAAGGCATCAAGCCAGTTCTTAGACGTTATACTGGTTCTACTTTTTCAGCCCCTTTTTACATCAATTCTTTTAAAACTTACAAAATTAAGATATACTTCCCCGCCCACTCCTCCACCCACCCAGAATCTTAGCGTGGTGCATTACTTAGAGGAGAGGGCCCTAAGAAGGATATATTTTGAAATGTAAGTGAGACTATTGGAAACTGAAAGAGGGCCTAAAAGGCTTGATGGCTGAAGGGGCACTAAAAATCAATTTTTGATTACCAATAACTATGCAATTTTTGGCATAAGTTATTCAGAAAGAGCTCAATTAATTGAACGGCATCACTATAATTAAACTCCTTCCGTTCCCATCTACTTATTTGTGATACAGGTTTCACACAGAATTTATGCTGAACCTTCTTGTCATTCTAAATAGTCATATTTATCTATGGATAAATGAACTTAAAATCAAAAGAACCTTCAGTTCATTAAGATATGTATATCCAATCAAATTTTACTTTTGTGTTGGAGTGACCACCAACTCAGTTAGTGGTGATTTCTGGGCTCAGGATTAATAGATTCTGTCAAAAACAAAAAACAAACCTGAATTTAGGAAGAGACCTTATTCTAAAAGAATTATTGCAAGGGGTGGGGGTGGGGAGGGGAAGGGACAATGGCAAAAGGAGGAAGGGGATTATTGGAGTACAATGAATGCTCTAACCATGAGATCAGCATGTGTATCAAGACTTAGGCAAAAGGCTTTTTCTTTTATAGAAATGAGAGAAAACAAGGTTAGAAAGAAGCAGGTGTGGGGAAGTGAGATGAAAGTGTGGCCTGTTCAGAAAGTAAATCAGAGAATGTTATGCATCGAGGCCACCTATTTTCAGAAGGCCTCCTAATGAGTGGTTGTATGCTGGCTCAAAGGAGTCCTTGGGTGACACAAATGGCTAAGTGCTCGACTACTAGTTGAAAGGTTGATGGTTTGAACCCACCCAGAGGTGCCTTTGAAGAAAGGCTTGGTGATCTGCTTCTAAACGGTCATATCCTTGAAAACCCCATGGAGCATAGTTCTACTCTGCAACACGTGGGGTCTCCGTGAGTCAGGATCCATTCAACAGCAACTGGTTTGTTTTTTGTTTTATGCTGGCTCAGGAACCTGGGGGAAGGAGAGAAGCTTAACCAAAGTTTGATTAACAAGCATTTTATTCTGATTAACCAGTGGGAACAAACAGTTCAGCTAATCATTTGCGTAGCAAACAATGGGAAATTGGAGGATCCTGTGTTTGGCCTTTTTTGTGTTTGGCCTTGTCATAGATAAACAAGGGGCATCATTAAGTCTCTTCTAATGCATATGGGGAAAGGTGTTTTGTTTTGCAGTTTGCCATTTTCTGCAACATAAAAAAGGTGGGAGAATTCTCAGCCTTTGCTGATTTCCAAGAATCACAGGGTTCAGGTAAAATTCAACATTGTCAGCTCATTCAACACAACTTGTTCCCATATTACAGATATTCATTCCATGTAAACTGCTCCATTCTGCAGGATCCACGGGTAAATTATTGGCATCCTGACTGTTTAATCTGAGGATCTAAGACAGCAAGAATTCTTTATACAGCTGCTGGTTGTTTTCAACAAAATGGCCCAGTTTCTGTACATCATAACGCAAGGCTTCTCTGATGACTTGTCCACTCCCGCTGAAGTTGTAAACAATTTGATTAGTTACGGGATCTCAGGGGAGTAGCAGCACAAATAACTTCAGTGTCCTTCCATGTCCCCAACAGGAGAGATATGAGCTTCTGCCTTTGTACCGGTCTTAGAGCTCTTGATACATTCTTTCCTTTCCCCTTTCTTAGTGGCTTCATTTTCAACCATGCCATAAGCAGCAGCCATGGGATGGCATTTGTAACCTTTTCCTCTCAGTTTGCCTCTTTTTTTTTCAATCTATTTAATCTGTTCTTAGTGAATCAGATCAATGTTTTCTAAGTTCCACTGATAAGATCAATTCTTGGACAGCAAGGAAAGACCTTCACTGTGCCTCCTGGCAGATAATCTGAAGAACTGACACGTAGCCCTTTCTAAATTCACGAGTTTATTCAGGGAAACACACTGACACTGGCAAGCAGCTGCTCTCCAGCGGCGGCCGGGATGAAGTATTTTCCGCAACCACCTAGCAAGGGACCCAAGCTTATATACCATTCCAGCTGGGACCAAGACTTATTGTTTTCTACCACGTCTTTGGGCAGTCAGTGTTCCCAGAGACTTCATATCCAGGCCCAGATGTTTTCCTTCTTGTTGCTAAGGCATTCCTTGGCCTTGGCTGCTGGCCCAGTCGTGCCACTTCCGGCGTTGTACCTTAGCCTGAGTCTATCCCGAATACATCTCCTGCATGCTTCAGGGAAAGCAAAGCTGATTCAACTAGGGAGGAGATGCATATAGCTGAATAGCATTACGCTACAGGGGCCATGAAATTTTAGCTATTTCAAACCACAGATGATAGATTAGCAACCACTCTGACATCAAAATTTTTCATTTCTTGTCCATTTTCTTACCCCATAAAGGTTTTGCTGTATTGAGTCAAGGATCCCATACCATTTGCCACTTTTGATACAAGTCTGGACTGATAGAAATACTAACAAGACATAATCTGTTCCCAGTACCAGTTTATTTATCTTACGCAAAGGAAGACAAGTAATTCAGCATGCAAGCAAGAACCACTTGTAACAAAAGATGTGGTAATATCCCAGGCATAGTTTTCAAGACCTCCCATTTCATGAATCATGCTCAGTTACACGTGATGAAGCTAGAGAAGGGTAAACTATGTCAGCTCTGGTAAACTACTCACTACAACCCTTTATACTGGAATCCCTGAGTGGGTAATAGTTAATGCCCTCATTGCTAACTAAGAGATTGTAGGTTTCAATCCACCCAGAGGAGCCTCAGAAGAAAGACCTGGCAATCTACTTCAAAAAATCAGCCAATGAACGCTCTATGGAACACAGTTCTACTCTGACACACATGGAATCGGCAGGAGTAGAAGCCGACTTAACAGCAACCGGTTTTGGTTTTATTGATCATATTGTTCATCAGGGTGTGTGTAACATTCGTTAGGGCAGCTGCATCACATCAATGAAAAGTTACACAGGAGTAATCTGGACAACTAGACACACTTCATGCAGAAAAGCACAGTCTACAGGACATTCCAAATTTAGTACATTCCAGAGATTAATGTTGCAAAAAGGTAAATTCAGGGTCAGCTTCCCAGGTATCTCTGTGCTTAGAGCAAGAGTTTCAGATTGCTGTGAACCATTTTTTTATAATGTTTAGTAATTTTTTTATTAAAAAGTATATGTACTTGTTTCGATCAATTGTTTACTGCTAATAACTATGTAGTGATAATTTAACCCAGAGAAAAATGTTTAAGATTTAGTTTTAGATGTTGGGGGACATCTAGGTCAATTGGCATAGTATGGTTCATGAAGAAAATGTTCTACATCTTGTTTTGGTGAGTAACATCTGGGGTCTTAAAAAGTCTGTGAACAGCCATCTAAAATACATCTATTTGTCCCATCACATTCAGGGCAAAGTAGAATGAAGAAAACCAAAGACAGAAGGCAAATATCAGTCCAAAGGGCTGACGGACCACATGAACCACAGCCTCCACTAGCCTGAGCCCAGAAGAACTAGATGGTGCCCTGGCTACCATCACCAACTCTTCTGACAGGGATCACAATAGAGGGCTCTTGACAGAGTTAGAGAAAAATGTAGAACAAAATGCAAACTCACACACACACAAAAAGACCAGATTTACTGGTCTGAAAGAAACTGGAGGAACCCCCAAGACTATGGCCCCGAGACACCCTGCTGACTGAGAACTGAAGCCACCTTTTAGCCAAAGATTAAACGGGCCTATAAAACAACAACAAAAAAAACACACATTAGAAATGTGCTTCTTAGTTCAAGTATGGAGACCAAATGGGCAACACCTGCCCAAAAGCAAAGATGAGAATGCAGGAAGGGACAGAAAACCTGGATGAATAAAACCGGGGAACTTGAGGTGTAAAGGGAAAGGGAGAAAGTGCTGACACATTGTGGGGATTGCAACAAATGTCACAAAACGATTTGTGTATAAATTTTTGAATGAGAGAATAATTTGTGCTATAAACTTTCACCTAAAACAATAAAATTAAAAAAAAAAACGATTTAGACTTAGAGCTTTAAGATCACAGGTAATAAAAGCAGTCTAAAATTCAATTTTATGTACATATTTTTGCTCAGAGAAATATGAGAAAATTACTAATAAAACACTTTTAAACATATTAAAAAATATTACATTAGGATAAAATTTTGCAGAGAAATGAAACGGAAATATATGTGTTTAAGAAGAAAAGAGAAATTATATAAAATGTCTGACTATTAAAGAAGAGTTTCTTCATTTTTTTTCCTTTTAGTGAATGATGGTTTATATCAAAACCCTCTGTTATATAGATTCCATTGGATATGTTTTAAAAACTGATGGACAGCTTTATTTTAAAATGTTAATATTTACACTATACCCAAAATTATGTTCTTTGCAACAGAGTAGAAGTGGGTGAGGAAGTACATAACTTTTAAAAATTATTTTATTAGGCATACATGAGAAAAATACCCTCAAGTTAAAATTAATCATTGAGGAGCAATGGAGAGATGAGATGGCTGAATTGTGTAAACACTATTTGATTATATGACTGTTCTTTTTTTTTTTTGTACTTTCAATTCAGCCATAGCCCCTGGTCCTATCCTCACCTGTTTTTCTCTAATTACTTTAGGGGCTAATATTGTATGTTGAAAATAATGTCATTTATTATTTTTTAAATAATTTATTTTATTTTGTTGAGAATATACATGGCAAAAACATAGACACTAATTCAAGTTTCTACATGTACAATTCAGTGACATTGATTACATTCTTTGAGTTGTGCAACCATTCTCACCTTCCTTTTCTGAGTTGTTCCTCCACCATTAACATAATATCACTGCCACCTAAGTTTCGTATCTAACATCTCAAGTTGCTGTTGTTAACTTGATCCCATATAGACAGATCTTAAAAGAGCTACACTGCTCAAGGCAGACATTCTTTACTAGTTAAGCTAAACTATTGCGGAGTTTTAAGAAGAGTTCAGGGGATATATCTGGTTTAAGTATTAAAGATTGTCCTGGGGCAATAGTTTCAAGGGTTCATTCAGACTTCAGGGCTCCAGAAAGTCTGAAGTCCATGAGAATTTGAAATTCTGTTCTGCATTTCCCCCATTTTGATCGGGATTCTTCTACAGAATTTCCGATTGAAATGTTCAGTAATGGTAGCCAGGCACCATCTAGCTCTTCTGGTTTCATGGCAAAGGATGCAATTGTTCCTGGAAGCAATTAGCCACACATTCCATTTTCTCCTCCTGTTCCTGACTCTCCTTCTTCCTCTGTTGTTGCAGGTAGAAGAGAAGCACCCAACATGTTATTAGGCCAATTAGCTGTGATGTAACACAAAACCATGACGTTAAACCTCCAAACCAAGTAATCAAATCATATAATTTTTTTTTTACATATGCATCCCTAATCCATTTTGAGCTTATTCTTGTATGTGGTGTGAGGCATGGATCTATATATATGTATTTTGTCAAATAGCTACCCAGTTATCCTAGCCATATTTATTTAAAAATCCATCATTATTTCACTAACATGATATGCCACTTTTGTCAGATACCGAGTGGTATTTGATGAATAGAATTTCTTACTTTTAATGGCTAACCCCTTTAAAATACTACTGTAACATGCTTTTAGAATTAAAAAAAAATGTCTTTTTTCCTTCATAATGAAGTGGTCAAAGCAGCTTTTAGATGGGAAAAGAGGTCACAGTGGGACACTTGTCAGTTTTTAACTGTCAAGACACCAAAGGCTGAAGAGCAGCAGCTGTAAATACTTTTCCTGGGGATGGTGCCCGGATACCTTTTATGTTATTTTTATCTCCATTAAAGCAATGCAAGTGCATAGTTTCAAATGCCAAAAAGTGTGACAGAGTGAACAAGAAATGTGAGTCCTTGGCTCTACCCCTCCCCCAGGCTTGATCTCCAACTATAGTTTCAGACTTAAAAGGGGAGATTAGAACTAATAATTGAATTCAGCAAGGTTGCAGGATACAAGATCAATATACAAAAAATCAGTTGTATTTATATGCACTTACAATGAACAATCTGAAAATGAAATTAAGAAAAATTTCCATTTATAGTAGTATTAAAAATAATAAAATATTTATGAATAAATTTAATAAAAGAATCATAAAACATACTCTGAAAACTACAGAGTATTGTTGAAAGAAATTAAAAACCTAAATAAATGAAAAAAACATCTAATGCTTATGGCATAGAAGACTTAATGTTGTTAAGATGGCAATCTCTCCCAAACTCATCACCAGATTCAGTATTTGTTATATTAGGTGCACGAGGATCATTCCAAAACCTAGGGAGTTTTAGATATGAAATTAGAAACTCATTTTACATCTGGGATCAGAAGGATTCCAGGCAGCTTCAGAACATTTCTTTGTTGTAATTAGATTTAGATTAAAACATGTTATCTGATGTTGGGCCAATAATCAAAGGAGATGCAATAGTCTGACACATATGGTCCATTTAGAGGTGACATGGGGGTTAACAGTAGCACTGGGTACATAACTGTAGTAGAGGAGAGGCTAATGAATCTGAATTCTTGTGCATAGATTGTGGGGATGGATAACAGATCCAACACTTGGTTAGGTTATTGGCACTAGTTACTGACTGGGCTAACCCAACAAATGTATTCTCTTTGTATGTGCTAGGAATAAAAGAAAAAGGCTTACCCTTGGATGCCCTTCTAACTCAGAATTGAAGTCACTTCCAAAGTTCACCTTTCAGCCAAAGATTAGGTAGACCTATAAAACAAACAATAACACACATGAAGGACATGGTACTTAGATCAATCAAGTATGTGAGATTAAATGGGCAACACCTGCCCAAAAACAAAGACAAGAAGTTGGGAAGGGATAGGAAAACTGGATGAATGGAACCCAGGAGGCCACAGTGGAAAGTGAAAAGGGGAGAGGGCTAACACAATGCAGGATTGCAACCAATGCCACAAAACAATTTGTGTATAAATTTTTGAATGAGAAGCTAATTTTCTCTATAACTTTCATCTAAAGCACACACACACAAAAAAGAGTTAATGGAAACTAAAAATGATTTCTAAAATAAACACATGCAATAAACAACAAAAAAAGAACAAGTCTTAGAGAAACCTCTATCTTGAATAAAAGTACCAAGGAATAAGACCACAAGTATGAAGTAAAGCTAATAACATAAGAATAGCTATAGTTATGAAACAAAGTCCAAAAATTTAGGCCAGACTTATAAGTTCTTGTTCCACGATCTTGGGATCAGCTGTCTACCTCATTGTTATCTGCTTCACTGGGACATTTAAAAGTGATCTTTAATTCCCCAGAGGGATAACAAGTACACAGGGGTGTTTTAGCCTTCTTAAGTTGGGACAAATGGATCCAGGTTTTGACTCCCTGTAATTTGGCAGCACATGTGTTAGTAAGGAGAACTACTTATAGTCCTTTTCAATGAGCCTCCAGGAAACCTTTTAATTGATGTCTCTTCTCATATACATAGTCCCCTGGAACAATATCAGGCAGATTTTGGTTTCCAGTCATCAAAGGCTTTTTTAAGAAAATTTTATTGTGCATTAAGTGAAAGTTTACAAATCAAGTCAGTTTCTCATACAAAATTTTATATATACCTTGCTATATACTCCTAGTTGCTCTCCCCCTAATGAGACAGCACACTCCCTCTTCTCCTTCCTCTATTTTCATGTCCATTCAGCTAGCTTCTGATCCCCTCTGCCTTCTTATCTCCCTTCCAGACAGGGGCTGCCAACATAGTCTCATGTGTCTACTTGATCCAAGAAACTCACTCTTCACCAGTATCATTTTCTATCCTATAGTCCAGTCCAATCCCTGTCTGAAGAGTTGGCTTTGGGAGTGGATCCTGTCTTGGGCTAACAGAAGGTCTGGGGACCATGACCTTCGGGGTCCTTCTAGTCTCAATCAGACCATTAAGTCTGGTCTTTTTATGAGAATTTGAGGTCTGCATCCCACTGCTCTCCTGCTCCCTCAGGGGTTCTCTGTAGTGTTCCTTGTCAGGGCAGTCATCAGTTGTAGCCGGACACCATCTAGTTCTTCTAGTCTCAGGCTGATGTAGTCTCTGGTTTATGTGGCCATTTCTATCTCTTGTGCTCATAATTACCTTGTGTCTTTGGTTCTTCCTTCTCCTTTGCTCCAGGTGGGTTGAGACCAATTGATGCATCTTAGATGGCCGTTTGCTACCATTTTAGATCCCAGATGCCACTCTCCTAAGTGGGATGCAGAATGTCTTCTTAATAGATTTTATTATTCCAATTGACCTAGATGTCCCCTGAAACCATGGTCCCCAAAGTCCCACTCTTGCTACTCCGCCCTTTGAAGAATTCGGTTTATTCAGGGACCTTTGTTTTTGGTTTAGTCCAGTTGTGCTGACCTCTCCTGTATTGTGTGTTGTCTTTCCCTTCACCTAAAATAGTTCTTGTCTACTATCTAATTAGTGAGTACCCCTCTCCCTCCCTCCATCCCCACTCTCATAACCATCAAAGAATATTTAAACTATTTCTCCAGTTATTATAATAGTGGTCTCATACAATATTTGTCCTTTTGCAACTGACTAATTTCACTCAGCATAATGGCTTCCAGATTCCTCCATGTTATGAAACGTTTCATGGATTCATCATTGCTCTTTATCAATGGGTAGTATTCCATTGGAAACCTTGGTGGTGTAGTGGTTAAGTGCTATGGTTGCTAACCAAAGGGTCAACAGTTCGAATCCACCAGGCACTCCTTGGAAACTCTATGGGGCAGTTCTACTCTGTCCTATAGGGTCGGTATGAGTCGGAATCGACTCGATGGCACTAGGTTTGGTTTTGGTTTAGTATTCCATTGTGTGAATATGCCATAATTTATTTATCCATTCATCCATTGGTGGGCACCTTGGTTGCTTCCATCTTTTTGCTATTGCAAACGGTGGTGCAAAGAACATGGATGTGCATATATCTGTTCATGTAAAGGCTCTTATTTCTCTAGGATATATTCTCTTATTTCTCTAGGATATATATTCTACGAGTGGGATTGCTGGATTATATGGTAGTTCTATTTCTAGCTTTTCAAGGAAGCACCAAATCGATTTCCAAAGTGATTGTACAATTTTACATTCCCACCAGCAGTGTATAAGTGTTTCAGTCTCTCTACAACCTCTTCAACATTTATTATTTTGTGTTTTTTGGATTAATGCCAGCCTTGTTGGTGTGAGATGGAATCTCATTGTAGTTTTGATTTCCATTTCTCTAATGGCTAAAAAACGATTGTGAGCATTTCCTCATGTATCTGTTAGCTACCTGAATGTCTTCTTTAGTGAAGTGCCTGTTCATATCCTTTTCCCATTTTTTAATTGGGTTATTTGTCTTTTTGTTGTTGAGTTTTTGCAGTATTATGTAGATTTTAGATGCTGATCAAAAATGTCATAGGTAAAAGCTTTTTCCCAGTCTCTAGGTAATCTTTTTACTCTTTTGGTGAAGTCTTTAGATGAGCATAGGTGTTTGATTTTTAGGAGCTCCCAGTTATCTAGTTTCTCTTCTTCAAAAGCTTTTTTTACCTGTGAAAAATATTCCTTAGAATATTGGAATAAAGATTGACAATATTTCATCATAGTCATTTCAGTATTCATCTCTTGGAGTCTGTTGTACTTCAGAATATATTTTCGTTAGAACTTTGACGTGACGCATAACATCTTCTAATTCATAGGATATTCTGTAACCAGCATAATGTTATTAGTTCCTGAAATAGCTGATTCTTACATTAAAAAAAAAGGAAAGAAGAGAAAAAATAGTTTCTTCTGCCTAAAAAATAGAACATTGAGTATTGGTTATATTCCCATATAAGCTTTATAGAAATTCTTTTACTTAGTCCTATGTAGCTAATTTTGGTTCTATGCAATTCTGGATCAGCAGCAACTTGAAAACCCTGTATGTTTCTACATAAGAGCTCTATTTAGTCCAATGGAATACACTTTTCAAATATTATAGTCCTCTTTTTATCTGGGAAAACTGATGGCACAGTGGTTAAGAGCTATGGCTGCTAACCAAAATGTTGGCAGTTTGAACCTACCAGCTGCTCCTTGGGAACCCTATGGGGCAGTTCTACTCTGTCCTACAGGGCTGCTATGAGTTAAAATTGACTTGATGGCAATGGGTTTGGTTTAATAGGTCTGATTCAATCCATTTCTTGTTGAAATATTTTGGTCAAGTGCTTTCAGTGAATCAGCAAGGGTAAAATTTATTGGTAGGTGACAAACTTAAAAAAATGACTGTGGTTAACTTATAATAATATTTCTTAAAAGTGAAAGATATGATAGGAATCAACTACAAAAGTAATACAAAGACAAAGCCAAAAAATTTTTTAGACCAAATATATCTCTAAACATAATGATTAACACCATTTTCAAAGAGCTTCAATTATAACACATAATAATCTTGAGACATAATGCCATATAGTAAGAACATATGAAGAATACACTGAGATTATTAAGTCTCTAAACATCTGAATAGTAATAAAAACTTCATGGGTAAACAATGTGAATTTCTCAGTTAAAACCATTGGCTTTGATGATGCTAGATTTCAGGGAAACAAAGTTGTAGTGAAGTTAGCAATTGAAATAATAAAATTATGACATAATATTATGTGCTCATTGTCTAGCATCAGGTACAAACATAAGAGGGAACTCTAATGCATAAAAATTTTTTAACCCAAAGAAAATCAGGCACTTAATTTGACAACACATTTCATGTAACTCATAACACATCAAATAAACCCTGTTTTTTGTTGTTTGTTTTAGCAGTTTTCCTTTTATAAAACAAGAACAAATCTTTTGTGGCTTTCCACAAAGTTTCAAAGTTTTTACATGTTTGTCATAAGTCACTGAGAAACAATACCTAAGTTATTTAACCAAAAATCATAAAGGTAAAAAACTCAGCTTTTTTTCCCCCCCAAAGCCACATGGCTTGGTTTTCAATCTGTTCTAATGAGACAGCAACACTTACCTTTGAGGCACGTCACACAGAAAATAAATTAACTCTTTAATATTGTGCCTTAGTTATCTAGTGCTCCTATAATAGACTTACCATAAATGGATGACTTTAACAAACTGAAATTTATTCTCTCACAGCCTAGAAGGCTAGAAGTCTGAATTCAGAGTTCTAGCTCCAGGGGAAGGCTTTCTCCCTCTATCTTCTCTTGGGGAAGGTCCTTGTTATTAATCTTCCCCTGATCTAGGAGTGTCTCTGTGCAGGAACCCCAGGACAGAAGGACACACTCTTGTTCCTGGCACTGTATTTTTGGTGGTATGAGGTCCCCCTGCCACTCTGCTCTTATCTCTCTTTATATCTCAAAAGAGATTGACTCAAGATACAACCTAATCCTGTAGATTGAGTCCTGCCTCATTATCATTACTGCCACTAATCCCACTTCATTAACATCACAGAGATAGGATTTACAACACATAGGAAATTCACATCAGATACAAAATGGTGGACAATAACGTGATACTGAGAATCATGGCCTAGCCAAGTTCACAGATATTTTAGGGGGACAAAATTCAATCCATGATACTCAGTAGCTAAGAAAATTCTGTCATTTTAACTGCAAGAAACCCAGTTCTTTGCTCTATGTTATTTGACATTAAAATTTCTTAAAAACTCATAAATTAACCCATTAAACTTTATCCATACAGATAAAAACTTTGAACATACCCAATAAATTTCCTTTTAATAAACCTTTCAGACACTGTCATCATTGCATATATCTTATAGTATAACCATTTAAGTGGCAAAAATGAACATACACTTTAGCAGACCCAAATATATATATATATTCCATTGCTGTTGAGTTAATTATGACTTATAGCAACCCTATAGGAGTGAGTAGAACTGCCCATAGGGTTTCCAAGGAGTGGCTGGTGGATTCAAACTGCTGACCTTTTGGTTAGGATGTATATATATCCTTTCTCTGTGGCATAAAAAACAAAAGTATGTAAACCTAAATTAGAGTGAATATTTATCAACTCAATTTCATATTAGTAACTTATCTAAAGATCTTAGAAACTATTTAAAATCTGTATACCATAAAACATAATTACCCTTGAAATAAAGTTTGTTTTCATTCAAACTTTTACCATTTTCCCAAATCTAACTTTAGCCCTTTAATATATTACAAACTGGTTTTGGAAATTACGAAGTCTCTGCTCAACTCGACAAATTCATTGATATAGATATAACTTTAAGTCTTTGATTAGGGGTGGAAATATTTCCCAAGGCCATTTCAGGTGTGACTCATTGTGATTTCTATTTTTTTTTTTTTTTGCTTCTAGGAGTTCCTCTACAATAGGGAGAACTTGTTTACAGTTCTTTTATGATGGGAATCCATCAATTTCTGTTTTTTTTTTTTTTTATAGTAAGGCATCAGTTTGTTGAATCATCTCAGTTGGTATTCCATTAACATACAGGTGCAGTGCTGGAGGTGCTCACTCATCTATGTCAAGAAATTTGAAAGATAACTACCTGGCCAATTGACTGGAAGAGATCCACATTTGTGCCCATTTCAAAGAAAGGTGGTCCAACAAAATGCAGAAATTATTGAACAATATCATTAATATCACACACAAGTAAAATTTTGCTGAAGATCTTTCAAAAGCATTTGCAGCAGTACATCAACAGGGAACTGCCAGAAGTTCAAGCCAGATTCAAAAGACAACAAGGAGTGAGGAAAACTTCAGGGGAAAGTTTACAGTGCAAATCAGTTTCTCATGCAAAAATTTATATACAAATTGTTCTGTGACATTGGTTGCAATCCCTGCAATATATCTCCCCCCCCCCCCCGCCCCGGTTCCTTATGTCCATTTGTCCAGTTTTCCTTTCCCAGTTTATTTTTGCTTTGGGGCAGTTCTTGCACATTTGGTCTCACATACTTAATTGAACTAAGAAGCTTGTTCCTCATGTATGTTATTATTTGTTCTATAGGTCTGTCTAATCTTGAATATGCCATGGACTGTCAAAAGAATGAACAAACATATCTTGGAAGAAGTACAACCAGAATGCTCCTTAGAAGCAAGGATGGAAAGACTACATCTCACATAATTGGGACATGTTATCAGGAGGGATCAGTCTCTGGAGAATGACATCATGCTTGGCAAAACGGTGAGTGAAAAGAGGAAAACCCTCAATGAGATGGACTGACAGTGGCTGCAACAATGGGCTCAAGCATAACAATGATTGTGAGGATAGCTCGGGACTTGGCGGTGTTTCATTTCAGTGTACATAGGGACGCTATGAGTTGGAACTGACTCAAAGTCACCTAACAACAACAGCATAGTAAGCCAGCATCTTATTTTCTTAAAATGTCTCCACCTAGTTTGGAGGAGTCCTTCAAAAGCTTCCCTGGAGCTATATAACCTCAGAGGCAGGGGTCCAAGGAGTCCTGATCCTGTCCCACTTTCCCTATCTTGTGGTTCATGGTCAAAGACAAGAATTAGTCATCTTGATTCATTTCCATATTCTTAAGTTGGCCTAGGTATTTTGAAAGAGAAAGATAACCAATTTCTTTCCCTTTTGCAATTCTCTTGGTAAGCAATTTTGCCTTCTTCTTATCACAACCTTTTATCTAACCAGTAAATATCAAAGCTCTTTAGCAAAAATGAACCCATCAATTCTTGGAAATTACCCCTTTTCCTTAAAAACAACAGATTTCATATAATATCTAGCTTAAGGTACTTAGAAAGGTTTTGCTTTTAAGATTGACATACTCCAGTACATAAAAATCTTTGTCAGAACAAATTCACTTTCATTAATTCCTGGAAATATTTGGACTATTAAATTTATATGAGCACTTATTTATCATTAAACCTCTTCTAATTTAATAATACCATCAGAGGTAGAAAATTATTCCATTTTCATAACCCTATCTCTTGCATGGAGCCCTAGTGGTGCAGAGGTTAAGAGACAGGCTGTTAACCAAAAGGCCAGCAGTTCGAATCCACCAGCTGCTCCTTAGAAACCCTGTGGGGCAGTTCGACTCTGTCCTATAGAGTCGCTATGAATTGGAATCAATTCAGTTGCAACAGATTGGTTCTTTGGTTTTGGTTTTTATCTCTTGCATGCTATATAGGATCCTTTAGAGAAGAAATTTAGAATAATTTTTATCTTTTTGAGGCCTTATTAAACAAAATAAACAATTCATCCTTTCTGGTTTTTTTTCCCCATGCGCTTTTCAAAGAACTAATTTGTATCAATGTTTCTCAGAGTAGCTGGTCAAAGCCCAGGTGCAAGAAGCAGTTTTTCTTGGAAGAGAAAAAAAAATGAGATTATAGACAGCTCTATAAAAAACACCAACCATGGCCTTCAGCCTGGTACAAGACAGAAACTCAGACACTACTCTCTACACCAGAGGCAAACTCTCAGAACAAAATGAAATGGAAACACATAAACTCACCAGTCTGTGTGGCTACCTCAAAGACTAGGCGTATACAATACCACATAACATGAACAAACCAGTTTCTTAAAATATATACAGCTATTCTTTGCTAAGATTGATCCAGTTCAACAGAAAAACAGGTTCTAGATAAAATTTATTAATTTTCCAGAGTCTCAGATGCAGAGATCTCAGACCCTCCAACAACCCTGAACACCAAACAAAAGTTTCCCAAAGAGGAGGAAAGAAAAGACAACACAAATGGGTTGACTAGCTCAGATAATTCAGTGTCAAGTCCATTTAGGAATACGGAGTTGAAAGCTATTTCAGCTCCAGGCTCTGTTAGGTTTAAGCCTGAGTATTCAGCAAAAGTTGGCTCAAGTTACCCCTATAATTACAAACATTCTCATCCTTTTCTCTTGCTTACAGCCTTGAACTTTTGTCCAGTCTATTTTCCTAGGGAAAACATTTGGGATAGAGTCTAGGAGTAATTAAACAATGGTTTTGGTTTGGTCTAATAATTTTATACTGGGAACACTGGGTCTTATAGTTAAAAGATCTTTTCGGATTTTTCCAATTGGCCTCCTCCATCCACCTTTGAGCTTCCTCTGGTGCTGTCAATATATTTATTAATTGATACAGACCTGATAGGCCAGGTTCACAAGTTTCTATGAAAATCCTAAATTTCTGGGTGAAGTTTTGGGTATCTTCATGAGGATTAGGAAAGTCCTTTCCAATTGTGTGAAGTTCTTCTTTAGATGAAGTGGCAAATGTAACCTGCGGAGGTTTTTTTTTGCTTCTTCTGGATTCCTTATCTTAAAAGGCATCTCAGGGACTGTAACAGAAATTGGTTCCTCTCATTGTTCTTTACTAGGTTCTGTAGGGTAGAAAGGGAGTTCAGAAAGGGTATTAGGAAAGTCAGCTGGTAGAGGGGCAGAAGGAATGGGGGTAAGAGAAATAGGGGCAGGGCCTCACGTTGCATTTCCTTTAGTTGTTTGGTCAATAGGATTTTCGTAGAAACTTGTGAACCTGGCCTATGATATCTGTATCAATTAATAAATATCCTGCATGGAAGCTGTTTTGCTTTCTTACATCTCTTAGAGACTTCTAAGTGCCAATCAAAATATGCGTCCCATTGAGGTTGCTGAATTTGGGAGTCTTCCTTTTCTAATTTACTGTGCAGAAAAACTAGATTATCCAGTTCAAAAGAGCCTTACAGTGACCACTGATTTTTCAAACTGTCCGTGGTGAAAGCATGCCAGCGATCTAATAGCAAGCATACAAGAGCCAAAATGTTTGTTCAGATAAGTGACTAGGGTGTCTGAAGGTGGCCACACCAAGCCCTTGGAAGTGACATTCCTCATTCTGCTAAAACAGTGAACAGCACATGCTATGAGATTTAACGGGCACCCAAAACCTAATGGTGCACTGAGACCTGAATGTGCCCTTAGAAAGAAAAGATCAGTTCAAAGTTAATGGGCTGAAACCTTGGTTCTCACAAAGTCAGACAAAGTAGACCTGGGAGAACTCAGTGACAGCCTCACCAAACTTAATTTGGCAACAAACTCTTCAAAATGTTTAGAACATAAAATAAAAATGAAAGTAAAGAAGAAGTCCAATAATAAATCTCTAAGAGTGTCACACAAAGAGCACAGCTCAGATTTGAGAGACCACTTACCAGGAACAACTCCTGGGAATATGGGGAGGCAGTGAGTCCAAGTGGCTCTGCTGATACCAGATGTCCAAGTCCTTGATGTCCCAGGGGCCACTGAAAGCAATGCTTTGAAATCCCACTTGTTTCTATGAAACTCCAGTAACCTAGAGAGGCTGGAACCAAAGAGGGGACTGTGAAGCCAAAAAGCATTAGAATCACTCCTCTGAGTATCATCAAAGTTTAAACATTAGCCAATAATTTGGGAAGACCCTGGGTGGTGCAAATGGTTAACAAGCTTGACAACTAATCAAAAGGTTGGAGGTTTGAGTCCACCCAGAGGCAACTTGGAAGAAAGGCCTGGCAATCTACTTCTCAAAATGCAGTAACTGAAAACCCTATGAAGCACAGTTCTACACTGAAAGGAATCCTTGGAGAAAATTTTTACAATTATATTACGATAATAACTAACATTGCGAATTTACAATATACTAAGCACTGTTCTGGAGCCCTGGTGGAGCAGTAGTTGAGAGCTCAGCTGCTAACCAAAAAATGTCAGCAGTTCGAAACCACCAGTTGCTCCCTGAAAACCCTATGGGGCAATTATACCCTGTCCCATAGGGTCCCTGTCTTAGGCTGGGTTCTAGAAAAGCAAAACCAGTAAAGCATATAAATTGTGTTGTTAGATGCCATCAAGTTGGTTCCAACTCATAGCAACACTATGTACAACAGAATGGAACACTGCCCGGTCCTGTACCATCCTCACAATCATTGTTATGCCTGAGTTCATTGTTGCAGCCACTGTGTCAATCCATCTCATTGAGGGTCTTCTTTTTTGCTGACCCTCTATTTTACCAAGGATGATGTCCTTTTCCAGGGACTGATCTTCCTGATAACATGCCCAAAGAATGTGAGACAAAGTCCCACCATCCTTGCTTCTAAGAAGCATTTTGGCTGTACTTCCTCCAAGACAGATTTGTACATTCTATTGGCAGTTCGTGGTATATTCAATATTCTTTCAAACACCATAATACAAAGGCATCAATTCTTTGATCTTCCTTATTCATTGCCCAGCTTTCCTATGCTTATGAGGTGATTGAAAACACCATGGTTTGCATCAGGTGCACCGCAGTCTTCAAGGTGACATCTTTGCTTTTCAACACTTTAAAGAGGTCTTTTGCAGCAGATTTGCCCGATGCAGTGCATCTTTTGATTTCTTGACTACTGGTTCCATGAGTGTTGATTGTGGATCCAAGTAAAATGAAATCCTTGACAGCTTCAATATTTTCTCCGTTTCTTGTGGTGTTGCTTGTGGGTCCAGTTGTGAGGATTTTTGTTTTCTTTATGTTGAGGTGTAATCCGTACTGAAGCCTGTGGTCTTTGAGCTTCCTCAGTAAGTGCTTCAAGTTCTCTTTGATTTCAGCAAGCAAGGTTGTATCATCTGCATAACACAGGTTGTTAACGAGTCTTCCTCCAATCCTGGTGCCTCGTTCTTCATATAGTCCAGCTTCTCAGATTATTTGCTCAGCATACAGATTTAATAAGAATGGTGAAAGGATACAACTCTGATGCACACCTTTCCTGACTTTAAACCATGCAGTATCCTCTTGTTCTGTTTGAACAACAGCCTCTTAATCTAGTACAGGTTCCTCATGGGCACAGTTAAGTATGCTGAAATTCCCTTCTTCTCAAGGCTATCCATAATTTGTTATGACACACACAGTCAAATTTCTTTGCATAGTCAATAAAACACAGGTAAACATCTTTCACTGCTTTCAGCCAGGATCCATCTGTCATCAGTAATGATATCCCTGGTTCCACATCCTCTTCTGAATCTGGCTTGAATTTCTGGCTGTTCCTTGTTGATGTACTGCTGCAGCTTCTTTTGAATGATCTTCAGCAAAATTTTACTTGCATGTGGTATTAATGATATTTTTCTATAATTTCCATATTCAGTTGGCTCACCTTTCTTTGGAAAAGGCATAAATATGGATCTCTTCCAGTCGGCCGGCAAGATGATAGAATTTCTTGGCACAGAGGAGTGAGTACTTCTAGCCCTGCTTCTGTTTGTTGAAACATCACAACTGGTATTTCATCAATTCCTGGAACCTTGTTTTTCGCCGATGCCTTCAATGCAGCTTGGATCTTGTCCTTCAGTACCACCCATTCCTGGTCATATGCTACCTCCTGAAATGGTTGAATCTTGACCCATTCTTTTTGGTATAGTGACTCTGTGTATTCCTTCCATCTTCTTTTGATGCTTCCCACTTTATTTAATATTTTCCCCATAGAATCCTTAAATATTGCAATTCGAGGCTTGAATTTTTTCTTCAGTTTTTTCAGCTTGAGAAATGCTGAGCCTGTTTTCCCTTTCGGTTTTCTAACTCCAGGTCTTTGCACATGTCCTTATAACACTTGACTTTGTCTTCTCAAGTCGCCCTTTGAAATCTTCTGTTTAGCTCTTATAAGTCATCATTTTTTCCATTTGCTTTAGCTACTTGACATGCAAGAGTAAGTTTCAGAGTCTCTTCTGACATTCATTTTGGTCTTTTCTTTCTTTCCTGTCTCTTTAATGACCTCTTGCTTTTCTCATGTGTGAGGTCCTTGATGTTATTGCACAACTTGTCTGGTGTTTGGTCGTTAGTGTTCAATGTGTCAAATCTATTCTGGAGATGGTTTTTAAATTCAGGTAGAAGATACTCAAGGTTGTGCTTTGGCTCTCTTGGGCTTGTTCTAATTTTCTTGACCTTCAACTTGAACTTGCTGTCTTAGTCATCTAGTACTGCTATAAGAAAAATACCACAAGTGGATGGCTTTAACAAAGAGAAATTTATTTTTCTCACGCTAAGTAAGGTAGGCTAACAGTCCAAATTCAGGGTGTCAGCTCCAGGGCAAGGCTTTCTCTCTCTACTGGCTGTGGAGGAAGGCTTTTGTACTCAATCTTCCCCTGGTCAAGGAGCTTCTCTGGCTAAGGGACCCCAAGTCCAAAGGAGGTACTTTGCTTCTGGTGCTGCTTTCTTGGTAGTATGAGGTCCCCAACTCTCTGCTTGCCTTCCTTTCATCTCTTTGAGATAAAACGTGGTGCAGGCCACACTCCAGGGAAACTGCCTTTACCTTGGATCAGGGAGGTGACCTGAGTAAGGGTGGTGCTACAATCCCACCCTAATCCTCTCAACATAAAATTACAGTCACAAAATGGAGGAAAACCACACAATACTGGGAATCACGGCCTAACCAAGTTGACACATATATTTGGGGGGATACAATTCAATCCATGACACTTGCATATGAGCAATTGATGGTCTGTTCCACAGTCAGCCCCTGTCCTTTTTCTGACTGATGATATTGAGCTTTTCCCTTGTCTCTGTCTACAGATGTAGTGAAAGTGATATCTGTGTATTCCATGTGGTGAGGTCCATGTATATAGTCGCCATTTATGTTGGTGAAAAAGGTATTTGGAACGAAGTCATTGGTCTTGCAAAATTGAAGCATATGATGATCTCCAGCACCATTTCTACCACCAAGGCCACATTTTCCAACTACCGATCCCTCCACTTTGTTTCCAGTTTTCACATTCCAATCACTAGTAATTATCAATGCACCCTGATTGCATGTTTGGTCAATTTCGGACTGCAGAAATTGATAAGAAATCTTCAGTTTCCTCATCTTTGGCCTTAGTGGTTGGTGTGTAAATTTGAATAATAGTTGTATTAACTGATCTTCTTTGTAGGAGTACGGATGTTATCCTATCACCAACAGCATTGTACTTCAGGATAGATCTGGAAATGTTCTTTTTGACGATGAATGTAACACCATTCCTCTTCAAGTTGTCATTCCTAGCATATTAGACTGTAAGATTATTGGATTCAAAATGGCCAATACCCGTTCATTTCAGCTCACTAATGCCTCAGATATCAATTTTTATGCATTCCATTTCATTTTTGATGACTTCTAATTTTCCTAGATTCATACTTCATACATTCCATGTTCTATTATTAATGGATGTTTGCAGCTATTTCTTTTCATTTTGTGTCATGCCACATCAGCAAATGAAGACTCCAAAAACCTGACTCCATCCACATCGTTAAGGTTAACTCTACTTTGAGGAGGCAGCTCTTCCCCAGTCATCTTTGGAGTGCCCTCCAACCTGAGGGGCTCATCTTCCAGCACTAGATCAGACAATGTTCTGCTGCTATTCATGTTTTCACTGGAAAATTCTTTTCAGAAGTAGACCAGTGGGTCCTTCTTCCTAGTCTGTCTTAGTCTGGAAGCTCAGCTGAAATATGTCCACCAGGATGATCCTACTGATATTTAAATATCAGTAGCATAGCTTCCAGCATCACAGCAACACGCAAGCTGCCACAGTACAACAAACTGAGAGATACGTGGGAAAGTTTATTATAAATATATGTATATAAAATAAGGTATATATATATTTATAAACATATATATATAGAGAGAGATTTATATCACGGAAACGGCTTCTGTGGTTGTATAGGCTGGTACATCTTAAATCCATGGGTTAGGATAGAGGTTTCTGCTGATTCACGTAAACACTGGGGTTGGCGAATCCAAGATCAGCAGGTCAGAGAGCAGGGCTCTTGCTCACAGGCTGCAAAGATGGACAGATCCCAAGATTGGCAGACAAGATGTCAGGTAAGCTGCTGGTTCAAGTCCCAAGAACTAGAGGTCAGATGAACAGGAGCCAGCTGCAGGATCCAGAGCAAGCAAAAGCCAACGAGCCTTGCTAGAAAGTCCATTTATATATTCCATGCAGGCCACAGCCCCAAGGAAACTCCCTTTCAACTGATTGGCTACTCACAGCAGATCCATCCTGTATGTGATCACAATATATTAAATCTCATCATGGAAATAATCACATCATCATATGACTACCAAACTACATCAACTGCCAAGTCACTGAGAATCATGGCCCAGCCAAGTTGACACACAACTTTAATGATCACAGTTGCTATGAGTTGGAATCAACTTGACATCAATGGGTTTGGTTTGTTTTTTTTTTAAGCACTGTTCTAAACATTTTATATGCATTAATTCAGGAGTCAGTAATTTTTTTCTGTAAAACCCAGATAGTAAATATTTTAGGAGTTGTGGATCATTTGGTCTCTCTTTCAACTCCTCAACTCTGCTGTTGTATCCTGAAAGCAGTTATAGAGAGTATGTAAAGTGACAGGTGTGGCTGTGTTCCAATAAAACTTTAGTTACAAATCAGGCAATGGCTAGATCTGGCCAGTAGGCCAACTCTTGCATAACTCCTTTAATCCTCACACAAATCAACCAAGGATTATTATCCCTATTTTACAGAGATAGAAACAGAAAGATCAAGTAAATTGCCCATGGTCACACAGCTATCAAGTTGTGGAACTGAGATGTATTCCTAGGCAGTCTGTCTCAAGATCCTGTCCTCTTTAACTGCTATTTTAAAAATCATGTCTATATGCATATACATACCTTTTTAAAAAACTAATACTGTACATGCTGTTCTTCATCTTGCTTTTTTCACTTAACATCTTGGTGATCTTTCTATATCAACACACACAAATGTACCTCATTCCTTTAAATAGCTAGATAGTCTTCCATTGTATTAACTACTGATCAATAGATATCTAGATCATTAACTACCTATTTTTACCCTTACAAACAATGCTTCACTGTGTATCTTTGTACTGACATATTTTCACACTGGTACTTACTTATCTAGGAATGTAGGGAAAATCACTAGAAGTGAAATTGTGAGGTCAAGGGGTGTCTTAGTTTCCTAGGACTGCAGAAAGAAAACACCACAAATTGAGTGGCTTTAAAGAACAGGAATTTATTATTTGATAACTCTGGAGACTAGAAATCCAAATCAGGATATACACCATGTTGATTCCATATGAGACATCTAAGAGAGGATTCCAAGCCTTTCTGCTAGCTTCACTAAAAAAAAAAAAAAAAGGAGTCCAGCAATTCTTTGCTGCTTGTAGATATAGATTCACATGGTGACTTCCCCCATCTCTGTGTCTATCCTCCTCTTTTATAAAACACCAATCATATATAGGATTAGGATCCACCCCACCCCAGTATGATCTCCTTAACTGATAATACCTTCCAAGAAAGACCTCATTTACCCAAACAAAATCACTTTCACTGATGACTTCAGTGAATGACTGAAGGTATTAGGACTTGTAACATATCTTTTTGGAGGACACAATTCAATCCATAACACACTCTAAAATGAGAGAATTTGCTACGCGTTACTTTGCCCCCAGGACAACCTATACTATGTTTGATGTGTTGGTCCTTCTCATTTACCAGTTAACCTGCAGGGCTTCCTAGTTTTTTGTGAAGCCCAGTGCAGGAATAACTTCTATAGCAGGTCAAATGTGTGGTGCAAGCTGCCCTGTCACTTGTGCCTTAAGACAAAAGTCCTCATGGTATTGAAAGTGTTTGTGGGAAACAGAGATGCTGAATGCAGTGTCTTTGTTGTTAGGTGCCATCAAAATTGTTTCTGACTCATAACGAGCCCATGCACAACAGAACGAAACACTGCCCAGACCTGCGCCATCCTCAGAATTGTTGCTATGTTTGTGCTCACTGTTGCAGCCACTGTGTCAATCCATCTCGTTGAGGGTTTTCTTCTTTTTTGCTGACCCTCTCTTTTACCAAGCATGATGTCCTTCTCCAGGGACTGGTCCCTCCTGATAACATGCCCAAAGTACATGAGATGAAGTCTCACCATCCTTGCTCCTAAGGAGCATTCTGGCTCTACTTCCAAGACAGATATGTTTGTTCTTCTGGCAGTCCATGGTATATTCAATGTCCTTCACCAACACCATAATTCAAAGGCATCAATTCTTCTTCAGTCTTCCTTATTCATTGTCCAGCTTTCACATGCATATGAGGTGATTGAAAATACAATGGTTTGAGTCAGGCACACCTTAGTCTTCAAAGTGACATCTTTGCTTTTCAACATTTTAAAGAGGTCTTCTGCAGTATATTTGCCCAATGCAATCCTTCTTTTGATTTCTTGACTGCTGCTTCCATGGCTGTTGATTGTGGATCCAAGTAAAATGAAATCCTTGACAACTTCAGTCTTTTCTCCGTTTATCATGATGTTGCTTATTGGTCCAGTTTTGAGTTTTTCTTTTCTTGATATTGAGGTGTAATCCATACTGAAGGTTGTGGTCTTTGATCTTCATCAGTAAGTGCTTCAAGTCTTCTCCACTTTCAGCAAACAATGTTGTGTCATCTGCATAACACAGGTTGTTAATGAGTCTTCTTCCAATCCTGATGCCCCATTCTTCTTCATGTAGTCCAGCTTCTCAGATTATTTGCTCAGCCTACAGACTGAATAGATATGGTGAAAGGTACAGCCCTGATGACACCTTTCTTGACTTGAAACCATGCAGTATTCTCTTGTTCTGTTCGAATGACTGTCTCTTGATCCATATACAGATTCCTCATGAGCATAATTAAGTGTTCTGAAATTTCTATTCTCCACAATGTTACCCATAATTTGTTATGATCCACACAGTCGAATGCCTTAGCATAGTTAGTAAAACACAGGTAAACATCCTTCTGGTATTCTCTGCTTTCAGCTAAGATCCATCTGACGTCAGCAATGATATCCCTGGGTCCATGTCCTCTTCTAAATTTTGCTTGAATTTCTGGCAGCTCCCTGTCGATATACTGCTGCAGTTGCTTTTGAATGATCTTCAGCAAAATTCTGCTTGCGTGTTATATTAATGATATTGTTGAATAATTTCCACATTTCGTTGGCTCTCCTTTCTTGGAAATAGGCATAAATATGGATCTCTTCCAGTCAGTTGGCCAGGTAGCTGTCTTTCAAATTTCTTGGCATAGACGAGTGAGCACTTTCAGTGCTGCATACGTTGGTTGAAACATTTCAATTGATATTCCATCAAATCCTAGAGCCTTGTTTTTTTCCAGAGTCTATACACTTTTTTTTTATACACTTAGTGGCTTAAAATAAAACAAATTTATTATCTTGTAGTTCTAGAGATCAGAAGCCTGAAACGGGTCTCACTGAGCCAAAATCAAGATGTTGAAACACCTGTGTTCCTCCTAGAGGCTCTAAGGGACAATCCGTTTCTTTAAGTTTTCCAGCTTCTAGGGGCCACCTAAGGAATCCTGGTGGCACAACAGTTAAGCACTTGTCTGCTAACTGAAAGTCTGGCAGTTTAAACTCACCCTGCAGCACCAAGGGAGAAAGACCTGGCGATCTGCTTCCATAAAGATTACAGCCTAGAAAACCCTATAGGGCAGTTCTACTCTGTCACACAGGGTCACTACACATTTAAAATCAGTACCTAACAATAACAGAAGCCAACTGCATTCCTTGGCTTGTGGCTGCTTCCTCCGCCTTCAAAGCCAGCAGTGTAGCATCTTCAAATCTCTCCGACTCTCCAGACTCTTTCTTTCATTTATAAGAACCTTTATGATTGCATTAAGGAGACCTGGTGGAGCAATGGTTAAATGCTTGGCTGCTAACTGGAATGTCAGTGGTTCTAATCCAGTGGCTTTATGGGAAAAAGACCTGGCAGTCTCCTCCCATAAAGATTACAGCCTAGAAAACCTGATAAGCGATTCTACTTTGTAACACAGGGTCACTATGAGTTGAAATCAAGTCAATGGCACTTAACAACAACATGATTACATTACACCCACCAGGATAATCTCTCCATTTTAAGATTCCTGATCACATATGCAAAGCCCCATTTGCCATGTATGGCAACATAGTCACAGGTTCCAGAGTTTAGGGCGTGGACATATGTGGGGTGAGAGAGGATTGCATTCTTTTGTCTAATATAGTTTCCAATTGGATTCAGCCAATGGGAGGTACTGACAGGAGTTGAGAGAGCATGAGGAGAGTGAGACTGAAGTGCTAATTTCTCTGGTTTCCTTCTTGAGGCTTGCTGCATCCCTTTGTGAAACCCATGGTCCTGTTAGCCCCCTCTCCCAACTCTAGCTACTTTCTATGAGTTCTAATAACCACTCTCTCCACTTGCCATTTAGGGCCCAAGGGTGATGATTGCCCCATGGTCTTGCTAGCCCTGAGAAGCTCAGTTCTTTTAACCCTGCCCACACCATTACAAAGGTGGTTGTTGTTGTTGTTAGTTGCCATCAAGATGATTCTGACTCTTGATGACCCCATGAGCGCAGAGTAGAACTGCTCCACAGGATTTTCAAGGCTGTGACCTTTCAGAAGGAGATCGCCAGGCCTGTTTTCCCAGGTGCCTCTGGGTGGGCTTGAACCACCAATCTTTCAACTAGTAGTCTAGTGATTAACTGTTTGCACCACACAATAATTGCTCTGGGTTGTTTTTTGTTTAGTTTTGTTTTGCAGGAACTTTGAGAACTGCAGGGTAATGGTGAAACTACCGTTTAAAATTATTGTGATGATTATGACCTACTTTTAGAAAATTGTTTTTCTCCTCTTATATATAATCATTAGCCTGGGTTCTGTATGTCTCCTTATAAAACAGCTACACTTTCTCCTCACTTTTCGACTATCTTGTTATCTGACATTTCACTTTACTACAATAGTAAATAACTACTACTCAACTATTTTGTGCATGAACAATGTACATCTGGCAGTAACAAATGCCGAGGTGCGAGGTGAGAGTAACCCTGGCTTTGATGGTTAAGACTATATGTCAACTTGGCTGGTGATTCTCAGTGGTTTGGCAGTTATGTAATGATGTAGTCATTTTCCATTTTGTGATCTGAAGTGGTCATCCTCCATTTTCACGTAATACAGATTTTGCATAACAATCTGGTCTTTGGAATCTAACTGTGTCAATAAGTGAAGAGAGGGTGTAGTTTAGCTTCCCTGTTCTCAGCACTATATTCTACAGTCAGCTCTAGCAAGGTTCAAAAGTTATCTTTATATTTAAATATTTCAACCATTTCACAATCTCTTTTTAAAACTTTGGAATGTCACTTATTTCTTCATTGAAATGAATTTCTACCACTTTTAAAATTACCTCTGTTTATTCCGTATATACTCCCACTGCTAGTCAGTTGAAAGCATGTATAATGTGTGCCTTATCTGTCATGAACAGTACTCTCTTCTTCCCTGCAATCTGACCCCACCCTAGGTGTCCTTTTTCACACTAAGACGCAAGGACTGATAATTACCATTTCTCTACTGGAAGCTTATTTTAGCAGAAGATAAATGCCTGAACTGAAACCGGGAGATCAGGAGAGAATTCCAGACAACAAACATCTGGGAAGAGGACATCTTTAGTGGAACATCACCTTGTGCTTCAACCTATGACCAAACTACCAATCCAGGTCCCCGAGTTAAAATGAGATATTAAGCATTTGAGAAGATGTAATTTTTTTAATGCTCTACTATAAGGGAAACCCTGGTGGCATAGTGGCTAAGTGCTGTGGCTGCTAACCAAAAGGTCAGCGGTTCGAATCTGTCAGGTGCTCCTTGGAAACACTATGGGGCAGTTCTACTCTGCCCTATAGGGTTGCTAAGAGTCGGAATCAACTCGATGGCAGCGGGTTTGGGTTTTTTTTTTTATATCTATAAGAGAAAAACAAATCAAACCCATGATGATATAAAATTATTTACCTGTTGGTTTGGAAAAGGTGAGGTGACAGTATAGGAAAGCAGGCACTATCCCACATAGTTGGTGGGAGAATAAATTGGTATAACTTTTCTAGTGATCAAATTGGCAATAGCTCCTAAAATTGAAAATGCACGTCTCCTTTGACTCATCAGTTCCATGCCTGAGAATTTATCCTATAGGGATGGTCCCAATTGTGTAAGTTCACATGTTAACAAGAATCTGTATTGCAGCATTGTTTGTAATAGCAAAAGGAATGGAAATTATCTATTCTTCTTGATTAATGAATAAAGAAGGTGCCCTGATGGCACAATGGTTAAGGGCTCAGCTGCTCACTGAAAGGTCGGTAGTTTGAAGCCACCCTGTGTCTCCACAGGAGAAAAGACCTGGTGATCTGCTCCCATAAATATTACAGCCTAAGAAACCCTATCAGACAGTTCTACTCTGACATACAGGGTCACTTTGAGTCGTAATCTATTTGACAACACCCAACAACAATAAAAAACCAAACCAAACCCAGTGCCGTCGAGTCGATTCTGACTCATAGCAACCCTGTAACAATACACAATGAAATACTATACAGCTGTTAAAAAAATAAAGACCTCTATATGTACTGATTTGGATAATCTTATATATGATGTGGCTGTCAGGAAATGCTATGTGTGACATCAAAATTCACGTAGTAGATAACTCAAAGCATCAGATTGTCAAAATGAAACTCACTGAACCAGGGATTTATCTGAGACAGAGCCCCCACAGTGCTGTAGTAAAAGTCCTGTTTTCTTTGCTTGGCTTCCTCCCCTACAGTTTTGTATTAAAAACTCTGTTTCCTTTGCTGGGCTTCCTCCCACCCAGCTTTGAATTTGAAACCTACTTTTGTTCAGAGGTTATATGTAAACCCCATTGCGTCTCCGCAGTATGATTAAGAATGTTGCTGATGTAAGTTGTATGAACTCCCTACTTGTAACCCCCTTAAAAGTAACATGCCTGCCTGCCCTAGGGGAGCAGTCTTGGCAGCAGCAGCTCTGACTGACTCCTTTTCCTTGTACAACGAAATAAACGTGCCTTTCCTGCTCTTTCACCTAGGTTTCCCGTTTATTGGCCAATATGAGTCAAGCTGAGCAAAAACCTAGGGATTCTACCCGGTAACATACCCAGTATCAAACTTTACTAATAGTTTCAAGGATACAAATAATCATAAGACACAGGCAAAGTAGGAAGAGGTCTGCAACCATCAACATAGCCCTGGCCAAGATTAACACGTGAGATTTCCAAGCAACATGTGCAGGTAACCTTGCTTACACAAAAGAGACTTTTTAGTCATGAAACATATCTATTTTGTACTCAAATAATTGCATAATTTACATGACATTTTCCAAGAAGCTATTCCATATAAATTTACAGATTCCATGTTTGTTTACCATAAGCAATCCTAAAAAACTGGATACATTCCATAAGTAATGACTCTTCAGCTATTACATACCATTAGCTTCTTTGCCAGGAGGTATATTCATTAGGAAGGTCCCTGGGTAGTGCAAAGGGTTTGGGCCTGACTACTAACTTGAAGATTGGTGGTTCAAACCCACCCAGCAGCACTATGAAAGAAAGGCCTAGCAGTTTGCTTCTGTAAAGGTTATAGCCAAGAAAACCCTATGGAGCAGTTCTACTCTGTACTACATGGGGTCATCATGAGTCAGAATTGACTCAATGACTTTTTTTTTTTTCCATTAGCATGTTCACAAGAAGATTAGACCAAATCACCTGACTTTCTTCCATCTCAGAATGAGTCGCAGACTGGCTAAACAATAATGCTTTTATTTTCATATATCATTTTAAATATGAGTAAAAACTGATTAATTCTAAGAATTTGAAAATGATGCAGGCTTCCATTAGATTACAGGTTCTTTAAAATTCAACAAAAAAGGCACATGTTTTAGGATACACTCAAGTTCCAAGGTCTTTAGATTTAGAAGGTAATGTATTTATATATTTTTAAATCCACATGGATAGAGTTATAAAGGAATTATAAACTGCTCCATATATCTGGAGTCCTGGTGGCACAGTGGTTAAGAGCTATGTCAGTTAACCAAAAGGTTGGCAGTTTGAATCCACCAGCTGCTCCTTGGAAACACTATGGGGCAGTTCTACTCTGTCCTATAAGGTCTCTATGAGTTGGAATCAGCTTGATGGCAATGGGTCTGTATATCCAGAAAGTCTCTGTTCCCCCTCCCACCAAATTCTTTCAAATAACTTTTCTTTCAGTTTATTTATAGATTACTTTTGAAATTTCACTTTTTTTTAAAACCAACACACTCGTGATAAAAGAAGCATATCTTAATGTTCAGTTGAACCATATATTACTGATATTTGATTGTGTTTGACCTATAAAAACAACAATCTCATATGGATACTATATACTACATGGATACCACATTGTTTCATCATTTGTATTATGTATGCTTTTGTGATGTTCTCAAATCACCTATGTATAAGCTACTATTATCTATGCTTCTACAACACTTTTTGGAGGAGTCCTGGTGGTGCAATGGTTAGGCACTTGCTGCTAAAAAGGTTGGTGGTTCGAACCCACCAGCAGCTCCATGAAAGAAAAGACCTGGTGATCTGCTCCTATAAAGATTACAGCCTAGGAAATGCTATGAGGTGGTTCTACTCTGTCCTTTAGGGTCACTAAGAATGGGAATTGATGCCATACAACAACAATGACATAACGTTTTTTACACTGTTATGATGCTTTTTATAATATTTTTAAATACCTATATATAGGGTTGCTATGAGTTGGAATTGACTCAGTGGCAATGGGTATGGCTATGTATAAGCCACTTTTAATGTGATGTTAGAAATAGAGAATTTACTAACTTAAAAATAAAAACATACATATATATTTTTTTCAATGATGTCTTCTAACCATTAACTCTAAGTCATCAGAAACTTACAAGTCACCAAAAACTAAATCATTAGAAAGCTATTTTAACTTTAGAAATGGATCATGGAACTGTGAGAAGTATGTCATAAATAACTTCCCTAAATTGGGCTGTGCAACTGCACTCCATGACAATGAAATGTAACTTTAATCATTTGGATTTGAAACAGAAATATGTCACAAAAAATTCCTATAATTTTCAATTAATTACATCTTTATAAATTTACCTTGGGATATAAAAATATCATAAAATAATTCCCTTAACTGGCAATAAAAGACACGAATTTTGGTAAAATATGACAGCACCTAGCCCTATGAAGAGAAGACAGCAGCAAAAGGTCTCTTTGACCCCATGTCTGAAAACTGGGGGCCCTGGTGGCACAGCAGTTAAGCGTCTGGCTGCTAACCAAAAGGTCAGCAGTTCAAATCCACCAGGCGCTCCTTGGGGAAACTCAGTAGGGCAGTTCTACTCTGTCCTATCGGGTTGCTATGAGTCAGAATTGACTAGGTTTTGGTCTGAAAACTGAGGGCCTGCTGCCCCGACCTCAGACCCTAGCTTCAAGGGACCCCCACTGAAATGGAGCCATGGCCAAACCTTCCTCCTGAGACCACTCATAAGGTAAAAGCCTAAAGTCTAAAGATTAGAACTTTAACCATTAGATTAACATTGTAATTAATTCTAATACTCCAGTGCTAAATTAATGTCTTGAGACCTTACTTGTGTACCTTGCAATGACTACTTTGCAATAAACTAAATGAGTTTATACATGACAAACCTGTGCATTTCTTTATTTATTCTTCAGATAGAAATTCTCCAGGTGTCCTGGATTGAATTATGTCCCACCAAAAATGTGTGTATCAATTTGTCTGGGCCATGGTTCCCAGTAATGTGGGGTTGTCCTCCATTTTTTGGTTGTAACTTTATGTTAAAGAGGATTGGAGTGGGATAGTAACACCTTTACAAAGGTCATATCCCTGATCCAATGTAAAGGGAGTTTCCCTGGGGTGTAGCCTGCACCACCTTTTATCTTACAAGAGATAAAAGGAAACCAAAGCAAGCAGAGAGTTGGGAACCTCATACCACCAAGAAAGCAGTGCTGGGAGCGGAGCTTGTCCTTTGGACCCTGGATCCCTGCTTGGAGAAGCTCCTAGTCCAAGGGAACATTAATGAGGTGGCTAACGGAGAGTTAAAGACTTCCCCTGGAGCTGACACCCTGAATTTGGACTTTTAGCCTACTTTACTGTGAGGAAATAAACTTCTCTTTGTTAAAGCAATCCACTTGGGCTATTTTGGTATAGCAACACTAGATGACTAAAACACCAGGACATGATATAATCAGAGAAAATATATAAAGAGCCAAATAGACAGAAGGTATGATAGAATAAAGCAAGATCCTAAAGAAGAAAGAGCCCTGATTTAAGTTAGGAAACAAATACTAGTTTCTCCTTTGTCACCTACTAGCTACAAGTATTTGTGGAAGTCTATTTCTCTCTCAATTTCAGTTCCCTGGCCTCTCAAATGAAAATTTAAATGTAGATGATTACTCATTATCAGCTCTATTATTTTAACTTACACATATTGTAAATTCTCTTTTATTTTATAGTAGAAACAGTAGATAATTAAAATCAATGATAATTTCAAATATTGCTTGCTGCCATTAAATTCAAGAAGCAGGGCCAAGATGGTGAAGTAGTCAGACATTTCCGGTGATCCCTCTTACAACAAAGACCCCAAAAAACAAGTGAAACAATTATATATATGACAAACTAGGAACCTGGAACATCAAAAGTAAAGTTAGAAAATGGACTGAGTAGCAAGAGGAGGGAGAGGTGGTTCAGAAGCAGTGAGGAGTTGCTAGACCTGAATCGCTAGGAACCCCCAGGCACCATTTCTGGAGCAAATGCAGTGGGGTTGGAGATAATGTTCCTGATGCAGTTTCCTCAGGGACAGTCAGCATGCTGCACAACCTACTCACACCTCCGTAACCAGAGAAGAATGGCACTCTTGGCAAAAGCTAAGTACTTGCGTTTATTTTACTGCATCCCCAGCCCCCAAGCCAGCTTCAGTGGCTGTCAATTTTCCTGGGCCTGAGATAGGTCCTGTTGTGCACTCTGAGCCATTCTCCCAGCCTTGTAGAAGGAATAACTTCACAATTGGAGGGAAAGATAATCTGCCAGCTCCACTAAGCTAGGGAGCTCAGGACAGAAGCGGCTCCTGTCCAGGCACAAAGAGTGTGCAGACTTTGAATACCTTTCACCCTTGCATGGACCTGTGTGGGGCCATTTCAGGAGAATAGGCCCTTGTTGGCAGACTGCAACTGTTTCAGCTGTGTGGTGGAAAGGTGGATGTTTGATGTTTGACACCACTTTGCCTATTAAACAGGATCCTCACCTACCCACATCAGGGGCCTAAGGGCTGTGGCTCCACCCTCATCACCTAGCCACCTGTAACAGATGTCCAAGGATAAGTGGTACCTCCCAGCCCTTACAATCAAAAGCACTGGGGGCCCATGATCTGGCTGCAGAACTCAACCACCTGTGCACTCTAGGGAACAGGGATACGCTTTCCTCACAGTCGAGAGACAGTTGTCAGCCCCCTGCCTTGTTCAGAGTGTGACCCCCTGCTGCAACCAGATACCTGTACCTACACCAATCACCCCTACCCCTCTTAGACTGTAGGACAGAGCCTGTACCACACACTTGATGACCAACTACCTGGACACCTAAGCTGAATCAGTACAAGAAAAGTGAATGGACTCCTAGGCTCATATATCTAGTAACAGCTCTAGCCATCTGGTGGCAGGACGTTAAAACTTCAAAGGCAAAATAATCAAGCTAGCTCACTCAAGCAGCCTATTTGGGCATATCAAAGCAAAACAAAGCAAGAAGCTATGATACAGTAAGCAAACACAAAATAAATGAATACAATAACTTACAGATGGCTCGTAGACAAAAGTCAATATCAAATCACATAAAGAAGCAGACCATGATCGCTTGAACAAGCTCCAAAACAAAGAATCAAAGAGTCATCCAGATGAAGGTGTGCTCCTGGAATGACCAGATGCAGAATACAAAAGATTAATACATAGAATCCTTCAAGACACCAGGAACAAGATCACCAGGAACAAGATCAGGCAAAACACAGAACAAGCCAAGGAACACACAAATAAAGCAGTTGAAGAAATTAAAAAGGTTATTCAAGAACATAACGAAAAATTTAATGAGCTGCAAGAATCCACAGAGAGACAGCAATCAGAAATTCAGAAGATTAACAATAAAATTACAGAATTAGACAACTCAATAGAAAGTCAGAGGAGCAGAACTAAGCAAGTGGAATGCAGAATTAGTGAGACTGAAGATAAAACACTTGGCACCAATATATTTGAAGAAAAATCAGATAAAAGAATTTAAAAAAAAAATGAAGAAAACTTAAGAATCATGTGGGACTCTATCAAGAAAAATAACTTATGAGTGACTGGAGTACCAGAACAGGGAGGGATAAAAGAAAATACAGAGAGAAATTATGAAGATTTGTTGGCCAAAAAGTTCCCTGATATTGAGAAAGATGAGAAGATACCTATCCAAGATGCTCATCGAACTCCACATGAGGTAGATCTCAAAAGAAAGTCACCAAGACACTATAATCAAAGTTGCCAAACCCAAAGATAAAGACAGAATTTTAGGAGCAGCTAGGGATAATGAAAAGTCATCTACAAAGAAGGGTCAATAAGAATAAGCTCGGGCTACTCAGCAGAAAGCAGGCAGGCAAGAAGGCAATGGGCTGACTTAAATAAAGCATTGAAGGAAAAAAAAAAATTGCCAGCCAAGAATCATATAACCAGCAAAACTGTCTTTCAGATCTGAAGGCAAAATTAGGACATTTCCAGATAAACAGAAGTTTAGAGAATTCATAAAAACCAAACCAAAACTACAAGAAATACTAAAGAGAATTCTCTGGTTAGAAAATCAATAATATCAGATATCAACCCAAGACTAGAACACAGGACAGAGCAACCAGATGTCAACCCAGATAGGGAAATCACAAAAATAAATCAAGAAAAAAAACGCTCAAAACAGGGAAACACTGATGTCATTATGTAAAAGAAGATAACCTTAAAGCAATAAAGAGGGACGAAGAAACGTAATCATAGATCTTTCATATGGAGAGGAAGTCAAGGCAATATAAAATCAAAGTTAGGTTTAAACTTAGAAAAATAGGGGTAAATAAGTAAGGTAACCACAAAGGAGAATAACAATCCTGCTCATCAAAATAAAATACAAGAAAAAAATAAAGACTCAATAACAACAAAAAATCAACAACGACAAATAAGAGGAAAAGACAATATATAAAGATAAACTACTTGGCACAAAAAATTAAGTGGGAAAAAGAAACTGCCAGCAACACATGAAATAAGACATCAAAACGGCAGCACTAAACTCGTACCTATCCATAACTACCCTGAATGGAAACGGATTAAATCCACCAATAAAGAGACAGAGAA
Source organism: Elephas maximus indicus (assembly GCF_024166365.1). Taxonomy (NCBI): domain Eukaryota; kingdom Metazoa; phylum Chordata; class Mammalia; order Proboscidea; family Elephantidae; genus Elephas; species Elephas maximus. The sequence goes on from NC_064822.1 coordinate 90,351,351, forward strand.
TGGCAGAATGGGTAAAAAAAACCACAATCCATCTATATGCTTCCTACAAGAGACACACCTTAGACTTAGAGACACAAAACTCAAAGAATGTAAAAAATATATAACAAGCAAACAACAATAAAAAAAGGAGTGGCAATATTTATTTTTGACAAAATAGACTTTAAAGTTAAATCCATCATAAAGGATAAGGAAGGACTCTATGTAATGATTAAAGGGACAAAATACCAGGAGGATATAACCATATTAAATATTTATGCACCCAGCGACACAGCTTCAAGATACATAAAACGAACTCTAACAGCACTGAAAAGTGAGATAGACAACACCACAATTATAGTAGGAGACTTCAACACACCACTTTTGATGAAGGACAGAACATCCAGAAAGAGCTCAATAAAGACACAGAAGATCTAAATGCCATGAACAAACAACTTGACCTCATAGACATATACAGAACACTCCACCCAACAGCGACCAACTATACTTTCTTTTCTAGTGCACACGGAACATTCTCTAGAATAGACCCCATATTAGTTCATAAAGCAAGCCTTAACAGAATCCAAAACATCAAAATATTGCAAAGCATCTTCTCTGACCATAAGGCCAGAAGAGTAGAAATCAATAACAGAAAAGGCAGGGAAAAGAAATCAAACACTTGGAAACTGAACAATACCTTGCTCAAAAATGACTGGGTTATAGAAGACATTAAGGATGGAATAGAGAAATTCATAGAATCCAATGAGAATGAAAACACTTCCTACCAGAACCTTTGGGACACAGTGAAAGCAGTGCTCAGAGGTCAATTTACATCAATAAATGCACACATACAAAAAGAAGAAAGGGCCCAAATCAAAGAATTATCCCTACAGCTTGAACAAATAGAAACAGTGCAACGAAAGAAACCCTCAGGCACCAGAAGAAAGCAAATAATAAAAATTAGAGCAAAATTAAATAGAAAACAGGAAAACAATTGAAAGAGTTAACAAGACCAAAAGTTGGTTCTTTGAAAAAATTAACAAAATTGATAAACCATTGGCAAACTGACAAAAGAAAAACAGGAGAGGAAGCAAATAACCCAAATAAGACATGAAATGGGCAATATCACAACAGACCCAAATGAAATTAAAAAATCGTATCAGATCACTGCAAAAAATTGTACTGTAACAAATTTGAAAACCTAGAAGAAATGGATGAATTTCTACAAAAACACTACCTACATAAACTAACACAAACAGAGGGAGAACAACTAAATAAACACATAACAAAAGAAAAGTTTGAAAAGGTAATTTAAAAACTCCCAGCAAAAAAAACCCCTGGCCCAGACAGCTTCACTGGAGAGTTCTACCAAACTCTCAGAGAAGAGTTAACGCCACCACGACAAAAGGTATTTCAGAGCATAGAAAAGGACAGAACACTCCCAAACTCATTCTACGAAGCCAGCATATCCCTGATACCAAGCCAGGTAAAGGCACCCCAAAAAAGAAAATTACCTAAATCCCTCATGAACTTAAGAGGCAAAACTCCTCAACAAAATTCTAGCCAATAGAATTCAACAACATATCAAAAAAAAAAAAAAATCACCATGACCAAGTGGGATTCATACCAGGTATGCAGGGATGGTTCAACGTTAGAAATACAATTAATATACTCCATCATATAAATAAAACAAAAGACAAGAACCACATCTTATCAACTGATGCAGAAAAGGCATTTGACAAAGTCCAACACCCATTCATGATAAAAACTCTCAGCAAAATAGGAATAGAAGGAAAATTCCTCAACATAATGAATGGCATTTATACAAAGCCAACAGCCAATATTATCCTAAATGAAGAATCTGAAAGCATTCCCCTTGAGAACGGGAACAAGACAAGGATGCCTTTATCACCTCTTATTCAACATTGTGCTAGAGGTCCTAGCCAGACCTATAAGGCTAGATAATGAAATAAAGGGCATCCAGATCGGTAAGGAAGAAGTAAAAGTATCTCTATTTGCAGATGACACGATCTTATATACAGAAAACCCTAAAGAATCCTCAAGAAAACTACTGAAGCTAATAGAAGAGTTCAGCAGAGTATTAGGATACAAGATAAACATAAAAAAAAATCAGTTGGATTCCTCTACACCAACAAAAAGAACATCGAAGAGGAAATCACCAAATCAATACCATTTATAGCAGCTCCCAAGAAGATGAAATACTTAGGAATAAATCTTACCAGAGACGTAAAAGACCTATACAAGGAAAACTACAAGACACTATTGCAAGAAACCAATAGAGACCTACATAAGTGGAAAAACATACCTTGCTCATGGATGGGAAAACTCAACATTGTAAAAATGCCATTCTACCAAAAGCAATCTATAGATACAATGCAATTCCAATCCAAATTTCAACATTTCTTAATGAGATGGAGAAACAAATCACCAACTTCATAAGGAAGAGAAAGAGGCCCCAGATAAGTAAAGCATTACTGAAGAAGAACAGCAAAATGGGAGGCCTCACACTACCTGATTTTAGAACTTATTATACCACCACAGGAGTCAAAACAGCCTGGTACTGGTACAACAACATGTACACAGAACAATGGAATAGAATTGAGATCCAGACATAAATCCATCCACATATGGGCAGCTGATATTTAACAAAGGCCCAAAGTCAGTTAAATGGGGGAAAAAACAGTCTCTTTAACCAATGGTGCTGGCATAACTGGACATTATCTGCAAAAAAATTAAGCAAGACCCATACCTCACACCATACACAAAAACCAACTCAAAATGTATCAAAGACCTAATTACAAAATCTAAAACTATAAAGATCATAGAAGAAAAAATAGGGACAATGCCAGGAGCCCTAATATATGACATAAACAGAACATAAAACTTTACTAACAATGCACAAACAGAAGAGAAACTAGATAACCGGGAGGGAGCTCCTAAAAATCAAACACCTATCCTCATCCAAAGACTTCACCAAAAGAGTAAAAAGATTACCTACATACTGGGAAACAGTTTTTAGCTATGACATTTCCAACCAGCGTCTGATCTCTAAAATCTACATGATATTGCAAAAACTCAGCAACAAAAAGACAAATAACCCAATTAGAAAATGGGCAAAGGATGGACTTCCGGCCAATATGGTACCACAGACGAAAGCACCAAGCAGTCCCTCCACAGCAAAGACCGGAAAAACTAAGTAAAACAGAGACAAACATCATTCCTGGAATCTGGAGTGTCAAATGAAGAGATAAAGAACTCCGCCAAGCACGGAGTGGAATAAGAAACTGACAGAGCACAGAGAGTGAGGAGAGATATATGCTGAAGGATCCATCAGCTAACGCAGCACGGATCCGCCACCTTGGACTCCTGTCAGATATCAGCTGAGAGGAACATGGGAAAGCAGCTTCATGGAATTCCCAGTAGGAGACACAGCACCTGGTAACCAGGGGTACCGCTTTCCCACCCTGCATTCTCTCCCAGCTGCTCTACCTCTGAGCTTCCTGGCTGGCTGCTGAGACTTGGCTAACTGGGAAATGCAGCGTCTGTGCCACTTGGATTAACTCAACCCACGTTGGAGATCGGCAGACAGGGAGTAGGAGAAAGCAGCTTCACAAAGTTCCCAGCAGGAGACAGAGCACCCGGTAAGAAGTGATTTATGCTTTCCTAAAGTCCCCCTTCCTTTCCCCCCCTCAGCCTCCTCTGCTCCCCACCAGCCACAGTCTCTTGGCCGGGAGACAACTGCTTTAGCCTCAGATTGCTTGGATTCGCCCTGCCCACACTGGCCGGCCCCCTGAGCTGGTGTTCTTTCTGTCTCTTTTGGTTTCTTCTGTGCCTCCTACACCTCCCCCTCCTATCTCTGGAACACCTGGCTCTGCGTGGCATCTTTGCTTCTTCTTGAAAGGTTGTGAAGCCATGCTCAACTGGGGAAATACTCTCCCAACTTGTGACACCACAATGGGGGGAGCCCTGGGGCCTTTTTTGCGCGTGTTTTGCTTTCTTTGTTTTCTTTTTCTTTTCACAGCTTGGGAGCCCCTTGTAGCTGGGCTGCATTGCATGGCTTAGGAGCCACTCCTCCAATCTGCCTAGCCACGTAGGTGGGATCCCTGAGGGCATTTCTTTCCCCCTCACCTTTCTTTCTTTTTTTCCTCTTTCTGTCTTTCTCCATTTCTCAGTTCTCATCTCTCTACGCTTATCTTCTTTTCCTGTCTCCTGAATACCTGGTCCTGTGTGACATCTATACCCCCTCTAGCCAGGCTATACTGTGTAGCCTGGTAGCCACTTCCCCACTCTTCACAGCCCCACTGGTGGGACTCTGGGACTCTTGGGGGTTTTTCTTTTTTCAAATTTTTATCTAGTGATTTTTTTTTTCCTTTCTTTCTTTCTTTTTGCTTTTCTCCATTTCTCAGTTTCTCACCTATCCACTCCAATGGCAAGCTACCTTAGTGCTCTTTTTTTTTCCTTTGCTTGCTTGCTTGTTTGTTTCTGGCTCCTGTTTCTCTCTCCTCTTTCCCAAACCTTTATTAGTTCCACACATCACAACTTTCCCCCTTTTTCTTGCCTAATGGCACCGTACACTGAGCATCACACCCGCAAGCAGCACAGGCATGGCCTACTGGAACTTTTCCAGGACTGATTCCTGGACCACCCTGTTGCCCTAGTAGTGCCACAAACAACCCATCTGAGCCCCTCCCCTTCAGCTGGATCTGTCCTGCTTCACCATAGCTAAATGACTGGCCCTGACCATTGAACAGGAGGTGAAAAGTACAGACGGGCAAACAACAAAGAATGACAGCCTGCCTGCTCAGATATAACCAAATAAAACAAAAAAGCAGGATGAAAGAAACAAATCTACAATCAAGAAATGAAAAAATTAACTACTGGATGGCCCAAAACAGCAGATAATCTCAAAAGATATTAAAAAGAACAGGACAGGATGGTTCCAGTAGGCTTCCAAAATAAACCACCAGATGGCTTTCCAGTAGAAGAAAAGGCACTAGAACTACTTGATAGGGAATTCAAAATCTCTAATATTCAGAGAAATCCAAGAGATGAAGCAAAAAGCAGACAAAAATGAGGAAAAAAATACACAAATTTTTGGAAAAGGCAGAAAAATTCATTAAAAATACAGACAAAAAATGGAACAATTCAGGCAAATAATACAGAAACAAAACACCAAAATAAATTTACAACAAGAAATCATTCAAAAACAGCAATTAGAAATCCAAAAGATAAAAAGATTTCAGAAATGGACAGTGTCATAGAAGGGCTGAGAAGCAGGTTTGAAATGATGGAAGTTTGAAACGATGGAAGACAGAATGAGTGAAAATGAAGACAAACAATTGGGAACAGCTCTGTTTGAGGAAAAATCAGAAAAAAGAACAAAGAAAAATGAAGAAACCCTGAAAATTATGTGGGATATAATCAAAAGCAAAAATTTATGAGTGATCAGAGTTTCAGATCAGGGAGAGAAAATGGAAAACACAGAGAGGATCATTGAAGAATTGCTGGCAGAAAACTGCCCTAATATCATGATGATGAAAAGCTGACCATCCAAGAAGCTCAACGAACTTCATATAGGATAGACCCCAAAAGAAAAACACCAAGGCATAGCATAATCACACTCGCTAAAACCAAAGACAAAGAAAAAATCCTGCTAGCAGCTTGAAAAAAGCAAAAAGTCACATACAGAGGAGAAACAATAAGACTAAGCTCTGATTATTGGACAGAAATCATGCAGGGAAGAAGGCAATGGGATGACATATAAAAAAACCTTGAGAGAAAAAAATTGGCAACCAAGAATCATATATCCTGCAAAAATTTCGTTCATATATGATGGTGAAATTAGGACATTTCCAGATAAGCAGAAATTAAGGGACTATGTAAAAACCAAACCAAACTTACAAGAATTATTAAAGGGAGTTCTTCAGTCTGAGAACAAACAACATCAGACCACAGCTTCAATCTAGGATGCAAGATTGTACCAGCCAGATACCAACCTAGGAAATGAACACTCAAGGACTATCCAAAACCAAAACAATTGCAACAGAGAACCAGAGAGGTTAATCTGTAAATGATGACAACATCAGGACAATAAAAGAGGGAATAAATGGTTTAGGTATAGAACTTTCTAATGGAGAGAAAAGCAAGGCGATACCAAGTAATAATAGACTGGTTCAAACCTAGGAGATAAGAGTAACTTTCAAGGTAACCACAAAGTTAACAAACCTATTCATCAAAATAAAGAAGAAAAACATAAAGTCTCAATAAAAACAAAATCTACAAAAACAAAAGAAATGAAACAGAAATCCACAAACAAAAGGAATTCAGTACAGGAGAGTAAGAGGAACAAAGAAAATGTTAGCACCACACACACACACACACAAAAAGCACTACAAAACGACAGCAATAAACTCATTCTATCAATAATTACGCTGAATGTAAATGGTCTAAATGCACCCATAAAGAGACACAGAATAACAGAATGGATAAAAAAACAAGATCCATCAATATGCTGTCTACAAGAAATGCACCTTAGAAACAAAGATGTAAATTTATTAAAAATCGAAGGATGAAAAAAAAATCAAGAAAACAATTACCGAAAAAGAGCAGGAATGGGAATACTAATCTCAATAAGATAGACTTTAAAACAAAATCCATCATAAAAGACAAAGAAGGGCACTATATAATGACTAAAGGGACAATCCATCCTGAAGGCTTAACCATAATAAACATTCCCACACCCAATGCATAAAATATCTCATCCCAGCATTACTGGCGTGAATCAACAAAACAGAAAATAACAAATGTTGGAGAGGATGCAGGGAGATCAGAACTCTTATGCACTGCTGGTGAGAATGCAAAATAATAGAACATTTTTGGAAAACGATATGGTGCTTCATTAGAAAGCTAGAAATAGAAATACCATTTGATCCAGCAATCCCACTCATAGGAATATATCCTAGAGAAATAAGAGTCGTCACATGAATAGATACATATACACCCATGTTCAATGCAGCATTGTTCACAATAGCAAAAAGACAGAAACAACCTACATGCCCATCAACAGATGACTGGATAAACAAACTGTGGTACATACACAATGGATATTATGCAATGATAAAAAACAACAATGAATCTGTGAAGCATCTCATAACATGGATGCATCTGGAGGATATTATGCTGAGTGAAATAAGTCAGTCACAAAAGGACAAATATTGTATGAGACCACTATTGTAAAAACTCATGAAAAGGTTTACATACAAAAAGAAACAATATTAGATGGTTACGAGGGAGGGGAGAGTTGGGGATGAAATAACACTTAATAGACAAGTGGTAACATTTGTGAAGGGTAAGACAGTACACAATACTGGGGAAGCCAGCACAGCCTGTACCAGGCAAGCCCATGGTAACTCCATATATGCATGGACCTGAGGGACTGAACTGCTGGGCTGAGCGCTGTGGGGATCATGGTCTCAGGGAACTTCTAGCTCAATTGGCATACAGAGTTTATAAAAAATATATTCTACATTCTACTTTGGTGAGTAGTGTCTGGGGTCTTAAAAGCCTGTGAGCAGCCACTGGTCTCAAGCATTCTGGAGCAAGGAGGAATGAAGAAAACTAAAGACATAGGGGAAAGATCAGTCCAAAGGACTAATGGACCACATCTACCATGGCTTCCACCAGACTGAGTCCAGTACAACTAGATGGTGCCCGGCTACCACCACTGACTACTCTGACAGGGATCACAATAGAGAGTCCCAGACAGAGCTGGAGAAAAATGTAGAACAAAATTCTAACTCAAAAAGAAAGACCAGACTTGCTGGCCTGACAAAGATTGGAGAAACCCTGCAAGTATGACCCTCGGACACCCTTTCAGCTAAGAAATGAGGCCACTCCTGAGGTTTACCCTTCAGCCAAAGATTGAACAGTCTCATGGAACAAAACCAGACTAAAGGGGCGCACCAGCCCTGGGGCACGGACTGGAAGGCAGAAGGGAACAGGACAGCTGGTAACAGGGAACCCAGGGTTGAGAAGGAGAGTGTTGACATGTTGTGGGGTTGTTAACTAATGTCATACAACAATGTGTGTACTGTGTGATGAGAAACTAGTTTGTTCTGTAAACCTTCATCTAAAGTTCAATTAAAAAAAATGTTTAAAAAAATGGGCAGAGGATATGAACAAGCACATCACTAAAGAAGACATTCAGTAGCTAACAGGTACATGAGGAAATGCTCATGATCATTAACCATTAGAGAAATGCAAATCAAAACTACAATGAGATTCCATCTCATTCCAACAAGGCTGGCATTAACCCAAAAAACACAAGATAATAAATGTTGGAGAGGTTGTGGAGAGACTGGAACACTTATACACTGCTGGTGGGAATGTGAAATGGTAAAACCACTTTGGGTGCAATTGATTTGGCACTTCTTTAAAAAGCTAGAAATAGAACTACCGTACAATCCATCAATCCCACTCCTTGGAATACATCCTAGTGAAATAAGAGCCTTTACAGGAACAGATATATGCACACCCATGTTCATTGTACCACTGTCTGCAATAGCAAAAAGATGGAAGCAACCAAGGTGCCCATCAGTGGATGAATGGATAAATAAATTATGGTATATTCACACAGTGGAATACTACGCATGGATAAAGAACAATGATGAATCTGTGAAACATTTCGTAACATGGAGGAATCTGGAAGGCATTATGCTGAGTGAAATTAGTTGCAAAAGGACAAATATTATATGAGACCACTATTATATATAGTTTAAACATTCTTTGATGGTTATGAGAGTGGGGAGGGAAGGAGGGAGAGGGTATTCACTAATTAGATAGTAGACAAGAACTATTTTAGGTGAAGGGAAAGACAACACACTATACAGGAGAGGTCAGCACAACTGGACTAAACCAAAAACAAAGGTCCCTGAATAAACCGAATTCTTCAAAGGGTGGAGTAGCAAGAGTGGGGCTTTGGGGACTATGGCTTCAGGGGACTTCTAGGTCGATTGGCATAATAAAATCCATTAAGAAAACATTCTGCATCCCATTTTGGAGAGTGGCATCTGGGGTCTTAAATGGTAACAAGTGGCCATCTAAGATGCATCAATTGGTCTCAACCCACCTGGAGCAAAGAGGAATGAAGAACACCAAGGACACGAGGTAATTACGAGCCCAAGAGACAGAAACCAAACCAAACCAAACCAAACCCAGTTCTGTCGAGTCGATTCTGACGCATAGCAACCCTATAGGAAAGAGTAGAACTGCCCCATAGAGCTTCCAAGGAGTGTCTGGTGGATTCGAACTGCTGACCCTTATGGTTAACAGCCGTAGCACTTAAACACTATGCCACCAGGTTTTCTGAGAGACAGAAAGGGCCACTTAAATCAGAGACTACATCAGCCTGAGAACAGAAGAACTAGGTGGTGCCTGGCTACAATCAATGACTGCCCTGACAGGGAACACAACAGAGAACCCCTGAAAGGGCAGAAAAGCAGTGGGATGCAGACCTCAAGTTCTCATAAAAAGACCAGATTTAGTGGTCTGACTGAGACTAGAAGGACCCCAGAGGTCAAGGTCCCCAGACCTTCTCTTAGCCCAAGACAGGAACCATTCCCAAAGCCAACTCTTCAGGCAGGGATTGGACTGAAATATAAGATAGAAAATGATACTGGTGAGGAGTGAGCTTCTTGGCTCAAGTAGACACATGAGACTACGTGGGGAACTCCTGTATGGAGGGGAGATGAGAAGGTAGAGGGGGACAGGAGCTGGCTGAATGGACATGGAAATTGAGGGTGGAGAGGAGTGTGCTGTCTCATTAGGGGGAGAGCAACTAGGAGTATGAGAGACTGACTTGATTTGTAAACTTTCACTTAAAGCACAATAAAAATTAAAAAAAATTTTTTTAAATTAAAGAAGGAAACACACAACCCACAAATGTTTACAAATGAATAGTGAAGTGTACTTCATGATATGTGCTCAGTTTTTTCTTACATTGATACTTATGTACACAAATATACAATAAAGATAAAATATATATTTATACATATATATGTAATTGTGGAAAATGAAATCTATTATGAAGAAAAAGAGAAGTTATATGACAAGAGAAAGAAGAAATGAAAAGTTAATTTTGGGGCAGATTGCAAAATATCTTAAGCCATTTAGAAATTTTGCAATGTGAAATCTGAGCTTTAAGAAAAAGGATGTGATAAGAGAGTTTCTATTGCTTTGTTGAGGAGCCCTGGTGGTGCAGTGGTTAAGAGATCGGCAGCTGACCAAAAGTTTGGCAGTTCGAATCCACCAGCTGCCTCTTGAAAACCCTGTGGGGCAGTTCTACTCTGTCCTATAGGATCGCTGAGTTGGAATTGGCTCAATGCCAGGGTTTTTTTTTTTTTTTTTGTTAGAAAAACATGTATCACCAAAACAGTTGATATGAAAATACAGGTAGCAGCTGTAATAAGAATCTACCACTCAACTAATTTGGTCTGTATATACTTTCATCCAAAAAAAAAAACCACAATAAAATGTCCAAAAAAAGAATCTACCAGTCTTGTAACTCTTCACATTATTCTGTTTTGTAATGTGGAAACTAAAACAAAATGGAGACACATCAAGCCTGGAGAACATGGCCAATGTCTGGTTTCACAGGTCAAAGGTTTATGCTAATAAATAACCTAAACTTTAGAGGTAATATCTAGCTTGTTTCTTTAGATTAATTTATAACCAATATCTTGCATCTTTAGGCCCTACATTCCAGACAGATAGGCACCTAGCCATCCGGAAACCTGTGTCAGCAAGCACTGACCCCCAGAAGACCTGCATCATCTGTGTTTGAAGCAAAACTGACATTTCTAAAGAAGAAAGGACTTCGAGGGACATTTTTTAAAATTATTATTCTGCTTTAGATGAAGGTTTACAGAACAAACTAGTTTCTTATCAAACAGTTAGTACACACATTGTTCTATGACATTGGTTAACAACTCCACGACATGTCAACACTCTTCCTTCTCAACCTTGGGTTCCCTATTACCAGCTTTCCTGTTCCCTCCTGCCTTCCAGTCCCTACCTCAGAGTAGTGCACCCCTTTAGTCTTGTTTTGTTCCATGGGCATGTTCAATCTTTGGTTGAAGTGTGAACCTCAGGAATGACCTCATTATTGAGCTGAAAGGGTGTCTGGGGGCCATACTTCCAGGGTTTCTCCAATCTCTGTCAGGCCAGCAAGTCTGGTTTTTCTTTTTGAGTTAGAATTTTGCTCTACATTTTTCTCCAGCTCTGTCTGGGATCTTCTATTGTGATCCCTGTCAGAGCAGTCAGTGGTGGTAGTCGGGCACCATCTTGTTGTTCTGGACTCAGTCTGGTGGAGGCCGTGATAGATGTGGCCCATTAGGCCTTTGGACTAATCTTTCCCTTGTACTTCAAGGGACATTTTGATGAATATTTGAAAGACTGATTGAAACCACCTGGACTTCCCTGACTTTCTCTGTTCCTCTGAATATAAAAAAGCCCCAGTACAGCCCCATTTCTTTGGAACACTCAGTTTTATGCTGTGTGTTGCCCAATTTGCAAATTGTAGGATCAACTTATAAATCTCTAGCATTACTTTAATTTTATTTCCACTCTTAGAAATATTGCTACAGTCCTAACTTGAAATAGCCCAAAAGGAACACAACCTCAAATTTCTGAGTTTTTTCATCAAGTGTTGAGTGTGTTATATAAAGTATTAGTAAAACATACTATGTGACTGTATGACCCAGTGGCAATAAATTCCATTTTCGCAGTGTAGTACATAAAGGGGGAATTCTTAGTTCAACAGATAGCATTTTAGTGTCTACATACCACATGTCTTAGGTATCTCGCGCTGCTATAACAGAAATACCACAAGTGGATGGCTTTAATGAAGAGGAATTTATTCTCTCACAATCTAGTAGAATAGAGGCCCAAATTCAAGGTGTCAGCACCAGAGGATGGCTTTCTCTGTCTGTAGGCTCTGGAGGAAGGTCCCTGTCATCAGTCTTCCCCTGGTTTAGGAGCTTTTCAGGCCCAGGGACCCCAGGTCCAGAGAACGCGCTCTGCTTCCAGTACTGCTTTCTTGGTGGTATGAGGTCCCCACTTTGCTCACTTCTTTATTTTATATCTCAAAAGAGATTGGCTCAAGACAAAATCCAATCTTGTAGATTGACTTCTGCCTCACTAACATAACTGTCACTAATACCATCTCATCAAGATCATAGAGATAGGATTTACAACACATAGAAGAATCACATCGGATGACAAAATGGTGGACAATCACACAATACTGGGGATCATGGACTAGCTAAATTGATATACATATTTTTGGGGGACACAATTCAACGCTTCGGGGTCAAACACTGGGTTCTTCGTGCTAACACTTGGAGCTGTGTGAATTGGGGAAAGTTGCTTAATTTCTTAATACCTAAATTTCCTTGTCTGTAAAGTAGAGAATAACAGTGGGATTGTTGAATGATTAAATGAAATAATGTATGTAAGATTTAGCATGTGCCTGGCACATGGTGAGCCTTTAATAAATGCTATGTACTACATATTTTTTTATGTACTAGTAATAAGTGCAGTGAACTGTATGTTGCTGTTATTAGTTGCCACCAATTCCAACTCATGGCGATCTCATGTGTGCAGAGTAGAACCACTCCATAGGGTTTTTAACACTGCAAACTGCCAGGCCTGTCTTCCAGGGTGCCTCTACCTGGGTTCTGAGGTGCCATTGTGCATCAACCTTTTGGATAGTAGTTGAGCATTTAATTGTTTGCACCACCCAGGGACTGTATAAAACCAAAACCCGTTACCATCGAGTCAATTCTGACTCATAGGAATTACAGTTTGAGCCTAGGCTGTATTCGCTCTAGGATTCAGGCAGGCGTGGCATGTCAGTTGGACTGGTGGCTGCATGTAAAAAGAAGACAGAAACTTCCCGAAAACCTTGCTCTTTTCCTACAGGAAGAGTGTTAAGAAAAAGAAGTTTTGTTCAAGGAAAACGAGCTAGAGTTAGAAGTGAGGATAACAACATCTAGTACTCAGAATACTGTACTGGCCACAATCTCTGACTTCAATGCTATTAAATTAAAAATTAATAAAAAGATAAATTAAAAATTATTTGGAAATTTTGAAGCGCACTATTAGATAACTCATAGAACCAAACAGAAATCATCATAGAAATTAAGATATACTTAAACTGAATGATAATGAAAATACCACATATTAAAACTTGTGGGATGTATCTAAAACAGTACCTAGAGGAAATGTTTTAGGCTTAAATGCTTATATTAGGAAATACGAAAGGCTGACAATTAATAAATCTAAGGAGTTAAAGAAAGAACAATTGAATAAACAAGAATGTGCTCATTAGTGGTTCAGAGGTAGAACTCTCACCTTCTATGATGGAATCCCAGGTTGGATTCCCAGCCAATGCACCTCAAGCACAGCCGCCACCTGTCTGTCAGTGGAGACTTTTGTGTTGCTATGATGCTGAACACATTTCCTTGGAGCTTCCAGACTAAGACTAGGAAGAAAGGCCTGGTAATCTATTTCCAAAAAATCTGCCAATGACAACCCTATGGATCACAACTGATCATGGCTAGTGTTTTCTTCCATTGTGCATGGATTTGCCATGAGTCAGAGGCCTACTCAACAGCAGTTAACAACAATAACAATTAAGTGGAATGTTGGTTATGCAAAAATAATTATTAAATAGACAAACCTCTAGTGAGAATGATGAAGAAAAAAAAGCCACACATAATTAATATTAGAGTGATAAAAGGGGAACATAATGGCAGATTCAGCAAATATTTAACAATAATCAATAGCAATTATACAAACAACTTTATGCCAATAAATTTGCAAACTTAGAATAAAAGGTCATTTTTTTTTATTGTCCCTTAGATGAAGGTTTACAGAACAAGCTAGTTTCTCATCAAACAGTTAATATGTTGTATGACATTGTTGTATGACATTGATTAACAACCCCACGACATGTCAGCACTTTTCTCTTCTCAACACTGGGTTCCCTATTTCCAGGTTTCCTGTTCTCTACTGCCTTCCAGTCCCTGCCCCAAGGCTGGTGCGCCCCTTTACTCTTGTTTTGTTCATTGGGCCTGTTCAATCTTTGGCTGAAGGGTGAACCTCAGGAGTGACCTCATTACTAAGCTGAAAGGGTGTCCAGGGGCCATACTTTCAGGGTTTCTCCTGTCTCTGTCAGGCCAGCAAGTCTGGTCTTTCTTTTTGAGTTAGAATTTTGTTCTACATTTTCCTCCAGCTCTGTCTGGGACCCTCTATTTTGACCCCTGTCAGAGTAGTCAGTGATGGTACCGGACTAGATGTACTGGACTCAGTCTGGTGGAAGCTGTGGTAGATGTGGTCCATTAGTCCTGTGGACTAATCTTTCCCCTGTATCTTTAGTTTTCTTCATTCTTCCTTGCTCCTGAAGGGGTGAGACCAGTGGATTACCCCAGATGGCCACTCACAGGCTTTGAAGACCCCAGAAGCTACTCACCCAAGTAGAATGTAGAACGTTTTCTTTATAAACTATGTTATGCCAGTTTAGCTAGATGTTCTCCACGGCCACGGTCCCCACAGCCCTCAGCCCAGCAATACAGCCCCTCAGGGAATTTGGATGTATCTATGGAGCTACCATGAAAGGTCATATTTTTAGAAAATCATAACTTACCAAAGAAAAAATTAAAGCCTAAAAATTCTGTCACCAGTAAAGTAATTCAGTCTTAAGTTTAAATATTTTCACGAAGAAAATACCAGACCTTTAAGTTTTACACGACAATTCAAATCCACCAGCCACTCCTCAGGAGAAAAGACCTGGCAGTCTGCTCCCATAAAGATCACAGCCTAGGAAAACCTATGGGGCAGTTCTACACATGAGGTTGCTATGAGTTGGAATCGACACAACAACAGCAAGCTTTTACGTGTGAAGTACATTAAGCTTTTAAGGAAACCATCATTCCAATCATAGGAACTCTCCCAAATAATAGAAAAAGAAGAAAAGCTCCTTATAGTGACGTTGTCAAGTGTGCGCTTAAAATATTTCCACTTTTCTTCCAAGATAAAACACCAGGCATGTGGCTGCCTAGCCAGAGACCGTTTTTTGAACTTCTTTGTAATTTAGATAGAAGGTCCCTAGGTGGCACAATCGGTTTGTGCTTGCCTGCTACTTTGAAGATTGGTGGTTTGAACCCACACAGCCATACAAGGGAGGAAAGGCCTGGCAATCTGTTTCCGTAAAGATTACAGCCAAGAAAACCTATGGAGCAGTTCAACTCTGCAACACAGAGGGTTGCCATGACTTGGAATCAACTCAACGGTGTCTTAGGAAAAGGCAGCTTTCAGTGTAGACAGTGAGACAGAGGCATAATGTGCTGAGCATGCTATCTATTTTTAATCTGAATTTCTAGACTAACTGCTATGTTTTTTGAGTAAAGCATGTTTTTCCTCAGTACCCCTCAAAATACACGTACTTAGGGAGAGTGCTATCTGGGTGTTATTACCAACAAGATATTTTTGTAAGACAAAAAGAAAATACATATAAGCATCTTGTGACCACGGTCTAAGCATCCTGTGAAACTATCTGTAATCACTAAGTATACTATTAATAATCAACAACTGATCAGAGTGCAATTATTACAATATTCACTGATTTTCCCATAAGTGCCCTCCCTATGGTTTGGTTCCTCTTTTTTACCCCATAAGAGTACTTGTATAACAGGATCATAATAGAGGGTCCCGGACAGAAAAATTTTTTTTTTTTTTTTGCTAGAGAAAAATGTAGAGCAAAATTCTAACTCAAACAGAAAGATCAGACTTGCTGGCCTGACAGAAACTGGAGAAACCCTGAGAGTATGGCCCCAGGACACACTTTCAGCTCATTAATGAGGTCATTCCTGAGGTTCACCCTTCAGCCAAAGACTGGACAGGCCCATAAAACAAAACGAGACTAAAGGGGCACACCAGCCCAGGGGCGGGGATAGGAGGCAGGAGGGACAGGAAAGCTGGTAACAGGGAACCCAAGGTTGAAAAGGAAGAGTGTTGACATGTCCTGGGGTTGTTAACCAAAGTCATAGAACAATGTGTGTACTGACTGTTTAATGAGAAACTAGTTTGTTCTGTAAACCTTCATATAAAGTACAATAAAAAAACTAAAAAACAATACTTGTGTAACAAAACTGCCCCAGGACTACATGGTTCCATTTCCAATGGGCTATGTGGTTCCCCATTTGCAATTGTTTTAAACCCTTAATAAAGCTCTCTGTTTTAACTTGAAACAGGTTTTGAGCTTTTCTCTACAACAATGGCAATGGGTTTGGTAGTTAGAGATGGCCTTGTGAATAAGTCCTCCTCGATTAAATGTGAGCAGACATTATGTCCTTTCCTTAATAGACATGTGTGCCCACTCCACACTTTTCCTGTTGGCTGAAACGCTGATGTAGCTGTAATTTTGTTTCAACCATGCAGGTGAAAAGAAAGCCTTAGGAGGTGGCTTAGCATCAACATGAAAGAAAGTTAGGGCCCTGAATGAAAATGACACAGACAAGAGCCACTTGGCAAACAGGAATATCCATCCTTGACTTTTACGTATTAATTTTTAAAACTGTATTTTTTTTAAAAACCAAAAAACTTATGAGCACCAAAAACACTCTTTTAAAATGGAAAACATGAGACATACTTGAGAGAAGGTATTTGCAACTGTTGGGGAAATATAATTAAAAACAAAATCTACTCCCAAACAGAAAACTTCTCCACAAAAGTATAAGAGAAAGAAAAGTTTTATTATTGGATAAGCATTAAATGAGAATGATATGTATCACAAGCAATGTTCTAGCAGTTGCAAAGACAGAAAGAAGTCTCAACCTTTATATAATTGAATGAATACAGTCCATTCCATTCATGCTTTCCAGATAAAATTGGTAATTCTCTAGTATCTTTATGGCCAGAGGTAGATTTGCCGTTCAAGCTGAATCACCTGAGGTTGTGCTAATCTCCTTTCAGGAAACTGGAAATTAGAGGAAGATTATCTCCTTTTAAAGAGGTGACTGCCAAATTTAGTTAACATCTTAGATTTGCATACTTTTCAAAGAGACAAAGAAAGAATTTACAGTGACAAATTATTTAACGTGAATTCTGATAGAACAGGGAAAGGAAGGAGGCTCTTTCTTTTCAATAAAAAAAAAAAAGAAAATAGGGAGAATTAAAACCTCTTATTTTTAATTCATGTTTGTCCTTACACTACACATATAAAAAAATAGCCCATAATAAATTACTATTCAAAACATAAAAAGAAATCTGACATATAATTTTAAAAACACAGACAATTTTTTAAATGGGCAAAAATGATTAGCTGTCATCAATATTCGACAGATGCATATAGAGAGAAATATTAAACAAAACATATATTGAATATCTACACTATACTAGACATAGCTCAAGGTGCTGGGGATACAAAGTTTTTATCCTCTTGGAGTTTATATTCTTATGGACATGGAACTCATGAAAGTGGAGACACAAATAGTCAATAAACATATACAATATTTTCAATGTCATTGGTAATAAGGGAATGTAAATCAAAGCAGCAATCAGATACAATTTCAAACCTATCATTGTAACAAAAATTTTGAAGTTGGACAATACAAAATGTTGGGGAAATATATTACAAGGGGTGAGGGTGAGGATTGTAAAATGCTAAAATAATACTGAGGAACATATTGATAATATCCAGGAAATTTGGAGATGTGATTACCTCATATCTGCCATTTTCAACCCTAGGTATATAATGTTCAACTAAAATAAAAAGTTGCAAAGGAATAGGTATAGTACAAGACCACACATATAAAGAAAAAACCACGCAAAACAATCCTGTACATTGCTTAAGGATACATATGCGTATCGTATATTTTTATTATTTTTTTATATAAAAAAGTAATGGAATGATAGAACAACATGTTCAGGATAGTGCTTAATTCTGGAGGGAAAGGTGGGGGAGGCATATAGATGGCTGATTCAAATACATTCGCAATATTTTATTTCTATAGCTGGATAGTGGGTATTCCTATGATTGTCGAATCATTCTTTATGTATTTTTTCATGTATTGGTTTAAAATATTGCGGAAAAAAACGAATCAATCAATATAACAGGAGATAATCTCAGGTGGGAATTGCAGAACACTTAATTGTGCTCATGAGGAACCTGTACATAGACCAAGAGGCAGTGGTTCAAACAGAACAAGAGGATACTGCATGGTTTAAAGTCAGGAAAGGTGTAGGTCAGGGTCGTATCATTTTACCACACTTATTCAGTCTGTATGCTGAGCAAATAATCCGAGAAGCTGGACTATATGAAGAAGAATGGGGCATTGAGATTGGAGGAAAAATCATTAGCAACCTGCATTGTACAGATGACACAACCTTGCTTGCTGAAAGTGAAAAGAACTTGAAGCATTTATTGAAGATCAAAGACCACAGTCTTCAATATGGAGTACACCTCAACATAAAGAAAACAAAAATCTCACAACTGAACCAATAACCTCATGATAAACAGAGAAAAGATTGAAGTTGTCAAGGATTTCATTTTACTTGGATCCACAATCAACAGCCATGGAAGCAGCAGTCAAGAAATCAAAAGACACGTTGCATTGGGCAAATCTTCTGCAAAAGACCTCTTTAAAGTGTTGAAAAGCAAACATGCCACCTTGAAGACTAAGGTGCACCTGTCCCAAGCCATGGTGTTTTCAGTTGCCTCCTATGCATGTGAAAGCGGGACAATGGATAAGGAAGATCAAAGAAAAATTGACGCCTTTAAATTGTGGTGTTGGAGAAGAATATTGAATGGACTGCTAAAAGAACGAACAAATCTGTCTTGGAAGAGGTACAACCAGGATGCTCCTTAGAAGCAAGGATGGCGAGACTACGTCTCACATAGTTTGGACATGTTGTCAAGAGGGATCAGACCCTGGAGAAGGACATCATGCTTGGTAAAGTAAGAGGGTCAGGGAAAAAGAGGAAGACCCTCAATTAGATGGATTGATCCAGTGGCTGCAACAATGGGCTTAAGCATAACAACGATTGTGAGGATGGTGCAGGACTGGGCAGTGTTTCCATCTGTTATCCATAGGGTCGCTATGAGTGGGAACTGACTTGATAGCACCTAACAAAAACAACAGTCTCAGAAAGGCATGATTGAAATGTCATTTTAAGTAAAAAACAGAGATCTAATTATGGTATTTCCTTCTCTCTACAGAAGGAATAATCACAAAATAATTGGAACATGGAATGTATGAAGTATCAATATCAGAAAATTGTTGAGTTGTTTCTAGGTGCTGTGGAATTGGAAGTGGCTAAAAGGGAAATTAAACGCATAAAGATGGATAACCTAGGAATTAGGGAGCTGAAATGAAAAGGTATTGGCCATTATGAATCAGACAATCATACGGTCTACTATGTCAGCAATGAAGAATTGAAGAGGAATGGCATAACATTCATCATCAAAAAGAACATTTCAAAATCTATCTTGAAGTACAGCATTGTCAGTGATAGGATAATATCTATATACCTTCAAGGAAGATGAGTTATTAGTATATTATTCAAATTTATGCACCAACCATAAGGCCAAATGTAAAGAAATTGAAGATTTTTAGCAATTTTTACAATCTGAAACTGATCAAACATGCAATCAAGATGTGGATAATTAATGGTGATTGGACTGCAAAAGTTGGAAATAAGAAAGAAGAATTGGTAGCTGGAAAATATGGCCCTGGTGATAGGAACGATGCCAGAAATTGCATGATAGAATTTTGCAAGACCAATGACTTCTTCATTTCAAATACCTTTTTTGACAACATAAACACACATGGACCTCACTGAATGGAAAACACAGGAATTAAATTTACTACATCTGTGGAAAGAGACAATGGAGAAGTTCAATGTCATCAGTTAGAACAAGGCCAGGGACCAACTGTGGAACAGACCATCAATTGCTCATACGCAAATTCAAGTTGAAGTTGAAGAAAATTAAAACAAGTCCATGAGAGCCAAAGTACGACCTTGAGTATAAACCAAAAAAAAACAGTGCTGTCGAGTCGATTCTGACTCATAGCGACCCTATAAGACAGAGTAGAACTGCCCCATAGAGTTTCCAAGGAGCACCTGGCAGATTTGAACGGCTGACCCTTTGGTTAGCAGCCATAGCACTTAATCACTGCACCACCAGGGTTTCCACCCTGAGTATATCTATATATATATAGACCTTGAGTATATCCCACCTGAATTTAGAGACCATCTCAAGAATAAATTTGACATCTTGAATGCTAATGACAGAAGACCAGAGGAGTTGTGGGATGACATCAAGGACACTATACGCTGAAGGAAGCAAAATGTCATTAAAAAGACAAGAAAGGAAGAAAAGACCATAATGGGTGTCAGAAGAGACTCTCAAACGTGCTCTTAAATGTAGAGTAGCTGAAAGGAATGGAAGAAATTATAAAGTAAAAGAATTGCACAGAAGATTTCCAACGGTGGCTCAAGAAAAAAAAGTCTTATAATGAAATGTGTAAAGACTTAAAGTCAGACAACCAAAAGGGAAGAACATGCTAGGCATTTCTCAAGTTGAAGGAGCTGAATAAAAAATTCAAGCCTGGAGTTGCAATATTGAAAGTTTCAATGCGCAAAATATTGAACAACGCGGGAAGCATCAAAAGATTGAAGGAATACAGAGTCAGTGTACCAAAAAGAATTGGTCAACATTCAACCATTTCAGGAGGTAACATATGAACAAGAACCGATGGTACTGAAGAAAGAAGTTCAAGCTGCACTGAAGGCCTTGGAGAAAAACGAAGCTCCAGGAATTGACAGAATACCAACTGAGATATTTAAATGAACAGATGCAACCCTGGAAGCCCTCTCTCATCTATTCCAAAAAATTTGGAAGACAGCTACCTTGCCAGCAGATTGGAAGAGATTTATGTTTGTGCCCATTCCAAAGAAAGGTGATCCAACAGAACGTGGAAATTATCGAACAATGTCATTAATATCACACACAAGCAAAATTTTGCTAAAAATAATTCAAAAACAGTTACAGCAGTACATGGACAGGGAACTACCAGAAGTTCGAGCTTCATTCAGAAGAAGACGTGGAACAAGGAATACCATCACTGATGTCAGATGGATCTTGGCTGAAAGCAGAGAACACCAAAAAGATGTTTACCTGTGCTTTATTGACTATGCAAAGGCATTCGACTATGTGGATCATAACAAATTATGGGCAACATTGCAAAGAAAGGGAATTACAGAACACTTAATTGTGTTCATGTGGAACCCGTCCATAGATCAAGAGGCAGTCATTCAAACAGAACAAGAGGATACTACATCATTTAAAATCACGAAAGGTATGAGTCAGGGTTCTATCTTTTTACCATACTTATTCAGTCTGTATGCTGAGCAAATGAACGGAGATGCTCAACTATATGAAGAAGAAGTCTGCGTCAGGACTGCAGGAAGACTCATTAACAACCTATGATACGCAGATGACACAACTTTGCTTGCTGAACGTGAAGAGGACCTGAAGCACTTACTGAGGAAGATTTACTGACTACAGCCTTCGGTATGGATTACACCTCAACATAAGAGAGCAAAAATCCTCACAACTGGATTAATAAGTAATATCATGTTAAAACCCAGAAAAGATTGAAGTTGTCAAGGATTTCATTTTACTTGAACATACAATCAACACCCATGGAAACAGCAGTCAAGACATCAATCCACACATTGCATAGGGCAAATCTTCTGCAAAAGTCCTCTTTAAAGTACTCAAAAGTAAAGAAGTCACTTTGAGGACTAAGGTGCACCTGACCCGAATCATGGTATTTTCAATGGCCTCGTAAGCATAGAAAAGCTGGACAATGAATAAGGAAGACCGAAAAAGAACTGGTGCCTTTGAATTATGATGTTGGGGAAGAATACTGAATATGCCATGAACTGCCAGAAGAACGAGTATGTCTTGGAAGAAGTACAGCCAGAATTCTCCTTAAAAGCAAGGATGGCGAGCCTTCATCTCATGTACTTTGGACATGGTATCAGGAGAAGAAGGACATGGTGCTTTGTAAAGTAGAAGGTCAGTGAAAAAGAGATGGATTGATACAGTGGCTGCAACAAAGGGCCCAAAGCATAACAACAATTGTGATGATGGCGTAGGATCGGGCAGTGTTTTGGTCCGTTGCTATAAGTCAGAACCCACTCAACAGCTCCTAACAACAACAGCAAAAACGACATAGGGAATGTTTTTAACCCTCTTGAACTGATCTGTAGAACATCTATAAAGTAGGAGCTAAAGAGCAAGAAATTGTCACTGAATCTGGAAGACTATGCAGGGGACTGGAGTCTATTCCTGTTTGGCTTGATCAAGAACCAGGTAATCTGCTTTTAGAGTAATACCTAGCTTGTTCATTAGTAGTAATATTTATCAGCATAAAATAACAAATCAATATGGAATATAAGCCTCTATATGTAGCTCTTATGCATGGTCAGGGTTAATACTGTGTCTGTTTTATTCCCTGTCTGTCCTCAACACATAGCACTAAGATTGCCCTGTAATGGATGCCATTTCTTTTTTTTAATTTTTATTGTGCTTTAAATGAAAGTTTACAAATCAAGTCAGTCTCTTATACAAAAATTTATATACACCTTGTTATGTACTCCTAGTTGCTCTCCCCCTAACGAGACAGCACACTTCTCTCCACCCTGTATTTCCATGTCCATTCAGACAGCTTCTGTCCCCCTCTGCCTTCTCATCTCCCCTCCAGACTGGAGCTGCCCACATAGTCTCATGTGTCTATTTGAGCCAAGAAGCTCACTCCTCACCAGTACAATTGTTTGTCTTATAGTCCAGTCCAATCCCTGTCTGAAGAGTTGACTTTGGGAATGGTTCCTGTCTTGGGCTAACAGAAGGTCTGGGGACCATGACGTATGGGGAGTTCTTCTAGTCTCAGTCAGACCGTTAAGTCTGGTCTTTTTACAAGAATTTGAGGTCTGCACCCCACTGGACACCATTCCTTTAATGAAAGAATTCATCTCTTTTGAGTTTGGGGTTCAATCAACTTTGTGTATATCTAACATTTTAATTTCTAAACTAATTACCAAACTTTGGAATGGATGACCCTGCCAAGATAGTGTGACGAGCCTGTAGACAAGTCAGCTTGCCCTCTACAGGCAAAAGGTCATTCTTCTTTCTCTGTTTCCCCCTCTTCTTCCCCTACTCCCCCTTCAAATCCAGTGCATTCTTCAAACACTCATGACTTGTAATTCAGAAAGTACAGAGATTAAGAATTTTTAAAGAGGAACCTGCTGCAACTATTTCCTAAGTGATTCATTAACTTAGTTTTGCATGTGAGAAAGACTTCAGAGTTCATTAGCCAAACCATTTCATTGCTTACTCATGTGATCTGCCAAAACATTCCAAAAATAGTTTGACTATGAGTAAGTGAGCCTTTATAAACTTTTGACTCTGCAGATATGTTTCTGGTGGAATGCCAATGGGAGGTCACATGACTAATGAAAAAAGCATCAGAGGAATTTTGGGTTAAGATGCTAGGTAGAATCACTGGCTGGTGTAATTTTGTTCCCTCCACAAAACTACTACAACTAAAATAGTGGACCCTGTCCTACAGAGTCTCTATGAGTTGGAATCAACTCTACGGCAATAGGTTTGGGTTTGAGTGTAGTCAATTAAAAAAAAATGTTTTTTTATTCCAACCATTCTGGCAGGGATCATGGTAGAGGATCCCAGACAGAGAGGAAGGAAAATGTAGAACAAAATTCAAATTCATAAAAAAGGACCAAATTTGTTGGTCTCACAGAGACTGAAGGAACCCCTGAGACTATGGCCCCCACACACCCTGCTAACTCAGAACTGAAAAACAAAAAAACCAAACTTGTTGCTGTCGAGTCATTCCGACTCATAGTTACCCTATAGGACAGAATAGAACTGCCTTATCCGCCTGGTGGATTCAAACTGCTGACCTCTTGATTAGCAGCCATAGCTCTTAACCACTACGCCATCAGGGTTTCCACTCAGAACTGAAGCCACTCCCAAAATCCACCTTTCAGTCGAAGATTGTTTTTACTGTTGTTAGGTGCCATTGAGTCTATTCCGACTCATAGCAATCCTATGTACGACAGAATGAAACACTACCCATACTCAGTCCTGTGTCATCCTAACAATAATTGTTATGCTTGAGCCCATTGTTGCAGCCACGGTGTCAATCCATCTTGTTGAGGATCTTCCTCTTTTTCGCTGACCCTCTACCAAGCATAATGTCCTTCTCCAGTGACTCACCCCCTCCTCGTAACATGCCCAAAATATGTGAGATGAAGTCTTGCCATCCTTGTTCTAAGGAGCATTCTGGTTGTACTTCTTCCAAGAGAGATTTGCTCATTCTTTTGGTAGTCCATGGTATATTCAAGACTAGATGGGCCTATAGAACAATAACACACATGAGGAACAAGCTTCTTAGTTCAATCAAATAAAGAAGACCAAATGGGCAATACCGGCCTCAAAGCAAAAATGATAGATAAGGCAAGAAGGGACAGGAAAAATGGATGAATGGACATGGGGAACCCGAGGTGGTGAGGGCAAGAGTGCTGCGACACATTGCAGGGATTGCAATCAATGTCACAAAACAATTTGTATATAAATTTTTTACTCAGAAACTGATTTGCACTGTAAACTTTCACCTGAAGCAATAAATTAAAAAATAAATAAAACGAGGTAATGGAACAGATTACATGTGAAATCCCTCACAGTTCTTACATTCTATTCAGCTCTCTCCTCTCTCAACAAATTGAATAAAGAAAAATATGGTTTTTAAGGGAAAAAACCTAAAATAGTAGGATTTTTTTAAAAAGACTTAAAAGCGTAAAAATGAAGAGAACAACGATAACATTTCGGAAACAGGAAAACAGATGATTGTTAACTGACTTGGAAGAACTGAGAAAGCTAAATAACAAGGCAACAGGGGAAAAAAATTGAAAGTCTAAGGACTGGAGGACAGTAGGCACAGTTGAAGGCATGCGTACCATACAAAAACAGAGGTTTATATAATTCTATGTGTGCTGATTCTAAGGCTCCAGCCCTCGTGCCTCATTCAGTCCCCCAAACCCATAGCACTCAGATCTTTACCCTCTAGGCAGGAGATTGGAAGATCTTACTCTGAGGATTCAGAGCAGCACAAGAGAAAAGAAGTAGAGATACTGACATCAGGGGTTACCCAACAAATGGTCCTACCATAAACTCAGGAGTCCCCTTGGCACAGTGGTGGAACACTCGGCTGCTAACGGAAGGTTGATAGTTTGAACCCACCAGCCCCTCTGCAGGAGGAATATGTGGCAGTCTGTTTCCATAAAGATTACAGCCTTGGAAACCCTATGTGGAAGCTCTACTCTGTCCTATAGGGTCACTATGAGTCAGAATCCACTCAACAGCAATGGTATGGTTTTCTTTTTTTTGATGGATTCCTTTTTTTCTTTATTTGATGCAAATTTACAGAGCAAATTAATTCCTCATTAGACAATTAATACACATGTTGTTTTCTAATATTGGTTGCCAACCCCACCACATGTCGACACTCTCTCCTTCTCAACCTTGGGTTCCCTGTTACCAGCTTTCCTGGCCCCTCCTGCCTTCTCATCCTTGCCCCCGGACTGGTGTGCCCATTTAGTCTTGTTTTGTTTTATGGGCCTGTCTAACATTTGGCTGAAGGTTGACCATCTGGAATGACTTCATTACTGAGTTAAAAGGGAGACCGGGGATCATACTCTCGGGGTTTCTCCAGTCTCTGTCAGACCAGTAAGTCTGGTCTTTTTTTTGTGAGTTAGAATTTTGTCCTACATTTTTCTCCAGCCCTGTCCAGGACCCGCTATTGTGATCCTTGTCAGAGCAGTCAGCGATGATAGCCAGGCACCAGCTAGTTGTGCTGGGTTCGGTCTGGTGGAGGCTGTGGTAGTTGTGGTCCGTTAGTCCTTTGAACTAATCTTTCTCTTTGTCTTTTGTTTTCTTCATTCTCTCTTGCTCCCGATGGGGTGAGATCAGTGGAGTACCTTAGATGGCCGCTCACAAGCTCTTAAGACCTCAGAAGCTACTCACCAAAGCAGGGTGTAGAACATTTTCTTTTTAAACTATGTTATGCCAATTGATCTAGATGTTCCCTGAGACCATGGTTCCCACAGCCCTTGGCCCAGTAATTTGGTCCCTCAGGGAGTTTGAATGTGTCTATGGAGCTTCCATGACCTTGCCTTGCACAAGCTGTGCTGGTTTCCCCAGTACTGTGTACTGTCTTACCCTTCACCACAGTTACCACTTATCTATTGTCTACTTAGACTTTTTCCCTCTTCACCCCTCCCCTCCCTCATAACCCTCATAGATTGTTTCTCTTCATGTGGAAACTTTTCATGAGTTTTTATAATAGTGGTCTTATACAATATTTGTCCTTTTTTGATTGACTTAATTCACTCAGCATAATGCCCTCCAGGTTCATCCATGTTGTGAGATGTTTTGCAGATTTGTCGTTGTTCTTTATCATTGCCTAGTATTCCATTCTGTGTATGTACCATACTTTGTTTATCCATTCATCTATTAGTAGACATTTAGGTTGTTTCCATCTTTTTGCTACTGTGAATAACGCTGTAATGAACATGGGTTTGCATATGTCTATTCACATGATGGCTCTTATTTTCCTAGGATATATTCCTAGGAGTGGGATTGCTGGATCATATGGCATTTCTATTTCTAGCTTTTTAAGGAAGCACCATATCATTTTCCAAAATGGTTTACCATTTTGCATTTCCACCAGCAGTGTATAAGAGTTCCAATCTCCCCGCCAAACCAAAAACCAAACCCACTGCCATCGAGTCGATTCTGACTCATAGTGACGCTATAGGACAGAGTAGAACTGCCCCATAGAGTTTCCGTGGAGCACCTGGCAGATTCGAACTGCCAACCTTTTGGTTAGCAACCGTAGCACTTAACCACTACGCCACCAGGGTTTCTAGTCTCCCTGCTGTTTTTTTTAATTTGTGCCGGTGATATTGGGAGTGAGATGGTATCTCATTGTGTTTTTGATTTGCATTTCTCTAATGACTAGTGATCGTGATGACTAGTGATGAGTATTTCCTCATGTGTCTGTTAGCTGCCTAAATGTCTTCTTTGCTGAAGTGCCTGTTTATATCCCTTGCCCATTTTTTAAATAGGATTATCGGTCTTTTTGTTGTAGAGGTATAGAATTTTCCTATAGATTTTAGAGATTAGACCTTTGTGGGATTTGTCATAGCCAAAAATTTCTTCCAGCCTGTAGGTTCTCTTTTTACTCTTGGTGAAGTCTTTTGACGAGGATAAGTGTTTAATTTTTACAAGATCCTAGTTATCTAGCTTATCTTCCGGTGTTTATTGTTAGTTACGGTTTGTATCCTGTTTATGCCATGTATTAGGGCCTCTAGCACTGACCCGGTTTTTTCTTCTATGATCTTTATAGTTTTATACTTAGGTCTTTGATCCATTTTGAATTAGTTTTTGTATGGTGTGCAATGGTATGGTTTTCTGATTACCATAAACTCAAAATATAGGGCCTATCCATGTACTCAGAACTTCCAAACAGCTGTTTAGTCCTTTACTCTTAATCATGAGCAGACAAGGAAAGATTACCATAACTCTAAGGAAAGTTTCTAACATGCAAGATAAAGAACAAACAGAAAAAGTAACTTTGAGAAAACAGACATGTAGATGGAAGAAAACTTTCCATAATTTGTGTTTAGTCAAAGAAGTCTGTCACAATGAAAGCAGAACAAACTGCAACAATAAACACCAAGCTTAAGCTTTTTTTTTTTTTTTTTTTTTTTAAGCTTAGTTTATTAGAATGTACCAGGTGAGGGAGTCATGGCCCAAATGGACTCTGAGTAAGTTGAGCCCTTGAATTTTATAAAGTTTTGTTGGGGAGGAGTTAGTCAAAGGACAGTTTTAGGGTGGGAGTTACCAATGTTAAGGGAGGGGCAGGAAGGAAGGGGAGAAAGAGTGGCTGAGAGAAATTGTTCAAAATTTGCAAACAAGTTGGTATCTGATTGCTCTGATAGGCTAGGCTAGGTTGTTTGTGATCACTGTGGTTTTATCTTTCCTGAGCACATGGGTCCAAACTGAACTGTTACTGAAAAAACTTATCTGTTTTGCAAGTTGTGGTGTCTGTGAAGTTTTTCTGTTTTTCAAGTTGTGGTTCCTGTAATTATCCATTTCTCAGTCTTCAGAGAGAAAAGAGAAAATATTGCGTCCTTAAAACAGAGTAGTATTTTTTTTTTAAAGAGGAATATTCAGAGAACAAAGAACTTTTAGAAGTTAAAAACATGGTTAAAAATGAAATACTTAATAAGAATTGAAAGATAAATTTGAGAAAATTACCCAGAAAGTACAATGAAAAGATATGAAAAAAATAAGAAAAATTTAAAACCAGTCTATGAAATTCAGCAGCCAAACGATGGGAATTCCATGGAGGGAAAAGCATATTGTAGGAAACCAATGATGAAATAATTCAAGAAAAATTCCCAGATCTGAAGGATACTAATTTCCAGATTGAAAGAGTCCATCATAATAGATTATAATTGTTCTACACCAAGGTACATCATTGTGAAATTTAAAATATTTAAGTCAAGGGAGGGATTCTCAGGCTTCCAGAGAAGGAGGAGAAAAGGAGAAACAGGAATCATGGTTTTGGATTTCTCAAAAGCAACACAGGAAGCTAGAAAACAGTACAGCAATGCTTTCAAAATTCTGAACGAAAAATTCTTCCAACATAGAACTCTATATCCAGCCAAATTATCAAACAAGTGTTAGTTTGGATAAAGGGCCAAGATTAAAAGGAAGGAAGGAAGGTAGACAGGAAAGAAGGAAAGTAGGGAGGAAGGGAGGAAGGAAATTAATTCCCAGATACCATTTCTAAGGAAACTACTGGAGGATATGTTCCACCAAAATAAGAAAGCAAACCTAGGAAGAGGAAGACATGGGATACAGGAAATAGGAGAGAGGCAAAGGGATTGACCAAGATGATGATGATCACAAAATGAGAACTAGATACCAGCTATAGAAGCAAGATGTCCAGATTGGGAGCAATGTAACTCAAGAGACACACATCTTTGGGGATTTGTTATGTGTGCTTTTTCTGATGCCCTCAAGTCAATTATGTTTAAGTCACTATTATGTATGCTTCTATAATGCTTTTTACACTGTTATGATCCTTTTAAACACCTATGCATAAGTCACTTGTAATGTGAACTTAGAAATGGAGAATTTCTGAACTTAGAAATAAGAACGTGTATACTTCTATGATGCTGTCTAACCATTAACTATAAGTCATTAGAAAATATAAGTCATTAAAAAGTTGTTCTAATCTTGGAAACAGATAAGGGAAGTATGAGAAATGTTTCTAAAATGTCTGTACACCTATATGCTGTGATTAAAAAAAAAATTAACAATCAAATCTCTGTAATTGGCCTGGGACATAAGCATGTCATATAAGAAAAAAAAAATCCTTTTTGCCATAGATTTCTAATCATAGCGACCCTATATGACAGAGCAGAACTGCCCTATAGGGTTTCCAAGGCTGTAATCTTTATGTAAGCAGATTGCCACATCTTTCTCCCATGGAGTGGTGAGTGGGTTCAAATCAGTGACCTTTCAGTTAGCAGCTGAGTGCTTAACCACTGCGCAACCAGAACTTCTTTATGTCATATAACAATCTCTTAATTTCTAATAAATTATATCTCTACAAATTGGCCTTAAGACATAAATATGTCATACAACAATTCCCTTAATTTGCAATAAGCCATACTAATAATTCAAATCTCTATAAATTTGTTTTGGAAAGATAAATATGTCATTCAACAATTCCCCTAATTGACAATAAAACATACTAATCTTTTTTTTTTTTTTTAATCTTGGTTAAACATGACAGCACATAATCCTTATCTTGTGAGGTCAGGTAAAAAAATTGTATATAAACACTCAATTTCTGCTCACTTGCTAAGAAAGGACAGTGCCAAAAAGTCTCCCTCTCACTCTCTCTGAAGGCTGAGAGCCTGCCGAGATACTGCCCATCACAACTGACCTCAGACCCTAACCACAGGGAACCAACCTCCTCCAATTTTGAGCTGTGGTAATGCTCTGCTCTAGACACCACTTGTTACGGGTAAAAGCCTGAAGTCTAGAGATTTAAACTGTAATCATTAAACTAACATTGTAATTGTTAATTCTGATTCTCCAGTGCTAAATGAATGTTTTCAGGTCTTATTTGCGTGACTTGATATGACTACCTTGCAATAAGCTTAATGAGTTTATGCATGACAAACCTAAGCATTTTGTTCATTTATTCTTAAGATAAATATCCTCCAGCACAGGATGTCATCCCCAACTTGCCTACAGCCATTTTTAACTGAGGGCAGATTCTTGCCTTTACTTTGCTTGTTTGTATCACGTGTCTTTTCTCCCTTGTTGCCTGGATTAACTGAGACTCCTTTTTACCTCATAAAAGTATTCTGCTTTGATCTGCTTGTGAGATCTAGATGTAAGCTGTACCTAGCTAAAAATAGAAAATACGGAACATTCTACACTCTTTGACCATATTTCTGCTGGATATCTGTTATTGGGCTGTTTTAGTTATCTAGTGCTGCTATAACAGAATATCACAAGTGAGTGGCTTTAAATAACAGAAATTTATTTTCTTACAATTTAGGATGCTAGAAGTCCAAATTCAGGACACTGTCTCTAGGGTAGGCTGTCTTTCTCTGTCTATTCTGGGGGAAGATCCTTGTCTTGAGCTTCTTTTCCTTGGTGATCATCATGTGGCTTGGTATCTATCTTTCCCCATCTTTGCTCTCCATGCTGCTTGCTTAGTCTGCACTTTTATATGTCAAAAGAGATTGGCTCAAGACATACCCTACACTAATAGTGGCTCATTAGCATAAAAAAGAAAACTCACTCCCAAACTATAGGAATTAGGATTTATAACACAATTCCATCCATAACATGCGCCTAGACTATAACCCTGTCTGTCTCAGGACTCATAAATTTGTCCTCAAACTTCCCCACTTGAGGTCCCTATAAACTCTCAGAAGACACTCAGTTCTATCTTGGGAGTTTTCACCAAACAGTGGCAATATTGCGTTTTTCTTATCCAGATAATTTTGTTCTTGCCACTCAATGTTTCAGAACAAAAAGTACATTAAATACTTCCTTAACACATGACTAGTGGTCCAAAAAGTCAAGTTGTATAAGATTTGGGGTTTTGTTATTGTCAGAATAATGAAATGACTAGGTGAGCTTGCATTGCTTGGTGGGGATTCTGGGGGCCAGGGAGCTAATTGCCAGTTACTTTGTATCAAAATTCTCATTAAAAGCTTTTTCATTCTTATATTGTTTAGAGATACATAAATAAGTAAAAAATATTATAAAGAAAGGCAAGGGAATGATTAACGTGAAATTCAGGAGAGAAGGACTGGGAAAATGTTTCCATTGGCGGGAAGGGAGGGAAATGTAGGCAAATGTCTTTGGTATGATCAGGACTTTCCTGTTTACTTTGTAACTACTGCTCATCTCTTTCCTAAAAGACCACCAATAAGACCATTGATCAATGAAAGCTAAGTTTATTAGGTTTTCTGCAGTAAGGGAGAACACCACTTTGACAGATTCTTAGTAGTGTCTCAGAAGAGGGAAGCCAGGGGAGGATATTTATAGGGTTTTAGGTCCAGAAATGGGTGATTTTAAGATGGGTCTTGAAAGAGAGGAATCTAAGTGGAATTAGAGCGTACCCTTTTTTTCTATAATAGCTTTGAATTGTTTGGGAAATCCAGATGAGAGTCTGAAGGTAAGTACTAATGAGTAAGCTATTTTAGTGGGCTCATAGTCTTATTTCCTATTGTAACCTGATCCTATGAATGCAGTAAATTTCCATTAGTCATAAAAGACTGCCTTAAACTAGCCCAGGCCAGATTTGGCCAGCCCCACATGTACAGAAGGGCCAGTTGTGACTGTTAATTGATCTCAGCAGAGGATACAGAAATGGGTGGAATGAATCAGAAGGAAAATCGTCACCCAGAACCCATTCCAAAGTAAGAGGACTGACAAGAACCACATCACCTCCTGTTTCCTGGCCACCATAATTTCTGCAACATATTCCTTCTAGGATTTTTCCCTCCCTAGCACTCCTGTGCAGCTGCCATCTTGCTGCCCAAATCATATAAACCCTGCTCCCCCATAATTGGAGGAGTCGAATCTGAGGAACTTCCTCCCAGCTCCTTGCTCTGCCTATTCCAATAAAGTTACTTTCTTCTTCTCAAAGGACAGTGTCCAGATTATTGGCAGGTCTGAGAGAGCTGGACAGAACCAACATTCCTGGGTTCAGCAAGACTACAAGAATGTATTTCCTATGAGAAAATTATTTTTGCTTTATGCTAGTATTGTTTAGCACAAACACAAGAAAGAATGCTTTGTTTCAGGATAATTTCACACAGACACCAGAAAGTGTGTTGGTTTCAGTTATAACTGTCCTATTAGAAGCACTGGACTGACGCTCCAATACATATTAAAACAAAAATTTTATTGAAAGAATAATTTCATTCTGCAGGAGAACATGTGGCATTCAAACTAGTTGCAGAACAGTGAGGTATTAAACAGGCAGGGTAAACAAGTGAAACGAGTTCATATCAAAGCAGTTTCAAGAGAAAGAAGTAAAATTTACAACGGGTGATTAAACTACAAACTTTCTTAACATCAATTTCTACTTTAACACGAATCTCTCCTTCTTGATAAAATTTGACTAAGGCAATATTTCTAAGGTGAAATACATAAACATTCTCGATGTGGAGGCTTAGTGACGTATTGCAGGCTGAGCCAACTTAATTGGAATTCTTGAAAAGAGTGAAGATTAAATCAGCTCTAAATCTAGTCTTCTGAAATGTAAACATTGCTAATTAAGTTAAAGAGGAGTGAGTTAAAGAGGAAGCCCAGGCATCCTATGGAGAAATTCCCCAAAAGTAGTTAAGACAGCAAGTTTATTTACATAAGTTAAAGCTCCAATCTCTGTACTCTTGTGTTACAGACAGTCAAAACTTTTACAGCTGTGATCTGCTTCCTTATTCTAACAAACTTAGTTTCTACCTAGTTATCAATTTACAAAGGCCTAGCAGATTGCAATGGGAAAATCCCAATGAGTGAAAATTAATTTGGGAGTGAAAGCTGGGATAAAGTTTGAAATATACTTATCTTTACTATAAAGTTATTTATAGGTTTTTTTTTTTTAACTTCATTTAACATATCAGTAAGGTGCCTTCTCTGGGGCCAGCTGTGAAAACATTCTTAACAAGCACTGGGCTTTTGTTTTTCAAGCAGTAAAACCTTGATGAAGGACCAAAGTTCTTTCTTAGAAGAGTAGAAATGAAATTCTCAATTTAATTCAGAATGGAGTTTTTTAATTTTAGGTCTAAAGCCACCTAATTCAGATATGCCAGTACCTCAGATTCTAAAATTTGCATACACATATAACTATTATCTGTTAAGATCAAAAGAGGACAGAGACTGAAGTATTTTAGAGTATTTCATTCAATTTATAATTCCCATTGGCAACATAGGAGGGGACTGTACCCAATCTCCAGTCTGACTCAGAGTTGGAAATATTTACAAGTATTTTTCTAGATGAAAAAAAAAAGAATTTTTTTTTCTAGATGAATTCCTGAAAACATTACGTTTTCTCCAATAGCATCAATTTCAATTCAAGCAACTTTCTCCTTGGTCTTAATAGCCAACATTCAGTAATAAACAGTTTGTACAAGGTCTTAAATTAAAACCACAAGAATGCAAGTGAAAAAAGAGAAAGCTTTATTTGCTACTAGCAGGAGGGTCAGTTTATCAAGAAACCTACAGCTAAGCTAGTCCCGGAGAGTACATTCCTTAGCTTCCATTTTAACTAGAAAAATGGGTGCTTTAGCCTAAAGCCAGCAACCCTTAGTTATGTAAAGGTTGCAAGATATTTTAACACAAGTTAAAGAACAGAAAGGATAAATTTTTAAAATATATTTTGCAATTCTTTTGGGGGGCCCTTATATTCTTTTTTTTTTTTTTTTTAATTGTACTTCAGATAAAGGTTTACAGAGCAAAGTAGTTTCTCCTTAAACAATACACATGTTGTTTTGTAACATTGGTTACCAACCCCATGGCATGTAAACATTCTCCCCTTCTCTATCTTGGGTTCCCCGTTACCAGCTTTCCTGGCCCCTCCTGCCTTCTCATCCTTGCCCCCGGACTGGTGTGCCCATTTAGTCTCATTTTGTTTTATGGGCCTGTCTAATCTCTCTCTCTCTTTTTTTTTTTTTCCCTAATCTCTGGCTGAAGGGTGAACCTGTGGAGTGACTTCATTACTGAGCTAAAAGGGTGTCCAAGGGCCATACTCTTAGGGTTTCTCCAGTCTCTGTCAGACTAGTAAGTATGGTCTTTTTTGTGTGTGTGTGTGAGTTAGAATTTTGTCCTACACTTTTCTCAAGCTTTGTCCAGGACCCTCTATTGGGCCCCTGTTAGAGCAGTTGGTGGTGATAGCTGGGCACCATCTAGCTGTGCTGGACTCAGCCTGGTGGAGGCTGTGGTAGTTGTGGTCCACTTTTTTTTTTTTTTACCATTAGTCCTTTGGAATAATGTTTCCCTTGTGTCTTTGGTTTTCTTCATTCTCTCTTGCTGCAGATAAGGTGAGACCAGTGGAGTGTTTTAGATGGCTATTCGCAAGCTTTTAAGACCCCCCCGCCAGATGCTACTCAGTACAAGTAGAGTGTAGAACCTTTTCTTTATAAACTATATTATGCCAATTAAGCTAGATGTTCCCTGAGACCATGATTCCCACAGCCCCCAGGCCAGTAATTTGGTCCCTCTGGTAGTTTGGATGTGTCTATGGAGCTTCCATGACCTTGCCTTGTACAAGCTGTGCTGGTTTCCCCAGTATTGTGTACTGTCTTACCCTTCACCATAGTTACCATTTATCTATTGTCTACTTAGTCTTTTTCCCTCTTCACCTCTCCCCTCCCTTGTAACCATTAAAGATTGTTTCTTTGTGTGTGGAAATTTTTCATGAGTTTTTATAATAGTGGTCTCATACAATATTTGTCCTTTTGTGATTGATTTATTTTACTCAGCATAATGCCCTCCAGGTTCATCCATGTTGTGAGATGTTTTGCAGATTGATCATTGTTCTTTATCGTTGCATAGTATTCCATTGTGTATATGTACCATAGTTTGTTTATCCATTCATCTATTGATGGACACTTAGGTTGTTTCTATCTTTTTGCTATTGTAAACAATGAACATGGGTATGCATATGTCTACTTGTGTAATGGCTCTTATTTTTCTAGGATATATTTCTAGGAGCGGGATTGCTAGATCATATGGTATTTCTATTCCTAGCTTTTTTTTTTTTTATAACTTTTATTAAGCTTCAAGTGAACGTTTACAAATCCAATCAGTCTGTCACATATAAGTTTACACACATCTCACTCCCTACTCCCACTTGCTCTCCCCCTCTTGAGTCAGCCCTTTCAGTCTCTCCTTTCTTGACAATTTTGCCGGCTTCCCTCTCTCTCTATCCTCCCATCCCCCCTCCAGACAAGAGTTGCCAACACAATCTCAAGTGTCCACCTGATATAATTAGCTCACTCTTCATCAGCGTCTCTCTCCCTCCCGCTGACCAGTCCCTTTCATTTCTGATGAGTTGTCTTCGGGGATGGTTCCTGTCCTGTGCCAACAGAAGGTCTGGGGAGCATGGCCGCCGGGATTCCTCTAGTCTCAGACAGACCATTAAGTTTGGTCTTTTCATGAGAATTTGGGGTCTGTATCCCACTGATCTCCTGCTCCCTCAGGGGTCCTCTGCTGTGCTCCCTGTCAGGGCAGTCATCGATTGTGGCCGGGCACCAACTAGTTCTTCTGGTCTCAGGATGATGTAGGTCTCTGGTTCATGTGGCCCTTTCTGTCTCTTGGGCTCTTAGTTGTCGTGTGGCCTTGGTGTTCTTCATTTTCCTTTGCTCCAGATGGGTTGAGACCAATTGATGCATCTTAGATGGCCGCTTGTTAGCATTTAAGACCCCAGACGCCACATTTCAAAGTGGGATGCAGAATGATTTCATAATAGAATTATTTTGCCAATTGACTTAGAAGTCCCCGCAAACCATGTTCCCCAGACCCCCGCGCTTGCTCCGCTGACCTTCGAAGCATTCATTTTATCCCGGAAACTTCTTTGCTTTTGGTCCAGTCCAATTGAGCTGACCTTCCATGTATTCAGTGTTGTCTTTCCCTTCACCTAAAGCAGTTCTTATCTACTGATTAATCAATAAAAAACCCTCTCCCACCCTCCCTCCCTCCCCCCCTCGTAACCACAAAAGTATGTGTTCTTCTCAGGTTTACTATTTCTCAAGATTTTATAATAGTGGTCTTATACAATATTTGTCCTTTTGCCTCTGACTCATTTCGCTCAGCATAATGCCTTCCAGGTTCCTCCATGTTATGAAATGTT
Organism: Elephas maximus indicus; assembly: GCF_024166365.1. Lineage (NCBI taxonomy): Eukaryota > Metazoa > Chordata > Mammalia > Proboscidea > Elephantidae > Elephas > Elephas maximus. Next base: position 90,387,953 of record NC_064822.1, read on the forward strand.
TCAGAGATTCGTCACTGTTCTTTATTGATGCATAGTATTTCATTGTGTGAATATACCACAATTTATTTACCCATTCATCCGTTGATGGACACCTTGGTTGCTTCCAACTTTTTGCTATTGTAAACAGAGCTGCAATAAACATGGGTGTGCATATATCTGTTTGTATGAAGGCTCTTGTATCTCTAGGGTATATTCCCAGGAGTGGGATTTCTGGGTTGTATGGTAGTTCTATTTCTAACTGTTTAAGATAACGCCAGATGGATTTCCAAAGTGGTTGTACCATTTTACATTCCCACCAGCAGTGTATGAGAGTTCCAATCTCTCCGCAGCCTCTCCAACATTTATTATTTTGTGTTTTTTGGATTAATGGCAGCCTTGCTGGTGTGAGATGAAATCTCATCGTAGTTTTAATTTGCATTTCTCTAATGATCGAGAGCATTTTCTCATGTATCTGTTGGCTGCCTGAATATCTTCTGTAGTGAAATATGTGTTCATATCCTTTGCCCACTTCTTGATTGGGTTATTTGTCTTTTTGTGGTTGAGTTTTGACAGAATCATGTAGATTTTAGAGATCAGGTGCTGGTCGGAGATGTCATAGCTGAAAATTCTTTCCCAGTCTGTAGGTGGTCTTTTTACTCTTTTGGAGAAGTCTTTAGATGAGCATAGGTGTTTGATTTTTAGGAGCTCCCAGTTATCTGATTTCTCTTCATCATTTTTGGTAATGTTTTGTATTCTGTTTATACCTTGTATTAGGGCTCCTAGGGTTGTCCCAATTTTTTCTTCCGTGATCTTTATCGTTTTAGTCTTTATGTTTAGGTCTTTGATCCACTTGGAGTTAGTTTTTGTGCATGGTGTGAGGTATGGGTCCTGTTTCATTTTTTTGCAAATGGATATCCAGTTATGCCAGCACCATTTGTTAAAAAGGCTATCTTTTCCCCAGTTAATTGACACTGGTCCTTTGTCAAATATCAGCTGCTCATACGTGGATGGATCTATGTCTGGGTTCTCAATTCTGTTCCATTGGTCTATGTGTCTGTTGTTGTACCAGTACCAGGCTGTTTTGACTACTGTGGCTGTATAATAGGTTCTGAAGTCAGGTAAAGTGAGGCCTCCCACTTTCTTCTTTTTCAGTAGTGCTTTGCTTATCCGGGGCTTCTTTCCCTTCCATATGAAATTGGTGATTTGTTTCTCTGTCCCCTTAAAATATGACATTGGAATTTGGATCGGAAGTGCGTTAAATGTATAGATGGCTTTTGGTAGAATAGACATTTTTACTATGTTAATTCTTCCTATCCATGAGCATATTCCTAGCTTTTTAAGGAAGCACCATATCATTTTCCAAAATGGCTTACCATTTTGCATTTCCACCAGCAGTGCATAAGAGTTCCAATCTCCCTACGGCCTCTCCAGTATTTGTTATTTTCTGTTTTTTTGATTTGTTCCAGTAATGTCAGGGTGAGATGATATCTCATTGTAGTTTTGATTCACATTTCTCTAATGGCTAGTGATCATGATCATTTCCTTATATCTGTCAGCCGGTTGAGTGTCTTCTTTGGTGAAGTGTCTGTTCATACCGTTTGCCCATTTTTTAATTGAATTATTTGTGTTTTATTGTAGAGGTGTAGGATTTTCCTATAGATTTTAGAGTTTAGACCTTTGTGGGATTTGTCATAGCCAAAAATTTTCTCCCAGTTTGTAGGTTCTCTTTTTACTCTTTTGGTAAAGTCTTTTGATGACCAAAAGTGTTGAATTTTTACAAGATCCCAGTTATCTAGCTTATCTTCTGGTGTTTGTGTATTGTTAGCTATGGTTTGTATCCTGTTTATGATGTATTTTAGGCCCTCTAGTGTTGACCCCATTATTTCTTCTATGATCTTTATAGTTTTTGGTTTTATAATGGTCTTTGATCCATTTTCAATTAGTTTTTGTGCATGTGAGGTATGGGTCCTGTTTCATTTTTTTGCACATGGACATTCAGTTTTGCCAGAACCATAGCCCTTATATTCTTGACAAGAGTCACTGGGTGGTACAAGCAGTTAACGAGTTTGGCTGCTAACCAAAAAGTTAATGTCTATCTAGGGATACCTCAGAAAAAAGAGCTGGCAATCTACTTCTGAAAAATCAGCCATTGAAAACTCTGTGGAGCACAATTCTATCCTGCCTCACATAGGTTCATCATGCTGGTTGATTTGTTATATTCTTGACATTTGATGGTCTACTGTAACCAGGATTCTGGGTACCCATTAGGACGTGCTAAACCCAAAAATTTTGCATTGTTTGTCCTGATTTAATAATAGGGAAAAACAAACAAAAAACTTGTGGCCATTTATTCCTATAGTGTAGCCTTTTTTCTTACTTTTTTTTGAAGGGTAGCTTTTGATCTAAGATTTAACTCTGAACTTTGAGACCTGCCTAATCCCTTAAGACTCCCGTTTGTAACTCAGAAAAATTAATAATTGCTAAAAGGACATTTCTCTTTTATTGTTATTACTATTTATTGTGCTTTAGGTGAAAGCTTACAGTTCAAATTAATTTCTCATTCAAAAATTTATACACATATTGTTTTGCAACATTAGTTGCAATCCCCACAATGTGACAGCACATTCCCTGTTTCCACCCCGGGTTCCCTATGTCCATTCAATCAGTTCCTGTCATTTCCTGCTTTCTTATCCTGCTTTTAGACAGGAGCTGCCTATTTGGTCTCATATATCAGATTGAATTAACATGCACATTCCTCATATGTATTATTTTTTGTTTTATAGTCCTGTCTAATCTTTGTCTGAAGAGTGGGCTTCTGGAATGGTTTCAGTTCTGAGTTAACAGTGTGTCCAGGGACCATGGTTCCTAGAAGGACATTTCTGGTGAATTTTTCAAACCAGGAATGCCAATTCAGAAATTTCAAGTGTCTCTAGTACCTTTAATAAATATTTTGTCAGACAAAATACTAATGGGGGAGTGTGAGCTAGTAAACTAGGAGCTATTTAGTCCTTCAAGATATAAACTGATTCCTTTAAGTCACTTAAGATACCTATTATTCTTTCTCCTTTCTATTTTGAAGTCTTCAAGCCTTGACTTGACATTCATTTAAGGATGGAACCCTTTGGCAAAGGAACAAGTGAAAGGTAAAATCTAAATGGAACATTTGCCATCTTTGAGTTTATCTGAAGATAAACCAAAGGGCAGAATGGGACAGATTTTGCAAAATGTAAATTGCCCATATTTGGCTTTTGTGTTATTCCCATCTCTGTTTCCTCAAGTAGATACATCATACCAAAAGGGCTGTGTCTTCTATTTTCAAGGTCAGGCGTAAGCGATGACTCTTCAAAGTCTGACTTGAAAATCAAAGCAGAAAGCATGAGTGGCAGTTAGTTTCGACCACTTTCCTTCAAAATTTGTGGACTTGGCAGTATTCCACTGTGCTTCTGTTGAACATGGCTTCTCTTCTGCCATTTAGTTACTCCATGTTCTTGGGACAATTACTTAACCGCTTTGAGCCTTAATTTTTGCATCTGTCATTTGTCATATGGGGGCAATACTAGCATGTAGCTTAAAAATGTTAAAGGTAAAGCTCTTTAAGATGATATCCAAGGGTTTTCTTAATCTTGCTCATGCTTATCTCCCTAGTTTCACCAAACTGCACATAGTTTCCTTCACAAATTGCAATGTTCTTGTCTCTCTGTCTTATTCATGTTTACTAGACATTCTTTAAGTCTCAACCCTGGTATTATTTCGTCTATGAAGCCTCCATTGATGGGTTAGGTGCTCTCTGTCTGTGCTTTTCATGGCGCCTGTTCAAATTTCTGTGTTCGTACTTATGATTCGGCTTGTTTGGGTATTGTGAACTCATTGGGAGCAGAGATTATTCATATTTTGAACCAGAAACCTGGTGCAGAGACTTGTACACAGTAGACGTTTAATAAGCATTGTATAAACAAATATTGAATGAATAAACAATGTTCAGACAAATTGCTTTCAAGTTCTAATTCTTAGTTTTGCGAGTCCAGGACCTCGACTTTGTTTGAACATTCAGGAACAAACAAGCTTAAAGGAATTCACTCATACTAAGTAAACTTTCAGTGTAGCATATAATCAGGATACAATTTATTGAACAATAACTTCTATTAATAATTTGCTCCCCCAATGGAAAGTCTTGAAAAGAATTCTTAAAGTAGTAATTAGTAAATTTTATCAAGAGCCTGGTATGTAACTGGTACTTACCTGAGCTCCCCAAGAGCAAGTCCATATCTTGGGAATGTACCAATGTTAAGTAAGCTAGTAAGATTGTTTTAAAACGATGAAAGCAGGGGGAGTTTTTGTTTTGGGAGTTTGAGATTATGTTAATGGTGATGGAGTGATTTGGAAGGGGATAGGGAGAATGGTTGCATGCCTTGAAAAATGTAAACAGTGTTATGAGCTGTACATATAGAAATGGTTGAGGTGGGATATGTTTTGTTATGTATAGTTCAACCATAATAATTTTTTTTTAATTCAAAAGTAAATGCACTAATTTGCAATTACATTGAGCTCAGAATGCTCAATTCTGTACAAGCAGCACTGTCTCCTTGCAGTTAACCTGTTCAGGAAATCAGATCACAATCAGAGGCTCAGTTCTTAATTTACATAGAAATTTCACTATGACAGGAAGGAGAAATACTGTACTCAAAGACCTTATGACACAAATATCTCCACAGGCTGAGCTACCTGGGAAGCCAAAAAACAATCAGGATAAAGGGGGCCAGATAATCAAATATTTGTTGGTATCAGGCTGAAACAGAGAAGGTTTGTTAAGGGAACTGGATAGTTAAGGTCTGTGCTTTAAGCCTCCTCCTTACGGCAAGAACATCAAAGCAAAGTTGTAAGCCTTATCTTTTATCATGTTTACCAAACTGACCTCTCTGTAAGTGGGTTAATCTAGCCCAGGGCTCCACACACTTTTTCTGTAAAGGGCTAGATAGTAAATATTTTCAGCTTTATGGGCCACCTGATCTCTCTCACAACTACTCAACTCTACCATTGAAGTAAAAAGCAGCCAGTGAGCATGGCTATGATAAAACTATTTATGGACAGTGACATTTAAATTTCACAGGTTATTAATTTTTTCTAATTTATTTTCAATCATTTAAAAATGTAAAGCCATTTTTAGCTTGTGTTTCATATAAAAACAGGCTGAAGGCCATATTTTGCTCTGAAGTTTGCCAGCTACTGATCTATTCAATAAAAAAGAAAGCATGCTAGGAGGGGTGGCCTAGTATGGATAAAGAGATGAGGGAGTTGCCAAAGGCATTTCCTAAATCATACCTAAGGGAAATGCTTGGGAATCCCTTTACTGTCTGAGTAATCCCATTATAAAAAAACAAACAAAAACTCAGTTGACCTCGTGTGTGTGTCACAGTAGAACTATGCTCCATAGAATTTTCAATGGCTGCTTTTTTTTCCCTTGAGGTGCCTCTGGGTGGACTCAACCTCTAACCTTTCAGTTAGCAGCCAGTCTTTTTAAGCATTTGCACCACCCAAACCAGAAAAAAAAAAAAAAAAAAAAAAAAACCCATTGCCGTCGAGTCAATTCTGATTCATAGTGACCCTACAGGACAGAGTAGAACTGCCCCACAGGGTTCCCAAGTAGTGCCTAGTGGATTTGAACTAGCCAATCTTTTGGTTAGCAGCTGTAGCATTTAACCACTACACCACCAGGGACTCCTAACCCAATTCTAAAAACCAAAACCAAACCAGTTGCAGTTCAGTTGATTCCAACTCATGGCACATGTGTTTCAGTTTCAGTTTCAGAGAACTGTTCTCCTCAGGGTTTTCATTGCTCTGACCTTTTGGAAGCTGCTCACTAGGCCTTTTTTTCCAAGGCGACTCTGTGTGGGTTTGAACCACCAACTTTTTGGTTAGTACTCCAGGGTTTAACTATTTTCATCACCCCCAAAACCAAACCTGTTGCTGTTGAGTTGATTCCCACTCATAGCGACCCTATGGGACAGAGTAGAGCTGCCCCATAGAGTTTCCAAGGAGCAACTGATAGATTTGAACTTCTGACCTTTTGATTAGTAGCCATAACACTTAACCACTAGACCACTAGGGTTTCCTTTCGTCACCCAAGTTCAAATCCATCAGTTGCTCCTTGGAAACTCTATGGGGCAGTTCAGTTCAGTTCACCACCCAGAGACTCTAAATCCCGTTATCAAGCTAAAGCTTTCACTGTTATGGGCCTTCCTCTGATTAGTGTCTCTCATCAGGTTTGCCACAGCAGCCAGCTCATTCTCCAAACTTTTGGCTTCAGCATCCTTCAGTACACAACATTGGTCATCTTCCCTCTGACTTGACACGATGCTACTACACAATTACTCTGCAAATAAGAGCTAGGTCAAATCAACGTTTATTGAACACCTGCTGGACAAACAAGGAAGAGTAAGACCACAACCATCCCTGCCTTTAAAGAATTCCTTCCCAGTCTCAGCAGGAGAAGAATTTTCTCCATATATCAAGTAAGTGCTTGCTTATTAGCTTTATTAAGGATAAATACTGAACGACACAGGAAGCATCAAAAGATGATAGAAGGAGAGGAAGAAGATGGTACACAGAGTTACTGTACCAAAAAGAATTGGTCAACATCCAAACATTTCAGGAGGTAGCATATGACCAAGAACCGACAGTATTAAAGGAAGAAGTTCAAGCTACACTGAAGGCATTGGTGAAAAACAAGTCTCCAGAAATTGTCAGAATACCAAGTGAGATGTTTCAACAAACAGAAGCAAAAATGCTGGAAGCATTCACTTTTCCACACCAAGAAATTTGGAAGATAGCTACCTGGCCAACTGACTGGAAGAGACCCATATTTGTGCCCATTCCAAAAAAAGGCGATCCAACAGAATGTGGAAATTATCAAACGATATCATATGCAAGTAAAATTTTGCCAAAGGTAATTCAAAAACTGTTGCAGCAGTACATCAACAGGGAACTGCCAAAAATTCAAGCCAGATTCTGAAGAGGACGTGAAACGAGGGATATCGTTGCTGATACCAGATGAATCCTGGCTGAAAGCAAAGAATACCAGAAAGATATTTGCCTGTGTTTTACTGACTATGCAAAGATATTCCACTGTGTGGATCATAACAAATTATAGATAATATTGCAAAGAATGGGAATTCTGGAACACTTAATTGTGCTCATCAGAAATCTCTATATAGACCAAGAGGCAGTCATTCAAACAGAACAAAGCTACTGAGTAGCTTAAAGTCAGGAAAGGTGTGTGTCAGGCTTATATCTTTTCACCATGCTTATTTAATCTGTATACTGAGCAAATAATCTGAGAAATCGGACTATATAAAAAAGAACTCAACATCAAGATTGGAGGAAGCCTGGTTAACAACCTGCAATATGTAGATGACACACCTTGCTTGCTAAAATTGAAGAGGACTTGATGCACTTACTGATGAAGATCAAAGACCACAGACTTCAATTTGGATTACACTTCAACATAAAGAAAACAAAAATCCTCACAACTGGACCAAGAAACAACCAATGATAAACAGAGAAAAGATTGAAGTTGTCAAGGACTTCATTTTACTTGGATTTACAGCCAACACCCATGGAAGCAGCAGTCAAGAAATCAAATGACGTATTGTATTGGGCAAATCTGCTGCAAAAGACCTCTTTAAAGTGGTAAAAAGCAAGGATGTCACTTTGAGGACAAAGGTACACCTGACCCAAGCCATGATATTTCCAATCGCCTTATATTCATGTGAAAAACTGGACAATGAGTAAGGAAGACTGAAAAAAAAATTGATGCCTTTCAATTCCAGTATTGAATATTGAGTAAACCATGTACTGCCAGAGGAACAAATAAATCTATCTTGGAAGAAGAAGCCAGAATGCTCCATACAAGCGAGTATAACAAGACTTTGTTTCATGCACTTTAGACATATTATCAGTAGGGACCAGTCCCTGGAGAAGGATATCATGCTTGGTAAAGGAGAGGGTCAGCAAAAAAGAAGAAGACCCTCAATGAAATGGACTGACACAGTGGCTGCAACAATGGGCTGAAATATAGCAATGATTGTGAGGATGGTGCAAGACCAAACAGTATCTGTTTTCTGTTGTACATATGAAACCGACTCAACAGCACCGAACAATAACAAGTAATGAGCCTCTCCAAATGTTATAAAAACCAAAAACCTCGTACGGTTGCTACGAGTTGGGATCTACTTGGGTTTGTCACCTCAAACAAAATAGTCTTTGCTATAAAAAAAAAAAATTTTTTTTTATAGATAATGTTAAATTTCAATAAAAGTTTTTTAGAAGCTATCTTTATTTCGCATACACTGTCCTTTTTTTGGTTTATTTTTATTATTATTTGTGCTGTATAGGATTTTAATCTTAGAGATTAGGAGAGAGAAACTCGGGTTTGTTGTAGGGGAAAAAACATCTCCAAGTTTAGTAAAGCAAAAAGAAAATTCTATTCGGCATGTATTCAAAAGGACAAAAGCTGAGAAGTGGACAAAGCATGTTGCCAGAGCTAAGTCTGCCTGAGTTCAAGGAAATATTACAGAGTAAGCAAGAATGGGAAAATGGACAAGCATGCTGCCATAGCCATGTCTGCCCAAGTCCAAGGAAGGTTACAGAGTCATCAGTATATATTACCGTTACAAACAGGGGAAACCATAGAAAGCTTCACCTTTTCACAGATTGGCTAGAAACTGCCATCCTACATTTTGAATTGTCTTTTTTAACAATCATTGGTACAGGTTTCAGTAACAACAGTCAGGAGGGTCTTCACGGGTCCAGCAAATTTCTATTCGCTAAATGTTAATAGGAAAAGATAAGAGTGGAAAGTCTTTTGTGTTCTGGTTTATGTGAAAGTTTCCCTAAAAGACATTTTCCGAGATTATTCTATCTATTGTCTTTATACCTCAGGGTCCGGTTGTGTCTTTGTGAATCCTTGTGAGCCCAGCTCCAGCTGGGTCACATTCTCTATGCTCAAGGACAGGGAATAATGACTCCCAATATTATTTCCTAAATCAGGTTCAACATGCATAAACTCATTTAGTTTATTGCAAGGTAGTCATGGCAAGGTGTGCAAGTAAGATCTCACAACATTCACTTAGAACTGGAGAATTAGAACTAATAATTACAATAACAATGTTGTTCAATGGTTAGAGTCCAAATCTTTAGACTTCAGGCTTTTACCTTACACAGATAATCTCGGGAGGAAGGTTCGACCACAGCAAGAGCTTGGTGGAGGTCCCTCACAGCTAAGGATAGAAGTTGGGAGCTGCGGGGCAATGCTTCAGCCTCTGCCTCTGGCAGGGTTTCCTCTTCCGAGAGTGTCAGAGGCAAGAGGATAACACTTTCTCTCTGCCTTCTCATGGCGAGTGAGCAGAAATTCAGGGTTTACAGTGTATGTGAAATTCTGACCTTGGCTTCACACTACAGGGGCCATTTGATAGCAAAGACTAGTATATTACATCTTTTCTTCAAAGTTAGAGATTAGGGAGATTGTTTAGACTTCTATCTCAAGGCTAGTTTACAAAGATTACCTCTGTTATGTTTTCTTTTATCATAGCTTACCCGGGTCAAAGTGAATTTAAAGGTTGTTTAAATTCTTTAATGCTTCTATGTCTAAGTTCAGAAATTTTCTAAATAATTTTCTAGTGATTTATAGGGTTCTAATAACTTACAGTTAATGTTTAGAGAGCCCCACTGGAACAGGCTGCCCAGCCATGTCCTAAACAAGACCTGCGCCATTTTCTTCTCTTCTTGCCTCTAAATATAATCTTACTGCTCAGTTCCTTTTTCCTTGTTAAATTTTTACTAATGACTAATGTCCTTTTCAGACTGTAGAAAACAAATGATATGATCTAAGTCTAAGAAAGTCTTATGATCAGTGACAGACATGGCACCAGTCACCCCCTGGGCAGGTGAGATAATACCTTGGGACCATGATCACCGAAACCACCCCAGGAGACAACAACATTCCACAAGTTCCTAAAACCCATGATTTTGCCCTATAAAGCTTTCAGCCAGTCTCCAATTTGGGGAAGACAGGCTTTGGAGGCGATCATTCACCTCTGTCTCCTGTGTGCTGATATGCAATAAAGCTCTAGCTACTCACCTCACCCCTGTCTCAAGAATTGGCTGTTTGCGGCAGGCAGTTCTAACTCTCGAAATTATGGTAAAACCACAAAGGTAGACATATTTCTAAGTTTATATTAAGGACCCCTGGTAGTGTACTGGAAACCCTGGTGGCGTAGTGGTTAAGTGCTATGGCTGCTAACCAAAAGGTCGGCAGTTCAAATCTCCAGGTGCTCCTTGGAAACTATGGGGCAGTTCTACCCTGTCCTATCGGGTCGCTATGAGTCAGAATCGACTCTACTGCAGTGGGTTGGGCGGTGTACTGGAAATCTTGGTGGCGTAGTGGTTAAGAGCTCGGCTACTAATCAAAAGGTCAGCAGTTCTAATCCACCAGAAGCTCCTTGGAAACCCTATGGGGCAGTTCTACTGTGTCTTATAGGCTCATTATGATTCGGAATGCACTAGATGGCAAAGTTTTTTATTTAATGGGTGGTGTGCTGGTTAAGCACTTGACTGCTAATCGAAAGATTGGCTGTTTGAACCCACCAGCCACTCTGAGGGAGAAAGATGTGTCGGCCGGCTTCCATGAAGATTACGGCCTTGGAAACCCTATGGCGCAATTCTACTCTGTCCTATAGGGTTGCTATGAGTTGGAATTCACTTGCCAGGCAATGGGTTTTGTTTTTGGTTTAAGTTCGTATTATGAGTACTTATGTATATGTATTTTGAAAGCATAATAGTGACTTATGCCTTATGTGATTTGAGAACATTATAGAAACATACAGAACAATTTGCATTGCATTATATAATGCCCTCTGGATGTAACTCAGTTAGGTGGTTAACAGAATATTTTACATTAACCTATAAGTTTTATTAACCTGACGCTCATTCTACATTTTCATACTCATACTCTTGGACCACCACTTGTATATGAACATTTATTTCATTGGTTTCTTTAATGTTCTTTGTGTTTGTTGGTGGGTTATTTTGCATAAGCTGTCTTAATTATGAGTTCCTAGGGTAGGACCCTCGTGGTACAGTGGGTAAGTGTTTTGGCTGCTAACCAAAAGGTCAGCAGTTTGACTCCACTAGCTGTTCCTTGGAAACCTTATAGGGTCACTGTGCATTGGAATTGACTCAACAGCAACAGGCTTTAGGTATAGTAGAGTAACTGGGGTCAGTCTATTTTATTTTTAATCAACTTTTTTTTGTGTGTGTGTGCTTCAAGTGAAAGTTTACAAACGAAGTCAGTCTCTCATACAAAACCTTACATACACCTTGCTATATACTCCTAGTTGCTCTCCCCCTAATGAGACAGCACACTCCTTCTCTCCAACCTGTATTTTTGTGTCCATTCAGCCAGCTTCTGTCCCCCTCAGCCTTCACATCTTCTCTCCAGACAGGAGCTGCAACATAGTCTCATGTGTCCACTTCATCAAGGAGCTCACTTCTCACCAGTATCACTTTTGGTCTTATAGTCCAGTCCAATCCTTATCTGTAGAGTTGGTTTTGGGAATGGTTCCTATCTTGGGCTAACAGGAGGTCTGGGGACCATGACCTCTGGGGTACTTCTAGTCTCAGTCAGACCGTTAAGTCTGGTCTTATGAGAATTTGAGATCTGTATCCCACAGCTGTCCTGCTGCATCAGGGATTCTCTTTTGTGTTCCCTGTCATGGCAGTCATTGGTTGTAGCCGGGCACCGTCTAGTTCTTCTGGTCTCGGGCTGATGTAATCTCTGATTTATGTGGCCCTTTCTGACTCTTGGGCTCATACTTACCTGTGTCTTTGGTGTTCTGCATTCTCTTTTGCTCCGTGTGGGTTGAGGCCAATTGTTGCATCTTAGATGGCCAGGTGCTAGCGTTTAAGACCCCAGATGCCACTGTCCAAACTGGGATGCAGAATGTTTTCTTAATAGATTTTGTTATGCCAATTGACCTAGATGTCCCCTGAAACCATGGTCTCCAAACCCCCGCCCCTGCTACGCTGGCCTTCAGTGCATTCGGTTTATTCAGGAAACTTCTTTGCTTTTGGTTTAGTCCAGTTGTGTTAAGCAACTATTGTTGAATAATAATCTTCTGATCACCACCACCACCACCCAATGCCATTGAGTCGATTCTGACTCATAGCGACCCTATAGGCCAGAGTAGAACTGCCCCCATAGAGTTTCCAAGGAGCGCCTGGCAGATTTTGAACTGCCAGCCCTTTGGTTAGCAGCTGTAGCACTTAACCACTACACCACCAGGGTTTCCTAATCTTGTGATAGTGAGTTTTAATAAATTGATTTTGGGGTCGTGGGTGATGGGAGATGGGTATTCTACTCAGCTTCTGTTTTGGGAATGGCAGGGCAGTACCTCTGAGCTGAATAGTGGTGAATGATTTAGCTGGAACAAAGGGTGAAGGTGAAGGACCATGGATGCCTGGTGACAAGTTTGATTTCATTTTATGTCCATAATTTGATTTTATTCTGCTTCAGAAATAGGATCAAATAAAAAGTGACATTTGAAAATCTTCCTTTTTCTCTAAGAGGCCCCAAATAAGTAAAACATTACTGAAGAAGAAGAACAAAGTAAGAAGCCTCACACTACCTGATTTTAGAACCTACTATACCACCATGGTAGTCAAAACAGCCTGGTACTGGTACAACAACAGATGCATAGACCAATGGAACAGAATTGAGACTCCAGACATAAAATTATCCACCTATGAGCAGCTGATATTTGACAAAGGCCCAAAGTCTGTCAAACAGGGAAAAGATAGCCTCTTTAACAAATGGTGCTGGAATAACTGGATATCCATTTGCAAAAAAATGAAACAAGACCCATGCCTCACACCATGCACAAAAACTAACTCAAAATGGGTTAAAGACCTATATATAAATTCTAAAACAGTAAAGATCATGGAAGAAAAAATAGGGACAATGCTAGCAGCCCTGATACGTGGCATAAATAGAATACAAAACATAACTAACAATGCACAAACACCAGAAGAGAAATTAGATAACTGGAGCTCCTACAAATAAAAACTTATGCTCATCAAAAGTCTTCTCTGAAAGAGTAGAAAGACAACCTACAGACTGGAAAAAAAATTTTGGCTATGACATATCTATTTAGAGTCTAATCTCTAAAACCTATAAGATACTACAAAACATCAACCACAAAAAGACAAATAACCCAATTTAAAAATGGACAAAGACTATGACCAGACACTTCACCAAAGAAGACATTGAGGTGGCTAACAGATACATGAGGAAATGCTCACTATCATTAGCCATTACAGAAATGCAAATCAGAACTACAATAAGAGGCCATCTCACCCCAACAAGGCTAGCATTAATCCAAAAAGCACAAAATAATGAATGTTGGAGAGGTTGTGGAGACACTGGAACACTTATACACTGCTGGTGGGAATGTTAAATAGTACAACCGCGTTGGAAGATGATTTGGCACTTCCTGAAAAAGCTAGAAATGAAGTACCATATATTCCACTCTTTGGAATATATCCTAGAGAAATAAGAGCCATCGCACAAGTAGATATATGCACACCCATGTTCATTGCAGCACTGTTCACAATAGCAAAAAGATGGAAACAACCTGGGTGCCCATGAATGGATGAATGGATACTCAAATTATGGTACAGTCACACAATGGAATACCATGCAACAGTAAAGAACAAGGTGAATCCTCAAAGCATCTGATAACATGGATGAATTTGGGAGGCATTATGCTGAGTGAAATTAGTCAGTCGCAAAAGGACAGATATTATATGAGACCACTATTATAAGAACTCGAGAAAAGGTTTAAACACAAGAAAACATTCTTTGATGGTTACGAGGGTGGGGAGGGAGGGAGAAGGGAATTCACTGATTAGATAGCAGACAAGAATTGTCTTAGGTGAAGGGAAGGACAACACACAATACAGGGGAAGTTGCACAACTGGACTAAACCCAAAACTAAGAAGTTTCCTGAACACATCCAAACACTTTGAGGGACAGATTAGCAGGGGCAGGGTACTGGGAACCACGGTTTTAGGGTATACGTAGGTCAATTGGCATAACAAAGTTTATTAAGAAAATGTTCTACATCCCACTTTGGGGAGTGGTGTCTGGGGTCTTAAAAGCTAGTGAAAGGAAGGTCAGCCTAATTGGACTGGATTAAAAGTAAAGAGGTTTCCGGGATAAAATGAAAGCTTCAAAGGTCAGCGGAGCAGGGGCTGGGGTCTGGGGAACTTGGTTTGAGGGGACTTCTAAGTCAATGGGCAAAACAATTCTATTATGAAAACACTCTGCATCCCACTTTGAATTGTGGCACCTGGGGTCCTAAATGCCAACAAGCGGCCATCTAAAATACATTAATTGGTCTCAACCCACCTGGAGCAAAGGCAAAGGAAGAACACCAAGGTCACACGACAACTAAGAACCCAAGAGACAGAAAGGGCCACATGAACCAGAGACCTACATTATCCTGAGAGCAGAAGAACTAGTTGGTGCTCGGCCACAATCGATGTCTGTCCTGTCAGGGAGCACAACAGACAACTCCTGAGGGAGCAGGAGACCAATGGGATACAGACCCCAAATTCTCATTAAAAGACCATACCTAATGGTATGATTGCGACTAGAGGAATCCCAGAGACAATGCTCCCCAGAACTTCTGATGGCACAGGACAGGAACCATCCCCAAAGACAAATCATCAGGCATGAAAAGGACTGGTCAGTGAGGGGGAGAGAGATGCTGATGAAGAGTGAGCTAATTAAATCAGGTGGACACGGGAGAATGTGTTGGCAACTCTGGACTGGAGGGGGGATGGGAAGATAGAGAGAGAGGGAAGATGGCAAAATTGGCACGAAACGAGAGACTGAAAGGGCTGACTCAATAGGGGGAGAGCAAGTGGGAGAAGGGAGTAAGATGTATGTAAACCTACATGTGACAGACTGATTGGAATGATAAATGTTCACTTGAAGCTTAATAAAAATTAAAAAAAAAAAGCTAGTGAACAGCCATCTAAGATGCATCAGTTTGTCCCAACCCACCTGATCAAAGGAGAATGAAGAACACCAAAGACACAGGAAAAAGTTAGCTCAAGAGACAAAAAGGACCACATAAACAAAAGACCACATAAACCAGAGATTTCATCAGCCTGAGACCAGAAGAACTAGATGGTGCCAGGCTACCACCAATGACCACCCTTACAGGGAACACAACAGAGAGTCCCTAATGGAGCAGGAGAAAAGTGGGGTGCAGAACTCAAATTCTAGTAAAAAGACCAGACTTAATGGTCTGACCGAGGCTGGAGGATCCCCAGAAGACATGGCCGATGGACTCTCTGCTAACCCAGAACTAATAACATTCCTGAAGCCAACTCTTCAGACAAAGATTGGACTGGCCTATAACACATAAAACTATACCCGTGAAGGGTGTGCTTCGTAGTTCGGGTAGGTACATGAGACTAAATGGGCAGCTCTTGTCCAAAGGTGAGATGAGAAGGAAGAAAGGGATAGGAGCTGGTTGAATAGAAATGGGAAATTTGGAATGGAAAGGAGGAGCGTGTTGTCTCATTATAGGGATAGCAACTAGGGTCGCATGACAATGCGTGTATAAATTTTTGTATGGGAAGCTAACTTGAGCTGTATATAAACTTTCACCTAAAGCATAATAAAAAAGAAAGCCTTTCATTTTCCTACCAGATTCAAATTTAGCCCCTGACATCAAATTAATCCCATTTTGGAAACTTCACACTGTTCCTTCTTTTTTGGGAAGTACACTATTTCTTCTAAGGAAAAGCACTGTCTATCCTTTACAAATGATATTCCAAAGTAAGTAAATTCCTTAGGCATCCCAAACTGTCCAAACAGACTGGAATTCAGCTAGGTCTCCCCTAAACAGAGTTAGAGAGTCACCTCTGCCCTAGTCTACCTTGGAGGTTTAAGGAAGGCTTCTAAGAAGAATTAAATTTAAATGAGCCTTAAAGGATTGGTACAAAAAAAAAAAAAGGATTGGTACAAGAACATGAGAAAAGTGCTCTGGAAGGGTATCAGTTATCTGGGAGGTCGGCTAGTTTATGAAGAGCCTTGTATATGGTGCTATAGAGTTTCAACTCTTTTTTACCCATTAGCAATGGAGAGTACTTTAAAAGTTTAAAGCAGAGCTTGCACAATCAGATCTGTAGTTTAAAATATAGAGTAGGGAAATCACAAGAATGTAGCAAGGAGGATAGATTTAGGGGAGGTAGACAGAGTCAAGCAGGGCCAGGGCAAAGTATGGCAGAGACTCAGAAAGCTCTCAATAACTCTCAGTGGTGATGAAATATTGTCAGTAGATGATAAATTTTAACACTTATTCATTCTTCTTAAAAAATAACTGCTAATTGAGTATGCATTTATTAAATTTGTCCTAGACTATACCTGTTGTCTTGACTCCTACCTTTACTCTCAAAGGTGCCTTGGTTTAGATGATAATTTATAAAGTCGCCCTATTATTAAGGCAACCTCTGCATTGAACAACAATAATTAATGATTTTGCAGTTTAACACTTCATCCTAACTCTTCTTCTCATTGTCAGCAAGATTTTAAACAAAAACCAAACCATTGAGTTGATTCTGACTCGTAACAACCCTATGGGTTTCCAAGGCTGTGACCTTTACAGAAGCCGACTATCACATCTTTCTCTCTCGGAGCAGCTGGTGGGTTCCAACCAGCAACCTTTCGGTTAGCAGCCAAATGTTTAACCACTGTACCACCAGGGCTCCTTCCAAAATGACTTTTCCTCCTGTTATTATTTCATTCGCGAAACATACGTATATATCACATCTTCAGTAGGCTCTTGTTCTTTTGAGGATCTGTGTTGTCAAAACTCTTCCCTACATTAACACCTAAGCCAAGGTTTTTTTAAACTTTGATTGAAACCCACAGTTAAGAGTTCAATTTTATATCACTACCTAATACATACATAGGGACACATATACAATTGAAACAAAAGTTTCACAAAACAATAACTATACTTACTACTTGCAATGGACTCCGGTATTTCATTTTCTACTCTTTTCTATTATGTTCTTGTTCACTCCATTCTACTTCATTTTTTTAAAGTTCTGGTCAAAATCCACTATATTGGTTTCATGATTTCCTCAGTGAGTTGCAATTCACAGATAACCACTCCAACAGGTTAATCTATCATTGGATACAAAATAAACACTTCTATCACCCCCAAAATATTCATTAGCTCCCTTTGCAGTCAGTTTCTTCCGTGGACCCTCTGACCTCTGGCACCCATGGATCTGCTTTTTATCACTATATAGTTTGACTTTTCTAGAATTTAATAATTATATGATATGTTCTTTTGTGTCTGGCTTCTTCTGTTTAACATAATGCTTTTGAGATTCATGCATGTTGTTATGTGTATTCATAGTTCCTTTTTATTGGTGAGTAATATTCCATTGTGTGGATGAACCACAATTTATAGTGCACAAACTATACATTCTTCGGTTGATTGTTTCCAGTTTTTATATTATGAACAATACTACAATGAACAACTGAGTACAAGTCCTTGCGTGGTCATGTTTTCATTTCTTTTGTGTAAATATGTAGGAATTGAATTGCTGGTTCATGTGGAAAGTTCATGTTTAACTTAAGAAATTACCAAGTTGTTTTTTAAACTGTTTTCAAATTATCTGTGCCATTTTGCATTCTTGCCAGCAATGTATGAGAGTTCCAAATGTTTCACATTCTCACCAATACTTGTTATTGTTATCCTTTTAAATTCCATTCATTCTAGTCAGTGTGAAGTATCGCTTCATTGCAGTTTAAGTTTGATTCATTGCAATGGCTAAACAATGTTTAGTATCATTTCATGTACTTCTTTGCAATACGTATAGCTTCTTTGGTAAAGCTGACAAAACAAATTTCTCTTGGGCAGCACAAATTTTTATCTTATTTAATTGAACAATTCTATTTATTTGGCATTAATAATTCAGTGGACTGGAAATTGTTAGAGTCTTCTCATGGGATCTTAGTAAGGTGGGACAGTTGAAGTACACATAATGGACATGGAAAAAGAGTCCCTAACACCTGAACTCAATAAATCCCCTTGGGAAGATTAGATGACTGAGAACTCAGGTGGTAGCTTTATTTAAATGGCTACTTCTGAAATTGGCAGATGAAAGTAACCATAATTAGTGACCTTACTCCAGCTTGGTCCCTAACGGTGCATAAATCCCAAGCTATGCCTAGGATGTCCTAAGAGTAATGAAATTCACAGGATGTTTTCTTTTCCTGCAAAGATTTTGTGCATGCCATATTAAGTTAAAAGGCATCATAGCCTACATCTGCACTTCTCATTATGTGAGATAATAAATTTCCTCATTATGATGAAAGAAAGGAAAGGAAGGAAGAAAAAGCAAGTAGTCTAGAAATGAAGTCATATTCAGTGACCTAAGGTGTGTCACAGGAGGAGGCAGAGAGTCTGAGTGTCCTCGATGAAAGGCCTCTGCCATTTATGGGTTAATTGTATAATTCGGTGATTTTGGAATACAAAGATATTTGGAAGCCATTTAATTTAACCCTCTGACTTTTTTTTTTTAATTTTATTGTGCTTTAGGTGAAAGTTTACATTGCCAATTAGTTTCTTATTCAAAATTTATATACAGATTGTTTTGTGACATTGATTGCAATCCCCACACTGTGTCAGCACTCTCTCCCTTTCCGCGCTGGGTTCCCTGTGTCCATTCATCCTGTTTCCTGTCCGTTACTGCCTTCTCGTCTTGCCTTTGGGCAGGGGTTGAGCATTTAGTCTCATATACTTGATTGAACTAAGAAGTGCATTCCTCACATGTATTAGACCATTTGTTTTACAAGCCTGTCTAATCTTTGGCTGAAAAGTGGGCTTTGGGAGTAACTTGAATTGTAAGTTAGCAGGGTATTTGGGAGCCATAGTCTTGGGGGTCACTCCAGCCTCTGGCAGACCAGTAACTCTGGTCATTTTTTTGTGAATTTGAATTTTGCTCTACATTTATTTCCTACTCTGTCCGAGATCCTTTATTGTGATCCCTGTCAGAGCAGTGGTGGTAGCCAGACACCATGTAGTTCCTCTAGGCTCAGGCTGGTGGAGGTTCATGTGGTCCATTAATCCTTTGGACTAATATTTTCTTGTGTGTGTCTTTGGTTTTCTTCATTCTCCTTTGCTCTGAACATGATGGGACCAATAGATATATTTTAGATGTCTGCTTGAAAGCTTCTTAAGACCCCAAACTCTACTCACCAAAGTAGGACATAGAACATTTTCTTTATGAACTGTATTATGTCAATTGACCTACATGTCCCCCGCCCTCAGCCCCGGTTAGTCGGTCCCTCAAGGTATTTGAATGTATCTAGGAAGCTGCTATGACTTTGCCTTGGCCAAGTTGTGCTGTCTTCCCCTATGTTATGTGTTGGCTTTTTCTTCACCAAAGTTGACACTGTCTGCTATCTAGTTAGTGAGTTTCCCTCCTCATCCATCTCCTCTCTCATACTCATCAAAGTTTGTGTTTTTCTGTGTGTGAATCTTTTCTTGGGTTTTTGTAGTAGTGATCTCATACAATATTTGTCCTTTTGTGATTGACTTATTTCACTCAGCATAATGCCTCCAAGATTGTAAAATGTTTTGTGGATTCATCATTGTTCTTTATTGTTGCATTGTGTGTATGTACCATAATTTGTTTATCCATTCTTCTATTGATGGGCACTTGAATTGTTTCCATCTTTTTGCTATTGTGAACAGTGCTGCAATGAACACGGAGGTGCATATGTCTATTCATGTGACAGCTCTTTTTTCTCTCCTAGGATATACTTCGATATACTCCTACAGCCGCTTTTGAATGATCTTATCAAAATTTTCCTTGCGTGTGATATTAATGATATTGTTCTGTAATTTCCACATTCAGTTGGATCACCATTCTTGGGAATAGGCATAAATATGGATCTCTTCCAGTCAGTTGGCCAGGAAGCTGTCTTCCATATTTCTTGGCATAGAAAAGTGAGCACCTCCAGTGCTGCATTTGTTTGTTGAAACATCTCAATTGATATTCCATCAATTCCTGGAGCCTTGTTTTTCGCCAATGCCTTCAGAGCAGCTTGGAATTCTTCGTTCAGTACCATCAGTTCCTGATCATATGCCACCTCTTGAAATGGTTGAATATCAACTAATTCTTTTTGGTATAATGACTCTGTGTATTCCTTCCATCTTCTTTTGATGCTTCCTGCGTCATTTAATATTTTCCCCATAGAACCCTTCACTATTGCAACTCTAGGCTTGAATTTTTTCTTCAGTTCTTTCAACTTGAGAAACGCCAAGCGTGTTCTTCCCTTTTGGTTTTCCATCTCCAGCTCTTTGCACATGTCATTATAATACTTTACTTTGTCTTCTCGAGAGGCCCTTTGAAATCTTCTGTTCAGTTCTTTTACTTCATCAATTCTTCCTTTTGCTTTAGCTGCTCGATGCTCAAGAGCAAGTTTCAGAGTCTCCTCTGACATCCATCTTGGTCTTTTCTTTCTTTCCTGTCTTTTCAGTGACCTCTTGCTTTCTTCATGGATGATGTCCTTGATGTCATTCCACAACTCATCTGGTCTTCAGTCACTAGTGTTCAATGAGTCAAATCTGTTCTTCAGATGGTCTCTAAATTCAGGTGGCATATACTCAAGGTCATATTTTGGCCCTCGTGGACTTGCTCGGATTTTCTTCAGTTTCAGCTTGAACTTCCATATGAGCAGTTGATGGTCTGTTCCATAGTTGGCCCCTGGCGTTGTTGTGACTGATGATATTGAGCTTTTCCATCGCCTCCTTCCACAAATGTGGTCAATTTGATTTCTGTGTGTTCCATCTGGTGAGGTCCATGTGTATAGTTGCAGTTTATGTTGGTGAAAGAAGGTATTTGCAATGAAGAAGTTGTTGGTCTTGCAAAATTCTATCATTCGATCTCTGGCATTGTTTCTATCACCAAAGCCATATTTTCCAACTACTGATCTTTCATCTTTGTTTCCAACTCTTGCATTCCAATCACCGGTAATTACCAATGCAACTTGATTGCATGTGTGATCAATTTCAGACTGCAGAAGCTGATAAAAATCTTCTATTTCTTCCTCTTTGGCCCTAGTGGTTGGTGCGTAAATTTGAATAATAGTCGTATTAACTGGTCTTCCTTGTAGGCGTATGGATATTACCCTATCACTGACAGCGTTGTACTTCAGGATAGATCTTGAAAGGTTCTTTTTGACAATGAATGCAACACCGTTCCCCTTCGAGTTGTCATTCCCAGCATAGTAGACTATGTGATTGTCAGATTCAAAATGGCCAATACCAGTCCATTTCAGCTCACTAATGCCTAGGATATCAATGTTTATGCGTTCCATTTCATTTTTAACAGTTTCCAATTTTCCTAGATTCATACTTCGTACATTCCAGGTTCTGATTATTAATGGATGTTTGCAGCTGTTTCTTCTCATTTTGAGTCGTGCCACATCAGCAAATGAAAGTCCCAAAAGCTTGACTCCATCCACATCATTAAGGTCAACTCTACTTTGAGCAGGCAGCTCTTGCCCAGTCATCTTTTGAGTGCCTTCCAACCTGGGGGGCTCATCTTCCAGCACTATATCAGACAATGTCCTGCTGCTATTCATAAGGTTTTCACTGGCTAATGCTTTTCAGAAGTAGACTGCCGGGTCCTTCCTCCTAGTCTGTCTTAGTCTGGAAGCTCAGCTGAAACCTGTCCTCCATGGGCGACGCTGCTGGTATCTGAATACCAGTGGCATAGCTTCCAGCAACACACAAGCCCCCACAGTACGACAAACTGACAGACAGTATATCGACAGGGAACTGCCAGAAATTCAGACTGGTTTCAGAAGAGGGCGTGGAACCAGGGATATCATTGCTGATGTCAGATGGATCCTGGCTGAAAGCAGAGAATACCAGAAGGATGTTCACCTGTGTTTTATTGACTATGCAAAAGCATTCGACTGTGTGGATCATAACAAACTATGGATAACACTGCAAAGAATGGGAATTCCAGAACACGTAATTGTGCTCATGAGGAACCTTTACATGGATCAAGAGGCAGTTGTTCAGACAGAACAAGGGGATACTGATTCGTTTAAAGTCAGGAAAGGTGTGCGTCAGGGTTGTATTCTTTCACCATACCTATTTAATCTGTATGCTGAACAAATAATCCGAGAAGCTGGACTATATGAAGAAGAACAGGGCATCAGGATTGGAGGAAGACTCATTAACAACCTGCATTATGCAGATGACACAACCTTGCTTGCTGAAAGTGAAGAGGACCTGAAGCACTTACTAATGAAGATCAAAGACCACAGCCTTCAGTATGGATTACACCTCAACATAAAGAAGACAAAAACTCTCACAACTGGACTAATGAGCAACATCATGATAAACAGAGAAAAAATTGAAGTTGTCCAGGATTTCATTTTACTTGGATCCACAATCAATAGCCATGGAAGCAGCAGTCAAGAAATCAAAAGACACGTTGCATTGGGTAAATCTGCTGCAAAGGATCTCTTCAAAGTGTTGAGCAAAGATGTCACCCTGAAGACTAAGGTGCGCCTGAACCAAGCCATCATATTTTCAATCACATCATATGCATGTGAAAGCTGGACCATGAATAAGGAAGATCGAAGAAGAGTTGACGCTTTTGAATTGTGGTGTTGGTGAAGAATATTGAATATACCATGGACTGCCCAAAGAACGAACAAATCTGTCTTGCAAGACATGTGGCCAGAATGCTCCTTAGAGGCAAGGATGGCGAAACTGCGTCTTATATACTTTGGACATGTTATCAGGAGGGATCAGTCCCTGGAGAAGGACATCATGCTTGGCAGAGTACAGGGTCAGCGGAAAAGAGGAAGACCTTCAACCAGGTGGATTGACGTGGTGGCTGCAACAATGAGCTCAAACATAACAATGGTCGTGCGGATGGCGTGGGACTGGGCAGTGTTTCGTTCTGTTGTGCATAGGGTCGCTATGAGTCGGAACCAACTCGATGGCACCTAACAACAAAACAACAAAGGATATCCTTCTAGGCAGGGGTTGCAGGGTCATATTTCTAGCTTTTTAAGGAGGTGTCATATCATTTTCCATAGTGGTTATATCATTTTACATTCCCACAAGCAGTGTGTAAGAGTTCCAATCTGGTGTTTGTGCTTTGTTAGTTATGGTTTGTACTATATACTGTATTTACGCCATGTATTAGGTCCCCTAGCATTGTCCCTATTTTTTCTTCCATGATTTTTATCATTTTAGGTTTTATATTTAGGTCTTTGATACATGTCGAGTTAGTTTTTGTGTGTGGTATAAGGTATGGGTTATGTTTTATGTTTTTGCAGATGGATATCCAGTTATGCCAGCACCATTTGCTAAAGAGTCTGTCTTTTCCCCATTTAATGGACTTTGGGTCTTTGTCAACTATCAGCTGCTCATAGGTGGATGAATTTATGTCTGGATTCTCAATTCTGTTCCAGTGGTCTATGTGTCTGTTGTTGTACTAGTACCAGGCTGTATATCTGAGACCAAATGGTGTGAGGTTTCCTACTTTGTTCTTCTTCAATAATGCTTTCTTAATCCAGGGTCTCTTTCCTTTCCACATAAAGTTGGTGATTAGTTTCACCATATCGTTAAAGAATGCTGTTGGAATTTGAATTGGGATTGCGTTGTATCAGTAGATCACTGGGTAGTATTGACATTTTCACATTGTTGAGCCTTCCTATCCACAAGCAAGTATGTTTTTCCAATTATGTAGGTCTCTTTTGGTTTCTTTCAGTAGTGTTTTGTAGTTTTTTTTTTTTTTGTATAGGTCTTTTGTGTCCCTGGTTAGTTTATTCTTAAGTATTTTATCTTTTGGGGGCTATTGTAAATGGCATTGTTTTCCTGATTTCTTTTTCAAGTTTCTCTTTGTTGGTGTATAGGAATCCAACTTATTTTTGTATGTTAATCTTATATCTTGCTACTTTGCTGAAAACTTCTAATAGTTCGAGTAGCTTTCTTGTGGATTCTTTGGTGTTTTCTATGTACAGGATCATATCATCTGCGAATAGGGATAGTTTTACCTCTTCCTTACCAATTTGGACGCACTTTATTTCTTTTTCTTGCCTTATTTCTCTAGCTAGGACTTCCAACACAATGTTGAGTAAGAGTGGTGATAAACGGCTTCCTTGTCTGGTTCCCATTTGTTAAAATAGTTTGGGGGCAGAGCCTCACCTCCTCTAACTTCACAAGGAGGAAGAAGAATCAAGATCAACAGCCCAAGGCTGATTCCTATGAGGTGGGGGGTTAGACATGCTTCCTCTCTCTGCCATCTTTATTATTCTGATACCAACAGTCCCTCCCATGGCACCCTCTACTGAGTTCGATAATTCACTGCAATGGCCACACATAACTCACAGACCACACTCACAGTTATAGGATTTATTTGGGAAGTAACAGTCAGAATTCAGGCTCAGGAACACTCAGGATACAGTTCTTCCATCAGGATAGCCTCGTCACACCTGTACTTGCAGGCATACCATCCCCTGATCCTAGGCCGCTCCCCAAAAGCACTCGGCTTTCTCTTTTCATGGGCTGGGAATCCCACCATGCCATCTCTTGCTGCTGGGTCTCTGCTACTGGGTCTCACCTGCCACCACTTCTCATCATCTTGAAGGTTATAGTTTGTTCTCTGCCTTGGTCTCCTGCTTCCAGGAACTTCTCAACTGGATCCCGGGTACAAAGGATACTCTGTCTGCTCCTGGCTGTTCTTCCCTCGTCGTGGTAGGATCCTCCTCTTTGCTCTGTAATTGTCTCTCTTTTAAGGCAAAACTGACCAATCCCCTTGGTATGCCACAGTTACCCTATCACACAGCCCCACTCAATCACCTGGGTGAGAGTTATAAGACCATGGCTAGAAAGGCTACACACAAAATCGCATCACACCATTCTCAAGGGGAGTGCTTTCAGTCTCTCTACATTGAGAATAATGTTGGTTGTTTGTTTTGTATAAATGCCCTTTATTGTGTTGAGGAATTTCCCTTCTGTTCCTATTTTGCTGAGAGGTTTTATCAGGAATGGGTGTCGGACTTTGTCAAATGCCTTTTCTGCATAGATAGAGATAATCATGTGATTGTTTTCTTTTATTTATGTGGTGGATTATGCTGATAGATTTTCTAATGTTGAGCATTCTTTGCATACCTTGTATGAATCCCAGTTGGTCATGATGTATTATTTTTTCGATATGCTGTTGAATTCTATCGCTTAGGATTTTGTTGAGAATTTTTACATCTAAATTCATGAGGGATACAACCCCCTGACTTTTTAAAGAAAAAAAAAAAATACTTACAAAGATTAAATTACTTGCTTAAGTAAGTTAGAACCAGACCTAGAACCATAATTCAGGTCTTCTGATTCATAAACATATACATAATATGCCTAATTATATACACCAACTGCTGCCCCTCTAGTCACATAGTTCAATAGTCAAGGGGTAAGACAGCACATACTTCAACAGCTAAACAAAAGAGTTTAGCTGCATCTTAACGATTCTGAATAAGAGATCTCTCTGAATGAATTCCTGAGGATACAATTCATATTTCCCTGGAGTTCTAAAGTCAATTTTTCAATTCTTTAGGCACCTCACATGATTGGGGTTTGGTAGGCACTAGGAAAAAGGTAAATATATCCTTTACTTCCTACCTCTTGCAATATAATAAATGGATAAGGCAAACAAAATTTTTAAGAAAAGATGGATTTATCTTGGCTAAGCATAAAGACTTTTCTTGTTAGGACATACCATTCATTTATAGCTGTCAAAAAAAAAAAAAAAACAGACAAGAGATTGATTTTACTCAGGCTATTGCAATTTTTTTTTTTTTTTTTTGCAATAGGGGTCCCTGAGTGATACAAACGGTTAATGGCACTTGGCTGCTAACTGAGAGGTTGGAGGTTCAAGTCCATTCAGTGGCTCCTTGGAAAAAAAATAGACTGGCAATCTACTTCTGAAAAATCAGCCATTGAAAATCCTATGGAGCACAGTTCTATTCTGATACACACGGGGTCACCATGAGTCAGAATCAGTTTGGTACAATGGATGTCTGGTTTGTTACGATAGGAAGAACACCCCAGATCCAAAGGTCAAAGTGTCTCTGCAGGGTGGTTTTGCCTTAGACTTTTACAGGGAGGGGTAAACGAGTTGCAGTTGGGGCTCTTCTGCAAACAGAGGAAGTCTCAGCTGAACAGAAATGCTTTTCTCTGTGGCTAGCTAGTTTCAAACAATGGGAAGTTGGCTAGGGACAAAGCAGTTTCAGGCAAAGGGGAAGGGTCTGCATCTGCTTTGTAAGCAGGTTCAGGCAAAAGAGGAAGGTTCTGTGTTTGGCCTTATCACAGTCTTCTTCCAGCTAACAATTTTTGAATCATTCATTATTTCCTGATGGATCCCACAAGCAACCAAATCCTCCATTGCCTTGTCTCAGGTTTGATAAAAAGCCCTCAGTTACAAAAAATAATTGACAGAAAATAGAACAATTTGTTGTTAATGCTTTAAAACTTTTATTTATGAATGTGTTTGCAGATGATAAGGTTGTGTACCAAGAACTCTCAGAATTGACAGACTTCAGTAAGGTATCCAGGTATAAGATAAATACAGAAATTAGTAGAATGATACAGTATCCAGCAAGAATAACTCAGAAAACATAACGGAAAAATCTTTTTTACAACGGTAAGGAAAGCCATAGACTATCCAGGAAGAAAATTATAAGACCGCATAAAAGACATAAAAGAACACCTGGATAAGTGGGCATACCATGTTCCTGGATGTGAGAACTTAACATTTAAAACATGGAAATTCTCCTCCAATTGCTCTAAGCATTCTGTGCAATACAAAGCAAGTCTCAATAGAATTTATACACACACACGTACTATAGCTGGAGAGATAGATGGATAGATAGATACCACAAACTGATTTTATAATTATCAAACAAAAAAACCCAAACCTGTTGCCATTGAGTCAATTCCGACTCATAGCGACCCTATAGGACAGAGTAGAACTGCCCCATAGAGTTACCAAGGAGCACCTGCTGTATTCAAACTGACAACATTTTGGTTAGCAGCTGTAGCACTTAACCACTATGCCACCAGGGTTTCTAGGAATGGATTATTCTACGAGTAGAATTGTGACAACTGGGTACCCGCTGGAAAGTGATAGTTGACTTGCTATTGCTTACCTTGCACCAAAATTAATTCCAGGTGGATCAAAAAAGGAAACTTAAAATCATAATGAAAACAAGGAAAAATATAGACACATACCTCTGCCCCCTTCCTAAATGTGCTAAAGCCTTCAACAGGCGTTACATAAAACAGGAATTCCAATGGCAAATAAACGTGTAAAACAGCTAACCCTAATATTAAACAGTAAAACCACAATAAGTTTTCTCTGTATACCCACCAGA
Organism: Elephas maximus indicus; assembly: GCF_024166365.1. NCBI lineage: Eukaryota > Metazoa > Chordata > Mammalia > Proboscidea > Elephantidae > Elephas > Elephas maximus. The sequence continues at coordinate 90,415,476 of NC_064822.1, forward strand.
ATGGCTGAGATTACAAAGGCTGATAAAACAGAGTATCGGTTAGAAAGCGCACAACAGGAACCTTCACATCCTGCTATTGGGAGTAAAAATTGATACAACTTCTTTGAAAAGGAGTTTGACATTGAACATACCAAAACCCATTGCTGTCGAGTTGATTATGATTCACTGAGACCCTATAGGACAGAGCAGAACTGCCCCACAGGGTAGCCAAAGCTGTAATCTTTACAGAAGCAGGCTACCACATCTTTCTCCTTGGTAGTGGCTGGTAGATTCAAACTGCCAACATTTTGATTAGCAGCCAAGTGCTTAACAACTGCAACATCAGGGCTACTACTGAACATTCCAAATGACTCCAAGATTCCACTCATAGGAATATGCCATAGAGGAATTCATCACATGTGCACCACAATACATTTGAGAATGTTCATATCAGCTTCATAAAAGCCAAAAGGTGTGAACAACCCAAATATCCATCCATAGCATGTCTATGGAGCCCTGGTCTATGGAATGATACCCAAGAAACTAGAAATAATAGTTGCTTCTGGAGAAGGGAACTGGAAAGCTGAGGGACAGAATTGGGGGAGTGATCTGTTTATCTTTTATCTTTTTGACTCTGCATTCTATCAATTCAAAATAATACAATTTATTAATAAGAAAGAACATCTGGAAGATTAGACTCACATAAATAACTTATTCTGAATAGAGGAATAGACTTTGGGGACTTGTCCCACGTGTCAAACCATTAAAACATTGCCATATTAAAATAGTTATAGACAAATTGGCCACTGAAAGAGATTAAGGTCCAGAAATAGAATCAAGTATACTTAAATGAACCTAAAGGTTCATTTCAAATCAGTGGAGAAAGGTGAATTTACTGTTGTTGCTAGGTGCCATTGAGTCATTTCTGACTCATAGCTACCCTATGTACAACAGAATGAAACACTGCCTGGTCCCGCACCATCCTCACAATCATTGCTACGTTTGAGCCCATTGTTGCAGCCACTGTGTCAATCCATCTTGTTGAATGTCTTCTTTTTCGCTGACCCTTACTAACTGGTGTTTTATCTGTTTCAAAAGCAAACAAACAAAAAAGATCATTACATCATATCGAATAAAAATTATTTTTGAGGGGTTGTTGTAGTTAGCTACTGTTGAGTCAGTTCCGATTCATAGTGAACCCTGGCTGAGACAGACTAGGAAGAAGGACCTGGCATTCTAGTTCTGAAAAAATTGGTCAGTGAAAACCTTATGAATAGCAACCTTCCTGATACGGTGCAAGAAGATGAGCCTCTGAGGTTGGAAGGAACTCAAAATATAACTGGGGAAGAGCTGCCCCCTCAAAGTAAAGTCGATCTCAATGACGTGAATGGAGTAAAGATTTCAGGACCTTCATTTGCTGATGTGGCACGACTCCAAATGAGAAGAAACAGCTGCAAACACCCATTAATAATAGGAACGTGGGATGTACAAAGTATGAATCTAGGAAAATTGGAAGTTGTCAAAAATTAAATGGAACACATAGACATTGATATTCTAGGAATTAGTGAGCTGAAATGGACTGGTATTGGCCATTTTGAATTGGACAATCATATGGTCTACTATGCCAGGGATGACAAATAGAAGAAGAATGGCATCACATTCATTGTCAAAAGCACATTTCAAGATCTATCCTGAAATACCACACTGTCAGTGATAGGATAATAGCCATTCAACTATAAGGAAGACCGGTTAATATAACTATTATTCAAATTTATGCACCAAGCGCTAAGGTCAAAGATGAAGAAATTGAACACTTTTACCAATTTCTGCAGTCTGAAATTGATCAAACATGCAATCAAGATGCATTCATAATTATTGTTGATTGGAATGGGAAAGTTGGAAACAAAGAAGAAGGATTGGTAGTTGGAAAATATGGCCTTGGTGATAGAAATGACACCAGAGACAGCATGACAGAATTTTGAAAGACAAATGACTTATTCATTGCAAATACTTTTTTTCAACAATGTGAGTGGCGACTATCCACATGGACCTCACTGGATGGACTACACAGGAATCAAATTGAATACATCTGTGGAAAGAGGGGAAACCCTGGTGGCATAGTGGTTAAGTGCTTCGGCTGCTAACCAAGTGGTCGGCAGTTCAAATCCGCCAGGCACTCCTTAGAAACTTTATCGGGCACTTATACTCTGTCCTATGAGGTTGCTATGAGTCAGAATCCACTCAACAGCAGCGGGTTTGGTTTGGTGGAAAGAGGTGATAGAGAAGCTCAAAAAAGCCAGGGGCTGACTGCAGAACAGACCATCAATTGCACATATACAGGTTGAAGTTGAAGCTGAAGAAAATTAAAACAAGTCCACGAGAGTCAAAGTATGACCTTGAGTATATTCTACCTGATTTAGAGACCATCTCAAGATTAGATTTGATGCACTGAACACTAATGACTGAAGGCCAGATGAGTTGTGGGATGACAAGGACATCATACATGAAGAAAGTCAAAATTCATTAAAAAGACAGGAAAGAAAGAAAAGACCAAAATGGATGCCAGAAGAGACTCTGAAACTTACTCTCGAACATGGAGTAGCTAAAGTAAATGGAAAAAATGTTGAAGTAAAAGAGCTGAACAGAAGATTTCAAAGGGTGGCTTGAGAATACTAAGTATTATAATGAAATATGCAAAGACCTGGAGTTAGAGAACCAAAAGGGGAGAACAGGCTCAGTATTTCTCAAGCTGAAAGAACTGAAGAAAAAAATTGAAGACTCAAGTTGAAATACTGAAATATATTTTTGAGGAGGGGAGGCTTAAAAATCTAAACAAAGGAATAAAATTATTAGAAAAGAATTTACGAAAGTACCTTTATAATTTTGAGGTGAGAAGACATATGGGTGTATATGTATAAATATATACAATATATATATATTTCATATGTATACACGTGAAAACTTATTCCAAACTCGGAAAGAGGCAAACTGATGATTGCTTGATTTTTTTATATCATGCCAGAGTACTTACTAATAAGCCCCAGTTCCTCTACTGTCAGGCTCTTGGGGAATGTCACTATATACTTGACAACAATCCGTATCTGATAAAGGTACAGAATGACTACAGGTCTATAAGGTTAGAAGCTAACCTATAAACTTAAACTTATAACCATAGAGAAGTTAACCCTAAATGTAATAGGGCTTTACTGTCCTGATGAAAGATAACCAGTTTTATAGATAATTTAATAATTTCATTTGGCATTTTTTTCCCAACTGACTGTATAAGTAAATCTCTGTTCCTTAAATGCTTCTAAAACCAGTTATTTTCTTGTCTGCTTGTTCCCTCATAAGTCGATAAAACCTTTATATGTACAAATTCACACAAGAATTTTCCCTTTTAATATAATTGCATATTCACAGACAAGGCTCTGGAAGGAATATGCACGGAAGAAAAAGGGACACTGGTTACTTCTGGAAATGGAAGTGGGAATCTGAATTTTTACATTTATGCCTTACTTTTAAAAAAGCTGTCATTGAAAAATGTTAATATGCCTAAGTAAAAATGAAGAAAACAGAATTTGTCTCCATGAACTCTGTATTCACCACTAGAGAAATGGTTTAGCAAACTATGGTGCCACTTCTGCTTGGAAAAATATTCTTTCTTTAAAATTATGGTTATAAAGATTATATTATAATATGTGAAACTTTTTTTTTTAAAGAAAACATACTCTTCATAGAAAAGAAGTCATGAGAGGATAAATGCCAATGTAGTAATGACTGCTATCTCTGTGTATAACGCTATTAATAATATTGCATTTTTTTCAGTATTCTCTTTGTCTAATGAGCGTGTACGGTTTTTATAATGAGGAAAATGTTAGTTAAAAACAAGACACCAGCATGTTGTGGCATGCCCTGGCTCTTTTTTTTGTGATGCAATAGGTTGGCCTCTTGTGACTTTTACTAAATGTTGTCATTTTTGTTCTCTCCCACACTTAAGAATTTTACCTCACACATCATGAATATTTGACTGTTGCCTTTTTTAAGGAGGGCAAGCTAACATTTTAAACTGTAATTGAATTACAGTGTAGATCTCTTGCAAGTTTTGATTAAGAAGACATAACATTTCTATATTGTGCTGTTAATCAAAGGAACTTTTTCACATGGTTTATTAATTTGGGAAACACTCCTTTATAGTCTAAACAAAAATCAATAAAATCAAAACACAGATGGGGTAAAAATTCATCTTTATAAAAATACTGTGCAGACATAAAAAGACCAGACTTAGTGGTCTGAGACTTGGCCCCTGGACTTTCTGCTAACCTAGAACTCAAACCATTCCTGAAGCCAATTCTTCAGACAAAAATTAGAGTAGACTATACAACATAAAATGATACTCCTGAAGGGTGTGCTTCTTAGTACAAGAAGATACATGAGACTAAACGTGCAGCTCCTGTCCAAAGTAAGATGAGAAGGCAGAAAGGGATAGGAGCTGGCTGAATGGACATGGGAAATCTGGGGTGGAAAGGGGGAGTGTGTGGTCACATTATAGGGATAGCAACTAGGGTCACATAACAATGTGTGTATAAATTTTTGTATGAGCTGTAAGCTTTCATCTAAAGCACAATTAAAAAAAAAAGAAAAATACTGTGCAGGGTTTTTGGTCCTTGGGGAGTTAAAAGACATTATGAAGGCACATTGTCCTGCAAGACATGCGTGTTTAGGAACGAGCGACAGAGGAAAGGGAAGAGGACCTGGGGAAGGTAGTAGAGGAAGAGGAGGAACAGAACAAAAGTGCCCTGGGGGATTTTATTATAAGAATAAATAAAGAAATGCTTAGGTTTATCATGTGTAAACTCATTTAATTTTTTGCAAGTTAGTCATGGCAAGAAGGCACACAAGTAATTCATTTAGCACTTGAGAGTCAGAATTAATAATTATAATATTAGTTCAATGGTTAGAGTCCAACTCTTTAGACTTTGGGCTTTACCTTTAACAAATGGTCTTAAGAAGACTTGACCACCCCTAGAACTCAGAAGAGGTCCCTCATAGCTGGGGATCCAAGGTCAGTTGTGGTGGACAATATCTTAGCAAGTTCCCAGTCTTTAGAGTAAGAGTTAGAGAGATGTTTTGCCACTGTAAATTTATAGTTTTAATTATTGAAAATTATGGGAATTATTTTATGACATATTTATGTCTCAGGGACAAGTTGATCAATTAGAAATTATAGGCATTGTTTAGTGACATTTATATTCCAAGGCCAATTTACAGAGATTTGATTAATGTTACGTTTCATTATCACAGAGTACAGATGCATAGCCCAATTTAGGGAAGTTGTTTATGACATGCTTCACATAGTTTCATTTTCTAAAGACTTGTAAGTTTTTAATGACTTAGAGTTAATGGCTAGAGAGCATCATATATATATGTATACACATACATATATATATATGTTTTATTTGAACTCTTTGATTCTAAAGTGTCAGGTAAATGGTTTATCTTATTTGAATCTCAAGCTCCCTAGAGTGGCCACTGAAGTTCTAAAGTGTCTAAAGTTAAATTCTAAATCTATAGTTCTAAAGATTCTGCTAGAGCTTCAAATGTTTAATGCTATTTGTCCCACAATTTTGAGCCCACATTCATGTGATCATTAAGGTTGCGTGTCAACTTGGTTGGTCCATGATTCTAAGTGGTTTGGCAGTATGATGTAGTTTGGCAGTCATATGGTGATGTGGAAACCCTGGTAGCATAGTAGTTAAGAGCTTGGCTGATGTCCAAAAGGTCGGTAGTTTGAATCCCCCAGCCACCCCATGGAAGCCCTATGAGGCAATTCTACTCTGTCCTATAAGGTCGCTATGAGTCAAAATCAACTCTGTGGAAATGGCTTGTGTATATATATATATATATATATATATATATATATATATATATATATATATATATATATATATATATAAAATGATGTCATCACCTCCACAATGGGATCTGCTATGAGTAGCCAATCACTTAAAAGGGAGCTTCCTTGGGGGCGTGGCCTACATCAACATAAGTGAACTTTCTGGCAAGGAATGTGGGCTTTTGCTTTCTCTAGATTCTGCAGCTAGCTCCTGTTCTTCTGATCTCCAGTTCTTGGGAGTTGAGCTAGCAGCTCACCTGCCATCTTACCTGCCAATCTTGGGATTCATTGGTCTTTGCAGCCTGTGAGCAAGTACTGCTGTCTGAACTGCCGATCTTGGGTTTGCCAGCTCCTGCGGCTATGTGAATCAGGCAAAGCCTCTAGCCTAATCCATGGACTTGGGATGGTCCAGTCTCTACAACCACATGAGCCACGTCCTTGATATAAATCTATCTCTATATATATATTTATACGCTTTATTGGTTTTACTTCTTTAGAGAACCCAGCCTAAGACAATTCAAATGGAAAGAATAACGAGAAACAAGGAGACCTGAGAATTTCTTAAGACAACAAGCCCATCTCATCTATGAAAATCCTGAATAGTGAAAACAAATCAAGAGGCTTATATCAAAGATGTACTCCAAGAAGCTTATAACAAAGACAATAAAGAGAAGAATAAAGGTTTAGGTGACACATCAACTCATGAAGTGGGTTAGGAACAGGGTTTGCTCAGCAGGCCAGTCTGTGCAAATCTAGGGAACATGTCAAGGGGCCTCAAGCACATTCTGTTCTCTTTGATGTGGTCCAGGCTGAGCAGCCAAGTCTGGTCCTGATTCAAGTCAAAGCACCACAATTTTAGACAAAAATGAACCACAACACTGTTAGCATAAATCTTTACTGGACAATGCCAGGTATGAGAAGCCTCGAAGTGAAAAAATGGCATCTTAGCAGGAGGAGTCAGCTGAAGTTTGGCTAATATTGGGAATAGGTTGTCCAAGATGGGTCATTAGGAAAGGGAGGAATTGTTCTTATGGATTGGCAGCCATTGTTTGGTTAAGAAGTGTGGGGACCCAGTAGGTAGGTTACCCATAGGGGTCACATGCAAGAAAGGGTGAGGAGCAACAGCTGAGGGGGATAAGGACATGAAAAGGCTACTGTGGAAAATTCTTGGTCCTTCAGTGTCTCTCAGAGCCCTAATGGCACAGTGGGTAAGTGTTCAGCAGCTAACTAAAAGGTCAAGAGTTCAAACCCACCAGCCACTCCCTGGAAACCCTACGGGTACTTCTACTGTGTCCTATAGGGTCTATTAGGCTAGAGGTTCAAATTCAGGGCATCAGCTCCAGGGGAAGGCTTTCTCTGTTGGCTCTGGAGAAAGGTCCTTCTCATCAGTCTTCCGTTTGATTACAAGCTTCTCTGCACAGAACCCCAGGTCCAAAGGACATGCTCTGCTCCTGGCACTGCTTCCTTAGAGGTATAACATCCCCAACTTTCCGCTCACTTCTCGTTCCTTTTACATCTTGTAAGATAAAAGGTGGTGTAGGCCATAACTCAAGGAAACTCCCTTTACATTGGATTAGGGATGTGACTTGAGCAAGAGTGTTACATTCTACCCTAATCCTCTTTAACATAATCTAATCTTGCCTCATTAACCACAGGCAGAGATTAGGATTTATAACACATAGGAAAATTTTTTTTTTTTTTTAGGAAAATTATATCAATCACAAAATGGAGGACAAGCATACAGTACTGGGAATCATGGCCCAACCAAGTTGACACATATTTTGAGGGGACACAATTCAATCCATGACTGTCATTAATGTGCAAAATAGTCAGATAGTATGTTTTTTACTTGTGGTAAATGCAGAATGTCAGATAACGAGATACAGACCTATCTCGTTTTATAGAGCTTCACAGATATTGTGTTTTTTACAAATCGAAGGTTTGTGGTAACTCTGTGTCAAGCAAGTCTATCAGTGCCATTTTTCCAACAGCATGTGGACACTTCGTGTCCTTGTGTCACATTTTCGTAATTCTCGAATATTTCGTACTTTTTCATTATTATTATATCTGTAATGGTGATCTGTGATCAGTGATCTTTAATGTTATTATTGTAATTGTTTTGAGCCACAATGAACCTTGCCCATATAAAACAGCAAACTTAATCAATAAATGTTGTATGTGTTCTGACTTCTCCACTGACCTGCCATTCACCCATCTCTCTCCCTCTCCTCAGGCTTCCCTATTCCCTGATGATGAAAATATTGAAATTAAGCCAATTAATAACCCTACAGTGGCTTCTGAGTGTTCCAGTGAAGGGAAGAGCCTCACCTCTCTCACTTTAAATCAGAAAAAAACATTTCTTTCAAAATATTACTGCTTATTGAAAATGCACCTGGACACCCAAGAGCTCTGATGGATATGTACAAAGAGATTTATATTGTTTTCATGCCAGCTAACACAACATCCCTTCTGCAGCCCATAGATCAAGGACTAATTTCAACTTTCAAGTCTTATTATTTAAGAAATACATTTTGTAAGGTTATAGCTGCCATAGATAGTGATGGATCTGGAAAAAATAAATTTAAAAACTTCTAGAGAGGATTCACCATTATAAATGCCATTAAGAACATTCGTGAATAATTGGAAGAGGTCAAAATATCAACATTAACAGTAGTTTGGCAGAAGTTGACACCAACCCTCATGGATGACTTTGAGGGGTTCAAGACTTCAGTGGAGGAAGTAACTGCAGATGTGGTGGAAATAGCAAGAGAACTAAAATTAGAAGTAGAGCCTGAAGATGTGACTGAATTGCTTCAATCTCATGGTAAACTTTCATGGATGAGGAATTGATTCTTATGAATGAGCAAAAAAGGTGTTTTCTTGAGATGGAATCTACTCCTGGTGAAGATGCTGAGAACATTGTTGAAATGACAACAAAGGACTTAGAATATAACATAAACTTAGCTGATAAAACAGCGGTAGGATTTGAGAGGATTGACTCCAATTCTGGAAGAAGTTCTACTGTGGGTAAAATGCTATCAAACAGCATCGCATGCTACAGAAAAATCTTCGTAAAAGGAAGAGTCAATCCATGTGGCAAATTTCGTTGTTGTCTTATTTTAAGAAATTGCCACAACTACCCCAACCTTCAGCAACCATTGCCCTGATTAGTCAGCAGACATCAATATCAAGGCAAGACCCTCCACCAGAAAAAGATTACTACTTGCTGAAGTCTCAGATGATGGTTAGCATTTTTTAGCAATAAGATATTCTTTAATTAAGATACGTACATTGATTTTTTTAGATGTAATGCTATTGCACACTTAATAGACTACATAATAGTGTAAACATAACTTTTATATGCACTGGGAAGCCAGAAAATTCGTGTGACTTGCTTTATTGCCATATTTGCTTTTTCAGTGGTCTGGAACCAAACCAGCAATGTCTTCAAGTTATGCCAGTAGTTGATATGTGAGAAGTAGGTGTATAGTGAGTCTTGAAACCAGACAATGAAAGTCTTTCAACTTTGTTATTCTTTAAGAATTATTTTGCTATTTTTGGCCCTTTGCATTTCCATATAAATTTTAGAATTAGCTTGTGAAGTTCCACAAAAAATGCTTGCTGGATATTGAGATGGAATTGAGTTGAATCTAGATCAATTTGGGAAGAAGTGCCATCTATCTCAGGAAAAGACAACTTTCAGTGCAGTCAATTAGAGGCAAAATATGCTGATCATTCTATCTAATTTGCATCTGGATTTCTAGATAAACAGCTATTTTTTTGAGAAAAGCATTTTTCCTTGGTGGTCAAAACCAGGATGTGAAACCATATGTCCCCAGTGGTCTTAATCAAGTGAGCATATGCACCCGTCAAAATACACATACTCAGAGTGCTATTGCCAACAAAATATTTTTGCAAGATAGAAAAGAAAATACATGTGTGTCTTGTGACCATGATCTAAGTATCCTGTGAAACTATCTGTAATCACTAATTATACTATTAATAATCAGTAGCAAATCAGTGTGATTATTACAGTATTCATTGATTTTCATGTAATTGCCCTCCCTATGGTTTGGTTCCTCTTTTTACCATATAAGAATGTTTGTATAATGAAACTGCTCCAGGACTACCTGGTTCCATTTTCAATAGGCTACATAGTTCCCCACTGCAACTGTTTTAAACCCTTAATAAAACTCTGTTTTAACTTGAAACAGCATTGAAGTTTTTCTTTACAAGACACCTTAACAATATTGAATTTTCCAACGCCTGAACAAGGTATATGTCTCCATTTATAAAGAGCTTATTTTATTTCTCTCAGAAGAACTTTGTAGTTTTCACTATAGAGATCTTGCACGTATTTTGATAGAATTATTCCTAGGTATTATACTACTACTATTTTATGTTTGACCTATTGTAAATGGTATTATTTTTAAATTTTTATTTTCCAATTGTTTGTTGCTAACATTTAGAAATACAACTGATTTTTGTATATTGACCTTGTCCATATAGTCTTTAAATTATTCTGTCTTGGGTATCTAATTACTCCCCTCTAGTCAAATCCAAAGGGTATTTTCCAGTTTACTTTTACTTGACTTTTAGCAAAACTGCACACTTTTTAGCCTTAAGAATTGTTCTCTTTCCTTGCCTTCTCTGATACCAGCCTTTCCTTTTTCTTTTCCCTCTCTGAATGTTCTTTCTGTCTCCATAAGGCTTATTATCCTCTGTCAAACAAACAGGTGAACTGAACAATGTTAAAATAGGCAAGGATGGTCTTTAAAGGATTATAGTAAGTTAGGGGAAAGGAGGAAATAGATACCACAATGGTGATGGGGGAAATGGGTCAGAGCTCCTTCTCCACTGAGACAAGGAACTGAGAGCTTTTTAAAAGGAAGTTAGGTGGACTGACCACTGGGATGGTTGAGTGATTTACTAAGGCTGTGGTTAAGACTATTTTGATTAGAATGTTTTCTTTTCTTATGATAAAGTGACATGGATCCTGGAGGTGGGGGTGGAGATGAAGGTTAGGCTGAATGAAAAGCCTATTCTAAAATTATTTAAACAGCATATCATTAAGTCCATCTTGGTCAGTTGTTTACAGTAAGCCTTCTCCAGAACACACCAAAGAATGAGAGATTTCTTTAACAAAGGGCTTGGGTAAAATTCAACTTTGTTATCTCCTACTTTGCCATTAAACATTGGAGGTTTTCAGGATTTGATCCTGGATCTCTTCTCTCATTCTATACTTTGCATAAGCTATTCCTTTCACATCTAGAGATTTAACCAACTTTAAAAAGATAGAAATTCCCTTCTCTTTCAGTAATAGTCTAGCTGGTCCAAGGCTGATGGAATGCTTTTCTTCATAAATCGTCCATTATCTAGTTTCCTTCAGTTTTGTTCCTTAAACATTCCCTTAGGCAAAGGCTGTAACTTGGAGTCCACTGTATTAGTTTTCTTATTGTCATAACAAATTACCACTAATTTAGCTGCTTAAACAACACTTACTTATTATCTTACAGTTATGTGGGTCAGAAGTCTGGGCACAGTGTAGCCTAGCAGGTCTCTCTGCTTAGGATCTCACAAAGATTGAAATCAAGGGGTTGGCAGGATTGTGTTCCTTTCTGGAGACTATAGGAAAGAGTTCACTGTCAAACTCACTTGTGTTGTTGGCAGAATGTACTTCCTTCTTATGCTTTCCACGTGGTCCCCTCTGTCTTCAAGTCAGCAAAGGCATGTAGAGCCCTTCTCATGTTTGAATCTCTCTGACTTCCCCTCTCTCCTGAATGTCTCTGACACTTCTCCTGTCTTCCTCTTCTGCTTTTAAAGGGTCATGTGATTATACCCACTCCTCACTCATCAACATGGTTAGGTTCCAAAGACCAGGTCATTATGTCAAAATCAGTGTTACGTGAAAATAGTGAATAATTATATCAGATCACAAAATAGGATGACTACATGATTACATAACTTCTAGATTACATCATTACATACCTGCCAAACCACTGAGAATCATGGCCCAGCCAAGTTGACACATAAGCCTAACCATCATAGGCAGCATTACTGTCTCGCCTCACAACTCAACATTCATTACTACCAGGTGTATGTCATTAATGTGCAAGATATTAAGATAGTAGATTTTTTACTATTGTGGTGAATACAAAATGTTGGATAACGAGATAGTCGATAAGTGAGGAGTAAGTGTACGTTGGGCCCATCTGCTGTATAACCTAGGATTATCTCCCTATTTTAAGGTCATCTGATTAGTAACCTTAATTACATATTCAGAGTTCCTCTTGCATATAATAACATAATCAGAGGGGTAACAGCAGGGGGCAGAATTCATGGGGGCCAAAATTATGCCCATCACATCCATAGATAGTTAGGAGTGCCATGAATTTGGAGGGCAAAACAATGATCTCTATAACTAAAATGTACCAAACCAAAAAAACCTGATGCTGTCGAATCGATTCCAACTCATAACAACTCTATATGACAGAGTAGAATTGCCCCATAGGGTTTCCAAGGAAAGGTTAGTGGGTTTGAACTGCTGACCTTTTGGTTAACAGCCAAGCTCTTAACAACCGAGCAAATTTCCTTTGATTATGAAAGTTGGCAACAAAACTACAGTAGTAATAGCAATATTAGCATTAATTTTGTGACCATCAAAATCACAAGTATTTTCATATTACATTATGGTTAATGAAGATAGTCTTGAAATATCATTTATGTTTATCACTTTCAAAATCATGTCATAGAGTCAAATATTGTATGAGACCATTACTTTAAAAACTCATGAAAAGGTTTACGCCCAAAAAGAAACAATCTTTGATGGTTACAAGGGAGGAAAGGGGAGGGGGTGGGAAAACAGTAAATAAGACAATAGATAAGTGGTAACTTTGATAAAGGGTAAGACAATACACAATTCTGGGGAAGTCAGCACAACTTGTACAAGGCAAGGTCATGGAAGCTCCATAGACACAATCAAACTCCCTGAGGGACCAAATTGCTGGGCTGAGGTCTGTGGGGATCATGGTCTCGGGGAACATCTAGCTCAATTGGCATAACACAGTTTATAAAGAAAGTATTCTACATTCTGCTTTGGTGAGTAGCATCTGGGGTCTTCAAAGCCTGTGTGTGACCATTTAAGATATCTAGATACTTAATGAAGTAAGTGCTTCAAGTCCTCTTCACTTTCAGCAAGCAAGGATGTGTAAGCTATTTAAAATAAAATCAAGAGATTTATTGAGAGAAAAGGCAACTCGAGCTAGTAGACACTGCCTCCCATGAAGTGAAAAGTCAGAGCTCCACAATCCTGGAGTCACATAGCCATATTTATGCAGTAAAACCAGAAACTTTAAGGAGCGATATTTTGATTGGTGCTTGATGAGGTGAAGTCGTCAAGGGCGGGCTATCTGAAAGGAGGCCTTTTGCTACGATTGGTTTGCAGAATATGTGTGGGCCACAGGGATTGGATGCACTACATAATTGCAGAAGTACTACTTGTAAAGGGGTCACAAGGTGGTCACAAGCTGCTTACATGATGAATTTTCTGAGAACAAATAGCAGAACATTTTATACAATGGGTTTAATTTTAAGAGTGAATAGTAAAGATTAGCTTGCTTAAGGGAAAGTTCTCTTGAGAACGTGTTACGTGATGGTTTTGCTAACTCCGTCCCCTCCCTTGGTGCCACGAGACATACTGTGATATTCAGTAGCCACCTCAGGCTGGGTTTTCTAGAGAAACAAAACCAGTAAAGTGTATAAATATATATAGAGAGAGAGATTTATATCTGGGAAATGGCTCACGAGGTTGCAGAGACTGGAAAGTCCCAAGTCTGTGGATCAGACTGTAGGCTTCTCCTGTCTCATAGGCTGTGGAGGCTGATGAATCCCAAGACAGGTGGGCAAGATGGCAGGTAAGGTGCTAGCTTAAGTCCCAAAAACCAGAGGTCAGATGAACAGGAGCCAGCTACAGGATCCAGAGTGAGCAAAAGCCTACAAGCCTTGCCAGAAAGTCTACTTATATTGGATGCAGACTACACCCCCCCAAGGAAACTCCCTTTAAACTGATTGGGTACTGACAGCAGATCCCATCATGGAGGTAATCACATTATATCAGATTTCATTACGGAAATGATTACATCATTATACGACTGCCAAGCTACATCATAGCTGCCAAGCCACTGAGAATCATGGCCCACTCAAGTTGACACATAACCTTAATGATAGCTGTAGCCTAGCTATGAAGAAATACATTTCCTTGGCTACACGATTAAGTTTATAAAAAGGTTAACTGTTGCTAATGAAAAAAGCAGAACAAGCAAAATAGAGTCTTAAAGACACCACATGGAGTTGGGCTTAAACCTGAGCCAGACCACTTCGGAAGTACCAGGCACCGTAATTTTAAAATCCCTTATACAATTGTTATTAGATCTGCTGCTAGAATGTATTTATTGTGTTTACAAAGAAATGCATATTACCATATCACACATTTTAAAAAATATATTTTGATTACTTTCAAATTGAATTAACTTCCTTTGTAATTTATGTATTTTATTTTATGCATTCAGTAACTTTATTCTAAGGCATGGTATCTGGGATTTACTAAACTACCAAAGAGATCCTTAGCACAAAACAGACAAGAATTCCTGAGCTTGGGAGTTATTTTCCTTTTCATAGTTGAAATTAAGTTATCGTCATTTTTACATTTCAATTCAAGAGAATGGAGAAAGATGGAAAAATTTCAGAGAAAGCCGTTTCCTTAGGCAAAATTGCATACGACTTTTCTGGTCATATTTCATTGGTGAGAACTGACACACGGCAATGCCTAGCTACAAGGGAGGCTGGTGAATGTACTCTCCAGTTGACTGAGCTTGTACCCAGCTAAATCTTGCAAAGAAGGGGAACCAGGTTTTAAGGGATAACCAAGAAAAGAAAAAGAAAGCCAAGGACTTCATTTACAACTTAAATAAATCTTAAATAATAGGCATCTTTTGTAAACCAATATGAATTGTATAGACATGCTGATGATGTCATGCAATTTTTCTAAAACATATTTTATAAGCTTTGGAGTTAACAGAAGCTTTGAGATGAAGTATTCTCTTTAAAGATTGAGATAGAAAGAGTAGTCAAAGTAATTGAACCCATCTCAGAGATTCTTTGCTTTTGAATGTTGAGAAACAGAGAGAGGACCTGCAATTTATGATAAGCGACATAGCGTAGACCAATCTACTCTTTTTCTTGGGGGGGAGGGGGTCCGACCTAATAAACTGGATAATGTAAGGAAAAATCCAAGTTGAAAATAAGAGAAGAGGCTCCCTACCTCACCTGTTCTTTCAGAATTCACTTTAACTTGTGATTGTAAATTCTTTGTCTCTTCGAAAAAGAAAACCTGTAAAAACCAGAACCCGTATAAGGCAGAAACCTGTGAGAGAAGTGATTTAGAAAATAATATTGGAATCATTATTCCCTGTCCTTGAGCATAGAGAACGTGAGCCAGCTGAAGCTGGGCCCACAAGGTCTTAAAAGGACACATCAACTGGGCCCTGAGATAAAGACAATAGGTGGGACAATCTTAGAAATTATCTTTTAGGGAACTTTTTTTTTTATAATTTTTATTGTGCTTTAAGTGAAAGTTTACAAATCAAGTCAGTCTGTCACATATAAGCTTATATACACCTTACTACATATTCCCATTTACTCTCCCCCCTTTTTTTTTTAATGAGTAGGCCAGCTCCCTCCTTCCAGTCTCTCCTTTCGTGACCATTTTACCAGTTTCTAACCCTCTCTATCCTCCCATCTCCCCTCCAGACAGGAGATGCCAACACAGTCTCAAGTGTCCACCTGATACAAGTAGCTCACTCTTCATCAGTATCTCTCTCCAACCCATTGTCCAGTCCCTTCCATGTCTGATGAGTTGTCTTCGGGAATGGTTCCTGTCCTGGGCCAGCAGAAGGTTTGGCGACCATGACTGCCAGGATTCTTCTGGTCTCAGTCAGACCATTAAGTTAGGGAACTTTTCAAATAAAGCCAGTCAAACAGAAGACTTTCCACTCTTATTTCTTTCCATTAACATATAGTGAATAGAAATTTGTTAGACCAGTCAAGACCCTCCTGAATGTCCGTTACTGAAGCCTGGACCAATGATCGTTAAGAAAGACAATTCAAAATGCAGGATCACAGTTTCTAGCCAGTCTGTGAAAAGGTGAAGCTTTCGATGGTTTTGCCTATTTGTAATATCAATACATACTGATGACTCTGTAACCTTCCTTGGACTCCGGCAGACATGGCTATGGCAGCATGCTTGTCCATTTTCCCATTCTTGCTTACTCTGTAATATTTTCTTGGACTTGGACAGACATGGCTCTAGCAACATGCTTGTCCACTTCCTACTTTTGTCTTTTTGAATACAGGCTGAATAAAACTTTCTTTTTGCTTTACTAAACTTTGTGATTTTTTTCCTTTACAACAGAAGGAAAACTCAAATATTTTCCACTAATAGAGAGCTATAGAAAAATGGTGAGGCACAAAACTTGCCAGAGCTGGAAAAACAAGGCAGTCCCATCAAGTTCTGCCTCTCATAGGTTTCACTGAACATCTACAATGTCTCCTTTAGGGTCTGGCTGCCATCTCTTTGAAGTGTTTGTTGTTGACTATCTCAAGTCAGTTCCGACTCATAGTGACATTTTGTACAACAGAAAATGTAACCTCAGGTAACAAAACCAAAACCTGTTGCTGCTGAGTCGCTTCTTACTCATAACAACCATATAGGACAGAGTAGAACTGTCCCACAGTTTCCAAAGAGTGGCTGGTGGATTTGAACTGCCGACCTTCTGGTTAGTAGCTGTAACTCACCATAGCTCTTAACTACTGTGCAATCAGGGCTCCCAATTTCTACCTTCTCCCTGGAAGGAGATTAGCATAAACTCAGGTGGCTCAGCCCTATTTCCTGCCAAGAAGATTAGAAAATTAACAATTATCTTAAAGCATGAATGTGTTGGGTTGTATCCCCTTATCTATATAAAGGTTAAGATTTCTTTCTATTTTTGCAATCTCTTTAGCAGATTGCCTGTGATGCATCACATTTTGGTTGAATGCTTATTCAACAATAAAACCTTGCTTTCTCTTCTATTTCTGTGGAGAGGTGTTTTGGGTTAGAAGTAGATTTCAATTTTAGTAATTTTCCCCCAACAAGTTTCTTTGCTTGGCACACTGGGTTGTAAGTATCTTAAAGAGAAAGGCAACATAAAGCCCAGTCCCTGAGTAATCATACCTTCAGGTTTATGAGATTGTTCTCCCTTTACAAGCCTCCTTGCTGGTCACCTTTAAGGCTACTGTCTTAGTCATCTAGTGCTGCTATAACAGAAATACCGCAAGTGGATGGCTTTAACAAAGAGAAATTTATTTCGTCACAGTAAAGTAGGCTAAAAGTCCAAAATCAGGGCAATGGCTCCAGGGGAAGGCTTTCTCTCACTGTCCGCTCTGGAGGAAGGTCTTCGTCCTTAATCTTCCCCTGGTCAAGGAGCTTCTCAGGCGCGGTGACCTCGGGTCCAGTGGATGCACTCTGCTTCTGGTGCTTCTTTCTTGGTGGTATGAGGTCTCCAAGTCTATGCTTGCTTCCCTTTCCTTTTATCTCTTGAGAGATAAAAGGTGGTGCGGGCCACACCCCAGGGAAAAATCCCTTTATATTGGATCAGGGATGTGGCCTGAGCAAAGGTGTTACATCCCACCCTAATCCTCTTTAACCATAGGCAGAGATTATGACTTATAATACATAGGAAAAATCACAAAATGGGGGACAACCATACATGGCCTAATCAAGTTGACACATATTTTGGGAGGACACAATTCAATCCATTACAGCTATTATATTAAAAAATGTTGGTTGTAGATTAGGATTGGTGGAAATACCAGATACTTCTGAAAAAAATCAAACAAGCTTTAACTATCTAAAGGATAAGGAAGAAGTCAGCACAATTGCAGAGAAGAGAAATGGGCAATATCATCCCAAATAGAGATGTAGTTTCCTGGTCATTAAACTTTCCTGGGCATTGAGCCCTCCTTAGGCTGTATAAGAATGGGGTCTTTATCAGACATTCTAGAACAAAACTCCCTCTCCCTTGGGTTCATTTCTGCTGATCTGCATGACTACGTGCTGAAAAACCCTTTTCTGAGGCAAGAAAACAAAAAACCCAAATCCATTACCATCAAGTCGATTCTGATTCATAGAGACTCTTTAGGACAGAGTAGAGCTATCCCATAGGGTTTCCAAGTCTGAAATCTTTACAGAAGCAGGCTGCCACATCTTTCTCCTATGGAGCAGTTGGTGGGTTCAAACTCCTGAGCTTTCTTGGTTAGCAGCCGAGCACTTAACAAATTGCACCACCAGGGCTCCTCTGAGGCAAGTACATCACATCAATCTGGAAATTTTACAATATACAACATGACTATAGGGGCAGTTGCCAATCTGGCACAAAGGGTCCTTGTCTTTTTCTAAGTAAGAATACACACAAAAGACAAACTTTAACTTCAGCAAGCTTTATTTTGCTTAAGTCAAGCAAAAGAAGTCAGCGGGGATGTGGAGAGCAGGCTCCCTGGAAACAAATGTAGAAGTAAACAACATGTGAAGAAAGGAGATAAAAAGATGATGCAACCTAGAGGAGAAAAACAACCTTATCAACAGAAGACACCGGGACCAACTAAGTCGTAAACAAGGACTTATCAACACCAACCAAACGGGCTCAAAGAGCTCCAACATGTGTAAAAGAAGGGACACTAAGACTCAACTTTGCTCAGAGCCAATTCAGAGCCACTCTCGGTCATACGCTGAGGACTAGGGTCCAGCAGATTGAGAAGCAGTGGGCTGCAGCAGCTTGCCCGGGCTTACTCTCAGCCTGCTTCTAGCCCAAGACATGTTGCTCTTGTAGTCATAACCAGAGCCAACTCAGTCATACATTGTAGACTGGGAAGCAGTGGGCTGTGGCAGCTTGCCTGGACTTACTCCCAAGTCCTAGAGACATTTTTTATCTTGGTCATATGTTGAGGACTAGGGCCCAGGAGGTCAGGAAGCAGTGGTCTGCGGCAGCTTGCCTGGGCTTACTCTCGACCTTCCTCCTAGTCTAAAACATGTTTCTTGTTGCTCTGCTATCTCAGTCATATGTTGAGGGTCGAGACTCAGTGAGCTAGGAAGCAGTGGGCTGCAGCAACTTGTCCAGGCTTACTCTTAGTTCACTCCCGACCCAATACACATTGCCTTGGCCATACGTTGAGAGCTAAGGGATAGTAAGTCCTTGTGCTCCAGAGACGTGATAGAGATCCACGAGAGATTCTTGAGGACTGAGGCCTATTTGACATCTGAGCCACCGATGACAACGTGGTCAAGAGTTGGCCTGGACCAGAAAACAACAATGCTCAAACACCGCCCTCATTTGCTATAAGCTTGCTTGCTTGCTTTCCCTCTCCTTTCCCCTGGTGAATTGAGATCTCTGGCATGCAGGTTAGCCAAGAACCTGTATGCCTATAATATTAATAACTAATAAAGACATTGCAGGAAGACACAAATCATTTGGAGTAGTCATTGCGACCCCCTCCTCATGACAGGGGATCTAAGCCTCTTCAAAGGACTGACTCAAAAAGGGAAGAAAGGCTAGGGCTTATATGGGTTCGGTGGATACAATAGAGTAATGAATACTTAGTGGGCTTTTTTCAAGGGCTGGGCGCTTCTCAGAATGGCGGTGCATGTTAATTAGGTTGCTTGTACATCTGGAATCCAAGATGGAACCTGCTGATATTCAAGGTGGAGTCCTCTCGGCAGCCCTTGGCATCACTTATTATGGGATATAGCACAAGCGCACTGATTTTTGTCACTACATCACCACCTTCAGAGGGCTAAGGAAGGTTAAACAGCTGTCACACTTTGTTCTTCGGCACATGCAGGAGCCTGTAAAGGTGGAAGGGACTAGAAAAACACTAAGAAGGAGATAGTAATTCACCAGTTGTTTCAGCCTTATCTCATGTTGACAGGGTGTGGTTCCTGTTTACCCAATTTCTAGATGGTAATCTTTTAACGGCTCTTTTGTTCCACCAGCACAGTTAGCTGTATCTATCTTAACCTGACAAATCTGGCATAGTTCAGTTGGAACACATCCCTGAATTCAGTGCTGTGAAATCAGAAAAGGGTTAATTTCCTGACTTGTCCAGGAGATGGGCAACAAACTCTGAGGCAATAGGGTTCACCTTGCAGATTTCTTTAATGCCCTTTTAAAGAAGACAAGAAGAGATGCAGAGGTGGGGCCAAGTTGGCTGACTAGGTAGAAGCTATAGCGGATCCCTCTTGCAACAAAGACTCGGAAAAACAAGGGAATTGATGGCATACATGACAATCTACGAACCCTGACCATCAAACACAGAACTAAAGAGTTGACCTGAGTGACGGGGGAGCGAAAAGTGTGCCCTGAAGCAGCAACCATTTCTGGAACCGGTGTACCGCGCCAGAGCCTTCAGCCCTCGCGGTTCCCTGGTGCCAGAGAGGTGGGGCTGATTGCAGCTTACTGAGACGGGGCAAGCATAGGACACAGCCCTAAACCCTAACACCCTGGAGTAACCTTGGTAGAGACTCAGCCAGTGCAAACAGGCTGCACACTGACGTGGCTGGCAAGAGAATGAGCAACCATGGGGAAGCAGCGACCATTTTCGGAGTCTGGAGCCAGCATCCCAGTCAGAAAACCTTGGCGCCAGGCTTCGGACTAAGCGCAGAGGAGCTAAGCATAGCTTCCTGAGATGGCGCAAGCACGGGACACAGCTCTAGCCCCCTGAAGTAACCTCGGTGGAAACCCAGCCAGCGCACGCAGACTATACAATGACACGGCTGACGGGAGGAGAAATCACCAGGAAGCAGCAACTGGTTTTGGAACCTGGAGTGCAGCATCCCAGATGGAAAACCCTGGCGCTGGGCTTTGGACTAGGAGCAGAGGAGCTGATCAGGGCTTCCTGAGACTGCGCCAGCATGGGACCAGGCCAGACCCTTGGGGGCAATCTTGACTTAGCCAGCACACAGGCTACACACCCCTCTGTAATCTCAGATAAAACAGACATCGGCAAGTAAGATAAGTAACTTTGTCCATATTGCCCTGCGCTACTCTCTCCTATCTATCTGATCCCTCCCCTCCCTGCCCCAGGCAGCTTCATAAACTTTGGAATTTCCTGGGCCAGGGAGTGAAGTGCTCTGCTGGGGTTTTTTTTGTTTTGTTTTTTTTCCTAACCCATTCTCCTGGCCTGAAAAAAGCAGCAACTAACAACCCAGGGGGGAAAAATCCTTCCCTGACTTCCCTAAACTGGAATAAAAATACAGAACCAGCTCCAGCCAAGGATATGAGATCTACAGTCTTTGGCTTTCATCCCTACAGGGGACAAGGTGGCTATTATAATGTAAAGGCAATTCTGATAGAGATCTGACTGTAAATGTTTTAGCAGAGCAGTGGAAAGATAAGTTTTCAAGGTCTTATACCTCTCTACCTATTAAACAGAACCCTCACTGATCCACAGCAGGGAACTAAGGGCTGAAGCTCCACCCAAACCACCTAGCCACCTGCTAAAATGGTCTGAGGATAGTGACGCCTACCAATCTTTAGAGGTACAAGCATTGGGTGCCTAAGGTACAGCTGCAGAGCCCACCCACCAAAGGTCTCTAGGACTAGAGACACTGGCACGTGGGGGAACGCTGTCAGCATCCTGCCCTCCTTAGAGTGTGACCCCCTGCTGCTACTAGAATCTGGTGCGCACAACTATCACCACTACTCCTCTAAGTTAATAGGTGACAATCTATGCCACACACTTGGTGACCCAAAATCAGAACACCTAAGCTGATTCTATTCAAGAATAGTGAATGGACTCTTAGGCTTATACATCTGGTAACAGCTCAAACCAGCTCGTAATAGTACATAAGTGATTCAAAGGCTACAACAATCAAGACAGCACAATCTAGCAGCCCATTTGGATATACTGAAACAAAACAAAACAAGAAGATAAGACTTAGTGAGAAAATATAAAATAAATCATCACAATATTTTATAGATGGCTCAGAAACAGCAGTCAATATCAAATCACATAAAGAAGCAGACCATGATTGCCTCTACAAATCCACAAATTAAAGAATCAAAATCTTTCCCAAATGAAGATACAATCCTGGAATTGCCAGACGCAGAATATAAAAAACTAGTATACAGAATGCTTCAAGACATCAGGGATGACCTCAGAAGTGAAATAAGGCAATCTACAGAAAAAGCCAAGCAACACACTGATAAAGCAGTTGAAGAACTCAAAAAGATTATTCAAGAACATAGTGGAAAAATTAATAAGCTGCAAGAATCCATAGAGAGACAGCATTCAGAGATCCAAAAATTAACAGTAAAATTACAGAATTAGACAACTCGACAGGAAGCCAGAGGAGCAGAATCAAGGAATTGGAATGCAGAGTGGGGGAATTCTAGAAGGCAATTGACACCAATATAGTTGAAGGAAAATCAGATAAAATAATTAAAAAAAATGAAGAAACCCTAAGAATCATGTGGGACTCTATCAAGAAGAATAACTTGCTTGTGATTGGAGTTCCAGACCAAGGAGGGATAACAGAAAATACAGAGAGAATAGTTGAAGATCTGTTGGCAGAAAACTTCCCTGGCATCATGAAAGACGAAAGGATATCTATCCAAGATGCTCATTGAACCCCATACAAAACTGATCCAAAAATAAAATCACCAAGGCATATTATCATCAAACTTGCCAAAACCAAAGATAAAGAGAAAATTTTAAAAGCAGCCAGGGATAAAAGAAAAGTCACCTACAAAGGATAATCAATAAGAATAAGTTCAGACTACTCAGCAGAAACCACGCAGGCAAGAAGGCAATGGGATGACATATACGGAGCACTGAAGCAGAAAAACTGCCAGCCAAGGATCATATATCCAGCAAAACTCTCTCTCAAATATGAAGGCGAAATTAAAACATTTGCAGATAAACACAAGCTTAGAGAATTTGCAAAAACCAAACCAAAGCTACAAGAATTACTAAAGGAAATTCTTTGGTCAGAATATCAATAATATCAGATACCAACACAACACAAGGTCGCAGAACAGAACATCCTGATATCAACTCAAATAGGGAAATCACAAAAACAAAATAAGATTAATTTAAAAAAGAAAAAAATGCTCAAACAGGAATTATTGAAGTCATTATGCAAAAGATTACAATAATCAAAAAAGAGGGACTAAATACAGGAGGCATAGATCTTCCATATGGAGAGGAAAACAAGGCAATATAGAATGATACAAATTAGGTTTTTACTTAGAAAAATAGGGGTAAATATTGAGGCAACCACAAAGAGGTCTAACAATTCCATATTTCAAAATAAAAACCAAGAAAAACATAATGACTCAGGAAAAACAAATTCAACTACTATGAAAATGAGGAACACACAATTTAGAAAGAAAAACTTCTCGGCACAAAAAAGTAAGTGGAAAAATGAAATTGTCAACAACACACACAAAGGCATCAAAATGACAACACTAAACTCATATTTATCTATAATTATGCTGAATGTAAATGGACTAAATGCACCAATGAAGAGACAGAGAGTCTCAGACTGGATAAAGAAACACGATCCGTCTATATGCTGCCTACAAGAGACACACCTTAGACTTAAAGACACAAACTAAAACTCAAAGGATGGAAAAAATATATCAAGCAAACAACAATCAAAAAAGAGCAGGAGTGGCAATAGTAATTTCTGACAAAATAGACTTTAAACTTAAATCCACCACAAGGGATAAAGAAGGACACTACATAACAATTAAAGAGACAATTTACCACGAAGATATAACCATAATAAATATTTATGCACCCAATGACAGAGCCACAAGATACATAAAACAAACTTTAACAGAATTGAAAAGTGAGATAGACAGCTCCACAATTGTAGTAGGAGACTTCAACACACCACTTTCGGAGAAGGATAGGACTTCCAGTAAGAAGCTCAATAGAGACACGGAAGATCTAATTGCTACAATCAACCAACTTGACCTCAAAGACTTATACAGAACACTCAGCCCACCAGCTGCGAAGTATACTTTTTTCCTAGTGCACACAGAACATTCTCTAGAATAGATCACATATTAGGTCATAAAACAAACCTTTGCAGAAACCAAAACATCGAAATATTACAAAGCATCTTCTCAGACCATAAGGCCATAAAAGTGGAAATCAATAACAGAAAAATCAGGGAAAAGAAATCAAACACTTGGAAACCGAACAATACCCTGCTCAAAAAAGACTGGGTTATAGAAGACATTAAGGAGGGAATAAAGAAATTCATAGAATGCAATGAGAATGAAAACACTTCCTACCAAAACCTCCAGGACACAGCAAAAGCAGTGCTCAGAGGTCAATTTATATCGATAAATGCACACATACATAAAGAATAAAGAGCCAAAATCAGAGAACTGTCCCTACAACTTGAACAAATAGAAAGCGAGCAACAAAAGAATCCATCAGGCACCAGAAGAAAACAAATAATAAAAATTAGAGCAGAATTAAATGAATTAGAGAACAGAAAAACAATTGAAAGAATTAACAAAGCCAAAAGCTGGTTCTTTGAAAAAATTAACAAAATTGATACCATTGGCCAGACTGACCAAAGAAATACAGGAAAGGAAACAAATAACCCGAATAAGAAATGAGATGGGCCCTATCACAACAGACCCAACTGAAATTAAAAGAATCATATCAGATTACTATGAAAAATTATACTCTAACAAATTTGAAAACCTAGAAGAAATGGATGAATTCCTAGAAACACACTACCTACCTAGTTAAACTAACACAATCAGAAGTAGAACAACTAAATAGACCCATAACAAAAAAAGAGATTCAAAAACTCCCAACAAAAAAAAGCCCTGGCCCGGACGGCTTCACTGCAGAGTTCTACCAAACTTTCAGAGAAGAGTTAACACCACTACTACGAAAGGTATTTCAAAGCATAGAAAAGGAAGGAATACTACCTAACTCATTCTATGAAGCCAACATATTCCTGATACCAAAACCAGATAAAGACACCACCAAAAAAAAAAAAAACAGAAAATTACAGACCTATATCCCTCATGAACATAGATGCAAAAATCCTCAACAAAATTCTAGCTAATAGAACTCAACAACATATCAAAAAAATAATCCAAGGTTGATTCAATATAAGAAAAACAATTAATGTAATCCACCATATAAATAAAACAAAAGACAAAAACCACATGATCTTATCAACTGATGCAGGAAAGGCATTTGACAAAGTCCAACACCCATTCATGATAAAAACTCTCAGCAAAATAGGAATAGAAGGAAAATTCCTCACTATAATAAAGGGCATTTATACAAAGCCAACGGCCAACATCATCCTAAATGGAGAGAGCCTGAAAGCATTCCCCTTGAGAACGGGAACCAGACAAGGATGCCCTTTATCACCGCTCTTATTCAACATTGTGTTGGAGGTGCTAGCCAGAGCAATTAGACTAGATAAAGAAATAAAGGGCATCCGGATTGGCAAGGAAGAAGTAAAATTATCTCTATTGGCAGATGACATGATCTTATATACAGAAAACCCTAAGGAATCCTCCAGAAAACTACTGAAACTAATAGAAGAGTTCGGCAGAGTTTCAGGTGACAACATAAACATACAAAAATCAGTTCGATTCCTCTACATCAACAGAAGGAACGTCAAAGAGGAAATAGCCAAATCAATACCATTCACAGTAGCCCCCAAGAAGATAACATACTTAGGAATAAATCTTACCAAAGATGTAAAAGACCTATACAAAGAAAACTACAAGGTACTACTGCAAGAAACTAAAAAGGACCTACATAAGTGGAAAAACATACCCTGCTCACAGATAGGAAGACTTAACATAGTAAAAATGTCTATTCTATCAAAAGCCATCTATATATACAATGCACTTTCAATCCAAATTCCAATGACATTTTTTAATGTGATGGAGAAACAAATCACCAACTTCATATGGAAGGGAAAGAAGCCCGGGATAAGTAAAGCATTACTGAAAAAGAAGAACAAAGTGGGAGGCCTCACTTCACCTGATTTTAGAACATATTATACAGCCACAGTAGTCAAAACAGCCTGGTACTAGTACGACAACAGGCACATAGACCAATGGAACAGAATTGAGAACACAGATATAAACCCATTCAGATATGAGCAGCTGATATTTTCAAAGGCCCAGTGTCAGTTAAATGGGGAAAAAACAGTCTTTTTAGCAAACGGTGCTGGCATAACTGGATATCCATCTGCAAAAAAATGAAACAGGACCCATACCTCACACCATGCGCAAAAACTAACTCCAAATGGATCAAAGACCTAAACATAAATACTAAAGCGATAAATATCATGGAAGAAAAAATAGGGACAACCTTAGGAGCCCTAATACAAGGCATAAAGAGAACACAAAACATTACTAAAAATGACAAAGAGAAACCAGATAACTGGGAGCTCCTAAAAATCAAACACCTATGCTCATCTAAAGACTTCACCAAAAGAGTAAAAATACCACCTACAGGCTGGGAAAAAATTTTTAGCTATGACATCTCCGACCAGTGCCTGATCTCTAAAATCTATATGATTCTGTTAAAACTCAACCACAAAAAGACAAACAACCCAATTAAAAATTGGGCAAAGGATATGAACACACACTTCACTAAAGAAGATATTCAGGCAGCTAACAGATACATGAGGAAATGCTCTCAATCATTAGCCATTAGAGAAATGCAGATTAAAACTACGATGAGATTCCATCTAACTCCAACAAGGCTGGCATTAATCCAAA
Source organism: Elephas maximus indicus (assembly GCF_024166365.1). NCBI lineage: Eukaryota > Metazoa > Chordata > Mammalia > Proboscidea > Elephantidae > Elephas > Elephas maximus. The sequence goes on from NC_064822.1 coordinate 90,442,221, forward strand.
AAATAAATGTTGGAGAGGCTGTGGAGATATTGGAACACTTATACACTGCTGGTGGGAATGTAAAATGGTACAATCACTTTGGAAATCAATCTGGTGTTTCCTTAAAAAGCTAGAAATAGAACTACCATATGACCCAGCAATCCCACTCCTTGGAATATATCCTAGAGAAATAAGAGCCTTTACAGGAACAGATACATGCACACCCATGTTTATTGCAGCACTATTTACAATTTTTTTTTATTTACAACAGCAAAAAGCTGGAAGCAACCAAGGTGTCCATCGATGGACGAGTGGATAAATAAATTATGGTATAGTCACAGAATGGAATACTACGCATCGATAAAGAACAGTGTTGAATCTGTGAAACATTTCATAACATGGAGGAACCTGGAAGGTATTATGCTGAGTGAAATTAGTCAGATGCAAAAGGACAAATATTGTATAAGACCACTATTATAAGATCTTGAGAAATAGTTTAAACTGAGAAGAACACATTCTTTTGTGGTTACAAGAGGAGGGAGGGAGGGTGGGATAGGGTTATTTACTGATTACATAGTACATAAGAACTACTTTAGGTGAAGGGAAGGACAATACTCAATACAGGGGAGGTCGGCACAACTGGACTGGACCAAAAGCAAAGAAGTTTCCTGAATAAACTGAATACTTCGAAGGTCAGTGGAGCAAGGGCGGGGGTTTGGGGACTATGGCTTCAGGGGACTTCTAAGTCAATTGGCAAAATTAATTTTATTAAGAAAACATTCTGCATCCCAATTTGAAGTGTGGCGTCTGGGGTCTTAAATGCTAACAAGCAGCCATCTAAGATGCATCAATTGGTCTCGACCCACCTGGATCAAAGGAGAATGAAGAACACCAAGGTCACAAGGTAATTATGAGCCCAAGAGACAGAAAGGGCCACATGAACTAGAGACTACATCATCCTGAGACCAGAAGAGCTAGATGGTGCCTGGCCACAACTTATGACCGCCCTGACAGGGAGCACAACAGAGAACCCCTGAAGGAGCAGGAGATCAGTGGGATGCAGACCCCAAATTCTCATAAGACCAGACTTAATGGTCTGACTGAGACTAGAAGGACCCTGGTGGTCATGGCCCCCAGACCTTCTGTTGGCCCAGGACAGGAACCATTCCTGAAGGCAACTCTTCACACATGGATTGGACTGGACAATGCGTTGGAGAGGGATGCTGGTGAGGAGTGAGCTTCTTGGATCAGGTGGACACTTGAGACTATATTGGCATCTACTGCCTGGAGGGGAGATGAGAGGGTGGAGGGGATTAGAAGCTGGCAAAATGGACATGGAAAGAGAGAGTGGGCTGTGTCATTAGGGGGAGAGTAATTGGGAGTGTGTAGCAAGGCGTATATGGGTTTTTGTGTGAGAGACTGACTTGATTTGTAAACTTTCACTTACAGCACAATAAAAACTATTAAAAAAAAAAAAAAAGACCAGACTTAATAGTCTAAGACTAGAAGAATCCCGGCGGTCATGGTCCCCAAACCTTCCATTGGCCCAGGACAGGAACCACTCCCGATGCCAACTCAGCAGACATGGATTGGACTGGACAATGGGTTGGAGAGAGATGCTGATGAGGAGTGAGCTACTTGCATCAAGTGGACACTTGAGACTATGTTGGCATCTCCTCTCTGGAGAAGAGATGGGAGGGTAGAGGGGGTTAGAAACTGGCAAAATGGCCATGAAAGGAGAGATTGGAAGGAGGGAGCGGGCTGACTCATTAGGGGGAGGGTAAGTGGGAGTATGTAGTAAGGTGTGTATAAGTTTATATGTGAGACTGACTTGATTTGTAAACTTTCACTTAAACCACAAAAATTATTTAAAAAAAAAAAGAAGAGATGCATATTTTATTCTATATTTCTCCTCCAAGAGGAGACCAAAACTCTCTGATTTTACACTTTTGTCCTTAAAACCTGTTGTAGGGTAAAAAAATCACCAAGTTTAGTAAAGCAAGAAGAAAGTTTTATTCATCATATATTTAAAAAGGCACAAGTGGGAAGCAGCAAGCATGCTGCCAGAGCCATGCCTGCCCAAGTCCAAGAAAATATTACAGAACAGACAAAAGTCAGAAAATGGACAAGCATGCTGCCACAGTCATGTCTGCCCAAGTCTAAGAAATATTACAGAATAAGCAAAAGTGGGAAAGTTGACAAGCACGCTGCCACAGCCATATCTGTCCAAGTCTAACAAATGTTACAGAATAGGCAAGAATGGGAAAACAGACATGCATGCTACGAAGTCATGTCTGCCCAAGTCCAAGGAAATATTACAGAATAGACAAAAGTGCGAAAAAGGACAAGCGTGCTGCCACAACCTGTCATGTTTGAGTCCAAGTAATACTACAGAATCGTTAGTATATATTAACGTTACACATGGGCAAAACCATTGAAGGCTTCACCTTTTCACAGAAACTGTGATCCTACATTTTGAATTGCCTTTCTTAACAATCATTGGTACAGGTTTCAGTAAGGACAGTTGGGAGAGTCTTTATTGGTCCAAAAATTTTTCTATTCACTAATGCTAACAGAAAGATAAGAGTAGAAAGTCTTTTGTGTACTGGTTGATTGGCTTATGTGAAAGGTTCCCTAAAAGATATTTTCCAAGATTATCCTAGCTATTGTCTTTACACTTCAGGGCCCAGTTGATGTGTCTTTGTGAGTCCTTGTGAGTTCTTCTAGGTCTTGTGAGCCCCTGTTGAGCCGAGCTCCAGTTGGGTCACATTCTCTATGCTGAAGGACAGGGAATAATGATTCCAATATTATTTCCTAAATCAAATCCAAGATCTCTTCTGCCTAATGGATGGTATATTTTGCTTGTTATAAAGAGGTAGAAAAATGAGAAAACGCTTCTAATTTATTTCAGACTATCCAGTCTCTCAAAGATTGTTTAACTCAAAGTGTACTAGATAAGACTCCATGCAAACCCACAAAACCTTCCCTTTCTTTTCACCCCTTCCCTCTTTGGTAGTCCCTTATTCCAATCTACTACCTATCCCTCCCTACTTCAATCTCTGTGGGAAAAAGAACTTGGTTTGGCCATTTGACTCTGGTTTCTTGGGGGGGGGGGTACAAACCTGCAGCCGTGGAGTATATTCTGACTCATAGCGACCCTAAAGGACAGAGTAGAACTGCCCCGTAGAGTGTCCAAGTCTGTAATCTTTACAGAAGCAGATTGCCACATCTTTCTTGAGCAGAACAGCTGGTGGGTTCGAATCGCAGAACTTTTTGGTTAGTAGCTGAGTGCTTAACCATTACACTACCAGGGTTCCTTTTCTGAAAATAGCCTGAGCAATTAAGGTACTTTTTGTTTTCAAAATAGCCAGGCAAGTGGGGCTACACAGGCCCACACTTGGCAACTAACTTCAGGAAGGGAGGCGGGCCTAATGCACATTCATCGATTGGATTGATTGTTACTATGCATTAAGGTCCAAATCATGCATATTCATTGAGGTCCCATTGACTAGGGGATCTGGGACTTTGGAGGCCTCCTGGATCAGTGAGAACATCTGGGCATGGGAGAGGAAGTGGTAAGTCCTTGGGGACAACAGAAGCCCCTTATTGGGAACTCTGCCAGACCTTGCTTGATGTGTCTCTATGCTTGTATCCTTCCTGGTTATAAAAAATGAGTAACTGAAAGTGTAAGTAATAATTTCTATGAATTCTGTGAGTCATTCTATCCAATTATCAAACCCACCAGGGGCAGTGAGAACCTGCAGAGAGAGGGCGTTTGCCTATTTGGCAGGGGCTGGAAGGACAGGAGGAGCTCTGGTGGTGCGGTGGGTGGTTAAAGCATTCCACTGCTAACAAAAAGGTCGACAGTTTGAGCCCACCAAGTGCTCTGTAGGAGAAAGATGTTGCAGTTTGCTTCCGTAAAGATTTACAGTCTTGTAAACCTTACGGGGCAGTTCTACTCTGTCCTGTAGGGTCACTACAAGTTGGAATTGATGGCACTGGGTAGGTGGGTGAAAGGACAGAGTCCTAACTTCAGAGGCCCAACTCTGGGTGGCTAGGGTCAGAGAAAGCGCCACATGGGTGGGTGATGTCAGAATGATGAAGTAGAAAAGTGGGGATATGAATTCTCTTCACGTTTTGGAAATTAGCCTTATGTCAGCTGTTATTCATATAGTCTTCCATACCAACTCCCCCTTCATGCACCCTAAATTGCCACTTCGAACTGAATTATCACATTCACTCCTCTAGAAACCAAGAGATAATGTCCCAAATTGGCCCCTGAGCAAATTCTTTTTAAACCCTGGTCCTGAGAAGTCTTATATGCCATTGGTAAGGACTTCTCTGGCCTCCATAAAAACTGAGAAGAATTTAAAAACCAGTTTAGACTAATCTTGGGAGCATATACTCCAGGGTTGCCTAACTTTTACCAGTGTGTTCATTTGTTAGTGAGACCAGGCAATGCTGCTGTTTGGTTTAAAGAAGTTAAATCTGTCACCATCCAAGAAGATACAGGTAGTTCCCAACTTATAGTGGGGTTCCATTTCAACAACTCCATTGTAAGTTGGTTCTGATGTAAGTCAGATACCGCTCTCTCTTTTTTAACTTTTCATTATTATTGCTTAGTATCTTTATAAATCTAAGCTTTATTTGTCTTTGGGATTGGAAACATCACACGTAAGCTTACAGCTTCAACATTGGTGCTTCCTGCTTCTCCAGTTATATAAGCCAAAAAAAAAAAAAAAAAAAGGAAGTCATAAGTGTGGGTAGTTGTAACTTGAATACATCGTTAAGTTGTGGACTACCTGTCAAGGAACCAAACCACTCATGAAGCTTACTTACAAGCTATGGGTGTAGAAGAAAAACTCAAGGCCCCATTCCTCTTGTATACCCCTCTAAAATAGACTGGTCTAAAGTTTAATATTGCAGACAAGATGGGATGAATCAGTGATAAATATTAGACATAGGCAAGAATATACTTGGAAAGACTATTCTGGTCTTGGTTTAGATAACTGACAAGCCTTGACCCTAGACACTTGTTTTGTTAATGGATTAAAACTTGAAATAAAGGGTACTTTGAAATGTTAATTGACAAAATGCTCCCTTAACTAAGCTTTATACCTTGGTCCAACATCTCAAAGATAGAATGGCAAAAACATCTGAATCTACTCAAGAAAAACTAATGACTCTCCAGATTAAGCAGCTGGAGCGGGGCGGCGGGGGCGGGGAACACAAGGGTACCCCATTCAGATAATTGATAGGTACACTTCCAACTGTTATTATAAAGAATAGGGGCTGTCTTAGTTATCTAGTGCTGCTGTAACGGAAATACCACAAGTGAGTGGCTTTAATAAACAAAAGTTTTTTCTCTCACAGTTCAGGAGGCTAGAAGTCTGAATTCAGGGCACCAGCTCCCAGGGAAGGCTTTCTCTCTTTGCTAGTTCTGGGGGAAGGCCCTTGTCATTGATCTTCGTCTTGTCTAGGAGCTTCTCAGCACAGTGACCCTGATTTCAAGGGACATGTTCCATTCCTGGCACTTAATTCTTGGAGATATGAGGTCCCTGGGTGTGGCCTGCATTACCTTTTATCTTACAAGAGATAAAAGGAGAATTGAGCAGAGAGTGACCTCATACTACCAAGAAAGAAGAGCCAGGAGAAGAGTGTGTTGTTTGGATCTGGAGTCACTGTGCTGAGAAACTCCTAGACCCAAGGGAAGATTAATGACAAGGACCTTCCCCCCAAGAGCCAACACAGAAAGAAAGCCTTCCCCTGGAGCTGGCACTCTGAATTTGGACTTCTAGCCTTCTGGACTGTAAGACAATAAATTTCTGTTTGTTAAAGCTATCATCCACTTGTGTGGTGTTTCTGTTATAGCAGCACTAGATAACTAAGGCCAAATTTGGTGCTGAGAGTTTGGGGTACTGCTCACAATGTGGAAGTGGTTTTGGAATTTAGTAATGGATAGAAGCTGGAAGAGTTTCAAGTGCCTAAATTGCCTTGAAGAGACTGTTGGTGCAATTATACACATCAAAAACAATTCTGGTGAGGGCTCAAAAGGAAGTGAGGAGAGCTGTAACACTGGAGATGGTGCAGATGGCGGGAAGCAGCAGCAGAGAAACAGTGGCAGCAGAACCAGAAGACCAGCTTGAGATGGCACAGGAGCCAACCCACGGTGTGAGAGAGCTGAGTGTCTTTGGGTAGGAGGCTTCCTGGTGGAGTGGGGTGTCTCCAGGCACTTATCAGTAGAGTTAAAGAGCTTTGAAACACTTGTTCTGGCAAGGCAGATGCCAGGCTGGCCCAAGGGCCCAAAGGGCCAAGAGTCCAAGGAACAAGGAAGCAGAAGCTGAAGAGGCAAGAAGCACAGGAAGCAGAGCTGCCTCTGTCTCACAGGGTAGGGCCACACCTCTGGGGTCTCAAAAGGTGAAACCATGGCCTGTCAGGTCTCAAAGTGTGGAGCCACAGCCTCCTAGATTTTTAAAGAGTCAGATCTTCACCAACTTGGTTCAGGAGTGTGGGGCTGCCATCCACAAGTGCCAGATCTGCTGCCCAAAGCTGAGGGTGCAGGGCTGCCATGCCCAAAGGGCAGACTAATTGGGCCTGCCGGGGCCAAGGGGATGGGGTCACCACTCAGATAGACTAGGAAAAAGGGGCCATCCAAATCTAAGGGAACAGAGTTGTCCCAGTGGGCCTAAAAGGCAGAGCTAAAGCCCAGGATGGAGGGACCTCCACCCAGAATCCAGAGAGTGTGGCCAGCACCAGAGTCTGAAAGGCAGACCCATTGCCTAAATGGTAATAAAGAACAGAGGGTTATTTTTATGTCTTGAGAGCTAATGTAATGTATTCTGCTGACTTGCTTGATGCCTGTTATCCCTTCTTTCCCTCCAATTTCTCTCATTTATAAAGGAAATGTCTACCTTGTGCCTGTTCTACCGTTGTACTTTGGAAACAGATAACCTCTAAATTTCACAGATGAAGAGGAATTTTGCCCCAGGATGGAATTTGGACTTGGAGTTGATTTAAGACTTTTGGGAAGACATGATGGGGTTAAAGTGTTTTACATGTGGCAAGGACATGACTTTTGGGGGGGCCAAAGGTTGGAATGTCATAGACTGAATTGTGCCAACCAAAAATATGTCAACTTGATGAGGCCGTGATTCCCAGTATTGTGTAGTTGTCCTCCATTTTGCGATCTGATGTAATTTTCTTATATATTATAAACCCTAATCTCTGCCTGTGGTTAATGAGGCAAGATTTAATCGTCTTGTTAAAGCTATCCATTTGTGGTATTTCCTTTACAGCAGCACTAGGTAACTAAGACAGGGACACTGGACCGCTCGATAAAGGAAAAAGAGATCAGGAAAACCATCCTTTTAATCAGTGAGTTACCTCTGAGGGAATCTTCCCCTGTGTCCTCAATCATCTTTAAACATCAGGGAGATATTGTATTCCCTTCAATGGCAATCCCACCACTTTTCTCATAGACACAGGGGCCACTCACCAAGCTTCATAATTTCCCCCACCTTCTTTCAGAGTTCAGAAATTTTATCTGTGGTTTTAATAGTTTAGCCCTCAAAATTCCTCTTTCGAAAACTATTTGTCTAAGATCTATATTCACCCAACATAGGTTTTGCTCAGCCCTACCACCTTAGTAAACCCACTAGAAAGAGAAGTGTTCTCTAATTGGAACACCAATATTCTGTGCTCTCCAGAGGGCTCATCCTGGAAGTTTCTGATTCTTCTCCATCTTGCTAGGTCCCCTTAACACTTTGATAAATTTCCCTCACCTCTTAGTCCCTGTTACCCTCCCCCCCCCCATTTTACATCATTTCTCCTCCAAAATCAATTCTATGCTGTTTTCTATCTTATGGGCAAAATGTCTACAGGATTGTCCCCACATGAGAGCACAGCCCAGAGACTAATGAGAATTTCCTATCATCTTGGGCTTTAGATCATACTGACTTGTCCAGTTATCTAACTAAGTCTGGCAGCCTTAAGTATTGCCAAGGATTCATCAACTACACTCATGCTTACCATCAGAACTCTTGCATTTTCACATTCCTTTTCTCAGCCTCTTCAAGATTTCCAGGTGGGGAATCTAGTCTTTTGGAAAGAACATCACTAGAAAACTAATCGTGAGCCCCGGTGAAAGTTTCTACCTTGTCTCTTGATTTTGAATATAGCTGCAAAATTACAGGAGGTTCACTCATTTACACCAAAAAGGTATAAATCTTATTTCCAGTGAAAATACGCCCCAGCAGATAATCTTAAACTAAGGCTCCTCTGGAGCCCTTTTATAAGAAATAGTATTTATTAATTTTGTTAGGCTATTGTCATGGATTGAATCCCCCCAAAATATGTGTCAGCTTGGTTAGCCCATGATTCCCAGTATTGTGTTGTTCTCCTTCATTTTGTGATTGTAATTTTATGGTAAAGAGAATTAGGGTGGGACTATAACACCCTTATTAAGGTGACAGCCCTGATCCAATGTAAAGGGAGATTCTCTGGAGTGTACTACCTTTTATCTTACAAGAGATAAAAGGAAAGGGAAGCAAGCAGAGAGTTGGGGACCTCATACTACCAAGAAAGCAGTGCTGGGAGCAGAGTGCATCCTTTGGACCATGGGTCCCTGTGTGGAGAAACTCCTAGTCCAGGGGAAGATTGATGAGAAGGATCTTCCTCCAGAGCCAAGAGAGAGAGAAAGCCTTCCCCAGAGCTGATGCCCTGAATTTGGACTTCAAGCTCACTAGACTGTGATAAAATAAATTTCTCTTTGCTAAAACCATCCGCTTGTGGTATTTCTGTTATAGCAGCACTAGATGACAAAGACAGGTATAAAATATATTTCCTCTAACAAACATGGTATTGGCTAAAATTTACTGAGAATTCACCATGTGCCAGGAGCTGTTATAAGTGCATTACATGTATTAACTCATGAAAGTATCACAACAATCCTATAGGTAGGAACTACTGTTACCCCCTATTATGTATGCTTTTATAACATATAAGTCACCTATGTGTAAGTCACTATTATTTGTACTTCTGTAATGCTTTGTACACAGTTATGATGCTCCTTAAATACCTATATATGTCATTTATAATATAAAATTAGAAATAGAATTTCTGAACTTAGAAATGGAAACATGTATACACTGTATCTATGATGGTCTCTAACATTACCTGTAAGTCATTAGAAACATATGTCATTAGAAAGTCGTTCTAACCTTAGAAATAGAAAACAGAAGTTTGTGAAGTATGTAGTAAACAAGGACATAAATATGTCATATAGCAAACTCCATCATTTCTAATAAATCAAATCTCTGTAAATTGGCTTTGGGACATACATATATCATGTTGTTGTTAGGTGTCATCAAGTTGGTTCCAACTCATAGTGACCCTACGTACAACAGAACGAACCACTGCCCAGTCCTGAGCCATCCTTACAATTGCTGTTATGTTTAAGCCCATTGTTGCAACCTTTGTGTCAATACACCATGGACTGCTATACATATGTTATACACAAACCAAAAACACCAAACCCCTTGCTGTTGAGTCAATTCCAACTCACAGTCACTACCTTAGTCATCTAATGCTGCTGTAACAAAAATACCACGAGTGAATAGCTTTAACAGAAATTTATTCTCTCACAGTTTAGTAGACTGGAAGTCCAAAATCAGAATGTCAGTTCCTGGGGAAAGCTTTCTTTCTCTGTTGGCTCTGGAGGAAGGTCCTCGTCATCAAAGTCCCACTGGTCAAGGAGCTTCTGAGGCACAGGGATCATGGGTCTAATGGATGATGCACTTTGCTCCCCGTGCTTTCTTCGTAGTATGAGATCCCCCGTCTCTGCTTGCTTCTCTTTCCTTTTATCTAGTAAAAGGTGGTGCAGGCCACACCCAAGGGAAACTCCCTTCACATTGGATCAGACCTGTGACCTTAGTAAGGGTGCCACAATCCCACCCTAATCCTCATTAACGTAATCTAATCTTGCCTCATTAACCACAGGCAGAGATTAGGATTTACAACACACAGGAAAATTACAATCACAAAATGGAGGGCAACTAGGCAATACTGGGAATCATGGCCTAACCAACTTGACACATACTTTTGGGTGACATAATTCAATCCATGACACTGTCCTATAGGACAGAGTAGAATTGCTCCACAGGGTTTCCAAAGCTGTGATCTTTATGGAAGCTTACTGCCACATCTTTCTCCCACAGAGAGGCTGGTGGGTTCAAACTGCCGATCTTCGGGTTATCAGTGGAGTGCTTAACCACTGTGCCACTAGGGCTCCTCATGTCATACAACTATTTCCTTAACTGACAATAAAATATATTAACGATTCAAATCTCTGTATGGCCTTGAAACAAATATGTCACAATTCCTTTAATTGGCAATAAAACATACCAAGTATGGTTAAACATAACAGCACCTAACCCTTCTTATGAAATCAAGATAAAAAATACTGTGGATAAACCCTTTGATTTCTGCTCACCTCCTGGAGAAGAAAGCATGGACAAAAGGTCTCTCTGACTCTGGTTCTCTCTGAAGACCAAGAGCCTGCTGAGATCATACCCATCACAACCAACCTTGGACCCTGGCTATTGGGGACCTTCTCTGAGTTTGAGGAGTGGTCAAGTCTTTCTTCCTGAGACTACTCATGAAAGGCCTGAAGTCTAAAGATTTAGACTCTAACACTAATCGTTAATTCTGATTCTCCAGTGCTAAATGAATGTCTTGGGGTCTTAGGTGTGTGCCTTGTTATGACTACCTTGCAATAAACTAAACGAGTTTATGCATGACAAACCGGAGCATTTATTTATTCTTAAATTAAAAATCCTCCAGGACACCCCAGTTTTACAGATTAGAAAACTGAGGCAGAGAGAGGCTAAATGATTTTCCCAAAGTTGTATAGCTAGTGAGTGATAGAGCCAATATCTGAACCTCAAGGACAAAGGAATACCCTGGCTCCTCCCATACCTGAAGAACCACCTCTGGTCCTTCCTCATTCCTATAATGATTAAGAGAAGATTACTTTGTTTACTTGTCCCGATAAAAACCCTAGGTAATATCCTCTTATTTATTGCATTAATGAATGCCATAGCCTGAATAAAACCATTTCCTTAATTGTTCAGGTGCATGTTGTCTTTCTACACCAGTTTTGTATTGAACTGTGTTTCCCATAAAGACAGATGTGTTGAAGTTCTGTGAATGTGATCTTGTTGGGAAATAGGGTCTTTGGAGATGTTATCAGTTAACGGGAGCTCCTACTGGAGTAGGGTGGGTCCTAATCCAATATGACTGGTGTCTTTGTAAATAAAAGGGAAAGACACACACAAAGGGAAGGCGGCCATGTGATGACAGGCAGAGTGGAGTTAATGTTGCAACTGCAAGCCAGGAACGCCTGGGTCTACCAGAAGCTGAAAGAGAGACAAGAAGGAATTATCCCTAAAGCCTTCAGAGCCACGCAATTAAAAAAAAAAAAAAATTACCAAACTCATTGCCATCTAGTGGGTTGGGAGTCATAGTGACCCTCTAGGACAGAATTGCCCCATAGGGTTTCCAGGGCTGTAAATCTTTAAGGAAACCGACTGCCACACCTTTCTCCCCAGGAGCTGCTGGTGGGTTCCAATCCCCAACCTTTTGTTTAGCAGCCCAGCGCATCAATTAAAGGCCGGATCAACCAGTAAGCAAGGTATCCACGGGTTTAACTGTGTTTACTTACTCATCTGTAGTGCACATTTTCACGTGGGTTTCACAACGCCATGTGGTGGAAAACAGTGAAATCGTGCACTACAGATGAGTAAGTAAACACAAGTAAACACGTGTTTACCTTCCTTATTGGGTAATCCGTCCCTCTGGTCCTTCTTCATTCCTAATGATTCAGAGAAGATTCTTTTGTTTACTTTTTACCCTAGGTTGATATCCTTTTCTTTGAAAAGGTTGCTCTGCATAAAGCCCTGCAGACATCCTAAACTCGGATTCCTACCCTCTAGAATTGTGCGACAGTTAAGTTTCCCTTCTCACGAGCCACCCACTTTGTGGCACTTTTAAGGCAGCCTTAGGAAGCTACCAACAACGACCACATCAGGAAACTAATACAGTACCTTGGTAGAAAACATTTGCCGACCCCAGCTCTAGATGCTCAGCCCTAGTTCTGAAACCAGAATTTTCAGTATTGCTTAGAAAAAACTTAGAAATGCAAGTCTTCAGCCCCACCCAGGACTACCGCTTTGCCGTGGGGCTGGTCCGTCTCTTCAACATGCCCTCTAGGCAATTATGTTCACGTTATAAGTCGAGAACCACAGTTCGCGGCGCTGTACTTTATCAGACCGGTGAAGGTGCATTGCTAACCTCGGCAGACGCGCTGGAAGACCCGGCGGGCCGCCGCCGCAGCCTACTCTGAGCGCACTAGGACCGCGGCGGCGTCAGCCTCGCAGCCGCCGTCATCGCCCGGGGCGGGGCTCCGCTGTGCGGGAGCAGGAGCTTCATTCCTCGGCCCGCCCCTGGAGGCGGGTCCAAATTGACTAACTCTGGGTCTAGGCAGCCCGGCGGCGTCCTCCTAGGTACGGCGTTTTCCTAGCTAATGTCACTCGGACTCCGGGCTCGTCGGTAAGTGGGGACGGGTATCCCGCGGCCCCTCACTCGCCATCTGGAGTCGCCAGCAGCGCTGTGGGCGCGGGGATCCCGAGGTGCCCGCGAGGCGGGTCTAGGGGTGTGGCGACCGAGCGCTTTTGTTCTGCGGGGAGGACGGAGCCCCAGGCCGCGGGCCTCGGTCTCCCACGCGCGTCCGACCCGGGCCGCCGCCCCGAACCCTGCCCGCCTGCCCGCAGCGCTCGCCGCCTGCCGTCGCCTGGGCGGATCCTGGCCCGCTGCCGACGCCGGAGCCCTCGACCCGAAGGGCGGTGCCTTGCTGCCTGTTTTCCTTGAACTGTCCGCCTTTTTACGGTCGAGGTCGCGGGTGGCGAGAGCGGGTACTCATTTTGTTCAACTATAGGCGGTTGGTTAGGTGGCTGCGTGTTTTTGAAGTTGCGTATGTTTTTAGCGAAAAGGAAAAAAAAAAAAAAAAAACCTTTGTTTTGCGTGTAGTAATCCTCGAGATCTTTCCTCTTCCCCCGCGCCCTTTATGCTGAAACCTCCCTAAACAGAATTGCTCCGCTTGCATCTCCGAGCGGCCCGCGAACGCTTCGGTGTTAGAGATGCTTTCTGTCCCTCTGCAGTAGTTCCGCGAGGCATTTTTAAATGCGTAAATGCATACCCTTTTTAGGTGTTCTTCAGGGACGCGAAAATGTCCTTAGGGTCCTGAGTTCAGCATCACGCTTTCTGGGAATTGTGTTGGTGTAATTGTATGCTTTCAGTGCCTGCCTTCAAAATAAAGAGATAAGCAGGTGATGTCTTTGAGCTTGGGGGCGAATTTTAGTAGGCGGATCGCGCCGCTTGTTTGGGGCTTTTTAAGTTTCTGCTAAATGTGTTAGCCGTAAATCATGTGTAAGTTTTACCCAGTAAATGTTAACACGCACTATGTTAAGGTTTTACTTACTGATTTGTTTCCTGTACAATCTGGCTCTCTTAGTAAACCTGTTAAATGTTCAAATTCAAGCCATAAATTTTGGCTAATCGCACAGTAACCCCGGACATTCTTCCAGGGCTGTTTTTCAGAGCTGCGCAAAATTTGTACCAGGTGTCCTGGGTAAGGTCAGGTTGTCTCTAGAGACAACCTACTCTCAGACGCAGACTCTGGAATGCACTAATTGGGACCTGAGAGCCTAGCCTGGTTTATATCAGTTTGACTGTCCTTCTGATCCGGTGAAGCAAGCCAACCAATCATTAAACAACCCAAACCGGACAGTAATCAATGACTTATCTTTCCAAACTATTGTAATCCCTCCCCCCAAATTAAAGACCTTTTCCTTAACCAATTACTTAGAACTTAGTTTCCTCACTGTCTTTAAAACCTTTCCTTGATTTCCAAAAAATGAGCTTCACGTGTGTTAGGCACTGAGTTAAATTAATCACTCAATAAACCTTGTTCAAAGATAAATAAAATTGCTAGTGTAAGTGTGTTTATTTTGGAAAGATAGGACAATGGTGGACCTGGAGGAACACCCAAGAATTACAACCTAAAAAGTGAGTGGTATTTTGAGGTCAGACCTAATTTCTACTCTTGATACTTAGCACACGTAATAAGAATTTCAATAAACTTGCTAGATGGTGTTAAACATTTTTATAGGGGCAAGAGTTAAAGTGGCTTCCCTGGGTCAACAGCCAAACAAATTAGTCATAAGGTCACTTATAAGAAACAATTTCACACAGAATCTGAAACATAGGCAAGTTTTCCTTATTATCAACATGAGTTAACAATCCTTAACAGTGTGAGTTAGCAACATTTATCCAATCAAGATAAGCCAGTTTCACATTCAGTGACCAACTTTCTCAAAACAAAAGGAAAATTAAATGTGACTAACCAATTAAACGGTAAGATACCCAAGCTTTAAAAGGGCTTTGTAACTCACCCCCCTCGCCATTTTCAGTTTGGGCTGCTCTTGTACAGTTTCTCAGTCAATAAAACCAAACCCATGGCCACAGAGTTGATTCCGACTCAAAGTGACCTTAAAGAACAGTAGGACCATCTCATGGGGTTTCCAAGGAGTGGCTGGTGGATTTGAACTGTCAGTCTTTGGTTACCAGGCAAGCTCTTAAGCACTACACCACCTGGGCTCCCCCCACTCGGTAAACCCTGCTAACTCTAATTGACTTGTTAACCAAATTTTTGAACAGGTGCAAACTTAGGTAACCCAGTTATCAAATTGCAATGTCAAGTCATGTAACATTATCGTGTGGCTCTTATTAATTATAAAATGTCTGTTGTTTATTCTTAGGACCAAGTATATGCTTGGAGGGGGATTGACTTGTCTGGAGGGAAACAGGAATAGACAATAATTGAATGATAAAATTGTTTTTAAAGGTAAGCATGTTACCTCTGAGAAGTCTACAGTGATTTAACCAAGTGATTATTCACACTCTACTTAGGTAACAGCCCCCTAAAATTTAAATCTTTGGGGCACTTGACTAAAGGATGGCTGCCTCTGGGCCTGAACTCAAACTTCATTTTGAAAAAGCCTGCTCTACTCTAAGAAGTTAACCTTTAAACAGAATTAATCTGGTATCTAAGGAAATGTTTTCTTTTGTAATCAAGCCATGCAGGCCACTCCCAGGAACCACATTGTATGAGAAAGCTATGTTAGCAGAAAAGAATGTCCTGTGATTGTGTTGTAACTACTCTGTAAACCCCCTATAGTCACCTAGTGGTAACTAATGAACAAAGACTTTTTAAGTCAATCATGTAAACCCACATATGTTGTGTTCATCAATTACTGTAAACCACCTCCCCACCCTGCTTTCCTTGATCCACCTTTGACTTTTACAAATCACTAGTAAGCCAATCAGAATATTGTATTGTTAGTTCCTGGTTTAATAATGTAAACATTGCCTAGATGCCTGTGACCTCTTAGAGAACATAGTTTTATATTGTGGCCTCTGCGTATACCCAATTTAAACTACCTTGCTGTCAATAAAACTCTGCTTTGATTGAACAGAGTACGTGGTGTTAGTCTTTGACACTTCTTTGGAATAATTTATCTGCTGAGGAGTGAAATTAATGCAAAATATTAACGCAGCATTGATTAAAAATTAAAGCAACTATGGGACACAATTTGATGACAAGACATGAGAGGTGATAATATTGTTGACTTCTTATTGTTAGGTGCTGTCAAGTCCATTACAACTCATAGCAACCCCATATGACAGTAGAACTGCTTCGTGGGGTTTTCTTGAGTGTAATCTTGACAGAAACAGATCACTGGTTCTCCTGGGGAGCTACTGGGTGTGTTTGAACTGCCAGCCTTTTGGTTGCAGCCAGGTGCTTAACAGTTTTCAACACCAGGGCTCCTTTATTGTTGACAAAGTACCGTGAATTCATTTGTCCATCTTAGGTAAGGAAGAAGAGATTTTTTATGGTAAGGTGATTAAAGTTGAAGATATCCAGGCAGAGGTCTATTTAAGGCTTTCTCCCTGTCTTAATTACATAGTGTTGCTGTAACATACACACACCCCAAGAGGGTGGCTTTAAGGGACAGAAATTTATTTTCGCAGTAGTTCTGTAGGTTAAAAGTCCAAATGTGGTCAATTCCTTGTTTGTTGATAGTGCTTGTTGGTAGCACTGGGGGGCAATTGGGAGTCCCTGGTGTTCCTTGGCTTGTAGACACATGGAATCTGTCTTTCCCTACATCTGTATCTGTGTATTCTGATCCCTTTGTAACTCAAGTGATTAGGTTTAGAATCTACCCTACACTGGTATGACCTCAGCTGATTGATTGTATTATATTACAGAAGGTGATTACATTGCATTGTTATAGATATGAAGTCATTATATTACATTTGATTACATCATAGAAGGAAATCCCCTCTACCCAAGGCCAGTTCATTTAATCTCATATAACTACTCCAAGGCAACTAGACTAGTTTTGGCCAAACTAGTTATTTTTAATATCTAAGACCATGGCCCTTACAGTCAAGCCACTGAGGTTCAGACCTTGTCAGTACCACTCACTCTGCATAACCATGGGAAAATTACTTAACCTCATCTGCCTCATCTGTAAAATGGAGATAACAGTAATACCTTTTAATTTATGTGACTTAGAATAACTCTTGCATTACGTTGAGTGCTCAGTAAATTCTAGCTAATATCATGTTTGTTAGAGGAAATATATTTTATGGTCTAAGACAACACCATGTCTTATGAGAAATTCTGTTTGCTCATTTAAGCTCTAAATCAGTTTATAAGCTTTGTGCTGTTTAAACCTACCACGGTAGTTTCTGTTGTAGGCTCTCTTTAGCTCGGGAGTACCAGGCACTACTTTGGTTTTTACTTGTAAGCTTACTTTAAATCAAGAATGCTGCCATTAAATTCAATTTAGCCATGGCAGACTTGCCCCAAAGTTTTGTTCTTCCACATTACTACTGTGGCTGTACTCACTAGATAGCACTGTTACTTGATTCCTTGATTTTCTTTTTAGATTATCAGTGTCTTCTATACAATAGGATCTCAAATGTTTCAGAAATTGATCTAACATAGTTGTTTTAAAATGTACTTATAAAAGTGAATTTCAGGAATCTGTATTTTGTCTAATTATGTTGAACAGGCCCCCCACCCCCACCAAAAAATGGAGGCATACTCCTGTGTTAAACAGACAATGGAAAGCATTTAGTTTTCGATGAAGAGAGAACAGATTGTGAAATCAATTTTTCAACCCTGTTTATAGAAATGCAAGTTAAAATTTACTTTGGAAGAAGGCTTGTAAAAAAAGGAATTGTTTGGACCTTGAAGAATTCTAAATGCTTTGTTGGGATTCTCATCAGAATAAGGAAGAGGTAAGCTATGCAATGCTTACATTCCTGTGACCTAAGTGTACTGATTAATTAAGGGCAGCAGAGTTGGAGCTCTCACATGAGATTAAACCGAAAAAACCCAATCCCGTTGCCATCTAGTTGATTCCAACCCATAGTGACCCTATGGGACAGAATAGAACTGCCCCCATAGGGTTTCTAAGGAGCACCTGGTGGATTCGAACTGCCCACGCTTTGGTTAGTGGCCAGGCTCTCAACCACTGCACCACCAGGGCCCCCAAGTGAGATTAGAATTATACATTTTTCTGGTCAGAGTTAGAATGGTTGCAAGGATTTAATGACAAGAGCTGAGAGATTCCCTTGAGATGTAACAAATTAGAGGCTTCATTTGTAGATGCTATAACAAAAGACCACAAGGTGTGGGTGGCTTTAAAAAACAAATTTATTTTGCAGTTCTACAGGCTAGTAGTCAGCAGGGCTATGCACTCTCTGCTCTAAGGGACGATCTTCCCTTGTTTCTTTCAGTTTCTGGTAGTCCTAGGCATTCCTTGGCTTGTGGACCAGATCCTCACATGTTGTCTTACCCCTCTTTGTCACTGCGTCTGTTCTCACTTTGTAAGACACCACTCAGAAGCGTTTAGGACCCACCCTACTCTGTTAACTGATCACATCTATAAAGACAAACCTTGTATCCCCAAACAAGGTCACATTCACATGTACAGGGGATAGGATTTCAATTTTTTGTAGGATACAATTCAGTCCATAACGGAAACTCATTGTGGTTTCGATTTGTAGTTCCCTTATGGTTAATGATGTTGAACATTTTTCATGTGCTTATCGGCCAGTTGTATATGTTCTTTAGAGAGCTGTCTATTCAGATCCTTTGCCAGTTTTTAAATGGTTTGGTTTTGTATTGAGTTGTGAATTATAAATTCTGGATACTAGTCCCTTATCGGGAATACCATTTGCAAATGTGTGTATCATCCTGTGGATTTTCTTTTCACTTTCTGGATGGTATCTTTTGCAGCACCAAGGTTTCTGATTTTCAGTAAGTCCCAAGTTAATCTTTTTTTTTTTTTTCTTTTGTCACTGTCTTTGATATCATCTAAGAAACCATTGCCTAATGTAGGGTCGTGAGGATTTGTACCTATGATTTCTTCTTAGAGCTTTATAGTTTTAGCTCTTAGGTTTAGGTCGTTGATCTATTTTTTTGTATGTGTTGTGAGGAAAGGGTCCAACTTCATTCTTTTGCATTTGGGTATCATGTTATCCCAGGACCATTTGTTGAAAAGACTGTTCTTTCTCCCATTTAATAGTATTGGTTCCCTTGTGGACTCTAAATTCTATTCCATTGATCTCTATGGTTAACGGTTGTACCACTGAGTCTTAATCTCTGTAGCTTTGAGGTAAGTTTTGAAATAGGGAAGTTTGAGTCCCTCGACTTTGGTCCCTTCCAATTCCATATGAATTTTAGAATCAGCCTTTACTCTTCTGCGAACAAGGCCTTTAGGATTTAGAAAGAGGGATTGCGTTGAATATGTAGATCACTTTGGGGGAATGTTTCCATTTAACAATGTTAAGTCTTCCAGTCCTTGAATATGGGCTGTCTTTCCATTTATTTAGGTCTTTTATGGAGGTCACCATGCCTCAGAATCAGCTTGATAACAGTGTTTTTTGTTGTTGTTGTTTTGTGAATAACTGGTTTTTAATGTTCTTTAAATGTTTGATAAAATTCATCAGTGAAACCATCTGGGCTTGGGATTTTCTTTGTGGGTAGTGTTTTGAATACTCAATCTGTTTTATAGGCCTGTTTAAGAGTTTTTATTCTTGAGTTTTAGTCTTTGTGTGTCTTTCTAGGAATTTGTCAATTTCATCCCATTTTTTAGCGTGTAGTTGTTCATAGTATTTCCATATAATTCTTTTTTATGTCTGTAAAGTTGGTAATGTCCTTCTTTCAATCCTGATTTTATACTTTGTCTTTTTCTTGATCAGCTTAGCTAAAAGTTTATTAATTTCATTGTCCTTTTGGAAGAACCACTTTGGCTTTCTTGCTTTTCTTTATTAATTTTCTCTCATCTTTATTATTTCCTTCCTTCTGCTTGCCTTGGATTTAGTTTGGTCTTCATTTTCCAGTGTCTTAAGGTGAAAGTTTAGGTTTTTTTTATTTGCTATCTTTTTTGGTACAGGTATTACCGCTATTACTTTCTCTCCAAGCGCTGCTTTTGATGCATCGTTTAAGTTCGGCATGTTGTGTCTTCCTTTTCATTCATTTCAGAGTGTTTTCTAATTTTCCTCATGATTTCTCTTTTGACTCATTGATTGTTTAGGAGCGTGCTTTTTAATCTTCATGTTAGTGACCTTTCAAATCTCTTTGTTACTGTTTTTATTCTTTCTGTTGTTGTCAGAGAACATACTTTGTATGATTTCAGTCTTTATTGAAATTTGCTTAGGTATCTAGCACGTAGTTTATTTTTTCCTGGGCAGTGCTCCACATGCACTTGAGAAGAATGTGTACTCTGCTTTTGTTGGGTAGAGTGTTCTGTAGATGTCTGTTAGGTGTAATTGAATTACGGTATATCTCAGACCTGCTTCCTGCTGATCATCTGTCTCGTAATTAAGGAAAAGCAAAACTCTCTTGGTGTTTTCCCTAGACCGTAGCTGATTTTATAGTTGGGTGACATTGAGTTGGCCCCTGGGTCATGGAGACTCCATGCGCAGTGGGATTGTATCCTTGTGGTCTATAGGGTTTTCACTGGCAGATTTTTTGGAAGTGAATTGCCAGGCCTTTCTTCCTAGTCTTAGTGTGGTAGCTTTGCTGAAACCTGTTTAGCATCACAGCAGCCTACAAGCCTATATTGCCAGACAGGTGGTGGTTGCACTTGAGGTGAATTGGCTAAGAATTGAACCTGGGTTTCCTTTATGGAAGGTGAGAATTTTACAACTGAACTACTGCTACACCCGGACGGTAGCTACCACTCTGAATTTAACAGGTTGCTAGGCCTGTCATCCTTTACCTGACCCTGCTGACTTCAGGTTCCCTTGGATCATTAGTCCCCACTTTGATCTTAACGCCATGCCAACAAGATGCAGGATGCCTCTGTTGAGGTGTTTACAGCCCTTTTAAGAGAACCTGGACCAACCAGAATTGACACTGAGAAGTGGGCTGCAACTGGTATAATCAGCCAGGGAGTAACAATTTATCAAATTTTTCCTCTTAGGCTTTCAGCCTGCTTTATAGGAATGTGCAGTTCCACTCAAGGAGTTTGTCCACCTGAAAACCCATTGCTGTCAAGTCAATTTCAACTCATAGTGACCCTATAGGACAAGGTAGAACTGCCTCATAGGGTTTCCAAGGAGCAGTTGGTGGGTTCAGACTGCGGACCTTTTGGTTAGCAGCCAAGCTTTTAACCACTGAGCCACCAGGGCTCCTTGTCCATCTGAAGGAGAACAAAATTGGCTAATACGTAATAAATGATATCTGTACTCATACTAGTTTGTATGCTAACAGAATAATTGCTTCTTATGTGGTTTTTACTTGTCTCTGCTACACACTAGTCAACTAATCTGTAATGTGTCAGGGATTTCCAAATATTTAAGAATACCATCCCTCTAATGGGCCATGTTTCCTTGAGGTGCATATCCACAGATGGCTCCAAGGAAGAGTTACTAGGGCGAACTCCAAGGAAGGATAACTTGACTCCTTCACGTGTACTCTGATCTTTAATTCCCAAGTTAGGGATAATACAACCAGAAAAGATAGTCTGATTTCGTCTCTGGCCTCTGCTCTAGAGGCAAAACAAGCTAGTGTAAATTTTCTTGCATGAGTGGTAATAATTAGTCATGTTGCTTTGAACTTACCGCTGGCTGGTCAACATGGGATATGAGCCATTGCTGACACCTCATGCTGCACCTCGATTAATCAGGAAATGGTTGAGCACCTCAGGAAGAAAGCTGTTTGGCTCCCACCGGTGAACCTTGATTGTGTTTGTGACTTGTTTTTCTGGCTTAGTTCTGGATAGGGAGCCTGGTTGTGGCCTACCCTCCAAAGAGACCTGACTATCCAGCTGCTATGTTATAGACATAGTCACTCTTACCTAGTATTGCCTAAAACAAATAGAAAGGATTTGATCCAAGCCCCTCTTAGTACATTTAGTTAAGTTATCTGACTGTATGGCCTGTGTATCTGAAAAGAATTCAAAGCTAGATCCATGAAAAGCTGGAGAGTGGAATTGTGTACAGGAAGAGCTTCACCACAGCTTCGTGCCTTGAAGACTTTGCATGTTTCCACATAGGCCACTCAGGTAAGGCTTAATCTCAGTCTGACCCCTGCCTTGGCAGGATACACTGCAGATCCTTCTGGAACAAAGAGAGATAAAGCAGCCTTGTGAGAAATAGCCATTGTTGAGCATGGGACTTTACCACCTCCCCTCCCCTTGGGGTGTCGCTGGAGGCTATAAAATGGCCACAGTTCAGATTTGGCTCCTCCACAGCCTGTGTTGCTAGCCATCTGGCTCCTCGGGCCATCTGGCTCTCCTGTTTCAGTATCCTGTGGGACTGAGGACATTGATCTTACTTTTGCTGTTCAAGTAGTAAACTGTATGAATCCATTTGGTCTCATTGTTGCCTTACCAGAAAACCAAACCCACTGCCAATCGAGCCAATTCTGACTCATAGTGACCCTATAGGACAAAGTCCATCTGCCTCAATTCACAGCTTCTGACAGTTTCAGGTTTTTAGTGACTTGCGTTCTTCCCAGTTTTTCTTGTGGCTTTGCTGACCATATTTATGGAAGTGTGACAAGCCAGTCTAATAGCTATAACAGTGATAGTTATGACCCTGTTAATCATAGTGGTATTACTTAGGCAGGACTGCTTGATTTATCTGACTTCATTAATATTGTCGTTACAATTAAGTGAGATATGGATTTAAAGAACTCTGTATAGCGTTTGACATGTAGTAAATGCTCAAGAAATGTTAGCTATTATTTGTAGTAGTATTAGAGTTGCCTTTGAAATAATGTAAAATTGAGAATAGATTCTTGAAAGCCTATTTCAAGAACTGATAACCTAATTTTTTCTCTAAGGATGCAAAAAAGCCAGAGCCAGTATAGGTTGATTAACTCTTGATATTTTTGAAATTCCCGAAGAGTGGCTTTACAAGTAATTGTTGGTGTTTGTGGTTTTGTTGACTTTATAGAAATATCTGTAGCTTTTTCTGAAGAAAAATACTCTTTCACAAATGCCAACGTAAGGGGGAAGGGGAGAGCTTGCACTCTGGAAAGAGAGGAAATCGTCCCTACAGGGGTCCCTGACTTGGCAGTTAAACCAAGGAAATGATCCCTACAGGCATCCCATAGAAAATGAACGAAAGGGAAGGCGGTGCCAGGAGAAAGATAAAAGCGGGAGGTAAGAAAAGGATAGGGCACTCTCACTCTCTCTCGTCTCGTCTCGCCTCGCCTCGCCTCGCCTCTCTCGTCTCATCTCATCTTGTCTCGCCTCTCTCTCGTCTCGTCTGTCTCGTCTCTCTGTCTCTGTCTGTCTCTCTCTCTCTCTCTAGCCCTCTTGACACTCCCTGGTCAAGCCTAGTTTTCGCTACTAACCCTCTTCTAGCTAATAAACCTCTACTTGCTTGGCACTATTTGTCTCAGTGTTCGAATTGTTTTCTACACTGAAGACAAGAACCGAGGCCATTCTCCAGTAACACCGATATTGCAAATCAATGAAATACTTTCTTCAATTTAGCTATATCAGTGGAAACTATCCAAATAAATTCTTGTTGAGTAGTTGTTAGTTGCCATTGAATGGATTCCGACTCTTGGTGACTCCATGTGTGCAGAATAGAACTCTTTCTTACAGTTTCAAGCCTGTGACCTTTCAGAAGCAGATCGCCAGGCCTGTCTTCCAAGGTGCCGCTAGGTGGGCTTGAACTGCCAGCCTTTTAGCTAGTAGTCAGGCGTTCAACTGTTTGCACCACCCAGGGAGGGAGTCCATACTGTCCAGATAAATTCTGCATTGTGGAACATATTAGAGGTGAAACTTACAAAGCAATAAGGGAAAGTGTCAGTTTAAAACACCAGAACCAGTTTGTTAAGTGTGACAGTAGTATTATACTTAATTTTTTTTTTTTTGAAGGAGTCTTAAATTTTGAGATACATAAATTACAGATGAGATGTGATGTCTGAGGTTGGCATAAATGAGAACTAGTTAGGACTTCCCCTCAATTCAGAAGCTTTAGATAGAAACGTCTCTTTAACTTGGTGTCCAGAAATTTTGGGTATTGTTTTTTCTAGTAATTTAAAAAATATTTGTTAAAGATTGCTAGCCATTGTCTAGATGCAGAGCTTTTAGTTACCCTGGAACAAGTATTTTTCTGTGCCTATTGTTTTGGCTATTAATTGTGCCATCATTCACTCTTGGTAATGTTCACCCTATATATAAAGCAATTCTTGCTGTGGTAATTTGTGTGTTCGTATTGTTTTCTTGCCATTTCGTCTCACCTGTAGCAGGGGTTGGGAGGGTCCTGAACACTACAAGATGGATCTTGCCAGCGAAGGACTCTGGGAAGGAACCAGAGTACCTTACTGAGCAGTGACCTGACTTCATGGTAATGTCAGTTGAAACCCATTAACCAGTACAAAAACAACCTCATTAATTATTGTTTAGATTCCTCTGTACGGAGACACATTGTTCTCCCTGCACTATATGGTATGTAAACACCCCGTCCTCACTATTGTGCACAGACCTTAGCCCGCATGACTCTTGGAGCTTCCTTGTCTAGCATGAGATTTCTGGCGCAGATCTCTATAAGCTCCCTGATAAAGCCTTGTCTTGATCACCCTGGCTTTTACCGCATCTTTTTTCAGAATCAGACCTGTGCCCTTGGAGTCACACCTGCCATTTGTCTGGTGCAGAGCGACAGGGGCCTGGTCATGGACCACCACAATATAATAGGCCCATTTTTGTAAAATTCTTTCTATTTATGTGCGTACATATGTGTGCTTTTGCGTGTGTGTTTAAGATAGTGATTTTTCCTTGAGGCTATAATTTTTAGGGGCTTTTTAAAATAATTTTCTGTAATACACGGCTGACATAAATAAAGGAAGATTACTGGGTAGACAATTCTTCAGTTAAGCTATGCTTTTTGCATAGCTTGTATGTGGAACATTTTAAAATGAAGAAAATGTTTTTCACAGATTATCTCTTAACTTTAGTGAGATCTTTATGAATTTTTATGTGACAGTCCACATCCATAGTTATATTTATACTGTCTTGCAGCCATTTGGTTTTCATTTCTTTTTCCTGTTTTACCAGTGAATCTTAATTTTATAATTCACAGCTTGGGGTTTTTAGTGACTCAACATCCTTCCCAGTTTTCTTACAGGAAGTAGTACCGATAATAATACCATATGAGATTTAAATCCCAAACCAGCTAAACCCAAAGATAGACTCTGTCTGTTTGCAAAATATAAGGTAATTTTAAGTAAAACTTTTACGACGTTAAAACTTAGCCTTAGATTTGGCTCTCTTCCCATCCCCCCTTTAGCAGAAACAATTGATCACCAGAGTGCCCAAGGAAAAAGAATGTTCAGTGATTTTTCACTGTGACAAAGAGGAATCCCTCGTGGATTCCCCCTGTAGAGTATGAGCATGTGAATTATGACTCTTCAGTTCCCAGTTTTGGCCATAGCACCTCAATATCAAAACACAAGGACTGTGTACCTCCCAATGAGGGCTACCACATTTTATTAGCAGCAACATATTAGAGCCTCCTATTTGTATATCTGTAAAACCTACAACCAGATGGATACAGTTAATAGAGCCAAACTGCTGACTATATTTAGGATCAAAGTTTAGGCTTTGCTAATTTACCTATAGCCTGTCATAGCAAGGATGTTCCTAGGGGAATTCCCCACAACAGTGTATAAGAATCCAGTGCTTTGATGGCTTGATGCACCTACTCCCCTTATAAGACTACTTGGTGACCGTTTAATTGTCCACTTCTTGACAAGAGCCCTTGGACCGTTATATTCAATCCACGGTAACTACCAGAGTAGCTGTGGAGGGTGGGGAAAAGGCATACAAGGCAACCAGTGGACAGTTAGTCACCCACCTATAGGTTAAAGTGCTCTGGCTTCTTTTTGCCTTTGCTGGAAAGGAATGTGGGTGTGTATAATGCTTAAGTCTTCTGTTTCCTTATTGATCTGCCTATTCTATCCATTATTAAAAGTGGGGTATTGAAACGTCCAACCGTTATTGTCCCTTTGTTTCTGTTAGTTTTTGCTTCATACGTTTTGGGGCTGTGTTAGTTACATCTATAATTGTTACATTTTCTTTTTATCATTATGAAATGCCCCCCTTTTTCCCTAGTAGCGTTTGCTATCTTATAGTCTGTGTTGTCTCATTAGTGTAGCCAATTGCGTTCTTGCAGCTGCTGTTTGCACAGTATATCTTATTTCCATTCTTTTACTTTCAGTTTATGTGTATCTGGATTTAAAGTGTTTCTCTTGGATGCAGCATATAGTTGGATCTTGGGTTTGTTTTCCGTCTGACATTCTCTGCCATTTGATTGGATCGTTTAGTCTATTCACACATAATGCTATTACTGATACAGTTGGATTTATGCCTGTCATTTAATTCTTGTTTTCTGTTTCTCATGTCTGGTTCCTCTCTCTGTTCCTTCTTACTACTTTCTCTTGCATTAAGAATATTTTGTAATATAGCATTTAAATTTTTTAAATGAGTTTTCACTATTTTTAGTAATTTCATGGAAGCAGAAATTTTTAAAGTCATCTTTGTACTTCTTAAGATGTTAAGCATTTAAAGTAATATCATTTATTTATGTTTGTGATTTTAACTTAATTTTTGTGATTATAATTTAAGTAGGATAACTTTAAAGAATTATATTCAAGGTTTATATAAGGCATCTTGAAATGTTTAGAAGCATATTACATATTAGTTTTAAAATTAATATATTGATCATTAAACAAATTATAATTAAAATAGTATTAATCTCCATGCACAAATACTGTCGTCTTTCTCCTGGCTTAAAACTAGGTCTTTACAGATCAAAGTGAATAGACCTCAAAATGCTAAAATTGAATAGAAAGAGGAAGCCACAGAATTATTTTCACCAAATAAATACTGTGTACTTTGTGTCAGGCAGGTCCTGGGAATACACTGGTGAGCAAGACAAAGTCCAAGCCCTGATGGAGCAGACATTCTAGTATAGGTATATCATTTATTGTAAATAAAAAAATGCAAATGGTACTGTTTGGTTCTAGATATCTAGATCAAGATATGTGTGTGTGTGGAGGTGTATATGTCTAAATACACACACCCATACACAGTAGTTTAAAGTATATTGGAAGGATACACATTAAATTTATTAATTTATAGTAATGTCTGGCATTGGAAGATAAGAATGAAGGTGAGGATCAGGAAATTTTAATTTTATATAATGTTTTTTTTTATGTAATAAAAAATCAAAATGTAGTAATTGTTCTTTCTGGGCAGTGGGTACAATACTGTCCTGTTACATTTTATGTACCTTGCTATGGAGTTGAGAATTTAACCTTACCCAAAGAATTTGGTTTTTATTCTAAGAGATAATCTAAATCGTAGAATTTTCCAAAGTGTTTTTGATAAGGACTTTAGACCATACCTGAGCGACAGATTATGCTGGTGAGGTGACTCTTGGGTGAGGCTGGCCAGGCCGGAGGGACCAACCTTGTGATCCCATCTCATAATGACCACTCAGGATGGCATAGCAAAAATCCTAGGTAAAAGCTCTCAACAGTGAATCTCCATGGGTTCCTAGTTGGTGAAAAGACACCAATATACGTGGGAGGGTAGCACGTCCCTTTTTGGGGCATGGAAGCTCTGCGTAGGAAACCCTCCCAGACCTTGCCCAGCGTGTCTATTCTTTTCTATCCTTTCTGCTGTCAAGAAGCCATAATTGTACATGAGTTCTGTGAGTTCTAGCAAATTATCAAACTCAAGTAGTGAGAGCCAGCAGAAGTAAGGGGGCAAGTGACCCCTGAGCCTATGGCTGCATCCTGAAGGGGTAGAAGGAATGCAGATTTGTAGTCATCAGGTCAGAGTGAATGTCATGGGGGCTCACAAGCTTGTAGGTGGCATCTGAGGTCTTGGGCAGACATGGCAGTATGAAGGACTGTGCAGTTTACTTGTGAGTGCTGACCCAGTTCCACGTGGTAAGGGTCAGAGGAAGTGCTGCATGTGCAGCTGATGGCGGAACAGGTGGCAACAAAGTGAAAAAGTGAAATTTGATCTATTCCACACAATTGGTGTCAGCAAAATAGGAATGTGATCTATCCTTATACTTGCTGTTTTTTTTTTTTTTTTTTTTTGAATGTCTTTGTTTTGGTAAATAAAAGTAACCAGAATAAGGGGTAATTGAAGCAGCAAATATAGATTCCCTATTAAGAGATTTCTGTGAAGGGACGTAGAACAGTCAGACTATGACTGGTGTGGGAGCGGAGTGGCGAAAAATGTGGGGCCCATGGAGCTTATGTGTGGTGTTTTATTGTGTGAATACTGGACATCTCCGGTGTAGGATTTTTATCTTAGAAATTAATAGAGATACTCAGGTTTGACACGGATAAACAAGTACGACCTCAAGATGTTCTCTTTTAGAGGTGGAGAATCATAATTAAGAATTACAATGTTAAGAGTCCAAATCTTTAGACATTAGGCATTTACCGTTAACCAGTGGTCTCGGGAGGAAGGCTTGACCATGGCTAGAAGAAGGTGGGAGGTCCCTTGTAGCTAGGGTCCGAGGGCAGTTGCAGTGGACAAAGTCTCAGTCCATAGTCTTAGTCTTAGGAGGGAGTCAGGCTCTACTGGGAGGTTCTATCTCTGCCCTTCTCTTGTTGAATGATCAGAAATTCAGGGTTGTATGTGACTGTCTCACCTTTGGAAACCCTGGTGGCGTGGTGGTTAAGAGCTATGGCTGCTAACCAAAAGGTCAGCAGTTCAAATCCACCAGGCACTCCTTGGAAACTATGAGGCAGTTCTCTTCTGTCCTTACAGTGTCCGTATGAGTTGGAATAAACTGGACAGCAGCAGGTTTTGGTTGGTCTAACCTTGGCCTCACACAATAAGAGCCAGTATGACCTCAAAGACTAGTATGTTACATCTTCTCTCCAGGGTTAGAGATTAGTCAAATGATACATTCTTTCTTCAAGGTTAGAGATTAAGGAGGTTGTGTACACTGTGTCTCAAGGTTAGGTTACAGAGGTTAACTATGTTATGCTTTCTTTTATACAGCATGCCCATATCAAGGTCAATTTAAAGGTTGTTTATCACATTCTTCACATATTTCTATGTTTCTATTTTTACAGTTAGCAATTTCTACACAACTTGCTAATGACTTGCTGTTAATGGTTAGAGAGCTTCACAAAAGTAGACGTATTTCTGTTTCTAAGTTCATATATTATGAGTACTTAAATTTGTGTGGAGCCCTGGTATCACAGTGGTTAAGAGCTCAGCTGCTAACCAAAAGGTTCGCAGTTCGAATCCACCAGCCACTCCTTGGAAACTCTGTGGGGCAGTTCTGCTCTGTCCTGTAGGGTCGCTATGAGTCGAAGTGAACTCGACAACTATATGTAACAGTGACTATAACTATATGATTTGAGAGCATTATGGAAATATACAGAATAACATCTCAGAGAGATCAAGGGTGAATGAGTGTGTGTGGGTAATCTAATCCTGTTGAGACAGTTTGATAATGAGAATAAAAGTAAGGGCAATAGGGTTATAAATGTAGAAATTTGATAAGAGGAAGATGAGCTCTCTCATTGTAAATGAAGGTAAGCAAGGATGTGGGTCTTATTTTTGGTGCTGCAAGGATGACAGATAATGGCGTTTTTTCCCCTTCTGAAATACTACCAGCTGAGTAGATGGAGTATGTGTGTAGTTTGAGTGGCTGGGATCAGGGAGGAGAAAAAAGGTCTTAGAGGATTGGGGGTGGGATGAGGATTTTCTCAAAATAGAATTGCTGCACAGTACAGAGTTTGATGTTTTTATTTGCATTCATGAAATAAAATCAGTCCGTAACTTGTTTGACTTTTTTTTTTTTCCCCAGGAAACATCAGCTGCTCCTGTGCTGGGAAGGAGCTTCTCAAGTTCAGCCACAGTTGGATTTTGTCAGGTGGGTACTATTGGGAGGAGCAGTGTTGGGGGTGTGGAGATTTCAGTGCTAAGAGTTGAAAGAATTTTGGGGAGGAGAAATTATGATGATAGTGTGATGGATCATGGAAACTCTGTAATTTTCATTATAAAGTAGTCTCAAACGTTCTGAGAATTCTTTAGGAATACATTGTGTTTAAGAGTGAAACTCTACAATCCTTACAGATTTATTATCCTTCTTACCTTTTACAGCCTACGTTTGTACTATCCCTCACTCACCGGAAAGCTTTTAACCCCCGTTGCATTTTCTCCTTCTCCCTACTTTAGGTAGTTCAGGATGCTTTCCCAGGCTTTAGTGTTCTTCCTTGACAGCGAAGGAGATGGGAGAGAGAGAAAAATAACTCCAAACTGCACATAAAGATCCTTTCTCTTTCTCTTTCTGCTTACAGGCCCCTACCCCCAAGTACACTCAAGAACTGTTGTTGTTAGGTGCTGTCGAGTCAGTTCCGACTCATAGCGACCCTGTGCACGAGAGAACAAAACACTGCCTGGTCCTGTGCCATCCTCACAATGTTTGAGCCCATTGCTGCAGCCACTGTGTCAATCCATCTCCATCTCGTTGAGGGTTTTCCTCTTTTTCGCTGACCCTGTGTTTTACCAAGCATGGTGTCCTTCTCCAGGGACTGACGTGTCCTAATAACATGTCCAAAGTATGTGAGACGTAGTCTTCACCATCCTTGCTTCTAATGAGCATTCTGGTTGTTCTTCGAAAACGGATTTGTTCTTTTGGCAGTCCATGATATTCAATGTTCTTTGCCAGCACCTCAATTTATAGGCGTTGCCTTCTTCGGTCTTCCTTATTCATTGTCCAGCTATTGTATGCATATGAGGCGATTGAAAACACCAATGGTTTGGGTTAGGCGTGCCTTAGTCTTCAAGGTGACATCTTTGCTTTTCAGTACTTTTAGAGATGTCTTTTGCAGCTGGTTTGCCCAATGCGCTGTGTCTTGATTTCTTGACTGCTGCTTGAATGGGTGCTGATTGTGGATCCTAGTAAAATTAACTCCTTGACAACTTCAGTCTTTTCTCCCTGTATCATAATGTTGCTCATTGGTCCAGTTGTGAGGAGTTTTTCTTTGTGTTGAGGTGTAATCCATACTGAAGGCTGTGGACTTTGATCTTCATCAGTAAGTGCTTCAAGCCCTGTTCACTTTTCAGCAAGCAAGGTTGTGTCATCTGCATAACGCAGGTTGTTAATGAGTCTTCCTCCAATCCTGATGACCTGTTCTTCATGTAGTCCAGCTTCTTGGATTATTTGCTCAGCATACACATTGAGTAGGAAGGGTGAAAGGATACAACCCTGAAACACATCTTTCCTGACTTTAAACCATGCAGTATTCCCTTGTTCTGTTCGAACGACTACTTCTTGATTCATGTACAGATTCCTCATGAGCACAATAAAGTGTTCTGGAATTCCCATTCTCCTCAGCGTTACCCTGAATTTGTTACGAAACACACAGTTGAATGCCTTAGCATAGTCAATAAAACACAAGTAAAGGTCTTTCTGGTATTCTCTGCATTAAGCCAGGATCCACCTGACATCAGCAGTGATATCCCTGGTTCCACATCCTCTTCTAAACCCAGTTTGAATTTCTGGCAGTTCCCTGTTGATACACTGCTGCAGCCACTTTTGAATGATCTTCAGCAAAATTTTGCTTGCATGCGATATTAATGATATTGTTCAATAATTGCCACGTTCGGTTAGATCACCTTTCTGGGGAATAAGCATAAATATGGATCTCTTCTAGATGGGTGGCGAGGTAGCTATCTTCCAAATTTCTAGGCATAGATCAGTGACCACTTCAAGCACCGCATCGCGTTTGTTGAAACATCTAAATTGGTATTACTTCATTCCCGGAGCCTCGTTTTTCACCAGTGCCTTCATTGCAGCTTGGACTTCTTCCTTTAGTACCATCGCTTCCTGATCATATGTTACCTCCTGAAATGGTTTAACTTCAACCAATTCTTTTTGGTATAGTGAATGTGTATTCCTTTCATCTTCTTTTGATGCTTCTGTGTCGTTTAATATTTTCACCCTAGAATTCTTCAGTATTGCAACTCAAGGCTTGTAATTTTTCTTCAGTTCTTTTCGTTTGAGAAATGCTGAGCGTGTTCTTCCCTTTTGGTTTTCTATCACCAGGTCTTTGCACGTGTTACCACAATACTTTGTCTTCTCCAGCTGCCCTTTGAAATCGTCTGTTCAGCTTTTTTACTTCATCATTTTTTCCTTTTCTTTAGCTACTCGATGTTCAAGAGCAAGTTTCAGAGTCTCTTCTGATATCCATTTAAGTCTTTTCTTTCTCTCCTGTCTTTTTAATGAACTCTTGATTTATTCATGTATGATGTCCTCCCACAACTTGTTCGGTCTTCAGTCATTAGTGTTCAACGCATCAAATCTGTTCTTGAGGTAGTCTCTAAATTCAGGTGGAATATACTCAAGGTTGTACTTTGGCTCTTGTGGACTTGTAATTTTCTTCAGTTTCAGCTTGCATATGAGGAATTGATGGTCTGATCCGCAGTGCCCCCAGGCCTTGTTCTTACTGATGATATTGAACTTCTCCATCATCTCTTTACACAGATGTAGTCAGTTTGATTCCTGTGTATTCATTTGGCGAGGTCCATGTGTATGGTCGCCATTTATGTTGGTGAAACAAGGTATTTTCAGTGAAGAAGTCATTGGTCTTGCAAAGTTCAATCATGGAATCTCTGGCATCATTTCTGTCGCCAAGGCTATATTTTCCAACTTCTGATCCTTCTTTGTTTCCAACTTTGGCATCCAGTCACCAATAATTACCAGTGCATCCTGATTGCATGTCCTGTCAATGCAGAAGTTGGT
Organism: Elephas maximus indicus; assembly: GCF_024166365.1. NCBI lineage: Eukaryota > Metazoa > Chordata > Mammalia > Proboscidea > Elephantidae > Elephas > Elephas maximus. The sequence goes on from NC_064822.1 coordinate 90,474,642, forward strand.
AAAAATCTTAGTTTCTCCATGTTTGGTCTTAGTGGTTAGTACGTACATTTGAATAATAGTTGTTTTAAATGGTCTTCCTTGTAGGCGTATGAATATTATCCTATCACTGACAGCATTGTACTTCAGGATAGATCTTGAAATGTTTTTGACGATGAATGCGATGGCATTCCTCTTCAAGTTGTCATTCCCAAAGTAGTAGACCATATGATTATTCAGTTCAGAATGACCAGTACCAGCCCATTTCTGCTCACTAATACCTAGGATATCCATCTTTATGCGTTCTGATTCATTTGTGACTATTTCTAATTTTCCTAGATTCATACTTCGTACATTCCATGTTCTGATCATTAGTGGATGTTTGCAGCTGTTTCTTCTCATTTTGAGTCGTGTCACATCAGCAAACGAAGGTCCCAAAAGCTTGATTCCATACATGTCATTAAGATCAACTCTACTTCTAAGGAGGCAGCTTTTCCCTAGTCATCTTTTGAGTACCCTCCAACCTGAGGGGCTCATCTTCCAACATGATATCAGTGTTCTCCTGCTATTCATGAGGTTTTCATTGGCTAATCCTTTTCAAAAGTAGACTGCCAGATCCCTCTTCTAGTCTGTCTTAGTCTGGAAGCTCAACTGAAACCTGTCCTCAATGGGTGGCCCTGCTGGTATTTGAATATGGGTGGTATAGCTTCCAGCATCACAGCAACACACAAGCCCCCATAGTATGACAAACTGACAAATGCGTGGGGAATTTAAGAACTAGGGTAGTTTATTAGGCATCATGAACCCTCTTTAGTGGTGCTGCTTGCTGCTTTGTATTATACTTCTACCAGATCAATCACTTGCCTTATTAAGGAGCTTTCGTGGTAGAAGGGATGTATGGAATATACGTATCTTTGTTCTCGGGACCTTCTGTTTAAGCCAAAAAATGTATACCTTTGTTCTTTTTTTTTCCCCTCACAGTAAGTACACTATGATCCATTCTACCTCCAGCTTTGTGATTTAATTATTAACTGTTATGTGAAGGACATGATCCTCATATGGGTGAGAATGGTAATATGAGTGTTTCGGATGGGTTTTTAAAAAATTAAAATTATTAAAGCAAAAGATGCCTAGGAAAGTGCCCAAATGATATTTTCAAATAAATGTAATTGCCTTTTTTTGTGTGTGGTGGAAATATACACAACAAAATATTCACCAGATCAGTTTCTACATGCATAATTCAGTGACATGGATTACATTCTTCATGTTGTGCAACCATTGTGCTATCGTTTTCCAAATTATTCCACCACCGTTAATATAAGCTCAGTGTCCCCTTTCCTTTGCCCTCCCAACCTTGGTAACCACTAATAATTTTTGGTTTCTATATATTTGCTTGGGAGTCCTGGTTGCGCAGTGGTTAAGTGCATCCCTGCTAACCAAAAGGTCAGCAGTTGGAACCTACCAGCTGCTTTTTGGGAGAAAGATGGAGCAGTTGGGTTCTATAATTCCATAAGGATTACAAACTTGGAAATCCTATGGGACATTTCTACTCTGTTCTACAGGGTTGCTATGAGTTGGAATCTACTCCAGGGCAATGGGTTTTTTTTTTTTTTTAAAATATATTTGCTTATTTTGTACAAGTGAGATCATACAGTATTTGTCCTTTTGTGACTGACTTATTTCATTCAGCATAGTGTTTCCTAGGTTCATCTGTGTTGTGGCATCCATGAAGACTTTATTGTTCTTTATGGCTGATTAATATTCCATTGAATGTGTTTACCCTATTTTGTTTATCTGTTCCTCTGTTGACGGGCGTTTCGGTTATTTCCACATTTTGGCTATTGTGAAAAGTGCCGTGGTGGACATTGGTGTGTAAGTTTCTGTTTGTGTTCCTGCCTTCATTTCTGGATGTATACCTAGGTTTGGGGTTGCTCAGTCATGTGGCAGTTCTATGTTCAACTTTTCGAGGAACTGCCAAATTGTTTTCCACAGCCAGCTGTACCATTTTATATTCCCACCAGCAGTAGATGAGGGTTTCAATTTCTCCACAACCCAGCCAACACCTATTGTTTTTGATTATTGCCATTTAAATAGGGATGAGATGATATCTCATTGTGATTTTGATTTGTGTCTCCCTAATGGCTAATGATGTTGAACATTTTTTTTTATGTGCTTGTTGGCCATTTGAATGGCCTCTTTGGTGAACTGTCTAAGCTTTGGCCATTTTTGAAACAGATTTCTTTATGTGTGTGTGTATAGAAGTTTTTAACATGTTTTGGATATTGGACCCATGTCTGATATATGCTTCCCGAAGTTTTCTCCCAATCTTTAGGTTGTATTTTTACTTTGTTGGTAAAGTCCTTTGACATGGAAAAGTACTTAATTTTTATGAGGTCTCATTTATTTTGTCATTTGATACTCGTGCTTTTGTTGTCATATCTGATAATCCGTTGTCAAAAGCTAGGCCCTGCAGCCACACACCAGTATTTTCTTCCAAGAATTTTATGGTTTTAGTTTTCACATTTAGGTTCTTGACCCATTTTGGATTCGTTTTTGTGTATGGTGTGAGGTATGGATCCTGATTCATTCATCTGTATGTAGAACTCCCATATTCACAGCAACATTTATTCAATAGACTCATCCTTCTCCATTGAATGGATTTAGCACCTGTTATGGATTGAATTGTGTCCCCCCAAAATGTATGTCAACTTGGCTAGGTTACAATTCCCAGTATTGTGTGATTGTGCACCGTTTTGTCATCCAATGTGATTTTCCTATGTGTTATAATGTTATAACGTTAATGAGGCAGGATTAGAGGAAGTTATGCTAATGAGGCAGGACTCAATTTACAAGACTAGATTGTATTTTCAGTCGATCTCTTTTGAAATATAAAAGAGAGAGGCTAGCAAAGAGACAGAGACACCTCATACCACCAAGAAAGTAGTGCCAGGAACAGAGCATGTCCTTTGGACCCAGGGTCCCTGTGCAGAGAAACTCCAAGACCAGGGGAAAATTGATGACAAGAACCTTCCCCTGAACTGTCTAGAGAGAGAAAGCCTTCCGCTAGAGCTGGCACCCTGAATTTGGCTTTTGAGCCTCCTGAACTGTGAGAGAATAAATTTTTCTTTTTTGAAGCCATCCACTTGTGGTATCTGTTTTACAGGAGCACTAGCTAACTAAGAATCACACTTGCCTAAAATCAGTTGACTGTAGATGTGTGGATTATTTCTGGACACTCAATTCTGTATTGGTCTATAAGTCTATTATTATGCTAGCACCAGGTTGTTTTAATCACTGCAGCTTTATATAGTATGTTTTGAGATCAGAGAGTGTGAGTCCTCCTAGTCTACTCATCTTCAAGATTGCTTTAGCTGTTCAGGGTCCTTTGTGCTTCCATGTAAACTTGAAGATTGGCTTTTGCATTTCTGCAAAGAAGGCTTTTGGAATTTTGGTGGGGATTCTCTTGATTTTTTAGATTGTTTTGGGTAGTATTGATGTCATAACTATGTTAAGCCTTCCTGTCCACAAACATGGAGTGTCTTTATATTTACTTAGGCATCTTGTAATTTTTTAGTAGCTATCTGGTGCTGCTATAACAGAAATACCACAAGTGGGTGGCTTTAACACAAATTTATTTTCTCACAGGAGGCTAGAAGTCCAAATTCATGGCACAGGTGATGGGGAAGGCTCGCTCTCTCTGCCTGTTCTGGAGGAGAGTCCTTGTGTCTTTTCAGCTTCTATTCCTTGGTACCTTGGCGATCCCTGCTTGCTTCTTCTCCAGTACAGCGATGAATAGAGAAGGGGTGATAGTAGCATCCTTGACTATTTTTGTAGAATACCCTTTATCAAAATTAAGAAAGTTCCTTTTTAGTAAAATTATTCAAAATATATACCTACCATCTTAATGACTAGTATCTATTAGTGATAGCCTCATTTCCTGATACTATTTCTTTTTTTCTGTTTTTTTTCCCTACGATCAGACTTCTCAGAATCTTGATTTTATCATTCTTTTTAAAGAACCAGCTTGTGACTTTGTTGAAACTCTGTTTTATGTTTATTATTTCATTTATTTTCATTTCCTTGCTTTCTTTGGGTTAATTTGCTATTTTTATTCTCACTTGTTGACAGTAAATATAGAGATTATCTTCTAGCCTTTTTAAAAAATTACTTTAATGCTATAAATTATCCTGAGGTCATTTAGAAGTGCACTGCTTATTTTCCAATTATTTAGCATTTTCTAGTTACCATTTTTTCTGTAATTTCTAGATTAATTCCACTGTGAACTAATTTGTGTTATTTTAATCCTTCCAAATTTGAGATTTGCTTTATGTCCCAGCCGTTTGGTCAGTTTTGCTAAAACATTCTATGTGCGCTTGGAAAGAATGTGTACCCTGCAGATGTTTATGCTATTAATGTTTATTAAGTCAAGTTCATTTTAATTTTATTTAAAAAATCATCTGTTTTTCCTCCTATCATTTACTGAAAAGGCTTTTAAGAACTACTGCCACTATGGTTATGGATTCGTTTTGAGGTTTGTCAAACTTTTGGTGAATTATTTGGTCTAATTTGGTGTAAGTTATTTTAAGCTTTTTGGAAGCCAAATTATCAGTATTTATCAAAATATAAAATTTGATTTAACATCTATGAATTTACAGAAAATTCTGGCTCACATATAAAAATGTATATACAAGGAATGTAGGTTAATCTGTAAGAGCAAAAACTTAAAAGAACCAAATGTCCGTCAGTGGAGGATTGGTTAGATGATGGTGTATGCCTACAAAAGGGATTGCGAAGTAGGCAATGAGGTAGAGACATGTTTATGAAATATCTGAGGTATAGCAAATGTAAAGGAAATTGTAGACAGAGCGTATAGTAGGATTCTGTTTGCTTTAAAGGTGAGATTTTATTTTTGACCATGTGTTTATGTATAGAAATTTTCTTAATGATAGGTGCCTATCAAAGGAGCCCTGGTGGCGCAGTGGTTAAAGCAATCAACTGTTAACAGAAAGGTTCGTGGTTCAAAACCATAGCAGCTCCGCAGTCTGCTTCTGTAGAGGCTTACAGCCTTGGAAATCCAATGGGGTCACTATGAGTAGGAATCGACTCCATGGCATTGGGTTAGGTTTTGAGTTAGGTAACACTGAATACCCCTGGGGAGTTAGGTATTGGGGTGGACAATAAAGACTTTTTACTATCTTCTCTTTCGTAGTACTTCAATTTTTTTTTCTTAATTTTTTTTACAGAGTGCACAGTTTACGTAGGATAAAGATCTAGTTGCAGAAAGTAATTGTCACTTTAAAAAAATGCTAACTATTGTGTAGAATGAACTCCCGTTAAACACCCCAGGAATTTTATTGACACTTGCGTCATTTATGGTTGCCTTCTCCATTGCTGTGCTCTTTTCGTGTTCCAAGGAGTTAGGGTCAATAATAGTCAGTATTAATGTTTGACTAGTTTTCTTAGAAGTTCTATTTAGGCAAAGCAGCTTTTTAACTAAAGATCTTTAATTCTTACAGGTTATTGATGTTCAGAACAACTGATGTTTAATATATTGCTACTACATCAAATCAACAATGAATTGGAATGCAAAACCGGAGAGTGCTACGATGCCATCTTCATATCCTAAAAGCCAGTCATCTTTTTTGCAGCAGGCTTTAATAAACCCACTTGCCTCAGCATCTCAAAATTATTTCAACTATCCTGGAAGTAACCAAGAAGCATGCATGTATTCCAGTAATTCAGTTCCGATTTCACAGCCGCTGCTCAACATCAAAAATTATACAGCTCCTCAACAAATCTCTGTTTCTGATATGCTTAATGGGACAAGTATAGCCTCACAAACTTCTGTAGAAAGAAAAACATACACAAATGCTCAAGGACCCAAACAACTAAATCACAATTTGCAAATGACTTCAGGAGTTACACAAAATGCACGGTTGAACTCACAAGTGAGGAATCCTATGCTTTCTCATACAGGAGCACCTGTTGTATCTAATCAAACTGGGGTAACTGTTGTATCTAATCAGACTGGTTTTGGAGCTAATAGGTCCAACATTAATACACTACAGAATCAATTTGTACCATCAGATACCTATTCTCTGCAGCTACAGACAATCCCTTCTAATTCTGTAAGAGTTCCTGTAACTTACCAAGGAAATCAAGGACTTAACCCATCTTTACCAGAGCAACAAGTTGACTGGGGACACCACCATACAGCTAATGGATTGGCATTTCCAGACAACAGATCACTTCCAAAGCAATACTGTTACTCACAGCAAAGCTTTTTGCAAGATACTACACTTCAGAAACGAAACCCCATGCTATCTGCGTTGTTAGAAGTTAAAAATAGTCAGTTTACAAATCCTGCACTGTGTTTGCAGTCACAGCAGAATGTACCTGTACAGTCACAGCAATATGCAGTTACTCAAATTGATAATAGACCCCCTCCTCCTAGTTATGACTGTATATATGCAAGGCACCCTTTGCAGAATACTCAGCAAGTTAGTAAACACTTACCTATGGAAGTTCCTCAAAATCAAGAAACACACTTATCTGAAATACTGAAAGACCTTTTTAGTGGCTTTCAGCAACAGTGGCAAAACCCTGATAAAGAAGTCAGGACGATTGGAAATTTTAGTAGTTTGAAAGTAAATGGCAATGTAAATCAGCCTGCTAATAAGCCAGTTAGATCTCTTGTGGATGGTGTTCAGACTTTTGCTCAAAATAATCAAGATAAAAGAATGGATTCTGGCACTTCAACCTCAAATCCAGTACTGGACACAAATGTCACAAAAGAAGGATTAGTGCGTGATTTTAAAAAATTGGTAAACACAAGAAAGAAACTGTTGGAGCTTGCAAGAAAAATCAAAATAAATCAAAATCTTTTGATGGCAGCAGGTTGTAGTAAAGCAACTAATACCTCTCATGGTGAATCAGCTCAGAATTCTGAATTATCTCTGAAACAGACTTCCAGAATTCAGTCAGGGCTGCAGGTAACCCCAGTAACTCCAGGGATTTCAGGATGTCAGCCATCAACTGTAATGAAATCTGCAGAAGAAACAAATAGAACGCGGTGTACGTTGAATTCCAGTATTCAGGAAATGAATTGCAAAAAGTTTAACCAAGACAATTCTATTTTACTAAATTCTGGCTGTTCGGAAAAGTTGCCAATGCCAGACCAGTCTCATGATTTGCAAGCTTTAACTTCTTTAAAGACATCAGCTGTTGAGATTACCCAGACAACGTTAAATAATACCCAGTTTTCATCAGAAAATGTCAGAGGTGACCAAAATCTGCCAACAAATCCTGAAATAGTTCCTGCCCCTCAGTCAGTGCTTTTTCAGGAATATGTTTCAAAATATCCAAATAAAAATACTCTACTCCGATTCCTTATGCCTGAAGATAAAACTGAGAATAAATCAATACAAAATGGTAATGAAACTATTCAAGACCCTAAACCAAAGAGTTTTGAAATTAATCAGAATACCCACATCACTGGTAACCTACCAAATTTGAAAACCATGGAAACTCAGTGTACTTCTAATGAAAATACCAAGGTTTCAGACAAGTCTTTTTTTCTTGATCTTAAATCCTCGACAAATGGAATATCTTCTAAAAGTGACAGTCACTGTTCCATGGAATTGCTAGCAACATGTCTTTCTCTGTGGAAAAAGCAGCCTTCAGAGCCTGCAGAAGAAAAACAGGATAACGAGTCCAGAACAAACAGAATAACAATTTGCATTTCAAAACCTGCAGAAGTCTGTGAGAAGAGTCCTTGCACAGTTGTAGGAGGTTCTCACAATAAAACGTTAAATAATGTAGAACAAGAAACAACTTTGCCAATGGGAGTGCAGAATTATGAGTCTTCAGGTGCAAGTATAGCAAAGGGATCAGAACTTCAGATTGCTGTGGTGTCACCTTTAATTCTTTCAAATATCAAAACAATATCTTTCAAGGGACTAACACGTGAAGCGTTACTTAAAACAATGTATCCAGTTATTAAAGAAGGTAGTGTTTGTAGCTTACAAGATCAGCTGACAGAAAATACAAGCATAACTCCTTTGAAACCAAATGTTAATGAACTGGTAGCAAGTACTACATCATCAACTAAGGTTTCTCCACTAATTCAGAAGGCAAAGCAGGACAAGTCAACTAATTGTAATTCAGAAGGTGTACCTAATACCAATCAGGGAAAGCATATCGAATCAAAATTGGATGTCCACACTTTGGCAAATGTAGATATCTCAATCTATCCAGATGTGAGCGGCAGTCACCAAGTCTTGGATGAATCAAGGGGCAGCACTGTTGTGAGTGGTGATACATTACAGATTGTCAACATTTGTTCTCTTGTTGAAGGTGATGTATCTTATAATTCCCAAATAGCAAAGATATTCAACTCTCCCTCTTTGGATAAGGTTGAGCCACAGAAACCTTGTTTGCCTGATCATCAAGTGATTAGTTGTAGGCAACAGAAAGAACAATTAGATAAAACTACAGAAAATGAAAACTTTAATTTTCAAAAAGAGAAGATTGTACAGGTCACAGATGTTTCCCCTATGATAACTGATCAGCCAGAGTCATTGCTACCTTCAGAACCATCATTGAAGTATGTTAAAGCAAATGGAGAAGCCATAGAGGAAAACAAATTGGAATGTATCACTAACAAAGAAATCATGACTAGCGATGTGTATTCTTCAGCTGTTATTCAACAGGGTAGTCCAGAAATTGATACACCCTGCAATTATATTGCTCAAGATCCTACAAGCAATGAGATTCTCAATGATGAGACATCCGTCTTATACCTACATGATCAGCTGTCAGAACTTTTAAAAGAGTTTCCATATGGGATTGAAGCTGTAAACTCACGTGAAGGTTCTGTGGGCCAACAAATAACAGAGCAAGTAACAAAAGATCAAAGTTGTGACAAAACTGTTTCTGATTCCCAAGACTCAACATCAACAGACCAGATAAAAATTACAATAATGAGCTCAGAGCAGATGAAAGAATTATTTCCTGAACAGGTTGATCAACTCAGTGATGATGACAAATTCAGAGAACCTCAGAAGGAAAAGCCTATCATGAAAGTAGAGAGCCAGTATGATCCAAAAGCACATCCAGAAGGAGAAAGTCATGACTCTGTAGTATCGAACTTACAGAAAGACGATATCCATTGCTGCGCATTGGGTTGGCTCTCTATGATTTATGATGGAGTACCGCAATGTCAGTGTAATTCCATTAAGAACTTGGCTACAAAGGAAGAAAAAACAAAAGATCAGTGTTCCCCTTTGGAGACCAACAAGTGTAGACAAGAAGAGAGAACCTCTGATAGAGACATCCCTGATGCTGAATGTAATAGTGCTCCAAGTAAGGATCTGAAGGCTCCTCTGACTCTTCCAGATGGGAAGAATTGTTTTCCTGAAATAAAACAAGAGAATGTAAGAGATAACACCAAAACAAAACATAATAACTCACTAAAGACAGGAAAAGAATTGCCTAGTCACTTTTCATCTGTGTGTGATAAAAAACTAGATCCCTTGCAAAGTCACAAAAGAAAAAGAAAACTTCAGTTCCATGAGGTAACTTTTCACTCCAGTAACAAATTGATGAAATTTTGTGAGCAAGATACTCGAGAAAGCCTGCAGAAGAAACACATAGCACAAAACTCACGCCCACTAAAAGCAAAGACAGTTATTTTGACAAATAAAA